>NC_133416.1:0-725000 GCF_049350105.2 Macaca mulatta | reverse complement strand
TGACTCAGTAGCTCTGAGGGTGTCCAATGTGCAAGCCAGAGGTGGGAATGAAATGTTCAGGCAGGCATCAGAGGATCTGTTCTCTACTTCACACTGGGGCCCTGGTTTGCTGACAGTCTTCACATTTGATCCAAAATGGGGATAATGAAGTCTCACGGATTCGGCTTCAGCTGAGAGCTGCCTTCAGTACAGTCTTGTGTGAGTAACAGTATATAGGTTTGGTGCAAAGGGCAGGCGTCAGTTGCTCTTATTTGTGGTGGTGCTTATGGTGGCTTTTCTTTAAGGAATGTAGACTTTATTAGCTTTGGCAAGGGAATCCTGAGTGATAAATTGGAAGAATGTTTCAGGAAATTCTGGAACCTGCAGTGAATCTGGAATCTGTATGAAATTGAGATTTGGATTCTCACGATTTCCTAATGCTACCCTGAAACCCAGCAGTTGACATAGTCGTAGAGCTTCGGTTGTGCTGCCCCAGTTCCACATTTTAAAAGGAACACGTTGCTTTCATCTAGAATGTTCGGAGCTCTGAGTGCTGCCAACAGAGTGACCAGCTCTCTGCATCAGAGGGGAAGCCAGGGCTGTGTTCACGGTGTCGCGGCAGCCGGGAGCTGACCCTGGACCTCAGGTACGTGTGATGCTGACCATTTTCTGTAAACTCCAAGGGTGTAGTGGTCTCCTTGGCGCTTTACAGTCTTCTGAAGCTTTTGAAGTGTCTGCGCTTTATAGATTTTTCAGAAGTAGATGGCCTTTTCCCACACCCTTGGGCTGAGTTTCGTCAGAGGCTGGTGTGTGGGAAGCACCACACCACATTCTGACAGGGAAGACTCTGGTGCCCAACTGAGGTCAGAGTGGAAATTTGTTTTTCCTTCCCTCCAGTCTGGTCCAGCTGCTCCCTGCTTGGCCAGAAGAAAATCATGCTTATCCAAGTCGTAGGCAAACCCCCTAAATCAAATCTTTGTCTTTTTTCTTTAATATGCCCATTTAGTTTATATGGGACGATAGATAGAGAAATGTCTTTTAGGGGAAAATTAATTTCTTTAATTACAGAGAACTTTTTGGATAAAAACTGCAATCAGGAGGCTATTTTGTAATAAGATCTAGTTAAATACTACAGTGGAAAGCTGCTTATATTTGATCTTAAACTTGGGCCTGGTGTGCGTGGCCGCACGCTCGTACTCATGATGCCACGCTCAGCTGTGAACTACCGGCACAGTACATACTTTCTGGTTGCTTTTTTGAAAGTCTTATTGCTTGGCCTCTCCGACTCAAATGTTGAGTTACGTTGATTCTGTTCAGAATGTTCATCCCTCCGTCTAGGGTCCAGTCGTCCATCTCAGAGGAGGAGACCTGAGGATGAGATAGAGGCCAGAGGGCTGTGGGGCTGAGGGCGAGGTTGGGGCATGGGGCCGGAGGGGCATGGGGCCAAGGGTGGGGCAGGGGCCTGAGGGGTGCAGGGCTGAGGCCGGGGCAGTGGTAGGAGGGGTGTGGGGCTGTGAGCCAAACTCCATTGTGGCCTCTATGAATTGGGAGACTCCAGGCAGGAATATAAGCTTCTGACCCCTTGACTTCAGCCCTGGGACTCCTGACTTTCAGGGCTGAGAAAAGATTTGCATTTGTGGTAATTTGTTGCAGCAGCAATAGGAAGCTCTGTGTTCCCGCGTTCAGGCTTTGGGACACTCATGAACAGCTCATCCCCTGGGTTGGTGAGGAAGGAGGGGGAGGTTGTTCTGAGGTTCTGTCACTGTCTGTCCTGTCATGAGCTGGGCAAGGCAGTGGCAGTGACCCTGGAGGAGTCTGGTCAGTGAGGGCTCCGGCA
This sequence comes from Macaca mulatta, assembly GCF_049350105.2. Taxonomy (NCBI): domain Eukaryota; kingdom Metazoa; phylum Chordata; class Mammalia; order Primates; family Cercopithecidae; genus Macaca; species Macaca mulatta. The sequence goes on along the minus strand of NC_133416.1, from coordinate 723,184 downwards.
GGAAGTGCTGAGGCTTGAGGTGGCTCTGCCAGTCTTAACCAAATGTCTTCCCTCTTATTTCCATGATTCCTTCTAGTTCTGCACCTTGCACTGCAGAGTCTCTGTGTGTCTATAAATACACATGAGTTACGATACAGGTGTCTCTTTCCCCTCTGTCTGGGGCTGGGCCCAGGGAGTGAAGTGCAAGACTCCCTTACTGCTGGATGCCCACCAGCACGAGGCACTGCCTGCCCTGCTAATGAATGCCTACAGCAAGTCCTGGAAGCCTCCTTCTGAGCACTTGGCCTGTTAACGGTGTATAGTCCCACCCTGAGCAGAGACTGGGGAGGCGGCGGCAGCACTGCCCCCATGGTGCATCCTTGGTGCATGGAGGAAAGTCTGTTCATGCTTAAGACACAGCCCATCCTCTCAAAAGCAGGGTAACAACCACATTTACTTCTGAAATCTTAAAAAAGGGCCCGTCTCTTTGAGAGAAGAACATGGCATGTATGTGTGTACCTCCTTTGTTTTTTTTTTTTTTTTTTTTTTGAGACAGTTTCCCTCTGTCACCCAGGCTGGAGTGCGGTGGTGAGATCTCAGCTCACTGCAAGCTCTGCCTCCCGGGTTCATGCAATTCTCCAGCCTCAGCCTCCCAAGTAGCTGGGACTACAGGCACCCGCCACCACGCCTGGCTAATTGTTTGTATTTTTAGTAGAGAGGGGGTTTCACCGTGTTAGCCAGGATGGTCTCGGTTTCCTGACCTCGTGATCTGCCCACCTCGGCCTCCCAAAGTGCTGGGATTATAGGTGTGAGCCACCACACCGGGCCGTATGTGTGTACCTCTTTACAAGTCTTGCCCGACCTTTGCATTGAAAAATTATTGAAAACCTTAAGGATGTAACTGACAAGAACTTTATAGGTTTCTCCAAGTAAAAATTTGGAAAAGTTAAGTGAACCCATAATGTGTTTTATTTCTGAGTCCCACACTTGGATTTTTAAATGTGGGCAAAACATCTGTATGTTCTTCAGCCTGATTTCCGTGGAATCGTGAATGAAACGTGCTGAAGTTGCCGTGCGGATTTTGTTATGTGGCGGTGACAAGTGGGGCTGGTCATTAAACAACTGGAGGGATCCCTGTCCTTTCTGTGCTCCTGTTGGACACTAGGCACGTGCTTGGGTGTTATCTGTGTGTGTGGACAAGATGAGAACAGAATTTCCAGATTCACACGGTGGTATCTTCTCCCTTTTCTGTTAAAACGTGTCTTCTGCTGCTTCTACGTAGACCAAGTGTTTCTTTCTCTCGCCTGTCTACATAAACGCTGTTTAACAAAAACCGTATTGTAGACATGTGAAGCTGAATTCCACATGATCAAGCAGATAGAGATGACTGAGTATACTGTTTTGTGGAAGGAAGGTTTAAAATGATTTTTAGCTTTTTCCCTGAAATAGGGAATACATTTAACTTTTTCCCTGAGATAGGGAATAATGAAATGGGAAAATAATTAAATTTTCCCATGTAATTGTTAGATTATATTTAATTATTAGATTATTCATGTATTGCAAGGGAAAAAGGAACTAGATCACCCCATGTACCCAAATGAAAATTTAAAGGGTATGGGCGAGTTCATTTGAACTCCTTTAATTTGTTTTTGTTTGTTTGTTTTTGACAGTCTCACTCTGTTTCTCAGGCTGGGTGCAGTAGTGCAATGACAGCTCACTGCAACCCCAACTTTCTAGGCTCAAGTGATTCTCCTGCCTCAGCCTCCCCAACTGCTGGGATTTACAGGCGTTAACCACCACACACAGCTTATCACCTCTTGGAGACTAGCTTTGAGTTTGGGCATTCACTGAACTATATTTTAGTTAATTCTCAAAGTTTGTCACTGTTTATCTTTAATTTGCTAAAAATCTACATGTATTGTAAAATGCGTTACATTTCCTTAGCATTCACGGATTCCTTGTTAGTGGGGCAGAGACACAGAAGGGCAGAAGGCGTTCGGACATCATCAGGGTTGCAGTTGAGTGCTTGCCCCGAACACACTGGAGCTCTGGGCTCTGTGGCCCCACGGGGGTCCTCTGTCCACCGAGGGGGCCGGGTTACCTGGAAGGTCCCTCCAGCCTCTGCAATTTTGCCCTTTTCAGGTTAACATCTCATCGTTGTCCTGGACAGCACTGCCTTTCGTTCACTGACCCACGAGTGAACAGCTGGTCAGTGGCCAGTGCTGCTTCCTTCAGCTGGGAGGTGGTGATGTGATAACACTTCCGTGGAATTTGGTTCTTGGTGTATTAAGGGTTCAGTTGTATGTTTATTTTTAATCTGCACCTCTGAATTGGTCTTTTGATTGCAAAGAGATTGCTTACTGGATTTGTTTCTGAATATTTGGTGGATAACAGGAGAACCTTGCTTATCTGTGTGTTCATTTAGTGTGTTTTTGCCAGGCATTTATATGGTTGTGTTAGCCCTCAGCCCACTTTCTGTGTGTGGTGGAGTCATTGAAATCATTTATGTGAAGTCTCTCCTCTTTTAAGGCCAGAGGACGTGGGGTGGTGTCTCCCTAAACTAGGGGGAAATGGCATTGTTCTGCCCTCCTCCCTGGGAATGCTGGTGTTTCCAGGTCTCTGAACTTGGCTCCCACACTGGGAGAGTAGCTGTGGCTTCTGGAGCCCGTTTTGTGCGGGACTGACTCCTTCACTTGCTTTATTCCCCACTGTCTTTGCTGCTTTATGACGCAGGGATGAGGGAGTTGGGCCCAGGGGCCTTGCCTGTGCCTGAAGGGCCCGATGCAGAAAACTCCTCATGGGAAGGATGTTCCTTGAGGGCAGCTTTTGGAGTCTTTTCCTACTTTTAACTGAGAAGCAGCTATTCACATGGTTCTATTCTGCTGGTGTGTTTCAAAATAACTGGTGTAGAGTTGTGAAGATGTCCGAGACACCCATGATCTACTCCGGGCCAGTGCAGGACATTGAGCTCAGAATCCTTCAGACCATTCAGATGCCAAAGATTCTTGCTTGGTTATTCTCAAACTTATGAGAATCTAAAACGCGAGCCACGGTATGGATTTTCTCTTGAGCCCCCATGACTTTACCTTGTATTTTGGGCATGAATGACTTCATCAAGGGGAAAGAATTTGAGGAAGGAGCCTCTGAGGCTAGGAGGGGGTGGGAAGGGGCGGGGGGAAGAGGAGGGAAAAGGAGCTATAGAGGGAGGAGCCAGGCTGGGGCTGGGGCGTCTCCCCATGATGCTCCCCCACCCCCGGCGCGAGGCCCCAGAGACTGACTGATTTTCCCACAGGAAATGTGTATGATTGCATGTCTGTTTTGTGGGCTGGCCATTTGGATTGAGGGAATGTCTGTGTTGTGATTCCTTATTGATTCGAAGGTTGGAAAGGTTTGTGCTCAATACAGGGGTCTCTTGGTGCGATGGGAAAATGTGATCGCAGCCGCCTTCGGGGTGGGGAGAGCCCTCGAGGCCCTCAGTGGTGGCCGGCGTCAGCCTTCGCTTCCCTGGGTGAGCTGCCCTCAGGGTGGGAAGGGAGGTCCTCGGTGGTGGCCGCTGTTGGCCTTCGCCTCCCTGGGTGAGGGCTGCTCCATCCCCGGCTCTCCGACTCCTTGCCTGGCACCTTCCTCGTTGGAGGCCGTGATCCATCAACTTTGTCCACGCGTGTCCTGCAGACTAATGCTGACTGGAGGTTCAGGAGTGGTCAGAAGAGGCCAGAGGAGGCCCTCGTGATGCGAAGCTAAACGTTTAATGATGGCGCTGTTGAGTGCATGAGCCGCGTCAGCCCAAGAGTCTGGGTAAGAGGGAACCCCGCGGGGTGGAGGGAAGACTGGACAGATGGGTGCTTTCCTCGGCCCCTGGGAGCACGGCCAGGTCCACGCTCAGACCTCCTGGTTTCTCCCATATTTCCATCAATAGCAAGGGAAGGACTCGGGGCAGAAGTAGTTCAAGGGCCTCTAAAGACTTATGTAATTGTTAATAGGCCTACTTTTATGCTTTCTTATGTATTAAGAGCAAATCATGATACAAACTCATTTCTGTTTGAAGAAATCTTTACTGCTCTCATTTTTGTGGCAAGCAACATTGATTCTTTGCTTAGTGAGCGTTAGTGCCCTCCTGCCCAGTGCTGCTGCCTGGCGTGTCCTCGCACACACCTCTGTCCATTGGTCTCCGTTCACCTTTCCGCCTAGAATTGTAGGAGGGGCGCTGGGATCTTAGGGCTAGAAAGAAATTCTGAAGACCACTTTTAGGGGCGGCTTTTAGTCAGGGCTTCCAGAGAGACAGCCAGCCGGGTGTGCGTGTGTCTCCAGGGCGAGGCTTGCTGCAGGGGCTACAGAGTCCAAGAAGCCCCAGGACCCACAGGCTGCAAGCTAGAGTCCTGGGAGGGTGTGGCTTGAAGACTTGAGAAGCGGAGGGTGCGGATCCCACCGTGGTCTGAGGAGCTGAGACCCAGAAGCACGGGCTGCAGAAGACAGATGTCACTGGCCCATCAGCCAGACAGGTGGAGTGAACCCAGTTTTCCCCGCCTTGCTGTTTTACTCGGGCCCTGGGTGGATAGGGTGGTGCCCCCCACGCCGGCGAGGATGGGTCTCCACTCAGTCCAGAGGCAAACATGCATCTCACACAGAAATAATGCAGAACCAGCCATCTGGGCACCCCGGGCACGCTCAGGTTGATGCACAAAACCAACGCCGCGCGTGGCCCTGACATCTGTGTGTTCGCATCACTCCACACACATTGCTCAGTCATCGCCTCGGTGAGTTTGTAAGCTCGTTGTGTGGTTCTGGGGCTTTTTGTCCTTGGTGATGACAGGCTCCCCACTGCCCCAGCTCAAGTATGGAATGTGATGGCACCAAAGGCTCCTTGTTTCTCAGACACTTGAGTGGGTGCTCTGTGCAGCCAGTTCCACATGCAGCAGCATCTGTTCCCTATGCCGATTCCATTCGGAGTATGTGCCTCCTTTCTGTTGAGGGTGCAGCCTTCTTTCAGGGAAGAACTGTGTCCTGTTCGCCTATATCGCCTGTGGTGTATCTCATGGCTGAATAAGTAGCTATAGGATACCTCGGTGGCTGAATGATAGGTTCATTGGAAGGAAAACTTTATATATTTTTTTCTTTTTGGGATGGAGTTTCACACTCAACGCCCAGGCTGACGTGCAATGGCACGATCTTGGCTCATTGCAAACTCTCCCTCCCGGGTTCAAGTGATTCTCCTCCCTCAGCCTCCCAAGTAACTGGGGCTACAGGCTTCCGCCACCATGCCTGGCTAATTTTCGTATTTTCGTTAGAGAAGGGGTTTCACCATGTTGGCCAGGCTGGTCTTAAACTCTTGACCTCAGGTGATGCACCCACCTCGGCCACCCAAAGTGCTGGGATTACGGCCATGAGCCCCTGCACCCAGGAACTTAATACCGTTTTTTTTTTTTCCTTTAAATCGTAATGGGCTTGTTAAGTGCTTACGTTAATGTTTATTTTTAAAAATGTTATCTGTGACCTTTCAGCTTTTCATAGCACTTCTCGTGTGAATATTTTAAAAAGGCCCTTTAGTCGTGGGGGAGAAGCGGTTATCCCTTTCAGCAGAGGGAGGTGGAAGAACAGGCCCTGGTGGGTCTGAGCACAGGCAGTCACCCCAGCCTTGGTGCTTGCTTAGGTCTGTTCTCCGTTCACCGTAGCCGCATCCACTCTCATTGTCAGCTTAAAAATAAGCTTTTTCCTCTTTCTAATCGGAACAGTTAGTTTGTTAACCGTCACATTAAGGTATCGAGAATGATGGCTTTCAGGCCTCAGATATGACACAAGTAATAAATGCAGCTGACCCTGAACAACATGGGTTTTGAGCTTCGAAGGATCACTTATGTTAATTTTTTTTCCAACCAAACCCTTACTGAAAAAACCTGTCTTTGTGGAGGGCCGACGTTTCCTACATGTGGTTCCATAGGGTGGCCGTGGGGTCCTGTGGATACGTAGATTTAGGTAAACTCGGGGCATGTTCTGGAATCCATGTCCCTGTGTATACAGAGGGACAATTGCAGCTTTTTAGAAGTTTGTGTCCTGCCTTGTCCTAAAAAGGCTCCAAGGTGGATGCAAAATTATTTCATTCCTTTGGTTTTCTTGGTGGGATATTGATGCTTATTCTTCAGTGTCTAATATCCTGAGTGAACAGAGTTACCGCTTCAGGAACAAAGCCAGTCTGGAAACACATATTGAGATATCCACCTTTTCTTCATGGTTTCACAAAAGGCCATGATCATATTTTATTCAGTTGAACTGTAGGAAACTGCCAATATTTGCTGTTTTTGGCCTACAAAATGGCAAGTTCGTACGATATTAAAAACAAAGGCTTCCTGGATGGGGAAAATAGGAATCGGTAAGAACCTGAAATTCTCTGTCATGGCCTCTGAGTCACAGGTAAATAAACCTGCGTGAGGGGGAGTTGACTGTACAGTATTTTCCTTCTGTTTTGAGACTGTCAGAAAAAGGTCAGTTCCAATGTGTTGGGTCCCTTTGCCTCAGCTTTGCTGCAGAAGGGACTTGCCATTATACCTCTTGTTCCCAGTGCCCAGGAGGCTGATGCCACATAGAAGACCTGCAGGTCGGTGGATGTGAAACAGGCATCGGACACGCTGTGCACCTTGGGACGCATCTGAGAAGTGTGTGCTTGCAGCAGATCTGAGGTGAGGGCGTGTTCCATCTCCTCTCCCTTCTCTGGCTGTTGGTCCTGGAAAGTGAAATTAGTTAATGCTGATTTAAGCTCCAGGTCAAAGCCTGGGGGCCGAAGAGACCTGCCCTTCACTAGGGGTGTGAAGCATTGGGCCCTCCCATCAGGAGGCAGCAGGGACTCGAGAAAGCCCCACATGCCCTCCAGTTCCCTTATGTTGAAATTTTTTTTGTTTTGTTTTGTTTTGTTGAGACGGAGTCTCGCTCTGTCACCCAGGCTGGAGTGCAGTGGCCGGATCTCAGCTCACTGCAAGCTCCGCCTCCCGGGTTTACGCCATTCTCCTGCCTCAGCCTCCCGAGTAGCTGGGACTACAGGCGCCCGCCACCCGCCCGGCTAGATTTTTGTATTTTTTTAGTAGAGACGGGGTTTCACTGTGTTAGCCAGGATGGTCTTGATCTCCTGACCTCGTGATCCACCCGTCTCAGCCTCCCAAAGTGCTGGTATTACAGGCTTGAGCCACCGCGCCCGGCCTATGTTGAAATTTTTTGTACTCGGCCATGCCGGGTCATTTTGGGAGGTGAGTAGGGGATTCACATGGGGGTATGCAGTATTCTTAGGTGTCAGGTGCGAGAGTTGAATTTGTAGAAGCTGTGCAGATAGGAAAGGGCCTGGCAGGGAGTGCTGTTTACACGGAGCCGATTTAACGCGAGGTCTGTGCTCTGCCTGGGTCCGTGTCTGACCGGTGTCTCCCAGTCTGCAACAGGACGTTGACGTGACTTGGCGCCATCGTCCCACTCTGTGTAGACGTCTGAGGATCTGTGCGCAGCTGCTCTGTGAGAATGCGTTGTGATAATGAACTGAGAAACAGTGAACAAACCCTGAATTGGTTAGCACTGGTTTCACGGCCACTTCTGCCGTGGTTGGAGTCATTCATAATAAAGTGTGCTGGACTCCTTTGCAGAGCTCTGAATTTCAGAGGCCCTTTAACTCGGCAGCTAACCAGCTGCTTCCTTCAGAAGACATTTGAGTCCCCTTTACCTGCCAGGGTGACCCTGGGAGTTTGAAGATGAGTGAGACAAGCCCTCTGTGTCTTGTGGATTTTACTGTCCAGTGGGGAGACAGATGTGGATGGTGAAGGAGGCCCTATCAGAGGTCAGTGCATGTCAGTTTTATTTCTTCAGCACTTGCTGTGTTCAGGCGGTGCCCCGGGCCATGTGCAGAGCATCTGTGGACCCTGCCCTTGGCATCCCAGGCACAGCTAGCATCTGCGCCATCTTCATACTTGGCCTGAGTTTTGGGGAAGTACCGAGGATGGCTTCTGCCTTTGCTGGAGAGAGTTGGAAGTCAAGGCAGCCCTCCACAAGGAGATGATCGCCAGCTGATTCCTCAAGAAAGAGAGGTGGTCCCCACATGGGTAGAGCAGGGCAGCGTGTACAGACCTTGGTGTGGGTCTGGGGCATGTGCATCTGAGTGGGGTCTGCTGGGAGACAGCAGGGGTGAGGTGTGAAGGCAGTTGGAATTTACAGGATAAATTATCACTAAGGTGATGCCTGGAAAACATAAAATGGGGACTCTCTGGGGTAAACGTGGACTTAGGGTGACCCTGGGCGTGGGTGTTTTCAGGCTCTGAAGGCAGAGATTTAGGAAATTGGGGCAGAGCTGAGCCCCAGACGAGGATGAAGACCACCCTTGGGATGTTAAATGAGACAGGGGTGGAAACCCAGTGAATGTCCTGGGGGGTCAGTCCAGCAGGCAGGCAGCAGAGGAGACCGGTGTCCTCAAAGGCCCCTTGGGCCTGCCTCTCAAAGTGCTGGGATGACAGGCATGAGCCACTGCTCCCTGCTGATACTTTTAAAATTTCTAAGCTACTCTCTCTCATACCCACTCCCGTATTTTTTTAAAAAAACCAGGTTTATGGCTATATTTTTTCCAAGGGAACCAAACAGTTACCTGTTTGAAGTACAAATAACACTGTGTTTAAAAACCGAAAATGCCACTTTGCATAGAAGTTTCCAAATACCCAGTTGGTTTGAGCCTTGCATTGCAGTGTCACTACCTGCTCTTAAATTTCTACACGATGTATAGATAGCGAGGCAGGGACGGCTCGTACATCTTCAGGTTTCAATTCTACTACCTTGGGCTATATTTTCATTTATTTTGGCACAACTGTGGGTGTGGCAAGCAATGCCAGGGTATTTATTTTGAAGCGTGTCCAATAACAGTTGGGAAGATTTTCACATTTTTAGAATTTTCATAGTAATAGTTATAATTTACAAAGAATTTAAAATTGTATAGTCATTATTTTGCTTTTTTCTAGATGTGCCCCGAAACAGGGTTGCTAACTATCATTCTACATCACAGGATTAATAACAGTACCCTTTTGGAGCAGATGCCTGTAATCAAGGAATTCTGCCTAGTCAGTTCACTTGAAGCGTGTTTAAAAGGTTTTCTTTATCCTAGTTGGCACCTGTGGCTATAGTTTGTTTTCACTGCTGAAGAATATTCCACGATGGAAGCCGTAATTCATCTGTTTTTCATATCGGTGGACATTTGGATTATTTTGGGAAGGTGTGTATGTCTATTCAGCCTTCATTTTTTTCAGGATTTTTTGTAGAAGATAATGTAACAGTGTAACATCCTCTGCTAGGGAACCAACACGAACCCTGATTACAGCCACACTGACTCTCACACAGACTCTCAGGCCTTGTTACCAACACACAGAACCATTTTCTTAAGTTGAAACCCAGTAGCAGAACCTGAAGCCATGTGAACGGTTCCTCCGATCTTACACTTGGAATTCACTTTTTATTACTATGTCTGCTAATTAGGAAGCATATCAATTATACAGAAATCTGAGAATGTAAAATTATACGTTTATAACAGAAAAAACCTTATTTAATAGCCCAGAACACATGGCTATGTTTTTCCCTCATGCCCCACCACTGTTTTCTTTGCTTGAAATGGGAAATGACACTTGAATGCGGTTTTCTAGCCACTGTTAGACTGGCATAGTTCTTCAGAGACAGAGGATGTAAAGCACATGGAGAATTTCTGTTTGTGGAATGTGATTTCCCGGTCGCCTCATTCAGGCTGCCGCCGCCTTCCCCTCTGGCCGCCTGCACCGTGGGACGTCTGAGAAGGTCCCTGTTTCATCCTCTGGAAATTCTGAAAAGGAAGGAGAGGAGGAGGGGCATGCAGGGTGTGGTGCATTTGTGTTGGTCCTTCCAGCTTTTATTTGGAGTCTCGGCTACCTTGGTGGTTCCTGCCTTTATGTCCCTAGCTCGTGGCTTCGTCCTTGTGTCTGACTCACAGGCAGACAGATGGAAAGGGAAGTTGTATTCAGCCAACAGCTTGATCTTATTCTCAAGGCTTAAATCGACTGGGTATTTGGAGACTTCTGTGCAAATGGGCATTTTTGGTTTTTAAACACCATGTCTTATTTGTACTTGAAATGGGGTAACTGGTTCTCTTGGAAAAAATATAGGCATAAAGCTGGTTCTTTAAAAAAAAAAAAAAAAAAAAAAAAAAAAAAAAAAAAAAAAGGGAGTGGGTGTGAGAGAGAGTGGCTTAGAAATTACACCAGTAATGGTCGGGAGTGGTGGCTTATGCCTGTAATTCCAGCACTTTGAGAGAAGGAGGCAGGTGGATCCCCTGAGGTTAGGAGTTCGAGACCAGCCTGGTCAACATGGTGAAACCCCGTCTGTACTGAAAATATGAAAATTAGCCGGGCATGGTGGCAGGCACCTGTAATCCCAGCTATTTGGGAGGCTGAGGCAGGAGAATCACTTGTACCCGGGAGGCAGAGGTTGCGGTGAGCCGAGATCGCACCACTGCACTCCACCCTGGGCGACAGAGCAGAAACTCCATCTCAAAATAGAAAAAAAACAAAAAACTAAACAAAACAAAAACCCGGTAATGAAAACCTGATTGCATCATCTGTGATGGAGATGGCGGATTATTTCATTTTTAGTGACAGGATGAATTGGATATGTTTGCAGTATTGATTTGACAAGGGAAATGGTGAGAACCAAATGTGCCGCCCAGCTTGGGCCTCACCGTTGGCAGAAGACCGTGGCGGGCAACAGACTGGAGACTCGGAGACCGAGGGGAGAATTCTCATGCCTTGACGCTGGTGCAGTGTGTGCTTCTGGACTCCTGCTGGAGGGAGCTGCCCCTTTGCCTTGCAGGCTTTGGTGCAGTGGAGACCTTAGGACCTGCCCCTCCTGGCACACCTGTGGGTGTGGCGAGCAGTGCCAGGGCTGAGGCACAGGTGCTGAGCCCGGAACGTGGGACAGGAGAGGCTGCACACGCCGGCAGGCGTCTGCTCCAGCAGCCGGGGGTTTCCGCAAGGGGGCGGGGCGTTGGTTTTCCTTCTTGAATTTGGGTGGAGAGGGTGTCCTGGGGTGCTGTGTCTGCACTTGTGTTGCTCTGAGGTCAAGTTGTGGCCCCGAGTCCCTGTCCCTCTGCCAAAGTGAGGGTTTGCCCATTTTCAGGTCAGATTTCCCTTGGGTCCGGGTCTCTAGGAGTGGGGCGCATTCCAAGGGGGCGTGAGCACGGTGGACGTGCGTGGGCCTCTTCCTCTCCCCTCAGCTCCTGGGCTGTGTGTGAAGAGCTGCCCAGCGGAATCACCCTCCTGCCTGGTGTTTCATTCACCAGAAATCGTTCTCACTGTGGACTCTTGAGTGAAATGTAATCCAGGAATGGAACGTGCTGTTGCTAGATGCCACACACAGCATCAGGAGCTTAGTTGGGGATTATATGATCTTACCCCACACCTTAAAAGTAAAGACTATGGTTGTTAGGCCTCTGAGCCCAAGCCAAGCCATTGCGTCGCCTGTGACTTTCACGTATATACGCCCAGATGGCCTGAAGTAACTGAAGAGTCACAAAAGTGCAAATGCCCTGCCTGGACTTAACTGATAACATTCTACCAGAAATAAGTGAAAATGGCCGGTCCTTGCCTTAAGCGATGATTTTGTGTGTGTGTGTGTGAAATTCCTTTTCCTGGCTCATCTTCGCTCAAAAAGCTCCCCCACTGAGCACCTTGTGATCCCCACTCCTGCCCGCCAGAGAACAACCCCCATTTGACTGTAATATTCCTTTACCTAACCAAATCCTATAAAACGGCCCCACACTTAGCTCCCTTCGCTGACTCTTTGGACTCAGCCCGCCTGCACCCAGGTGAAATAAACAGCCATGTTGCGCTCACAAACCCTGTTTGGTGGTCTCTTCATATGGATGTGCATGACAATAGTTAAGGGGATATTGAAGTCTTTGGCAGCTCCAAGAGCTTTTTCAGTTTGTGTCGGGCCATTTTAGGCAGAAGGAAATGCTTGCTTAGAGAATCTTACAGAAATGTTTGGTGCAGTGCCATTAACTCGTGGAATAAATGTGTAACTTTCCATGGCGGACCTCTGGAAAGAGATGCACTTTGAGTGCACCCTGGCCTGCTTGCTACAAGAATCGGCCGTGTCACCCCGCTTTCCGTGGGTCTGCAGGTGTGCGTGGTCCATTGCCCTGCACTGTGGCCATGGAAGGGAAGATGATCTGGAATGCTGGCGACAGTTATCAGTGCGTGTTGATGTGTGCTGCTTTCTACAGGGGAGAACATTTCTGTTTAATAAACATCTCATCACGATGATGACTGCAAGATATTTGAGTCTCATTCAATAGTGTTTCTGGGTTCCTTCTGTTTTTAATCTGCTTTCTAGCACTAGGCAAGTGAAGACATGGAAAGTAAAAACCCATGGAACTTGTAGAGACATGGTGTTGTGTAGGAGCAGACTGTAGCCTCTGGCTCTGTTTAAAGATTGTAGTAAACCTCTTACCTGGCACGGTCAGGGTGTAAATTATCTTGTTTAATCGAAATGTGTATGAATCAAAGCTGGCGCCTGCATTGTTGATGAAATACCAGATTTTAAGGGAACATGTCAATGTGCCGTAAGATACCAACAAAGTTCCTCACTGAGGTTCGGCGCGGGTTCGGAGGAGCTGGGCCTTAGGTCACCAGGGTCGTCTCTGGGAGCAGATGCTCAGTGTGGGCATTAGTCACTTAGCCTTTCCAGAGCCGAGGAACAGCTCTCTGTGGTGGTTTTTCGAACCTGTATTTTGAGTCAGTTTGTCCCACTTGACTCGAAGTTGCCGCGCGATTTCAGACCTTTGCCTCCACCGTGCGCTCGTTTTCTTGTCCCCTGATAACTGCCTCGGTTGCCCCGGCCTGACATTTGAGCCTCATCGTTCATGGACACAGGTTCCGTGGTGGGGCAAAGGCCGCGACTCCGGCTTGCACAGTTCTGTGACTCTCACCATGGCTTATCACATCACTCCCGGGATCTCCCGTTTAGAGGAAAAGTGTCCCTTTCCTGCAGGCCCTGTGTGGTGTGGAAACCACCCCTACTTACCTTTCTCCTGTTTGAACTGTACCGTGAAGCTGTATCTGTTCTAGTCAACCGTCAGAATTTAAGGAACAGTGATTTATGTAACTTATCACACGCTTCTGAGCAATTCTTTATGAATTTCATTCTGTTGTGAAATTATTGCAGTTTTCATGGCTATGCTGGTCTCATGTTGTGGCCCTTGAAATGAATTCCCTTCCCCATTGTGTGTTAAGGTTGTGCCTGGGAGCTGTTGAGGCCTCACCTCTGCTTAGGGCAGTGGCTTTGCTCTCCTGACAACAGGAAGAATCTTATTTAGAGCACTTCTAATGTAGTTTTTGCTTCCAGACAGAGTTACTTTTTTTCACAGAGACAGCCACTAAAGTCATAAATTATGCTCAGGATGCACACACACGGGTCAGCTGACAGAGTGGAGTCCAGAACAGATCCAAAGATGCAAAAGCAGTTCAGTGGAGTTCGAGTCTTTTCAACAAATGGTGCTGGAATTATGGGACAGCCGTATGCAAAAGAGTGAAAACAGGGAGAAATTCCTGTATGAAAATTAAGGTGGACCATAGCCCTGAATGTAAAATACCAAACTACAAAACCTGCAGAAGAAAGGGAAATTGTCGAGACCTAGGGTGAGAGCTCTTAGCCATACCATGATCCATAATCAAGGAAGAAAACAAGTAGGTAAGACTCATCAAAATTAAACTTCTAATATAAAAGACACCCCTAGGGAATTGAAGAGACACATTTTCGACAGATGGGGAGAAGATGTCTACGAACCATGCAGCCGGCAAAGGACTCGTATCCAGAATGCACAGGACTCCCACGGCTCATGACAGAGAACAAACCACCTGACTTAAAAGCGGAAGAGACCTGAACAGATGCTTCGCTGAGAAGGACGGGAGGATGGCCCGAAAGCATCTGAAATGACCTTCAGCATGACTGGTTGCACCCAGATGTGCACCGAAGCCGCAGTGAATTTGTTCACACCCCTGCTGGAGCGCCTGACTAAGGTCTTCCGACAGCCCCAGGTGCTGGTGAGGACCGGCAGTCGGGACTCCTGTGCGATGCTGGGGTTCAGCACAGTGCAGAGAGCTTGGCGGTTTCTTACAAAACTGAACTCACACAAACGTGGGTCCCAGTGACCCCAATCCTGGGTATTTACCCTAGAGAAACAGAATCTGATGTTTAAGAAAAACTGTGCCCAGATGTTAATAGCGCTGTCTATAGTTGTCCAAAACAGGTTACAATGTGCCACAGCCATATGTGGAATAATAAATACCCAGCAGCCCCGAGGCCTGGCTGTTGATCACAGGACACCCTGGGTGCACCTCCAAGCACAATGCCCAGGAAATTGTGATTTTGCGAGTGTTTTGCCACAACGCTCGCAAAAGATAGACCTGAGTCATGGGAGGACACGGAGAGGGTGGTTGCTGAGAATGGGAGGGTATGCTTATGAGGCCCCGTGAGTGGGTTTGGGGCTGTTGGACTGTTCTGCTTGTGTGATGATGATTATGGGAATATTTGTGCCGAACTTCACAGAACTGAACACTGTCCACTTTACAGTAATTTTTAAAAAGTGGTAATATGCTCATTTTCGGTACTGTTTTTAATGGAAGATGGAGTTTGCAGATGATTTGTCAGGGCAAGCCTGTCTCAAGAGTTTGTAGACGACTCGTTAGGGGCCTGTCTCAGGGCCATTGGGTTGGGTTGGGTTGGGTTGGAAAAGCCTTCTCTGTTGTGGGCAGTAGTACGGGGCATGGAAAGGATATTGCCAAGGAAACACGTAGAATCCTTTGAGGAAACGTGTATTTCTAACTTGCTATGAGATAGAATTGGAAATTGTAATGGTTTTGTTTTCTAGAGTCTTGGTAGAATAGGGAAGACAGTGTAATAAAAGCTAATTTTGAAATGAAGAATTTTAAAGATTTTCAACAGCAATAGCTCTAGGAAGTCACCCTGGAAATGTTTTTAAAGATGTTCAATAGCAATAGCTCTAGGAAGAGTCACCCTGGAGTTGCTTCTTGAGTATTGGTTTCCTGGCTGTGTATCTTCCGACTTTCATTTTTAAGTTTTGCTGTGAGTTGGGGATGTGTGGGAATAGCCATCCCGGCCCTGCAGGGGGGTGCATGTGCCCCGAGGCCTGAGGCACTGTTTCAACCTAGCTTGCAACATGGGGACTCTTGTCAGTGGCTGGAGTAAGAGTACCAGCCTGGCAGGCTGGGGGGAGCCCCAGGGTGGTCTGGGCACTGTCCTCCCTGCCTGCAGGATGGCAGCTGGAGGAGCTCGAAGGCTGCCTGCCTGGTGGCTGTCAGCGCAGCAGCCCCTCCTGGTCCTGGAGCAATCTTTGGGTCCATGAGTCTCTGCGCCGGGACTTGCCTCCTGGGACCTCTGCCACTGTCCTGAGGGCCCTGGTGCCACTTTCCCGGTGGGACGCAAGCCTCAGGCAGCTGCGACCCCAGATTCGGTTGCTTTCCCTGCCGTCTCATTGCAGCACGAGTGCTCACCTCACTCAATGTAGAGCCTCAGGTTCCTTCAAGATCCCCAGAGATGGAATCTCCCAATTTAACAAGATAGTTGGTGACAAGATTTGAGCGGCACTGATTTAACTCAGCTTCCAGAGTTTAAGTTCCCAAGACACAGTCCTGCTCCTTCCCTGGCCTCATCCTGTGTGGCTGGTGTCGATGAGGGGTTTCCGGAGGCTGGGGCTGTGGCAGGTCAGCAGCAGGGGGATGGCTCATTATTGATCGCTCAATGCCTTGAGGATAACTAGGATTAATGACCTTTATAGGGCTGTAGGTTTGGAGTATATATATATGTGTGTGTATATATATATACATATTTAAACGAGGTGGACACGGTTATCACTGCATTTTTCTGACATGAAACTTGGAGAGCAGAGGGTTTAGGAAACTCCTGAAGCCACACTGTCAGCGGGACTCGGGCGGTCTGGCCTTAGACCCTGCACTGTTTTCCCCTCACCACGCTGTCAGCAGACCCGGGTGGTCTGGCCTTAGAACTCACGCTGGTCGCCCCTCCTTGCCACGTTGTGGGGTTTTTCCTGTTTCTGGGCAGCATTTGATAGCTTGTGAAACAAGACCAAGACTTACTATGAGTGGATTTGCCATTATCTGAGATCCAGAACGTTTCCTGGACCTGGCGTTGCCGATGTCACGTAAGGGAAGGTAAAAACATTTTCATTGTGGTCACTGGGGCTCCTGAAATGGTATTTTTCCCAGTGAAAGTTTACTCATAAAAGTCTTTTAACTCAATACTATGTGAACAGGAGGAAATGTGTTGGGCTTTAGTTAAATGTCTCAGAGCCGCAGAAGTAAATGAGGGCAACTTCCGAGCACAGCCTCCCGGAGGAGGCCAAGGACGTTTGTCTGGAGGGTTTGCCATGAAGCAGAACTTGGACAGGGCTAGTCTGCCTAGGGAGGCCTCTGCCATGATGTAGGTTAGTTGAAGTAGTTGACGGGTGGTGGCTTGAGGTCGGTGGTCCCCGAGGAAGCCCCTAGCAAGGCCGGTTTCCGTGGGATGGAAAACTGCCGTTCAGTGGCTGTAATCCTGGCTTCACGGGTCTGACATACAATCCTGCCCTTGGATACTTGGATCCCAGCCAGGTCAGATGGCCCTGAAAGGACATTCGGACTGTGATGGCTGCACCCATTCTCAGCATCCGTAGGGTCTCCTATGTATGTCTGTGTTTCCATTTTCTTTCAGCACAATTTCTCCCAGTGAAGTCGTGAGAAATAGAAGGAAAGGTGGAATGAAGATGTGATTGAGGAAAGTGTGGTGTGGTCTTCGACCTTATTTTGCCTTGGTTGGTGCTCAAGAACTCCACCTGACCTCAGAGCTGAGCGTTTCTGCCAGGAAGTCCTGCCTTTTATCCTACCTCGAGGCCTGTTGAGACACTCCAAGAAGCTTCGTTAACAAATTGCCTTTTCCTTTTAGAGCAGTTGGATATATTTGCAGCAAAACAAAGGAATAACCCCCCAATATGGTGATGAAATGCATTTAAGTATAGATAGCATTCAGTCTTGAAGGGCCTGGGATTTTAATCATCTTTGGGTCATGTAACAAGTGGTGTTGGTGATTAAAATCTCCTGACAGCTTTGTTCTGCCACGTTCCTCAGTTTTGAATGATGATCTTCCTGGTGTTGTACCTTGGGAGGGGCGCTTGTGTCAGTAGAGAGCAGAGTGGTGGTTCCCAGAGGCTGCGAAAGGACAGAGGTGAGGCCCCTGAAGGACACTGGTCTTCCTGGTTTAGGGGTTTGGGGCTCAGCCACCTTCCTGTGTCCGTGTAAATTATACCCAGGATCATTTTCACTCGCCCCACTTTAGTTGAGTATTGGAGCTTCAGGATATGTGTGCCCACGTCACCTGGGCCATGATCCTGGAGTTGGGTGAGACTGATTCCCGGGTTTATAGAATTACTCTGGGATTATTGAAAACAGAAGCACTTGAGGCATTCATAATGCTATTTCCTGAACGTAATTTATGTTCAGTTCTTCAGAAACATTTATCTGAGGAAGCATCTATAATTTTTGTTTTCTGCCACTCAGTGCTAGAAAGAATTGTGCAACATTCAAGTGAGTGGCATTATTCCTCTCCCTCCACCATGCAAGCAAGATTAAAGGTACCTCTGGCTCCCCTCAATCTTCTCATCTGCAGGGTGCCTGGCATGGCAGTGTGCTGCCTTCCGTCTTCTTTTTGGGGAGAATTAGTTGTGTTTGTGTGTACTGCTCAGCTCAGCCTCGTGCCGTTGTGTGGGTGAGGAGCTTGGATGCTAGGTGACCCTCCCAGGCCTGCCTCCCACCTCCCTAGGCCTTGTTCTAAACTGACAGATAAACAGTGTGTTTTGGAAGAGGACAGCAGCAGGGCAGGAGAGAGTTTGTTCAGACTTTCTCCTTGCACTGACGTTTGAGCCTTCATCCAGCCTGGGCACTTCTACAGAGCTGCGTTTGTGTGTTGCAAACCATTCCCTCCCAGCAACCGTGCTTTCAGAGGTTTGGAAATGTGACTTAACTCATCTTCAATTTAAAGCGTACTATCAAATTTTAGTGTTGAAACTGATGTATTTTATGGCCTTTATTTGATTTCTCTTGATTTTTTTTCCCATATGAGACAGGGCATCTTAAGGGAGACAGCCTGGTGTTGGCCCCCTTTCCTAAGGATGGAAGTGAATTCTGAAAGCCCTTTATGTAGGCAGCGAAGGCCTCTTTTATTTTGGCCTAGTCCGGTATATAATTCTTTTTCTCTTTGGTGTTTTTGAGACAGGCAAAAAAACCTTTTTGTTGCCCAGGCAGTGGTGTGAGCACAGCTTACTACAGCCTCAACCTCCCAGGCTCAAGCGATCCTCCTGCCTCAGTCTCCTGAGTAGCCAGGACCCACAGGCACATGTTCCACGTGTCCCCATGCCTGAGTTAGTTTTGTATTTTTTGTAGAGATGGAGTTTTGCAATGTTGCCCAGGCTGGACTTGAACTCCTGGACTTAAGCAGTCCAGCTGTCTCAGCCACCCAAAGTACTGAGATCACAGGCATGAGCCACCATGCCTGTCCAAGTGTGTTTCTAATTTCAAAATTAAGAGGACACCCATCCAGTTAATTACATCTCTATTGGAACATGCTGCTTATAGTGCATTAGGAAAAATCATCCAGAACTTGGAGAAGGAGCTGGACAGACACAGCCCTTCGAGGTTGTCTGATGAACCCCTGGGGTCTTTAACTGGAGGGATGTACCATGTCAGACTCACTATTGTCGACCGGCTGAAGCCTAGGTTTCATGAGGTTATGTGTCAGCTTGTAGTACTTTCTCTGGCAGAGATGCGAGTGACTTCTGCTCAGTGAGAGGCTCATCTCAGGGACTTCATGGCCTGAGGGATGGCAGCCTGTTTGAGCTGATCGAGCAATCTCGCGCTACCCTTGTTTTCTGAAACGCCTATGAGTGACTTCTCACACGGTCTTTGAAGCGGCTTCATGCCCGCGCTCCTTGGTAATGATCGAATGCTTTTTTTGACCCCTCGTCCCTTTCTTTGGGGTGTTCCAGTCTCAGTTCTCATGATGTGTTCTGCTTCTGCAGGAATTTCTGAAGCTGCTGAGTGTAGAAAGCACTGAGGAGGCTGTGCTTCCACCCCTGTGAGCCTTCCAGGCATCATCCTCTCCCCTTGGCGAGGCAGCGTCCATGACACACCGAGGAGGCTGTGCTCCTGTCCCCCGTGAGCTTTCCAGGCATCCTCGTCTCCCCTCCAGGAGGACAGGAGGAACCTTTCAAACCCTTCTTAAACTTGTTTTCATGTCTTTGTTTTAACAGTTTTCTTTGCATCGTCTCCCTTATCCAGAAGTGAGGGTGAACGCTGAGTTATTCACGGGAGTCAAGAAACCACACGCAGCCCAAAGTGACGTTTGTTTCCCTGAAATGATTTGTGTGTGTTCACCTTAAAATGCAACTCAGTAAAACAGGTGTGTTTTGAGGAATGACTTTAAATTACCTAGGTAAAAATGTGACAGTTAAATTTCATCATCTGTGTGGGTGTCCACAACCCCCTTCTGTGTTTGCGTGTGAGTTTGTGACTTGTGGTTATTTTTGAAGAAAGAAAATCTGTTGCTGAGGACTTCAGATGGTGTGCTGGGATTGTGTAGGGTGGACATCGGGGGCTTCAGTGTGTGGCTTCCTTGAAGAGGTTCAAATTAAGGCTGAGAGTCCCTACTCCAAAATGCTCCAAAACCTGAAACATTCTGAGCTTCCTCATGACACTCGAAGGAAATGCTCTTTAGAGCACTTTGGATTTCAGGCTGGGGATGGTCAACTGGAAAGTGAAATATTGCAAGACCCTTCTGGCCCCAGGAGCTTGGATAAGGACATGGAGGGGGCCTGTGCCAGGTATCCCTGGAGTGTGAGGCAGCCTGGGCTCACTGAACTGGTTTTTTGTAGGAGCCACATAAGGGAAAGAGGGTCAAAGTGGCCACGCCTGGCTCCTGAGAAGGCTGGACCAGAAGGAGGTGTATGCGGAGGACAGCAGTTGAGTCCCCAGCGTCCGGGACTCCTGTCCCTGGTGGAGTTGAGAGCCTCCTCTAGTTGTGGCCTCTCCCCTGTCAGCAGCCACTGAGGCCTGAAGGGAGAGGGGGCTGAGGAGAGGAGGAAGGATAGGCCTGCTTCTGGAAAGAGGGCCAGCATCGGCCTGTGCTAGCCTCGTTTGTTACTCCTGCGTCCAGTGTGCACGGCCGTGCCCCGTGGTGTAGCGGTTCCCGGGATGCACAGCGCTCTTGTCTGCAGTAACGTCTTTGTCTCCGACCCTTGGAGGCAAGTTACCTTTTTCCCCAGTGAAAAGAGGTAGAAAATCTTACAGAAATGCATTTGCTCTAATGTCTGTTTTCCGATAAGACATGGTCGCTTAGGCTAAATCTTTGTGAGGTCAAGACAGGAGGATCACTTGAGGCCAAGGGGTTGAAGACCAGCCTGGACATCATAGCAAGACCCCATCTGTATAACAGAAGTTAGCTGAGTGTGGTGGTGCGTGCCTGTGGTCCCTGGTACTCTGGAGGCTGAGGTGGGAAGATCACTTAAGGCTACAGAGAGCTGCTATTGCTCCACTGTACTCCAATCTTGGCGACAGAGCCAAGACCCTGTCTCAGAAAGAAAAGTTAAAAAAAATCCAGAAATGTCATTTTCTTTTAAAATCATCCCAAAAGAAAAATAGTTTTTTTCCAAGAATGTAAAGGGTAACTGATACGATTCTTTCCTTGCATTGTTTCTCCTTTTCGAATATTTACAGTAGTCCGTCCACATCGTCTCTCATCTCATTACAAAGCAGCAGGTGTCTTTGAGGTTAGTGGTGTTTCTCTGTGTCGCACCTTGGAGAACAGCCAGCATGAAACCTCTTACCACGATCGTGCACATCGTTTGTAGTCCCAATTAAAATCCTCTCCAGAGACGCCTGTGCTGCTTATTATAGCAGAACTTTGGTTGTGCTGAAATGTGCATTCAGCTAATGGTTTTAAGTTCATATCTGAGATGATGCTGTATAATTCCTGAAGCATATGGGATCAGTAATGATTGAAGATAATTCTGGCTGATGTCATTTGGAGGATATTTTTCACTTCAAGTTAAAACTTCCTTCGCGATAGTCATTTTGGGATTCATTTAACTATGTGCTTTATTTCATAGCTCAAATTTTCATTAGTCATTTCATACCATAGGATTTTGAAAGCAGATTTGGCAAAACCTTTCTAACAAAATGTTTGCTTATGATGTCCCAAGGAACAGCACTCAGAATTGCTGGTAACTGTGGTACATTTTAAGGCTGATGATAGAAGTCACTTGAATGGTAAGGGCTGCTTTGTGAGGCAGATGGGGTTTGAATCCCGACCCTCCTGATATGCAAGCCCTGACCGTTGCCTTCTCTCCTCTCCCCTGGGAGATGGGAAGGTGCCAGCATCCACCTCACAGGCCGTCCTGAGAACCTGGGACTAAGGGCTTGTGTTCCTCTTGCAGGTGGCACAGACGTGGGGGCTTGACGATACACACACTGCAGGCTGCCAGTGTCAGGGTAATCCAGTTTTAGTCATAAAGGTGGGATTTGCTTTGCTCCCCTGCAGACCAGGTGCGGTGCTGCTGTTGTAGCAGGTGTGTGGATCCTCTTGGGTGGTCCTCAGGTGGACAAGGAGTCACCGATTCGGATTCCCAGTGTTAGATGTGAGAGGACCGTGGACCTCATGTGTTCAGAGGGGAGGAGTAAAAAGCTTCCCTTGTATTTCCAGAACTGTCTATCCCAGGAATGCCAAACCACTGGCTTTCACCTGACGCTGTCGTAGGTGACACTGTCTGGAAATGAGGACTCATGTTCCGCATCCTTGAGCCAGTACCTGTCTCCCTCCAGGGCCGTGGCCCAGCCCTCCTCATTTCGCTGGGTTGCCAGCCTGGGGATCTGTAAGCCCAGTGACGTCTCCGGTCTCGGCCCCCGCTCCCCGTGGGGACAGGAGGTGGCTTCAGGAGGCTGGTGATGAATGCCTGAATGAAGCCGACTTGTGACTGCAGTTCTGTCTAAGGGCCTCCCCGGGTGTTAGATGTCAGTAAATGACACCTGTGTGTGGATCTCATGTGATGAGAGAAACAGTGGGGGAAACCAAAGCTTGTGGAGTCTACAGGTTCTGAACTTGGAGGTGTGTGCACCTGTGTACTTGGTGAGGGGTGTGACGTCCGGAATGAGTGTGCACGTGTGTCACGTTTGTGCATGTGTGGTTGAGTGTATTTAGCAGGTGTGGGTGGAGTGAGCATGTTCATGTGTGTCGTATGTATTTGAGGGTGTGTGTGGAGTGTGTACACGCATCATATTTGGTGAGTGTATTTGAGGGTGTGTATGGAGTACATACATGCGTTTGCGTGTATACTATTGGGTGAAGCGGTGGCATGTGTGGAGTAAGCATGCACACGTGTATGCTGTGTGTGGGGTTTCTAAGTGGTCCTCCCCTGAGCCTGCTCCTGGGCCCTGCTGTCCTGGCAGCTTTACAGTTTGGTGCGTGTTTGATTCCGGAAGATTCTGGAACCAAATTCTGAAGCTGTGATCACAAACTTGCAGCCCTGGAGGACGCTGGCCCGTGGAGCCGGCACGAGGGTCTCTGTGCTGGCCTCTCCCTGGGCTCTGTCCACAGAAGAGCATGTCCGATGATTGAGCTGTGCGGGTCTGTGGCTCCCCAGCCTCGAGTCAGCCCTCGGTTCTGTCCCACCTCTGTTTTTCTTGCTGAGGGGCTCCGGGAAGTGGTGCCTGGGATGGCGTTTTCACCCTGGGGTTGCTTCGCCAGCTGCCCAGGTGCTGGCTGCCTGAGACCTGCTGCCGTCCTGGGTGGACGGGGCTGTCGCGGGGACATCCCTGAGCACCCGCGGGAAGGCAGGTTTAGGAAGTGCCAGAGGTGAGTGGCTTCCTCTCACACTTGATTTTCTGGAAAGTTCTGGGTCTCCTGTTTTTCCCTAAGGGAAGTTAGAAACTGAGTTTCTCTTTAGGGGAACGTCTTTGCAGAGTCTGCTGTTTGAATGTTCCCCAGGTGTGGAATACTCGGGGCCATATGTGTTTGGGAACATCCGTGTCCTGAGCGAATTCAGTAAGGAATGGAGAGAGGCCTCCTATCAGCTTGGCCTCTGTTTCCAGCTTGTTGAGGGTTGACGGCTGCTGGTATCCCAGGGAGAGTTAAACACTGGGCGGTGTGGGATGGGAATGTTTGCTCTGACAAGGACAGTGGGAAAGCATCTAAACAAACGTCGCTGTTCTCCGGGCTCCTCGGGGTCGAGCTTGTTTTGTGGTGTTGAGGGAAAGCTACCCTTGTTCCTGTTCCTCACCATTTGAAAGGTGTCCAGGACACGTTCCTCTGGAGAGGTGATGTGCGTGAGTGGGGGTCAGGTCGCAGGCTCCGAGGTTATCTGGGACCTGTCAACTGATTTCCTGAACACACAAGTGCTTGGTAAAGATGTTCCTGATTAGCTAAAACATTTCAAGAGGACGTGATAGCTGGTGGTTGTTTAAAGACTATCACAATTTTCCTGTTACTTTTTAAATGCCTGTTGAATAAGGGAGGATTCATGTATTTTTATTTTCCTGTCTGCATACTTGATATTTTGTTTTTTGTTTTTCATGTGGGTGTGCAGTTAACAGGATTTAGAAACAGTCTCAGTCCTGGGGAGACTTCAGGGCCGCCTCAGTCAGTGCTGAAGGGAGGCAGGGATTTGGGGGCTGCTACCTCCACAGGAAGGGACACCAAGGGCCAGAGGTAAGCAATCTCAGTGAGGTCACAAAGACGGGCACACCCAGCACCCTGGCCCATGTGCCTCTCCTTCACCTTTGTCTCTGCTCAAAGCTGCTCTCCTGGGTCATCACTGGTGATCTCTAGGTGCGTGCTTGCTTCTTGCAGAAGTGGTGTCTGGCTGTGGTCAGTGTGGGCCCTCAGGACTTCCCTGTTTTTGGCTCACATCAATATTGGGCAGTGGTGTATGTTTGCTTTGGAGTGGTAGATCCGGTGGATTTTGGCTTTGCCAACTCATTTAATACCTGTTCTCCTAGGTGCTGGGACCCTCTCCTAAGCCGCCTGTTCTCCTAGGTGCTGGAGCCCTATCATAAGCCGCATGTTCTCCTAGGTGTTGTGACCCTATCATTAGCTGTGTGTTCTGCTAGGCGCTGGGACCCTATCGTAAACTGCTTGTGAGAGATCTCGGAGGTGCTCCTTATGAGGATCCGCTGCCTGACCTGAGGTGGAACAGTTGCAATTCAAAACCACCCCCCAGAAAAACTGTCTTCCATGAAACCCATCCCTGGTGCCAGAAAGGCTGGGGGACAGCTGGCCTAACGCGGGCTAAGATGTCAGATTTTTGGACTTGGGCCTCAGTTGAAGAGGATTAGATTTTGAAAGGTGGGGTTTGAAGGCTTCTAAAGGGCAGGTTTTCATCTCCAGTGGGGCCTGGGCAGAACTGGGTAGAACTGACCCAGAAGCTGACAACTAGTCAGGCTGGCTCACTGCCTGTGTCCTGTGTGTGCAGCCTTGCTGTTTATTCAATTGTCTGGTGGTGGTGTGGATTCCATCCACAGCCTCAGGGTAGTGGAACCCATTACTTCAAGGCTGACCTTATTTATCAAAAAGACATGAAAATCATTTAGTATAAATCTTCCAGATACCTGTATCCTTTCTTTTCCCAGAGGCTTTTAAGTATTGCAACTTAAAAATCTTCAAAAATAACTTGAAAGGAAAACCTCTAAATATATTTTTGATGAGCACCCTTGAGAGCTTTAATATGTGAAGTAAATTCCCTTGACTTTTGTATTCCTAGAAACTCGTTCATGTTTGCAGATGACTTTGTATTTTGTCAACAGTGGCCACTGGTTGGTGACCATCAACACCTGCCGTGTATCATTTAGAAAGTTGGATGTGGATGTATTCACTTTTCAGACACACAAACACATGGGCTGTTTGTTTTTGGTTTTGATTTTTTTGGTTTTTTTTCTCCCCCCAGCTGAATTCAAGAAAGGGAAACAAGCAGACAGAGTAAGTACCAGAAAGCGTCTAAGTGGCTGGGTGGGGGATCCTACTATGGTGTTGGATTGTGTTCTGCCAGACATCGCTCCTCGAAAAGCTGACCCTGAAACGGCTGGCATTGCCCTCACCCTGGGACATTCGTCTGTCTCACCAGAAAATGAAGAATCTGCCAGAGTACTGTGAGTCAAATTCAGTCAGAACTCGATTAACTAAGAGGCTTTGTCTCAAAGGCCAAAACATGAGGACACATTTTTAATTTTTAAGGAGTGCTTCATTGTGAGTCAGTTCTGATGTGTACTGCATTAGGAAACCTCTGAACTTCCACGGTCAGGCCCAGAACTCTGAGGGAAAGTGGTTGTGCCCTTCCCACTCTTTTTGTCACTAGCTGTATTGATTTCCTTAAAACCCTTTTTATATGAGTTCTATTATAGTTTGAAAAAAATTCACTGAGGTAGAACTGGAAGCGTTTGCGCCACGTTAATACTCATGACCCGTTCTGGGTCTTGGTGTATGCGTACTGTATAAATGTACATGTGTGTATGTGGTGTACACATACTACGTGTATTTCCACTGCATGTATTTACAGTGTATAGGTATGTACACTACATTTGTGTCCTACACACGTGCATGCTGTAGGCATGCATGTACATGTGTATATGTGTGTATCTACGGGGATGATTATATGCACACTAGTTGGACACCTATCTGTTCTACATGTGTACATACATGCATGTATTTAATGCCACATACATACCTGTGTACGTGCACCATGTGGGTATGTGCACATTATTTCTGCAGATGTATATATACATATGTGCACACAAGCATGCATGTACACTATGCACACTGAATAAACTTCTGGATATGTACACAATAATACGTATACATGCTGCATATGTACGTACACTATTGCATATGTGTATACGTTTTATACGTTAGTGTACTGATGTACATTGTATACATGTGCATATGTGTACACTGCACATGTGTATGCATGCTGTAGTGCACCTACGTACATTGGATAAGAATGTATGTTATATGCATGTGTATACATATAGCAAATAGCATACCTGTGTACATACGGATATGCATGTGTATGCCATATGCATGTACATACAGGTTATAGTATACCTGTGTACACTGTATGCATATAGACGTGTGTGCATGCTCTGCATGTACATACATGTTAGCATACCTATGTACATTTGCTATATGGATGTGTGTATGCTCTATGCTTGTACACACGTAGTGAACTTGTTTGTACACTATATATATTTGGATGTGTGTACACTCTATGCATGTACCCTACATGGATCTGGATGTGTGTGCACTCTGTACGCACGTAGTGCACTTATGTACACTCCACGTATTCGGATGTGTGTACGCTCTATGCAGGTACACGTGTTACAGTGTGCCATATACGTACATTATGTGGATGTAAATGTGTGTGTGCGCTCTATGGCACCAGGAATAGGGCTCCCGCAGGGATCCAAGAACGCACCATCTCGCTGGCACCGGAGCGTGTAGGATGAAAACAGTTGTTTGTTACAACCTAGTTGAAATTTGGCAGGTTACTCTACCCTTTGCAACGATTTAGGAACAGTCACTTCATTGATGTGTGTGTTCCTGAAATCATAAACAGCTCTGTGAGGTGTGTCTCATCCCCAGACGAGAGAGGGAACCGAAACAACAATGACTCGGTCACTTAAGTGAGGTAGAACTAACAGAGCAGCTGTCTAGCTTTCTGTATTATAACTTTGTCAGCAGCTCAATGAGAAATCGGCACTCATCAGGAAATGTGTCCACTTTCTACTGTTCTTTATTCGTGGCGTATTAACTGCCTCGTGTTATTCCTCACGATGTAGCAAAATCCCTCCTAGAGCTGTGAATATAAACAGTTCATGACAAATGTAGTATCTTCTTTGTAACATTGAAAACGATATGTAAGTTCATCTTCAGATATTGTTTGGAAGGATGAGAAGGAAGATGTTTAGGACAAAAGAATAGAGAGCTTTCAAGTAAACAGGGAAAATAAGGACTTTGTGCAAAATATTTCCAAATTTGGAATTTGAGAATACTAAATCTCACATCTAAGATCATAGGTAGTTTTTTTTTTGGGGGGGGTGGTTAAAATTAGTACTTGGTTTTCCATGCCTTTGGGAATTTCAGTCCTGATGGAGGATTGCAAGAATAATCTGATTTTTCAGAACAGAAGGGCAGTCTGTCTCAAAGGTAAATTCCAGGTTGTACCAT
The DNA here is from genome assembly GCF_049350105.2 of Macaca mulatta. Lineage (NCBI taxonomy): Eukaryota > Metazoa > Chordata > Mammalia > Primates > Cercopithecidae > Macaca > Macaca mulatta. The sequence continues at coordinate 695,896 of NC_133416.1, read as the reverse complement.
AGAGAAATAGAAATTGCTGTCAACTTTCTGTAAGGTTCTTCAGTTCTTTCCTCTTCTGTGGTTAAAAAAACCATCTCTGGGTTTAGTCTCAGCCAAGTTCCTCTTATGAGGTTGCCTTACATTTCGCACAGCTGTTGAGAGTCTTCATCATTCGTAGTTAACTTGTTAAAAGCAAAACCTTGTACTAGTTAGATCTGGGCACCTTGAAGGCAGGGGTTTGTTTTATATTTTTAATAAGCAGCAGGGTGATGGCAGGGCTAGGGCCCTTCATCCCATCATGCATTCCTCTGAGCTTTCAGAGCTCTCACTGCATGCTGAGTGGTGTTGGCTGTTTAGGGTTTAAATAGGAAGACGAGGCTCTGCGACTTGGGACGCTCTTACTACCTTCATAGAGAGCTTGGTGACAGTTTAGCATGACAGTTTGTGCCCCTGCTGTGTATACTTTGTTACGGCCTCACAGAAAGGGTATTGATTTAAACGTGACTAATTTCTTCATGTTTATTTTTGCCTTTATTCCTAGTTACAGTCCTGATAATTTTTCTTCCTTTAAAATCTTGCTAATGGCTAGTGAATTAGTGATAAACTATATTTACGTGTTCTCTAAATCTAGCGATTTAATTGGAGGTCATTCTTCTTGCACCATGTGTCAGTGCTATGTCAGGATGGCTCAGTTTTACATTGTCAAAGGATTAACTAGAGCAGGATGCAGCCTTACTGGAAATTGCTCGTTTGTGAAATACAGGCACTTTATTTTTTGTTATACTCGAGGTGTGTTCAAATGTAAACATTTTGAGCCGTGTTAGAAGGATATACAAGATTGTAATGAAGAAAGCAGCAACTTGATCAAGTACTAGCTAATGAATTTTATGTTTTAAGTATATGGACTGCGGACCTTGGCAATCAGTTCTCATCTTGACCTTTTATTGTTTTATTAGAATCTTGCTCTGTCACCCAGGCTGGAAGGGTGGAGCCCAGGAGTACAATCTCCATTCACTGCAACCTCTACGTCACAGGTTCAAGCGATTCTTATGCCTCAGCCTCCCTAGTAGCTGGGGTTACAGGGTGTGTGCCACCATGTCTGGATAAATTATTTTTAGTAGAGATGGGGTTTTGCCATGTTGGCCAAGCTGGTCTGCAACTCCTGACCTCAAGTGATCCACCCACCTCAGCTTCCCAAAGTGCTGGGATTACAGGTCTGAGCCACCATCGCTGGCCTGACCTTCTGTTCTAATATTGGTTATTCAGTCTCGATGATAGCACCTGGTTGTATTAACTTGGGGTAGAAAGCACAATTGCAATGAATCTGGTTGTGTATATACGTGCTGACTTAGCGTTCATGGCAGCACTGTGAGGTGGGCATTGTTCCTGAAGGAAGGCCGATGGGCAAGTCGGGGCTTAGATACGGGACTTGTGGGCAATCACTGCTGTCCCATGGCTGAGATCAGGCCTGTCTGTCGCCTGTACCCTGAACTCTGAACACACAAACGAGCAACTGTCAAGAGTCGGTGCTCGAGTGTGATGTGGCCTGTGGTGTTTGCCTCGCAGCGCTGCTTTGGCTCGGGGCAACAGGGCAACAGCTCCCTCCCTCGTTCGGCTGCCTGGGAGTCCCAGGAGAACCCACTGATACCGTTTATAAATGCCGGACATCGAGCGTTCTCCTTGGTACCAGCACATCTGGAATTGGACAGCTCGGTTAGATTCTCGGCCAGCAAACCTGTACAAGAGTGTGTGAACTCTGCGTTTGCTTCGCCCGGACAAAGGTGAATTCGTGGTCACTACTGGATGGCAACAGGTGTGGCCTCAGGAGCAGCACGGAGACAGGCACCCGGGTGCAGGAAGAGCATCTGCAAGAGGGGGTGGGGAAGGTGACAGACGCACGTGCGAGTTTAGCTGTTACCGTGGATGGGGGGTGGTTGGGTAAGACCAGATTTTCTCATTGTTGCCCCTTTCTGAAAAAGACCCTGAATTGACTTCTCTGTGGCTCCTCGCGCCTCCTTGTCAGGTTGGAGGAGACTGCTCTCCTGGCTCAGGCCCTGCTTGCGGCATCACGGAAGCTGCTGTTGCTTGCCCTGCCCTCCCTGTGACGTCCTCTGTGCTGTTGTCCGGGAACAGTTCTGCCGAGCAAGCTTGGACTCTGCTCCCTTCTGCTCTTGGATTTCGTGTCTGGAAAGCTTGTGTTCTTTCCTGATTTTTGATGATGCTGAGCTATGTTTTTGCAAGGATCACGCGTGCCTATAGCAGGGAGAAGCCCCTTTGCAGTTTTAACATCTTGACGCTCTCAAGCAGAGCTTGCTATCGAAGTTGACAGCCTCCTGTGTTTTTGTTTTGGCAGAAACTGAATTTCAGTCCTAGGACAGCTTCAGCACACTTGATCCTAGCTCTTCTCTCTCACTGCTCCCCTCGTGTGTGGCAGAAATCATATGCCCTGAAGTTTACCAGTCCCTTCATTTGAAAATCAGTTAGTGTATGTGATCCTCATGAGAATTTTACTTTTTATAAAAGCAATCGCAAAGACTGGGTTTTGCGAAACCAGTGTTTTATGTGTATATTAATTGCACTCACAATAAGCTTTGTCTTCTAAATATTTCATGTTTCAGATTAGCCCTGGAATCATGCCCTGGAGTAGTTTTGCTCTTCCGCTTTTATTTTTGGCTAAGGTAAAGTTGAGAACATTGTGATATTAGATGTAGTGAGTCCTTTTAGTTTCTTCTATGTCTGTTTTCCTTTAAGCCAGAACCAGCAGACTGACACCAGTTTGTGAGCACCTGGCATCTCCCAGGCCTTTCCTGGGTCTTCCCTCCGCTGTCTTGTGGACAGGGCAGTCATTGGTGGAAGATGAACTTGAGAATCTGTGTGTGGAATTAAGTAAATGTCATAGCTCTCTTCTGTGACAAACTGAATGACATTAAGCCCAGTAAATTGTAACAGCAGACTTTGCACATACAAAGCATTGAACACCAGGAAGGTAACCAGGCTGCGATGCTTCTGGTCCTGCACAAGACCTCCGGTATCACAGCGCATTTAACATACTGGCAGCATTGAGTGTTGGAAAATGTTGTGTATGTACCATGTCCGTGATTTTCGAGGGCCTGGATAAACACCTCTGGTTATCGCAATCTTTATCAATGGGAGCTTAAGGTTAGTTACTGGGGCAGACTGTGTTTTAAAGAATTAAGGTGTCTCGAGTATGTTTCAGTTTTCCCATGAAGAAGAAACATGTCAGCTGTTCTTTCCTGGACTGTGGCTATCACAGTGCCCCACCACGGTCGGTCACATGTTTACTTCCCCTCCATTTAACCGGGCTGGGCTTGGGCCAGAGTACTTCGGTTGTCAAATGTCATATGAGGCTGAGGAACTGTCTTCTGCTTCATCATTAGCTTATGGAAACACTGTTTTCCAAAGCATACTCTCCTTTATCATTTGTGTTTATATAAAATAATGGAATGGTTATTTTAACTGTGCAGTTTCCTATGTTTGGTTATTTAATTGCAGAAAGATAATGGTTTTATTTTGCTAAAATCTGTGCTAGGAATTGTGCAAAATCTTTGTGAAATGCCCAGTTTACTAGCTTAAGTTATAGATCTTTGTATAGAAAAGAAAAAGCCTATTGCTACAAGGAGCATTGTCTTTATCGATGCAAAAAGCTTTAAACTTATTGGCCGTGTAGTAGGTAAAAATGCATCAGAATGTGACGAAAATTGAGAAAAGCATTGAAGTTTTAAAATCTGCTCTGCAGTTTTCTTCAACTCCCTTGCAAGATACTTAATTTGAATAAAAGACAGAATAAAGTGTTCCCACTGAGGAAAGTGGCAGGAGGACTGTTTAGACTGTGTTCTGAATCTGAGCAGTCCTGCCACACTCGTCTGTGATGTGGTGGTGTCCATGGTGTCACTTTTACAGAACTTTAAGAATGCCTCTGTGAATAAAATACATTTTATTCTTAGTATTTCTGTTTTGAGTTTTGAGGTGTGTAAAACATGTTAATGGTTTCTTTCCCTTACAGAATTTGCTTGTTCTTTTCTTTTTTTTTTTTTTAAATGCCTACAAGACTCTGAAGCACATTAATCGCTTAAAAAGGAAAGAAAAAAAAAAGGGCCAGGCGTGATGGCTCACGCCTGTAATCCCAGCGCTTTGGGAGGCCGAGGCGGGCGGATTGCTTGAGCCTCGGAACTCGAGACCCAGGGAACCAGCCTGGGCAACCTGGTGAAATCCCATCTCTACGGAAAACACACAAATTAGCTGGGCATGATGGCTGCACACCTGTAGTCCCGGCTACTCCAGAGGCTGAAGAGAATCGCTTGAGCCTGGGAGGCGGACCTTGCAGTGAGTGGAGATCACGCCCCTGCTGTCAAGCCTTGACAGAGTTGGGACCCTGTCTGAAAAACAGCAACGTTCATAACGTATGGGTGAACTGCCCGGCTGCTCTGTCTAGAGTAGAATAAATCTAATTATGTTTTTGCCTTTTATTAGCATTGAAATTTTCTTAATTATCCCTTTGTTTTCATTACATTGTAGCAATATATTGCCGCTTAGAGTCTGGAACAAGTAGGCTTCTCTGGATCAGGTTCTTACTGGATGGCTAAAACTTAGAATGATTTTTCCCTTCCTTGGATGTGACTTATAGAACTTTGCCTTTTGAGGTGATGTGCTGCATTTGATAGCGGACACAGGAATGCCCGAAGAATTCACTTACAGGGCTAAAGTATACGTGTTTTGTAGTGTTTCCCTCCTAGAATGAAAACGGTACCTCTCATTTGTGGGTCGATGATGCTATTTGCTGAAAACTTTTAAAATTTTATTTATTTTATTTTATTTTTTTCAGACGGAGTCTTGCTCTGTCGCCGAGGCTGGAGTGCAGTGGTGTGATCTTAGCTCTCTGCAAACTCCGCCTCCTGGCTTCACGCCATTCTTCTGCCTCAGCCTCCCGAGTACGTGGGACTACAGGTGCCCGCCAGCACGCCTGGCTAATTTTTTGTATTTTTGGTAGAGACGGGGGTTTCATCGTGTTAGCCAGGATGGTCTCGATCGCCTGACCTTGTGATCTGCCTGCCTCCTTCTCCCAAAGTTCTGGGATTACAAGCATAAACCGCCGCCCCCGGCCAAATACATGTTTGTTTACTGCCTCAGTCCTCCGTTGGGTAGCCCTGTTCTTCGTCGGATATTCAGGGAGCGGGGGCATCTTGAGTCTTGAAAGGTGTGCTCTGCGAGATGGGAATCTTCCGGCTGCTTATTTAGGGAATCCTGCCGGCTGTCATTTACTGGAGAGCGCAGTTTCCTGGCTGCCCTGGTCTTTGAGGGGAGGGAGACTGAGGGGTCATTTTCCCACCTGGACCAATGTGTTTATTAAACCTGGTTTGTGTATCATTTGGATCTTTTTATGAAGGAAAAGCTACATCTGTGACTTTCAGATGAGTGGAAGTCATGTTAAAAAATATATATATATAAATATATATATAAATATATATATATATATATAGGCTACTATGGAGAAGTTTTGTCCTTGTGACCTGTGAATACAGTCACAGGAGAGCAGAATGTTCACGGTGTGGGTGCTTACAGTGTACATGCAGAGTCACATTCTTCACTAGTATTACGTTAAAAAGTGACAAATAAGAGAAAAATATTTTGCTCATTACAACGTCGGTAAGAAGCTGGCAGCACTCTTGTTTTTGGAGGGGTGTGAAGGGAATATTGAGAAAGTGTCATCAACATTAGACTCGCCCACTCTGCAAATCCTGTGCCAGCTGGAGTGAGGACCCCGTGATGGAAAGATGCACCCCTCTGCCCGGAAGGAGTTGAATCTTTGTAGCGCTCAGGACGCATGGTTCATCTCTATATAAAGGCAGAGTGTGAAACGCCGTGGAGGCTGAGAGAAGCGATGTGGTTAGCAAGTATGAGTGAGACGTTTGGGGCTTGTTAGCACCTGGCGTGTGTGCATCAAGCTTTGCTATCTGCACACGTGTGATCCTTAGAACACTGGCATCTGGAGCCATGGGGGCTGTCGAGGGCCCCAGCTCCTGGCGGGCTGAGGAGTTCCCTGTTACCACCAGGATAACCGTGATTTTGAAGGCTGTCACTCAATCCCAAGTCCTGGAAGGGGCTCCTTTCAGAGAGGAAAACACCCCTAGAGCCTCAGGCAGAATTCAGTGATTTTTCTTATAATGTTGCTTAGATTTCGCAACACATGAAACCAAGAACATATTTCAGAATGCTTATGGTTCTTCTGTAACCATGGAAACAAAGTAAGTTGCAGTCGATGGACAGTTTGTGGAAGCTGAACTGCCTACATCGTGAGCACGGCGCTCTCCCTACCGCCCTGGGCCTTGCTCCGGTTTGCCGGGGAGGCTTTGCAGGGCCTCTTGGCTGGGATACCTCTGTCATGTCCCATGTTGCTACCCCTGGTCACAGCCATACTGTTGGGTACCTGCGCCGTGAGGTCACTGAGTGGACACGGAGCCGCGGGGCAGCAGTTGGTCAGGAGGTGGCATCCCCATGGTCCGAAACAGGTTTCTGTTCATTAAGAATGATCATTGCAATAAAAACAGAGTGAAAGAAAACTCTACTGACCTGAGAATGCGTCCGCTGAGTTGCATAGGGAAGTGCAGTGAGGAAGGTGAGGGCTGAAAGGACATGAGGGAGGGAGAGGAAAGGAGAGAAGGGAAGCGAAAGGGGGAGGGCGGATGGGAGTGAAGAGGGAGATGGAGGAGGAAGAAGAGAGAGGGCGGTGGGCAGGAGCCTGGGAAATGTGTCCCAGAGCCGGTTCCTGACCGTCGTGGGTGCGTCAGAGCTGATCTTCCAGGAGAGGTGGCCTGGGAGGGCTGACCCTTAGGAAGTGAGGGCCAGGGGGAGCTGATTTTTTGGCCCTCAGCGGGGCTGTTGTTGACCTGAGATACAGTCGATAGTTTTCCTGAAGAGATCGTCTGCACAGCCACCGTTTGCTGCCAGGTTGGAGAGAGAAGTGCTCCTCCCCATGGATTCTTTCTAGTTTGTGGATTTTTCCCAGTTTACCTGAGCAGCCTGTCAGTGGAAATGTCGGGGATTACTAACATGTCTCCATTCTACAGAGCAGTCGACCAGCTTCCAATCCTGTAGTTGTTGGGGGCACCATTCCGGTCCTGTCAGTGCCGGCCCAGCGTGGAAGCCACAGCCCGAGGCGCTGGGAAACCTGCGGGGCTCTCACTGCCAGGAAAGATGTCCTTAGGGCAGAGCCTGGCGAGGAGGGGGTGCTGCTGTTGCAGCAGTACATGGAATTTCAAATGACAAATGAAACAAGCTTTTAATTATGACCAGAGCCCTATGCTCTGCGTTTCTTCAAATGGAAATGTTGTGCTGAAATGAAATTGCTGTTAATCGGTTGCCTCATGCAAGACGCAAGACGGAGGGCTGGGAGCAAAGTAGAACGTGGACTTATCTACAAAGCTTCCTCCTCTCAGACTATCATCAGTTGGATGGTGCTACACAGGAATATGTGAGAATTCGTGTGAGAAAGGTGATGGGTGCAGACCTGTGTGACCGGCAGGTGTGGGGGGAGGTTTGAGAGAAGCTTTTGGCTGAAGTGATGTCAGATGCAGGTGCTGAAGTGTGATGTCTGTCTGGATGGAAGAGCACACAAGCCTCTGGGCTACGGGAAACAGATAAAGGAGGAGGTGGGCAGACGTGAGTCGTGTCTTAGGAATGGTAGCAATTCAGGCAGACCCAGGATCAGGCTCCCACGGGGGAGGACTGGATATCAGGACCCAGGGAGCGTGGGGCGGGGGTCATGCCCAGGCCTCTGCGGGTCTTGCTCTTGTGTCAGCAGGGCCCTGTGCTTGCCCTCCTTAAAACTTTCCTGATCCATAAAACGGGCACGACAAAATCCACCTTGTGACACTGAAGCTTAAATGAGATGATGTACATGGTGTCTTCCTTCCCTTCCTGACACATCCTAGACTCACAGCTATGGTAGCAGCGACAGACTGGATGGAATGCTGGAGCCGCTTTGCGCCTGGTGAAGCCACATGGATTTGTGCAGTGCTGGCGACTGTCTCTGAAAGCCTTTGGTCATGGCAGTGGCAGCCTGGAGTGGCTCTTGGCATACTTGAGTCTGTGGAGTGCAAGGTTGACTGGAGCTCCGAGGCCATTGATACTATCCAGGGGTGAGCTGATGAGGCCCTAAAACATGGGGGGAAGGCCGAGAGGACTTGGCTGCCAGAAGCATTGTAGATTTCTGGCTTCGAGAACTGGCTGACTTATGGACATAGGAAGGTAAACCCAGATGGCTCCAAAATTGTAAGTCCAGAAGAAAGGTGGGAGGGTACAATTGCTGACTAGGTCATGGTTGCCCTGTCCCTTTGTTTCTGGCCATCGTTTCTCCTCCCTCCCCCTGCCTTTGTGGGCTGGAGGGCCTGAGCCTGCACAGCGGTCTATTTCATGATGACAATGGCCGATTATTACCCTGCAGTAAGAAGTCTCTCCATTTTATTTGGCAGCAGTAGTTAAATAAATTTAAGGAGTGATGGTATAGTAGTATTTGTTTTGTTTGTGCTTTTTTTTTTTTTTTTTTTTTTAGTGTCATTTAACTGAATGTTATTTCCAATTTCACTGATCACTTTGAGAGGCCAAAACATGCTTTGATTTGTTATTTTGTGTTTGAGCTAGTTTATTGCCTCACAGGAATGCCAAGTATTCTGTTGTCACACATCATTAAGTATCTCAAATTGTGTTACTATAATACTTAGCTGAATTACCTCCCTTATTTTGGCTTTTAAAAATCTAAAATCTGTGTGAAACACAGGATGGTGCATCTCCATTGAGGGTTGTTGAGAAGTGTGACTTTTGCTGGCATGCTTGAAAATCAGTGACATTATTTTATAGAAACACTTTGTAACTGACAGCAAAGCTAGAAGCTCCTGTAAAGGGCAGAGTAGGCAACGTGTTATGCTTTGAGGGCCACAGAAGTCTCTGCATATATTTCTTTTGTGAAAACTTCAAAGTGTAAAAATCACTTCTGGTTCCCTGGCCAAGGCTTGGTCGGGGATCGTGGTTTGCAGACCCTTGACAGCAGCTTAGCTGAAAGCTGGTCTCCCATGCGGTGAGCAGGAGCCTACCTCATTGCTTCAGCCAGAAAGATGCTGCCCTCATGCTGGAATTTACTTCAAACAAACTTGAAAGCTCTGGCACCGCTGCTCATTTCCATACTGTTGCAGGCTATCTAAAATACGGAGGATGCCTTGGCGTTTTGATTTTGTTACTCCTCTTGAACGGCTCTGAGATGGCTCATCGCGAGTTAGACATTTGCAGAAATGATCAAGCAGAGCTGCAGTCATCTTGCAGATCAAGTGAAGTTTTTTCTGAAAGCTTGTTACAGGCTTAAATTTCTGATCCCGTTCCATCCACTGATCTTGTATGATTGGTTTTGTTTTGCACCCATTTGGGTCTGTGAAGCGTCTCCCCACCGTGGTAGAACTTTAGCTCTGATGTCATGCATGATTCGATATCCTTACTCCTCTTCTGTGAGGAGAAAGCGCTGTAGCTCCTGCGTGGTTTCCGGCCGCTCCCTGCACGCGGATGGATTGGGAGGTATTTGTGGTGTGTGAACTTGCTACCCCCAAAGGCTCCTTGTTGACTCCCCTGGACCAGACTCTTCCCTACTCCCATGGACTGCACTCCTCCCTCCTGGTTCATTCCCCGGACCACATTCCTCCCTCCTCCTCCCTGGTTCACTCCCTGGACCACACACGTCGCTCCTGGTTCACTCCTTGGACCACACTCCTCCCTCCTGGTTCACTCCCTGGATCACACTCCTCCCTCCTGGTTCACTCCCTGGATCACACTCCTCCCTCCTGGTTCACTCCCTGGATCACACTCCTCCCTCCTGGTTCACTCCCTGGGCCGAACTCCTGCCTCCTGTTTCACTCGCTGGGCCGAACTCCACCCTCCTCCCTCCTGGTTCACTCTCCTGTGTCCCCACGCCTCTCTCCTGGTTCACTGTCCTGGGACCCCACGCCTCCCTGTTGGTTCACTGTCCTGGGCCCCCATGCCTCCCTTCTTCTTCATTCCCCTGAGCCCCCACTCCTCCCTCATAGTTCACTCCCCAGGGCCCCCACTCCTCCCTACTCCCCTGGGCCACTTTCCTCCCTCCTGGTTCACTCCCCTGGGTCCCCACTCCTCCCTCTTGGGGTCGTGTTAGTTTCTGCTGTGCTTGTGCCAGCATGATAAGGCTGAGTGGCAGCTCCAGGGCTATGGCTGCGCGCGCAGCTGTGGTGTTAGTGCAGAGAACTGTGGGGATGCAGCTGCCCTTGCTGTGATGCTTCGAGTGTCACAGTCGGTATGGGAAACTAGGTGGGATGTGGATGTCCCAGGAAGGGACAGGAGCCTCCCCTCAGCCTCTGTCAAACAGTTCTCAGCCAGGCATGGTGGCTCATGCCTGTAATCCCAGCCCTTTGGGAGGCCGGGGTGGGTGGATCACCTGAGGTCAGGAGTTGGAGACCAGCTTGACCAATGTGGTAATTTTTGACACGTTAAGGATTAAGGAAAATGACTCTCACTCGTTTGCCTTGCTTTTTAATTGATGATTGGTGTAGCCCAGTAGTCTGAACTTGTTAAGCAACCATTCTTACTGAAAGACTAATGTTTAAAAGTCTCTTCCTCTGGACACGTCTTTGGCTGCTGTAATCAAATGCAATGTAATCAAATGCAATGTAATCAGCACTGGTTAATGGCTTTCCTTGTTTGGCTAACAAATGCTCCTCAGAAACTTTGGTTTCTTGTTATTTTCATTTATAATTATGTTTTAAGCCTTCTAATTTTTCTAGCTTTCCTGCGAGTTGGGAAGAACTGTGATGGGTGCTTAGTTTGGGATGTTGACGTATACTCTATGCCCAGCTACTATGCCATTGTGTGAACACTGATTTCTCACTTTCTCATGAAGACTGATTTCACCTACTTTGGTAAATTCTATTAATTTTAAGGAAGGGGGTGGAATGCATCTACTGTTAGGAGGCTTTCTTAAGGATCGGGGAAATGTTGCCATGATTATTACCGTTACAGAAGGAACATAAAAATACGTGCTGCCTTCAGTCATGATGAATATGTAAGTCCGCGTCTGGGACTGCAGAAAACGGCAGCCCCAAATCTTAAAATCGTGTGGATGTACCAAGCCCATCTGCAGGGCACTGTGGAGCAGCCTGCATTAGCCGAAGTTGGCCCACAAGCCCTGAGGGATGGTGTCTGAGTTATGATAAGGCTCTGACTTGGGATTTAACAGATCTCCTAATACTGTGATATTCTAAACAAAGACACGATAATGCCCAGGGAGCCCAGTGGGCACCTGTAGGCAGTGTAGGTGAGAAAAGGTTCCAAAGAAGATTCCTGCAGCTCAGCTAGGAGGATTCTGTAAGGCAGTAGACACATCAATGTTCACATGGGAGTGTTGAGCTATATTCATTCCTTTTAAGCAGCCAGGCTTGTGTGTGTTTTTAGGGGCACTCACATGGCGCCCTTTCCACCCTCACTGCCGGTTGTGCCTGTTTGATGTTGCGGATTTCTGTGTTAAGTGTGTCCACTCTCCAAATGTATCTCTGTCTCTAGAATATTTTAGAGTAGATCATTTATTGTTTAAACGCTTGCTTTTAGTGAGGAAGAAATATTTAAAACGGGCCATACAGACCCTGCTATAAATGTTGAACAATGGAATGTGTAATGTTTAACACGTAGTGTTTAAAGTAGAAGACAGTTTAATTTAGAAATCCTGTTGGAATGCCAACTTAAATTACCACCATCCGTATGCATATGGAAAAGAATGAGAGAGAATGTACAGAATTGGAATTTTGTCTATTTTGTCGAGATTCTGTAATGTATGAGGTACAAGCCTCACTTCATGATTTAAATGCATGAAGCTGAAATTACAAAACTTGACAAAAACATACCTTTGAATAGTGAGCCTTTATCCTCCTTGAAATAGTGATTTATTCACTAAAAGTCCACCTGCAACTTTGTCAAACACATTTGTTGCATTAGTTCTCAAGTGAGCTCAGTTTTCCAGACAGGGAGATTATTATTGCTTAAAGTTTGTCCTGATGATGTTGGTGAACAGGGAAAATCCTATGATGTGGATCCTCTGTATGTGTTACACAGCAGACGCGGCCTGCCCAACCCTCTGCCTGTAACTGGGAACCTTGACTGTCAGGATCATTGTAGAGAACCTTGAGGAAAGCAAAACAAAAAGCCTCTGGAGTAGCAAAAGATGTAGCTGATTTCATGCAGTAAAACTTACACATTTTTCTTTAAAATGCATCCTTCGGAACCTCAATTTGCTGATTATTTTAGAATCACTGTAGTCTGCTGACAGCAGTCGTGGGAACAGGTGCATGGCCCGGCTGGTGCAGGGGGTCTCAGAGCGGAGCCACACTGCTGACACCGAAGGAGGGGCTGGAGCCATCACGCTCGTGACTCGTGCAGATGGCCTTGGCTGACCTCCAGAAGAGGAAACGTCAGTATCCAAGGAGGAAAAAGTCTATTAATTTCATGAGTGTTTGCCTTCGCAGTGGCTACAACCCTGAGTTTGTGGCACCTGCTGTCTCTGGAATGAGGAGTCTTCCCTTCCTGGCAGACAAGCTCTAGATGGGAACAGGAGCTGTGGTTGCTGGATTGAAGAGGTTTCCTTCTTGGGGAGGTGGCCTTCGAGCCTGACATGAAGGAAGCTGTGACTGGCGGGAAAGGGCCTTGGAGACAGTGTATTTACCAGGAGGGTCGGTGACTGAGAACCATCCTGTTCCGAGTGTTGCCATTCTGGTTCTAGAGTAAACTTGGGGAGAAACAACAGCCAAAAGCCTCGAGGAATATTCTGTGATGTTGATCACGTTTGGTAGATTTGTTGCTGAGACTCTGAAATGAGAAGCCCGGGAGGTGCAGGTCTATCAGGCCATGGGACGTGGGAGAGCTGCTGCTTCAGGGGTTGGAGTCCCCGTGCCAGAGGCTCAGTCCTGCAGAGACTTTTGCACAGTGGGCAACTGCTGCCTCTGGTTGATTGTGAGTCCCCCAGATGAATACCCATGAAAGGTACCATGTCAGTAAAGAGTCAAACTCTGTGAAGCATTTGGAGATTTATTCTGAGCCAAATGAGTTACCATGGCCCTTGATATTACCCTCAGGAGATCCTACGAACGTATTCCCGAGGTGGTCAGAGCCCAGCCTGGTTTTATAGCTTTTAGGGAGACATGAGACAATCGATCAAATAAATGTAAGATGTACATGGGTTTGGTCTGGAAAGGTGGGACAACTGGAAGCAGGGGTGTCCAGGTCATAGGTAGATTTGAAAATTTCCTGATTGACAGTTGGTTAAGAGAGTTGTCAGATAAGGGGTTGTGGAGACCAAGGCTTTGTCATGTGGAGGAAATCCTCCAGGTAGCTTCGGAGAGAATAGATTGTAAATGTTTCCCATCAGACTAAACGTCTAAGTTCTGTCTAATTCCAGAAGGGAGGTAGGGTGATGAGGCAAGTCCGACCCCCCAGAGATCATGGCCTGGACTAGTTTTTCAGATTAGCTTTGGAATGCCCTTGTCAAAAGCCGGGGCTGTTCAGATGGCCAAAGTGGCTTCGAATTCTAATGTTTTTACAACCAGAAGGTGATTGTGTTTTTTTCTGTGGATGACAGCCAGTGTGGTAATTAATATTTTGTTAGCAGATTAAGTTGGAAGTCAATGTGTTTTCATGTATGTTAATTATTAAATCATCAACAAACAGAGAAGGGCTTACTTTGAAACCAGCCTGAGACTCAAGAGGCTCATCAAAGAAAACGATGGACTTGGGAGAACTGATTCACGTGTTTACTGTGCCAAGTTTCAGGCATTATGAGAAGTCTGTGCTGATACATTGTGACTTGAGAACTTAAATCTTGATGGACTCTTAAGAGTGAGGCTTTTTTCTTTTTCTTTTTCTTTTAAACGGTCAGCGTTTCTGTCTCCTGTGTTTTGTCTTCCAGCTGTGGAGCACTTTAGGTTTGTGTTCACGTGGCGTTGTTGCCTGAACCACCAGGTTTGTGGCTCCGCGGTCCTGCCCGCCTTGATCGCGTCTTCCCCGCCCCGTGGGTTTTATCCTGAGGACGGTTCTCCGCTGTGTGGAGTGGAGGATCAGTGGACAATGGCTTTACGGACTCATTTTCTATGTAGCTCCCAGTTTCTCAAAATCATAATTGTCTTGGATTCCCTGTGAACTGGGAGTCAGGCCTTGGGCACAGTGCTGGGTGGCCTTGGGTGCAGTACTGGGGAAGGAGGGAGAGATGAGAATAGGAAGGATGGGTTTGTCAGGGGAAGGAACCCTTTGCCGCATTCCTGTGTCTGTTTTAGGTTAAAGATGAATGGCCGGGTGGTGGATGTCTCCCCTGCTGTGGCTGGACCTCGCTGTGCTGAACCCTGAGCAGGGGCCCCAGCAGCTGCCTCCTGCCAGGCCAGGGCCACAGGGCTGGGCTGCTGCCTCTAGGGTGGGTTGCGAGGGCTCGTGCCAAGGTGCAAGGGTCTGCACCGCTCGTGTGTGACCTGAGGGGCATGGGGGAAGCTGGTCTGTGCTCCTTACCTGGGAGAAGTTGAGCTCACCTGGGCCAGAGCCTCTGGGGAGGTATTAAGGCAGAGGCCTGGAATTCCTGCTTTCCCCAGACAGCAAGAAAGCTCAGTGTTGCACCTGCTCTGAGATACCCTCAGCAGCCATATATAGTTGACTTGAACATGAGGGAAGGTGCCAATTAACCCGGCTCTGTGGAGAGCTTTGAGGAGTCCAGGCCCTGGGCCCCGGGCTTTTTAATATGTTCCTTCCTGAACAAAAAAGAACAAAAGATGCCTGTGGCTGATGCCGACTGCATGGGGTAGGACATGCCGAGCTTTCGTGGGGCTTGCCCCTGAGTTTTCCTGGTGCTCCTCCCAGCCCCCACGGACACCAGCCTTTCCAGGCCGAGGCTTGTCCTGTTTAGACCCCTGTTGGTGGGGTCTGTGGTCCTGGATCGAGGGCCCAAGCACTTCTTTCATGATTATAAATGATTCACCAGAGACGCACGGCTGCCCCCAAACATCTCACGAGCATGAGATACAGCCAGTGTCGCCGCCGCAAGCTCATAATTCTAGTGGAAAGAGGAAATTTTACTTTTAATGTGCTCGTGTGACTCAGATGCAAATATTTAATTCCCGTTCAACTTTCAAGACCTTGAGAACCTCTGAGATTCCTTGAAAGCTGTTCCTTTGCCCCACGACTAACTCTCCTGTGGAAGGAGGCTGGGGTGGTCCGCGGCGTCTGGGGTCCTGCTGCGTTCTCCAGGATTCCTTAGGTTTCATCATTAGTCCCAGCTCTTCAGCAGGTGGAGCTGATTGACTCTGACATTTCCATTATATTGTTCTTGTGTTGCCTCAGTTAACTTAGAATAATCAGTATTTACCAGAAATAATTGATGGCGAGATGGGAATTATTGGTGATTCCCTGACATAGGCAGCCTGTATAGATAAGCGTGTTACACGGTGTCTGATTTCTGAGATGTTGGTCCAAACCTTCTCAGCAACACACTTTGAAGGGTAGATTCCTGTGCAGGAGAAGCTGCTTTTCCCCGAGACGCGGTGGCGGCCCCTGCACTGGCATGGCAGGGTGGGCGTGTGACTGGGCAGGGCTGGACCTGCTCCTGTCCGCCCCTGTGCTGGGCGCGTACCTCCGCACCACATGTGTGTCGAGGGTGCCTGCCTTTGTTCCCCCAGCTCAAACTCATAGAATTGTATACCTTCCTGACACATTCCTGCATAGAGATGATTAGATCTGGGGGCTGAATCTCAATCTCACATGCATGTAGGTAAATTATTCACGTAAATGACTTGGGTCCTCCACGTTCAGGGTCAGGAGGCGCGGGGTGGGTTTGGAGACAGCTGCCTGGCCTCAGGAAGTTTCTCTCAGAGCCTGTTTCTTTCTCTAGCAAAGTAAATGATGCCTTCCTCACGGGGCTTGACACACGCTCAGTACTCAGATGCTGTCTGGTCTTTATTATAGTTAGTATTTGGGGAACAGCATGGCTGGTAAGAAAATGCGTTATCTTTACAATTTATAGAATGTCACACAAGGCAAGCGTGAAACCGGGACTCTACCCTAATCTGAAGGTGCTGGTGCTTAGTCTTCTGAAGCATTTTGTTGTAATTCTGGCGTGTGTCAGCCAAGTCATATGATGGCACCGCATGCGTGATGCCAGCTCAGTTACCTTGGAACAGGGAGCCTGAGGCTGCCAGGGAGCAACCCTCCTACCTCCAGCCTTCGGCGGTTTCTCTCCCTCCTTCCCTCTGTCCCTCCCTATCCCCCACTTCTCCTTTCCACTCCTGCTCCCCTCCCTACCCCCCTCACTTACTCTACAACAGAGGTCCAGACTTTGACAAATCCCAGCTGGGCCTATTTATCACTGGGCTGGGAAACCAGAGGGAAAGGGGCCCAGTTACTACAAAAATAGAGAATTGAAATAGAATGTGAACTACTTTTGCGTATTTTTTATTTTAATCTGAATATGAAAGGCAAGTATCAGCATAAAAAGGGTGCTAACTGCGCCACACAGCTCCAAGTCTGCCTTGTCGGGGCTCCGTGGGTTCCCACGCCCTGGCCTTCTCTATGAGTGTCTGGACACGCCGTGGCTGTGAAAGGAGCATTCAGTTATGGTCCTTTGAATGTTGCAGAGTCATGTTTAATAAAAATCTTCACGTTTACCCACAGCCAAGTCTTGATTTAATAACAGGTACTGCAGGTCTCTGGGTGGGCCTGAGCCTCTGTTTTAGAAGCAGCCGCACCATCCGAGGGGCAGGTCTGTGTGGGCTGGCAGGCGGCCTGGTCCTTGGAGCACAGGGTGGACCTGACCCAGTCCTGGCAGTGGGGGGCCTTGCAGTTCTAGGATGTAGTGATGCAACCTGTGGCATAAATAAAAAGCCTCATGTGCCCCCATGAGAAGCTGGGGCTTCCCCTCAGTAGTGTGGTGTGCTGTGTTTGTGATCGTGCAGGTGTAAAAGGGTGAGGGAGATGTCTAAAAACTAGGCTCCCAAAGACAGCCCTTCATGTCGGGTGCTTTCACGTGTGTATGTACACCTTTTTGACGAGTGTACACCTTCACGCGTGCACCTGTTTCACGCATGTACACCTGTTTGTGCATGTGCCTGTTTCACACTTGTGCCTGTTTCGCGTGTGTGTGTGCCTGGGCATTCCCTTTGTATTGCGTCATACGTTGTATTTTACAGATTGTTTTTTTTTTCAGTTTGTATCGTGAGCTTGTAACGACGTCGTGAAGAAAAGAGGGGATCCTGGCAGCCTTTGGCTCTGAGAAACGTGATGTCACGGGAACAGATGAGACAGCCCGGGTGAGGCCGGCAGAGGCCATCGTGGCCTGGGAGTCCGTGCACATCCACTGTCTGTCGCTGTGTGACAAGTGACCACAAAACTAGGGGCTTAAGGCAAAGTACGCGTACGACTGTACAGCTTCTTCAGGTTGCAAATTCAGGGCAGCCTTGCTGAGCGGCTCTGGCCCAGTCCCCCGGGTCACTGTGAAGATGCTGTCCAGGGCTGCAGCCATCTGTAGGCTCAGCTGGGCTGGAGGTTCTGCTCCAGGATGCTGTGCTGACGTGTCTGCGGGCAGAGGCCTGGTCCTCCACACCTGGTCCCTCCCTGGGGCTGCCAAGTGCATTCCTGCCCAGGGCCGCTCCTTTCCCCAGAGACGTAGCAGTGCTGGTCTTATGCCCAGCGTCAAGGTGGCCGGGTCAGGAGCAAAGACTTGTTTCCCCTACTCGGCGGCTACTCCTGCAGGGCTGGACGACAGTGGAGGTCGCGCAGGAAGGTGTTCGCTGAAGACCGTGCTCTGTGACTTGACGGGTGTTCCTCCCAGGAGGGTGAAATGGAGACTGGACGCTGGGAGCGGCATCCTGCGTGACCCCACGTGTAGTGGGCTCACAGCAGAGCTAAGTCCTTCCTTTACAGATACTTTTCAGAGTTTGCCCGTCTTTAGATTCTCTGATTAACATGTCTGAGGAGGGTCCCAGGAGTCTGCCACCTGCCAGGCCAAGGAGGTTCCCTACATGTAGCTGGTCCCCTGACACCCTGAGAAACGTGACTCGAGAGGATCACCTGAGTTTCCTAAATGAGTCACCTGCCTTCTCTTCCCTTTGCTTTTATGCCTCCCCCAGGGTGGGTCAGTCCTGTCAGCCGCAGCGATACCTGCATGCTGGGGTTCCAAGGAGATTGGGGGTGTGTCGGGTCCCCCAGGGAGATTCGGTGACTGAGGATGCTGTCATAGCAGCCAACATGTCCCTATCGTTTTCACTTTTAATGAAGTTCAGTTACTAGGTTTTCTGAGGTACAATGATGTCCTTGTGAAAAATTGGTGATCAGGGAAGCAAGCAAGTGTGGGAAAATGATCCTGCCCTTAAATCTAAAAGATGAAACAGCAAAGAGCCCTGAAGAGCCCATGAACCTCCTCATGGGGCAGTGAGGAGACACCTCAGTAATGGCTTTAAAAAAAATGAGATCATACTGAAGAAAAAGTACACTAAATTTTGGGTCTCCTATGGGTAAAGAGATTGTGGTTTACATTTTGGAGGCATGCATTTATATACTTATTTTTCTTTGTTGGATTTAGAATTAGTTGAAATAATTGTGTTTTTTTAATTTAAAAAATTGGGGTATACGAAGTCTAATCTCTTTGTGACATTTCTGTACTGTGAGACTCCACATACAAAAGTGAAGCCCAGACTGTCTGTCTCTAATGAACCAGAGAGAGGTGGTCATCTCCTACAGGCCGGTCTGGTCTCCAGGCACCTGGCCATCCTCCCAGTCTTGGGCACACCTGCATCACTGGTGCTTCCTGCCAGACTGTGACTCTGCCCAGGTTTCAGGAGCACCCGGAACTGTTTTCCTAGGGGCTCCTGCTTTGTCCTGGCTCCTGGAAGCACAGGCTTTTGATGAAGGACTCTCCCCACTGCTAGGTAAATTGGTGATTGCCCCACAGTCTGTGTTTCTTGCATGGGGCACAGAGAGTCTGGGCGTGGTGTCGTGGCCCTGGAGCCAGCTCTAGGACTGCCCGGCGGCCTTGCCTCCGCCCCTCATCTGGGAACAGGGCGGTGGGGAGGAGAAGGGAAGCAGGGTCTTGCCCGTTCTGCGTCTCGAGAACACGGGAACACATCGTCCCATTGCCTCGCACCATTCACAGCCCAAGCTTGTGTGAAGTATTATTTTATAACCTCCCCTGACAATGATGTATTTTATATAAGCAGCACATAAAGTGGTAATTTAATACCCTATCGAGGAGGATTAAACAATAAGGAGCAGATATCACTGTAGAAAAGTTACTTTATCCGGGAAACATTTATCTACTGCAGGTGGATGCGAATCATGGCTTCCTCCTCGGTGGCTCCTGACGAGCCTATGAGATTCTGTCCTGTTCGCCACTGTTAGTTATAAGCTACACCTTTCCTTCTATGACGTTAGTTACAAGCTCTACCTTTCCTTCTATGATGTTTATTTCTTGCCTGTTCACCACTGTTGCAGTTATAAGCTATACTTTTCCTTCTGCGATGTGTATTTCTTGCCTATTCACCACTGTTAGTTACAAGCTATACCTTTTCTTCTGTGCTGTATATTTCTTGAAGGCATGGACTAAATCCTAATTCCACAGTATTTGATGAACACGCTCAAGAGATACTTGTTTGAATGAATGGATTAATGGAAAATAGAAGTGGTAACTTCACTTTTAATTCATTATGTCAAACTTTGTTTACATGGAAAATTTTATGGTCCTTTGGATAAACAGGGCCTCTGTGCAGGGTTGTTAGAGATTGTGAGAGTGCCTCAAATGGCTCTGTGGCTCTAGGCCCACAAAGGTCTTCAGGGACTTGGTGGCGGCACCTGTGTTGAAAACTGAGTTCTGCAAATCCATTCGAGTGACCTGCCAGCACACACAATCCTACTTCCCAATTGATTTCTGCACAGAGGCTTCTCCTGAATGCCCCAGGTGAACGTGGGTTTAGCCAGCACTGCTGGGCTTCCACAGCAAGCCAGGGTGCTGCAGGGATGAGAGAGAAGAGGGGTAGGACCAGGATCTTCCTGGGACCCAGTCCCCGTGTGGGGACGCTGCCTGGCCTGGCTCTTCTGTGGGAGGTCAGGGAAATGATGGCATGGAGGGACTGTTGGCATGAGCTGCTTGCTCAAACATAGATCCCAGTTCTGTGTGAGAGGCAAAATAGAAATTTATGTGGATATCATCAGTAACATAGCAAATATGGGCTTCTTCCCTAGGGTGGCTGACCCTCTTGCTCATCTGCTGAGCAAAGGCCAGGCCCGGCCTTCTGGGCCTCCACAGTGAGCTTTTCCCAAGCTCTGTCCACTCCGTGGAGATGGCCGCAGCCAGGGCAGACAATGGGGTGTTTGCCACTTTTTGTTTTCTTTTTCGAGACAGAGTCTTGCTCTGTTGCCCAGGCTGGAGTACAGTGGTGTGATCTCGGCTCAGTGCAAGCTCCGCCTCCCAGGTCATGCCATTCTCCTGCCTCACCCTCTCGAGTAGCTGGGACCACAGGTGTCTGCCACCACACCAGGCTAGGTTTTTGCGTTTTTAGTAGAGACGAGGCTTCACCGTTTTAGCCAGGATGGTCTCAATCTCCTGACCTTGTGATCCACCCGCCTCGGCCTGCCAAAGTGCTGGGATTACAGGCATGAGCCACCACACCCGGCCAGGTATTTGTCGGTTTTTGAAAGCTTCATTTAAAGAATGAAATAGACTGAACAGAATTACTTCCTTTTGAATGTTTAATACTTAATCTACCAGAACACTTAAATACAGTTAATGTATTCAAATAATAAGAAAGAACTTTCCCTCCGTTTCCAAAGCAAAAGTATAAACAATCTTTTACTTGGCAGGGATTTCACTATGTTTCTTAAAAGCCAGCAAGCACTTTTCCTGAAATAGACCCGTCTCTTCCTCTGCATAGATCCTATGAACATTTTAGCTACATTTCTGCTATATCTTGATGTGTGATAGATTATAGAAAATTCCTTGCTACTGGAACTTCACGATGCTTTCCTTTTAAACATCAAATAGAAAGTATGGATAGTAAATCTCAGATTAGTTGCCATTCTTGGTCTTGGTAGAGCTGCCACCAACAGCCTCTGTCAATTACAACAGAGTGTGTCTCCCCAGCAACTAAGTTTAGATTGCAGACCAAGCCACGATCACCCAGGATTCAGTGCAACGTCTTCCAAAGCTGTAGCCACTGCTCCTGGAAAAGATTTGAGAAGCCCTCCCTTTGATGCCTGTGCATGGCTGTTCTCAGATCACAGCAGCTGCAGCAGCATCTCGGAGAATGCCGGCAGGGGTGTCCTGGGTACTGACTCCACGGCAGGGGCCTGCAGTATCTGAATGAAATGGCCGTGACACTGTGCACCCTAGAGGAGTCCACAGCCACGTTTCAAAGGTGCAGTGGCCCGAGGTGAACCCCAGAGCACTGAGGAGCCTGGAGTTGACCTGTCACAACTCCATTGAGAGAACTGACTGAATTCCGTACCTATGTGGGCAAAAGATGGCTATTTGCGCTTGGCTCCTCCCCAGGACAGGGCAAGGGAGGTTGTCTGTACAGCTAGTGGGAGCTTGACTCTGTTCACACTCGGGGCTGAGTCACTCTTCTTTCTGTGAGCCCAGGGAAGATAGACATGCCGAGCTCTCCTGGAAGAGAGCCCTGATGAGTCGAAGCTGAGCTTCAAGATGGTCGGTGTTGTGGTGTACGTGGCGGGTTCCGAGTCGGTGTGTGCTGAGTGGGGACCCGGCTGCTGCTGTCGCTATTGGGCTCAGCAGACGCTGCGGGGGACGTGGCTCCTGTGGTACTTGGTTTTCTCCTCACAGAGGTGGGTTTCCCTGCGGTGAAGGTGTTGGTGCTGTGACAGGCAGCCTGGCAGGAGGAAAGGTGCTCGTGGGGTTGTGCCCCGAGGCCCCCTTCCTCTTGAGGAGCAGGAAGTGGGTTTGGGACCCAGCTTCCCGCTGCGCTCCCTTGCTAGGTTCTTGGCCTCGGGGGCCAGGAGAAGCTGAGTGCAGGGCTGAAACCTGGACCCCTTCCACAGCCTCCGCGGCACTTGTGGTGGTATGCGGGACATGGCCCTTGGAACTCCAAGCCCTACCCTGGCATGCCCGCCCATTGGGGCGTCTCGGGCACCTGCTGTGTGCTAGGCTCCGTGGTGGGGTGGGCGGTAGCAAGGGCTGTGGGGTAGAGGGGACACGGTACGCAGATGATGATGAGAAGCATCAGGGAGGCAGTCAAAGCACAGCTGAGACTTGCAAGGAGGGGACTGGCTGTGGGTGTTGGGGCTCAGGGAGCTGCCTCTACCCAGAGCCACAGTGGCCAGTGAGGGCAGAGCAGGGGACCGAGGCCCAGGGAAGTCGTGTGTATGGTTCGCATCAGGTGTGCGGGTCTGCCGGGCTGTGCGGCCCTTCTCAGTCCTGGCTGGGCCTGGGGTCCCAGAGGGAACGGAGGGTCTTTGCATCTCCCTCCTCTTGCTTCCCTGCTGCTTCCTGGTCAAGGTATGCTTCTTTATTGCAACTCTGGCAGTTATTCTGCATATTA
Source organism: Macaca mulatta (assembly GCF_049350105.2). Classification (NCBI taxonomy): domain Eukaryota; kingdom Metazoa; phylum Chordata; class Mammalia; order Primates; family Cercopithecidae; genus Macaca; species Macaca mulatta. The sequence goes on along the minus strand of NC_133416.1, from coordinate 673,322 downwards.
AGAGGAGTTTCACAAAATCATAGGGGGAGAGGCGGACTAGGGATTCATTTTTTTTTCTCCCCCTGATTTTATACGGAGGCTTCTACTATCCCTTAGTGTGGAGGCAGAGTGCAGATGCTCTACAGTTCTCTGTCCAGGAAGAGAAGAGCTGCTGGGAAGCCACAGAGCTGATCATTGCAATAGCTCTGACATTTTAAAGTGGGAAAATGCTGATGTCTATAATAATCAGAGTAAAACTTCAGTAGCTTCAACATAAAGATGTCGAGATGATCTTAGAGCCATTTCGTCCCTAGATCCTTCTACAGTGTGGAGTGTGACATCTCTACCAGCCACTGGTCAGTGGCCGCCTGTGGGTAACTGAATGCTTGAAGTGTAAATGAGAACTTCTAATTTTATTTAATTTTAGTCAAATTTAAATAGCTATATGGGCCGGGCACCGTGGCTCATGCGTGTGTTCCCAGCAGTTTGGGAGGTCGAGGAGGGTGGATCATGTGAAGTCAGGTGTTCAAGACCAGCCTGACCAACAAGGTGAAATCCCATCTGTACTTAAATATATAAAAAATTAGTTGGGCGTGGTGACAGGCGCCTGTAATTCCAGCTACTCGGGAGGCCGAGGCAGAAGAATCACTTGAACTCGAGAGGCAGAGGTTACAGCAAGCCGAGATCGAGCCACTGCACTCCAGCCTGGGTGACAGAGGGAGACTCTGTCTTAAGAAAAAAAGATTTTAAAAAACCCTGCATGCCCCTAGTTGCTTCTATAGGAGACGGCATGGTTCCAGAGGTAGACTTTGTGTTGAGGACTCTGCAGCGTCAGGCTGGAGACAGTCTCCCTTCCTAGCAGCGTGGGCCGCTGGGCTGCTCTTCTACCAGAAGGGATGGTGGCGTCTCTGGGAGGTATTTGTGGACTCAGATCTGTGTGGATTAGTGACTTGCGTTACTCACAGATACTTAATTTTATGGGTAAATGAATACCTGGACTGGCTGCAACTTCAGGGCGAGATTCGGGAGTAGGGAGTGAAAAGTGACGACGGAACCCTGGGCTTGTCCTGCCATCCCCAGGAACCGGTCGGGGCGCCTTCTCGTCTGAAGTCCCAGCACGTGGTCAGGGTACCCCTCCCCTCTGAACCCCCCCGGAAGTGATCGGGGCACCAATCCCCTCTGAAGCCCCAGTACCTGGTCGGGGCACCCCTCCCTTCTGAATCCCCCAGCACATGGTCGGGGAGCCCCTCCCTTCTGAATCCCCCAGCACCTGGTCGGGGCACCCCTCCCTTCTGAATCCCCCAGTACCTGGTCGGGGCGCCCCTCCCTTCTGAATCCCCCAGCACCTGGTCGGGGCGCCCCTCCCTTCTAAAGCCCCCAGACCTTCCTGGACTGCGGTGCTGCTTCTCCAAATTCTGCCCTTGGCTGTTTTCTAGGAATCACCTGTACCCGAACAGGCTGCGTGTGTCACTTCTTGTCGGATCTGGGGTGACGGTGAAGCTCCTTTATCTTGTCTTCCTCCTCACGTGCCATATCTCACCTGTTGTCTGTCTGAGTTTGTGTGAGTGCGTGTTGTGCGTTCTCAGGCTGTGCTTGGTGCTTAGGTGACAAGAACGTCTTAGAGCAAGGGACTGCCTGCTCCAAAGGACGCTGTGAATGAATCGAGACACGGTTTACTTGTGGGGTTTAAATTTCCTTGGTGTTGGAGGCAATTAGGGGGAAACAAGGTCTAAAAAAGCCCCTGGGGATGAGGAAGGCAATAATGAAAGAAATTACTCTATACACACTTAGCAGTTGGTTTAATTTGTAGGTGAATTTTGCATTTTGGGAACTACTAAAGCTATTGTTTGTAGGGATTCCTTGATGAGCTTCTTGTTTTCTGTCAAGTAGAAAGTAAAGTGGGTCGGTTTTGCCTTTAATTCTGACTGACTAGAATCTACTTCCTTTTTCCCCCCATTCACGTTAGGGTGGGGATTGGACTAGAAGAGCTGTAGGATCTCTTTATTTCTGATCTTAAATGAATTTTTTCTTTAATTAGTTTTTTTGTTTGTTTTGTTTTGTTTTGTTTTGTTTTCGGTGAGCTATTACTTTTTCCTTCAATGCACTGTTCTTTGGTTTGGAAAACGGGCTCTATTTGTACCGTGCTTTAAATGTACACAATGGTTCTAAATTGCTACTTTTCGTTAAAGTTAGATACAACATCTTAATTGAAATGTCATCCATAATTGAGGCACAGTCTGAGGTCTGGAGACCCCTCTTGTCACTTCCTTCCAGCCGTGTCTCCTTCTCTGGCCACGTTGCCCCTGGCCACATCTCCTCCCCCCACCACGCCGTGTCATCCCCCCACCACGCCGTGTCATCCCCCCACCACGTCACCTCTGGTCACATCAACTCCCTCCCGGCCACAACACCTCTGGCCTCACTGCCTGCCTCCCTCTCTCCCTGGTAGCCTCTGTGACTCCTGCTGTCTACCCTCCCGTGGGTCTGTTCAAGGCTCCTTCCCCGTTTTCCACTCCTGAGTGGGTCTCAGGGCCTGGACGTTTCACAGGATGCAAGTTTCTTCCCTTCCAGCCGCGGGTCTCTGAGCGACAAGTCCAGAGAGGGCACTAAGCTCTCCTTACCCACCTCGAGGTCCCGAGCCCTGACCGCCGACCACCAGGGCTTTTCTGCAGGGTGTGGGCAGACTCATGCGTGAATTGGACAAAAAAGGTGCTTCTAGGAATCCTTGTTTTAAGTGCACTGGAGCAGAGATGGGGAGAGGGGACCACCGGGTTTGCTCAGAATTGGGCCCTGCTCACAGCCAATGAGGCAACATAAGCACCTCCTAAATGAAGCATTCCACACACTGATTTTACACATGACGGTTGTGATGGCTGGAAAAGGCTTCACACAACGAGTGAGTTTGAGCTGCATTTGAAGGAAGAACAGGTCCCTGTAGGTGGAAATGAAAGATAAGGGTGACCCAAGCCATCAGCAGCAGCGGGGGTGGGGTGGTGCAGACTCCCCATGGATGGTGGGCATGGCTGAAATGCAGGAGAGGGCAGGGGTGCGAAGGAACAGCAGGGCGGCAGTAAAATTCCCCTGCAGAGAGGGGACGTGACTGAGATATTACCACATGTATACAACTGAGAGATGATCTGAGGATGATTTCTGGGAGCCTATGGGAAGAGCACGTGGTCATCATCAGTTCTCGGGATCTCTTTTTATGAAGTGAAAACAGTCATGCCTCTGCCTATCTTGTGAGCTGTTAAGATCAAATCAGATAATCTTCAGTGAGCCTTGTAAATGCTAAAGGTTATGACAGACTGTTCCAGCCCGCTTGTCTCCACCCTCCTTTCCTATTCGGTAACGTGAACCCTGCTGGGTACCTCACTATCTGCCTGGCTTTCTCCTCCATAACGTGAGCCTTGAGTACTTGCTGGGTACCTCGCTGTCCACCTTCCTTCCTCAGTAACGTGAGCCCTGAGTATTTGCTGGATACCTCGCTGCCTGCCATACAGCTGGCTGTAGAATTGTCAAACGCACTTGACTGGCACATAAACAGAAGTGCTCGCTGGGCCTTGGGAGGGCTTTCTGACATGTGGGTGCCTTCTGTTCCCTGTTAGGCTGGAGCTGCAGGAGCCCTCCTAGACCAGACAGAGGACCAAGGCTGGGGCCTCGGGGTGGGGGCTGGGGGATCTCCCTGGGTGTATTGTGTGGGTGAGAGCAAACTTCAGTCCCGCTGTGGCATTGGGATTCAGGGTTCCTTCTGGAATGTTCTGAGTGAGAAACAGGAAGTGTGCACAGGTGCGTCTTCTGCGGATTTTATGGTTATCTCTTGGGAGAGCACTGGTGCCTCTGAACTATGAACCTGCAGAACCACTTCTTCCACTAACGGCCGCCTTTATATAAAGAATGACTTACAAAAGATGCCACTTCAGATGGAGGTATTTGCAGGTGTGGCCTGAAAAATGAACAGAATGACTTTCATCTCAAGGAAAGTACCTTACATTATTCCCAATGATAGACATTTGAGCTTTCCAGCGAATATTAAAATATAAAAATCTTGTGTCTACCACTTTCTCATGTGATTAATGATATTGATGCGGTTTGGTTTGGTTTGGTTTGGTTTGGTTTTTTACATATAACGAAATGTGGAAGCTGCTCATAACTCTGAATCAGTGTTATCTAACCAATGTGTGATTACAAAATCGTGTGCTGGTAAAAGCCATTCAAGTGCAAGACGGACCAGTCGACTTAGAAGGAATTGGGGCAGAAAGGTCCAACAAGCAGAGCACAGACTGTGTTGCAGACAGCCTGTACGGAAGTGCCACTTGTTACATTTGGCAGCAGAGAATAACTAAAGTGATCTGAAAACACAGTGAAAATACCGCTTCCTAATTGTGTATCAGTATGGGGTTGGACTTTCTTCATTAACTTCAGTCACGGTTCTGCAGCCCACTGAACGCAGATGCAGGCATGAGAACCCTGCTGTCTGAGGTGCAGAGATGTTAGGTGTTTTCACAGCAGCACAAACTGTTGCCACGCTGCTGCTTATTTTGGAAAATGGTTTCTTCTTTAAGACTGTGTTAAGATGTAATGACTTTACCCTTGTAAAATAAACTAAATTGTTACTTTTTTTTTTTTTTTTTTTTTTGAGACGGAGTCTTGCTCTGCCACGCAGGCCGGAGTGCGGTGGTGTGACCTCAGCTCACTTCAACCTCTGCCTCCTGAGTTCAAATGATTCTCCTGCCTCAGCCTCCCTAGTAGCTGGTACTACAGGTGTTCGGCACCATGCCAGGCTAATTTTTGTATTTTTAGTAGAGACGGGGTTTCACCATGTTGGCCAGGCCGGTCTCGAACTCCTGACCTCAAGTGATCCACCTGCCTCTGCCTCCCAAAGTGCTGGGATTACAGGCATGAGCAGCCACCACTCCCGGCTTGATGAGAAAGCTTTTTTGTGCTCTTTAATAAAGTGCAAAGGGTTCCTGAGACCCAAAAGTTTGAAAACCACTGGCTTAAACTGACAAAATTGTCCACGATTCTTCAGTGTATCTTCTAATCTGTTGATGGAGAAAGGACGGTAAGGGATGCTTTACTTTTTGCCTTTCACAACTCAGTGGTGCCGGGACAACTTGGGTATCCACATGGAAAAGGATGGACTGGACCCTTCCTCACCGTACAAGCAAAGCTCAACATGAATCCAACGTAAGGAGCTGACTGAGACCCATTCTGTCAGTCTGCTGGGTACCATAACGGACACCACAGACCGTGCGACTTAGACAATAGCATGTTATTTCCTTTTTCCTGGAGACTGGAAGCCTGGGATCAAGGTGCGGGCAAGGTTGGATTCTCTGGGGCCTCACCCCATGCTGTGTAGATGGCGTCTTCTCTGTGTCTTCACAGGTTTCTCTTATGTGCATGGAGCACTAAGGACTGTGTCTAAATTCTCTTAAAAGAACACCAGTCATACTGGATCAGGCCCTACTTTTAAGATCTTATGGGACCTAAATTACCAAGCTAAGGCCCTGTATCTAAATACAGTGACATTTTAAGTTTCTGGGGTTGTGACTTTAACATGGGAATCTTGGGAGGCGGGGAATGGGACAGTTCAGCCCATGACACCTTCAGGGGAGAATCCTCGAGAAACTGTTAGGTTGGATTAGGCAATGTTTCCTTGGCTGAGACGTCTAAAGCTATAACAAGCAACTGAAGGGAAAAAGACGGTATCAAAATTAAAAATGTTCATTTCAGAGGATACTATTAAAGTAAAAAGACAACCCACAGAACAGGATACATTATCACGATAAGGACCTGATATCAAGAATATATTTTAAAGCTCTTAATAAAAATCCAATTTAAAAATGGAAAAAGGATTTGAATAGACATTCTCCAGAGAAAGACATATAAATGCCTTAAAAAGCACGTGAGATGTTTAGCAGAATTCGTCATCTTAGAAATGGAAATCAAAACCACTGAGATACCACTTCACAACCACTGGATGGGTAAAATCCCAGTATTGGACAGTGACTTGGTGGTGAATTTGGGAAAACTGAAATCTTGATATATTGCTAGTGGGAAGGGAAGTAAAATGGTACAGTTGATTTGGAAAAGTCTGGCAGTTCCTCAGAAAAGTTATGCATGAAATCACCATACGACCCAGGAATTTCACTCCTAGGCATATGCCCAAGAAAATTGAAAACATTTTTACAAAAAAAAAAAAATCTTATGCAAGAATCTTCATAGCAGCATTATTTGTAGTAGTAGAAACAGTCCAGGTGTCTGTCAACAGGTCACTCACTGTGAGATTCCACTCACCTTGGACGTGAAAGATGTCAGCACCGAAGGTCACGCCAAAGGTCATGCACTGTACGATTCTTCTCACAACAGATGTCCAGAATGGGCAAATCCAGAGAAACGGAAGTCGGCTGGCGATTGCCAGGTGCTGGCGGAAGGAAGGAGCAGGTGCTGACTCTTAATGGGTTCAAGGTTTCTTTGGCCCATGGTGAAAAAGTCCCAGAATTACATACTAGTGGTTGATGTGCAGCTTTGAGAATGTGCTAAAAAGACTGAATTGTATCCTTTAATATTGGGGCTTTTATGGTTTGTAAATTCCTTTCAATTTAAAAAGGAACTCAAGAACTTCTTTGGTGTTGATATTTAGATGGTGAAAGAGAGAGTATCCAAAAGAAGTTACTATGTAACTCACGTCGACAGAGTTAAACTTCATATTCTGAGGATCTTAAAGGAAGTGTGTGAGCCTAGGAGACACAACGATCCTACACTAGATGTTACACCCCATCTTACTGATTTCTATCTCACATAACCATATTCAGGGAAAACCGACATGTAAACGTGAGCTGAATGCTATGCAGAGGCACACTCCTCTTACCCGGATGATCTTTAGTGGCACAGTAAGAGATGAGGTCATAGCAACGTTAGTTTAGTTAAATTTCTATGGCAACAGAAATTTGGCACATCTGATGAGTTAGAGCTCTCTGCACAGCTCCTAATGGGGTTGCCCATTTCTGTATGGTGTCTGTGTATATTCTCGCTGTGGAAATAAGTGATAGCACCTGCACAAACACTTGCCCGGAAACGTGCACGAAGCTGGTGAAGGCAGAGGACAGGCAACAGGGAAGCATGGCTCAGCCCTGGCAAAGAAGACCGTTATTCCGAACGCAGAAGATTCAGGAACACAGTCGTTGGGAAGACTGCTGATGTCCGTGGATCTCACTGCTGTTGTGTTGTATCTGTGCAGCGAGTTACCGGAGCTGTCAGAACCGCACGTGTTGGTATTGGTATCATCACTCAATGCTTCTGACTTTTCCTGGTGCTGAGGATGACTGCATGTGGCGGAAGCAAAGTACTGACCTAGCACAGATCATCAGATCCCAGTTCTTTTTTATGAAGGGGGGCAGGATTAGAACCAGCCCCCCCCCCACACTCCCCAATCCTATAAGAACTGGGATCTGATGATCTGTGCTGTTGAGAGAGGCAGGGTTAGAACGCCCCACTCCCCAATCCCATTGTTGAAAATAATAGTTGGCTTGGGAGGGTTTTTTCTCCTAAGGTTGAAGCTGTGCATTTCTGGAGCCTGGGCTGTCAGCCATGGTGGCTGGGGAATGCTGGGGCTGCGGTCGTCCGGCCGCTGGTGGGTCCTGCCTCTTTGACACTGTTCATTTCTGAAGCTTGCTTTCCCCGGTGTTGGAAGTAGCAGCACTGGAAGAATGGCCGCCTTCCTACAGTGAAGCTCTGGCAGAAGAGGAGAAGACATGGAGCGTCTGTTCAAGGACGTGACGTTCTGGGCACCGCACCATGCGTTCTGCTTCTCAGCGGTGCCTCTTGGTTGATGTTACCATCACCTGGCATTTCCCAGGAGGTAACTCGCAGATGTCACACTGATGGAAAGCCGCAGCAGCGCGGTTCACGTCCAGGGCCAGCTGGAGCACATCAGCAAGGTCAGGCTGGATACATGTGCTTGCTGACAGGAAAATGACAGGAAATACGTCATTTCAGGGAAATGACAGGAAATGTGCTTGCTGACAGGAAAATGACAGGAAGACGACAGGAAAGAGGCCCATGAGGAGAGGAACCAGTGGATTCAAGGCGGGGAACTGAAGGAGCGAGTCATCACAGGGTGGGAGGCTCAGGAGCCAGCAGGCAAGTGGGATGTGGCCTCAGGGTGCTGCTGGGTTGGTGAGGGGCCTTCTGTGACTTTTCTAAGAGTGCAGTCAATTGTAGGGGTGGGTGCCGGCTCCCGGCTCCCGCACATAAGAGCCAAGCGTCTTGCAGGAGACCAACGTGTGCACTGGGAGTTCCTAGTTGCGTGTCCCAGCATGCGGCCCAGAGGCCCCTGACAAAGCTCAGTGCACCAGGGACACAGTGGACTTTTGGTTCCTGACCCAACGAGGAAGTGAGGGAGTGAGTGAGGGCCGAGACACAGATGCAAGGATGCACAGGATGGGGTGCAGTCAGGTGGAGAGTCATGCTGTGGGGTCCGGGAGAGATGGGTTCGAGAATAAATGGGACCGGGTTGCAGTCAAGTGGAGAGTCATGCTGCTGGGGTCTGGGAAATGTGTTGTGTTTGCTTCTATGTGAACAGCGGGACCTGAGCATGTCTGTGCTTTGACGTTTAATCTGTACACTATCCTTGGCAGGGTGTGTATCTCTGTGGCAGAGGACACCCCGGCCACAGTGGATGTCAGTGGCGGTGGCTGGACTCACGGTCCGTGAATGTTGCATGATCGAACGCGTTTGGTACATTCTCAGCTCCTGCCCAGGTGCCTCCCGAGTATCCGGTGCTGTGGCTCCCCACACCCTTCCCATCTGTGTGTAGCATGACCATCTTCCTACCATGTGTTTGTGCTACCACGGCTGCCATGTCTAACGGGCGCTTTGCTTTCCAGCTACTTTCCTATAACCAAACCCTTGAACGACTTTGCCTGCGTTTCAGAGATGATTAGGGTATTAGTCTTTCAAGATTGCTCTGAGGATTTCCAAAAGCAAATGCAACTTACAGGGTGCAAGATATTGGAAATGACAGTAATTATAGATGAGTTTTCTCAGTGTGTTGATGGCGGTAAAATTACATAGCACTCTATTTTTAAGTGTATGGTTTGGAGGCATTAAGTGTGTTCACACTGTGGTGCCACGATCACCGGCATCCATCTCCAGAACTTCCTGGTCTCCCCACGCTTGAAACTCGGTCTACCCAACACCAGCTCTCCTTCCGCCCCAGCTCTGGGAAGCACTACAGGTTGCTTACAAAATAGGCTTTTTCAGTAAGAGAAGGGGCAAGGAAAAGAGCTCTAAAGACTGTCTTGAGATTTGAGGAAGTGTTTTAGGTTTTGTTCTGGTTCCCGGTGTAAAGGAACTATTGAAGACGTGGGAAGGTGAAGGTCTGTGATCTCAGGAAGTGCTGGGCTGGGCAGCTTTCCCACTGTGACGGGGGCACTTGCCCTCAAACCCGCCTGAGATAATCGCGTGAGGATGGTGCTGCGTTGTGACAGCTCTGAACTTGATCTCCTTGAACGTTGCCAAGTACATAAGCTTTGGCGGTTACCGTCTAGTGTCTGCGGGAGACCTAGAATTTGAACATTGTTGACTTTAGAACACTCTCATTTTTATAACACTCTCCTGCTCTCAACAATAGGAAATATGCTGTGTCCTTTTTTTAAATGCCTTAATATTCTGTGTTGCGGTGGCAGTAGTTGCAGCGGACGCTAGTTCTGGTTCATGGTCATCGCCAAACACAAGCTTCTGGAAACCGTGTGAAAAATGAAGGGGAAAGTGCTTTTCTGCAAAGGGCTTTTTTGAACATCCTGTTTTTTTCTGGAATATCTGTTGTGGTGTAAAACGTTTTCATATTTAGGGGTTTGTAACGTGTTTTATACTGGTTAGCTTTGAAACCCCATGTTTTTGCATGTCATGGGGCTGCTTTATCCTATTCTATGATATAGCTGGTTTGCAAAACTATTGGTTATTTCACTTTAAAAACCAAAGCAGCTTACAGATTGAGTGTGATTCCTGTAAGAATTTAATTATAAAATTGATTTGTGTTCAATAAGCTTACTGGATTGGCTAGATCCGTGGACAAAAAGATAAGAACATGTCAAGTCTCTGGGCCAGGAAGGACTTCCAAATAATACAAGTGATACACATTAATTTCTTAACAAAAGATTAGATTTAGTATATAACTGGTTAAAACCTCTACATTTTCTATTATAGCCATTCCACAGTGCCCATGGGGGTGGGCTGCAGGACTGCCTATGGAATCCAAGGTCTGTGGGCACTCAGGTCCCTGCAATAAAATGGCATCGTGTTTGTATATGACATACGCACATCCTCCTGCAGACAGTCATGTCAGGGTTGCTCGTAACAGCTATACCATGCACATGCCATGCGAGTAGTTGTTTAATGAATAATAAAGTCTGAATGCTTAGTACAAACACATTAAAAAAAAATCTTGATCTATGGTTGGTTGAATCCACAGGCCTGGAACCCCGGGAGAGAGTACAAACTCTAGAAGCAAAACGAACAAAGCACTTGAGGTCAGCAGTGACGGGTGTGGGATCACACTGAATCTCATGTGTTTTGCTGTCTGTGTCACTGTGTCCCGTGTAAACGGGAATCATTTGTAGCTTAAGGTAAAATAGGTAACAGGAAACACTACAGAATGGGCACGAAGGCGCGCCCCTCATTACCCCGTGTTACAGCCAAGCATCTGCCTCCTGGGGAAGGATCTGTTCTGTGGGGAGACTAGATGTTGATGATTTCCGGATGTGTGAAGGGAAACTCCCTCCGAGAAGCGTGGCTTTGGCCAGAGCACATCAGATGAGAGTTAGCGCGGCATGGAGTTTCCACAGTGCCTCTCAGGCCTGCTGCTTCTCTCCTCTCCCCACCCCTGGCCCTGACTCTTAACCAAGGGAGGCAAGTTCAGCTCCAGCTGAGCCCCGCACAGGGCTGTGGGTCTCTAGGGCAGGTGCCCACCTTCGCCTGAACAGGCTGTGTCAGAGGAGGGTCTGGCTGTACTTGAGCTGTGAGAGATGCTCTCAGAGATCCAGCATCCTGAAAACCCAGGTGCTGAAGGTTCCTCCTCTTCCACCATCCTGCGGGGAAGGGGGTCTTATCCTGCTTCCCCTCAACCCAGGCTGACTTCTTGTCTGTTCTGTACACCTAGGTTTTCAGAGCAGTTATTGTTAATCATCTAGCAGACAAACAACCATAAGGTGACAGCCTGGGAGGGTAGACGGCGCTGGAAGGTAGTTTCCTGAATAATAGCGTTCAGTTTCCTGTTTTGCCGTCATTTGACCCAAGGCCCCAAGATAATTGAAATACCGTCAGCCAAACACCGATTTTTTACCTGAGGTTTTTTTTTTTCTTTTTAAGTTATGGGTGCAAACTTATAACCAGGGACCTGACAAAAGAGAAGGATTTATTTGCAAAGTGAATGTCGGGGATGGTTGGCATTTGCCAACTCTGACTAGCAGGGACCCAGGCTGCTTCCGTTCTGCCGCCCGACTCCTGACCCTCCAGCTCCTGCCCCTGTTCCCACCAGCAGGAAGAGGAGCGGGAAGGTGCCTTTTCCCCTTTAAGGGGATGAGGTGAGAGTTGCACCTGCCACTTAGCTAGTCCCTGGGGTGATTCTCCAGCATGGGTGGGAGTTGGGTTTGGAGGCCTGAGCCCCGTGAAGCTGGGGTTGCTGTTCCCTGAGCAGCAGGAAACTGGACTCTGGGAAGTGGGGTCAGAGGGTAGCATCCTCAGGAGGGGCCTCTCGTCCCGTTTGACATCTTCACTGCAAAAGGGGGTGTGGGCTTCATGGTCCATTGACAAATAGAACGTTATTTTTGTGTTGTTTTTTAAGCACATCGAATCCTAATTCCTTTGGCCTTTACTAAAGTGGCATTTTGTAATTCCACATGATTTCATTGATATACTCGCAGGAGAGAATGCTTCCTGTAAACCAGAAGGATCTCTGAGACGGTTCTCGGCCCATAGAGAGTTCATTTTCCCAAGGTTAAAGACACAGCCTCAGCCGGGGTTGAGGACACACTGCAACAGCCTCAGGAAGTCCTGGACATGTGTCCAAGGTGTTTGGGACACAACTTGGTCTTACACATTTTAGGGAGACGTGAGACATCAATATATATGAGATGTACGCTGGTTCGGTCCAGGAAGGGAGGCTCGGCTCCAAGCGGGGAGGGATTTCCAGGTCACAGGTAGATCAGACAAATGCGTTTCTGGTGTACCTTTCCAGAGGAAGCAGCCAGATCCGCATTTATCTCCGTGTGCAGATGGGGACTTTGAATTCTCTCCTCTGTCCATGAGGAATTTCCTTGTGCATCCGTTGTGAGGGAGGTACGTGGCTTTTTTTTCCCCTCCCCCCAGTAGCTGTCTCTGTTCGGAAGAGCATGGGAGGCAGGTTTGCTCTAAGCTCTTCCTCACCTTGACGTCGCTTTAGCGTAGTGATTTTGGGGTCCTGAGATGTAGTTTCAACTTCATGTTTCTGAACACACTGGCACTCGAAACAGTATTGTAGGAGGTATCTAACTTACTTAGAAGAAGAATCTATTTGGAAGGACTTGAGCACATTCCTCCTTGAGAGAACCAAGCCTTTGTTTAGTTTGCTTTGCCCCGAGGCTGTTACGCTGCCCCGGGCTGTGCGGCCTTAGAAAGCTGTGCCCCTGTGAGCTACTGCCTGTGGAATCTGGTGACTTTGAAGTTAATCCAGCAGCTACATGTTTTGGAAAGCAGTTTGCCTCTTAAAGTGTTGGTGATTATGATTCTAGCACTAGAATTTCAGTGTGTATTTTCCACCTTCTTACTTTGTCTCCTCATACACTGAGATACTGTTGCATTTGCCCTTAGGCTTCACGGAGGGAGGGTCATTTCTGACCCTTTCTTAGATACTGACCTTGAACGGACAGAATCGAGATTCAGAAAAACTCTCGAGCTGTGAGTGTGCGCTGATATCTATGTAAGTGGGGTTCATGTGTCAAACTCAGGTTTAAGAAAAACCAATTCTAGGCTGGGCATAGTGACTCACACCTGTCATCCCAGCACCTTGGGAGGCTGAGGTGGGAAGTTCGCTTTTGAGCCCAGGAATTCGAGACCAGCCTGAGGAACATAGCAAGACCCTGACTCTACAAAAAATTAAACAGGAGTGGTGATGTATACCTGTGGTCCCAGCTACTCGGAAGCTGAGGCTGGAGGTTCACCCAGGCCTGGCAGGTTGAGGCTGCAGTGAACCATGATAGCACCACTGTACTTATGGTGCACTGTGCCTGAGTGACAGAAGAACAACCACCCCCCCACACACAAAGTATCAATTCACGCAGTGGCCAGTTCTGCTGGGACCACCTGTTAAGGCTACTCTGGGCCTCACGGTGTGAGAAGGGTCTGTCCAGCGGTGAGAAGGAGTGGCTTGAAGGCCTAAAAGCCAGTTGCTGTGGTTCAGCATGAACCACATGCGGGTGTGGAGTTGGGGGAGCGGCTCTCCATGGCATGAGTGGGTAAACGGATGGGCTTCCAGAACGAGCCCCTGTGACTTTGCCTGGTTTGCATCCGTCCAATACAAATCCACAGGCTCTTACTCTAGAAGCTTCTGCCGGGGCTGATGGACTGGCCTGGGGACAGAGGGTGCCCTCAGAGCCTCAGGGTGCTGTCTGGTTTAGGAAGAGCACTTAGTCACCTAGATCTAGGATTTATGACACTACAAGGGGACTCGTCACACTCGGAGCAGCAGCCATCTGCATTCTAGACTTGGTTCTAGGTGAAGTATTTTGGAGCCTATTGGTACCCTGTGTTCTGTTTATGTGTAAAACAAGTTAGAGTTATAACTAGTTAAAACCTATTTTTAAAGTTTTGCCACAGAATATGGCAATTGTGGTGGAGCCTGGCCAGAGACCCCCACACTTAGACGCTGCCGTGTGCTGGGGCTGCAGGCATTGACTGCATCGGCTGTCCCTCCCAGCGTGTCTGTGTTCTTGACACAGGCGCCCATCGAGGCTCGGCCTGTGAGAATCGTGCCATCGTTTGTCTCCGTGTTCCTCTGAGGTTCCGCAGACTTCACGGTCCCATGGCAGAGCGTACGGTATCTGCTTGCATCCTGATTTCCCCAAACCCCAGGACAGGCCAAGAGTTCGTTACACACAACTGCAGAGGGCCCCGTGGTGTGGATTTGCGGTGACACAGCCTTTCCCCAGCTTGGCCTTCATCTCCAGAGTTGGCTTTAGAGCGATAGAAGCTTCCTTCAGACTGGGGGGCCCTGAAGCTTTGGTGCTAGGAATTCGGTGACCAGCACGGATGATACCCCATTTCTCTGCATTTGTAGCAATAGTTGTTAACATGACCACGAGATGTACAGAGGAAGGAAAAAGGAGGTTTTATTTTCAGAGTAACACTCTGTGCTTTGGGAAATGTGGTCTTGGGGGAGCTGTAAGCACACGCCCCTCAGGAGGAGAGGAGGCCGCGGCGTTACACGTTCCGGGGTTTGTTGGCTGTGTGTGTTCATCGGGCTCAAGGAATGTCTGAACGTTTACAGGGAAAGTGGGGTTTGTTCATCCGGTTCGTGCAATGTCTGAACACTTACAGGGAAAGTCTAGCACACATGCAGTGAGTTAACCTGTAACATCCATGTTCGCCTTGGGGCGAGCGTAACATTTGAAATGAGGTGGACTGGGCGTGTCATGTACAAAGGTGAGCTGTTGGGCGCAGACGTTTATGCGCAGCCTCAGTCACAGCCAGGACTGGCTCAGGGTCTGCAGCTTGTGGCGGGAAAGGACATTCACGAGGTCATTCTGTCCAGTTGGGGCTGCCGGCAGGGTCCCGGGGGGGGGGGTTGTCTGGTCAGCCAGCGTCTGGAGTCCACCCAGGTCCCGTGGACAGCGTTCCTCTAAACCAGGCTTCTGATTGTGGAGGAGACTTCATGCTGGTTAACACACTGTACAGGAGTAGTGCCGTGGGGCTTTGGGGTTGACCTTCCCTATGATGCCAGTTACATTTCTCTCCAGATCTCATCATAGCCACAGAGATTGTACCTCATCTGACAGCTGGGGGTGCCATGTTGATATAGTAATTTATTGCATTAAACTTTTTATTACTATTTTAATAACATTTTTTTTCTTTTTCAAGAGATATAGGGTATTGCTGTGTTACTCAAGCCAGTCTTGAACTCCTGGCCTCAAGCAATCCTCCCACCTCGGCCTCCCAAAGTGCTGGGCTTATAGACGTGAGCCAGTGCACCCAGCCTACAGCCATGTTTTTAAAACTCAGCAGTTTAAAAATCCCACTCCTTTCACCCCCTCAAGCAGGCTGGTTGGCCTTGTGCAAACTGGGGTGTCACGATCTTAGCCTCCCCTTTTATTTTTCGCTTTGGCCTCAAGTTCTGATGAGAACAGCAGTTACAAAATGGGCATTAGGTGATTCTTCTGTTACTAAAGCCAGAATTCTCACCAGTTGGAGATGTTTGTCCCCAGGATCCCAGAAAGCTGTGCTTTGAATCAAGCCCGTAGTAAATAAGTAAGGAACTAAACTCTTGGTCCTCTGCTTAGTACCAGGGGAATGGGTTAGTTGCTGATACCCTTTGATCTGTGCTCACGTGCTGCATCTCATCACGGGAAGCAGAGTCGCCCTGTGGAATAAAGCCCGGCTCAAGGTGGCGCGTCGAGACGCTTGGGGCTGTCAGTCCCTTATACAGCGGCAGACTTGGAGACTCAGTATCGCGTGCAGAGCCCAGGCAACCGGAGTGCATCCACCTTAGAGACCACATGGACGGTCGGCAAGGTGGATGTCCGGGCATATGGCCTTGACAGGCCCACTGCGAGGTGAATTAGGAATTCGTTAGCAAAGAAATCAAACTCGCCTTTGGGTCCCAGCTGCTTGGAAGGCTGAGGCGGGAGGATTGCTTGAGCCAGAAGGTCAAGGCCGCGATGAGCCATGGTTGTAATACTGCACTCCGGCCTGGGTGACATAGCGAGACTCCAAGTCAAAAAAAAAAAACACAAAAAAACCCCTCAAACCTTACTCTTCATAGCAGGAGGGAGAATTTGTCAAAGTAACTGCAACAAAATCTTAGATGATATAATTTCAGTGGCTAAGTGAGCTGTCCATCCCACGTGGCTGGCTCACAACGCAACAGAGCCAGGTGCTGCTGCAACTGCGCCCCTCCCCACCCGATCGCTTGTGGACATTTTCTGTTTCCCCATATCTCCCTTTTGGATACATAGCTCGCTACTTTATAGCTAAGCATCAGTAAAACAGGTTGTCTATTTTGAAAAGTAACTATTATGTCTTTTAAGGACAGAAAATGAAGCAGGTGACAATAGCATGGCAACCTGGTGAATAGATTTAGAGGAATATTTAATACTTGGCACCACTCTGAACCCTTCTTCTCTCATGCTTAGTTACAGCTACCGCCTTCTATGACAAAACACTTTCAGCTCTGTGAGTAGGAATTAAACATATTCTAAATCAGAAGTTTTAGTTAAGCAGTATTTTACGTGAATGCCCAGATCCTAAGTGTTCACTGTACTGGTGTGTGGTGTTGAAGAAGGAACGAGGGCTTGGGGCTGCGTTTATGGTGCAGCGTCCGGGTTCCCATATGTGAGATGAGGGCCATGAGACACGGCCTGGAAGGTTCAGACTGTGGGATTGAATGGATCTACCCAGTCCTGGAAAGCCTCAAGTCTAACTTGACTTGGGCTGGTTTTAGGGAGATGCTGGCAGCGCTGTCCTCACAGGTTACCGGGAGGGGCTCTGGCACCGTCCCCGTCAGGTGTCTCATGATCAGCCAGCTTGCTCATCTCAGAAGCTGCTGGTCGTGTTCTCGTTCCTGTTGTTGTTGCGTGTTATTTAGGGTTCTGTTCATGTGGGGACCTAGGAAGTTTCACAGTGAGAGGAGAGCCGCTGAGCCGCCTTCCTGCCTGGACGCCAGCCCCACGGAGGACCGTAACTGCTTGAGGTTGGCTTCTGCCCCCGGCCTCACCTGTGGAGGCATTGATGCAGTGGTACTTTCTAAGCTCCTGGGGCACACAGTGCTGTTGTGTGGATCCACAGGCCACTGTGGCGTCCAAGCACGTGCTCCCGGAGGAGAGGACTCTGCGGGCACTGATAGTGGGAGCTGGCTGAGAGTCCAGCAAGTGAGACTCCCTGTGACGTGCACAGCTGCCATCTGCACAGCCCCTCCTGAGGCCAAGATGGTCGTGCGATAAATGCACAAAGCGCGTCTCCAGCAAAAAGCCGCCAAGTGTCCACATCCAGGATATCCACCAGGGTGGCCTTTTGGTGTTAATACGATGAATGTGAGCAGCAGGTGGTCTGTGTCGAGTGTGACTGTGCCCCTGCAGTTTTGTTCTCATGTCTTGATGAGCATGAACGGTTCCTGACGAGGGTAGGTAAGGATGCTGTGACCTGAGACTCTGCAGTATTGTAGCTTGAGGAACCAAGGAGTTCTTCTCTCTTGCAAAGCCGTCAGGGAGGATGTTCCAGGCTGGTGACTGCTCCATGAGGTATTCAGAGATCCAGGTTTCTTCCCGACCCCTGCTCTGCATTCCCAGGGACATGGCTGTCCTTGCTGTGGTTGGGACTGGGCGATTGCCATGCTGGCAGGGGAGGCTTAAGGTGAGAGTGGCCGTGATTTACCTAAGTTACATAATGGCAGGGAGCCTGGGAGTAAAGTGTAGCCGTAGCCTGGAGGATGGATGATGGATGTTGGTGAACGACTGGCTGCACTCACCGCACCTGGCCCAGGAATGGGGAAGGATGGCTGAGTATGCCATTCAATGGTACCTGGTTCTTTCAGATTTGACTTCCTTATGGATTTTCTGCTGTAAAGAGGAGAGAGCCTGTGGTTCTAGGCCAAGCATCTCACTCATCTCATAACATCTTGTATCCCTCAGCCAACATTTATGTCAAGTTTTAGAAGTCCTATCAAACTGGCAAGCATTTCTCAATTTGGTTTAACCATTGGATTTTATATCTGTGTCTGCATGTCTATTTTACATCTATGTAGTTATTTGACACTCTGTAGTACCTTTGTAATAGGTTCTATTTGGTGGAAGTTACTTTCAACAAACCCTTGCTGCTACTTGAATTTTCAAGGTTGCAAGTAGAAAGGAGAGAATAAAAACCACATCTTCTCTAATTTTAAAATTTGTTGTTTCTCAAATCACACCAGAAGTACAGATATTACAAATTACAAAAGCAGCCAGAATCAAGGTTAAGAGATTTCTGGGCGATTCTGGCTAATCAGCAGTATTTGCTGAGGTGTGTGCAGCAGAGCAACATGCCAAAAAGCCCGGGACGGGGGAGAGATGGGAGGCCAGGCTGTGACTTCGGAGGTGCTGTTGCCTCAGGGAGAGGAGCTAGATGTAGAGAGGATAAATGGACACAGGTGTGACCACCGCCATCCTTGCCGTGGCACGGAGGTCTTTGTACAGGGACCTTTGTGAGCTGAGTTAAAAATTGAAACTGAGAGAGTGCAATGCATTCTTAGTTTTTAAAATAAAATGCTAATAGAGAACATTTTGTTTGTAAGAATGTAAAATGTTACATCTTTGTTAAAGAATAATAATTTGCTTCTGAGATCTTTTTGACTGAGATTTGAAATCTTAAGTATGGTTTTTTCTTCCATGTTTTATACATATGCACGTATACACATACATGTAAGGTATATAAAAGGAAAATAAGCATATCTGTATTCACATTTATATACACTTCCATAATGTGTATACTTCTAGTCACACATAAGTCTAAGAGACTATGACTTGACTTGATAACCATGAGAGGGTAATTAAATAATTTATCTGCTCTTAGCCTTGCTTTTGTATGTGAGCAGGGACCCTGCGAAACGCGCCTCCCGCGTTCCAGGCCTCACACAGCCCGTGCCAGGTTTTGGAAGCAGGAGTTTGTCTGCAGCCACTTCGGGAAACATGTGGTTGCCAGGATTGCCTAGAGCTCCAGGCTGTCTCCAGTCCCAGCCTCCCTGGGGTAGAAGCTGCCCTACCAGGGGCCTGGACATGGACGTTAGGGCCTGGAGCCAGGGACCGCTCCTGAAGCGGGGGGCTCCCCTCACGGTTGGGCATGAGAACCGAGGATAGGAGGCGGAACCAGCCTCGGGCCAGTGCACGGCCTCCCTGAAGTGCTTGCGGGAAGCCCCAGCTGTACTTTGCTGACCCCATAGACAGCACCACACTCTGTGAGATCCCCCTGGCCCACCCCTCAGGTTCCTAAAATGATGAAGGTTTCCTGAGCTGTGAATTTTTAGGTCTAGGCTAAAAAGTCCTGGGACAGGCTCACAGGGTTCTTTATGTAGAAATGATGAATGTGCTGGTGACTCAGAGCAGGCACTGCACCCTCACTCCAGGGTCCTTCGTGCCAGGTGGAAACGAGCGTGTGGGTCACCCAGAGTCCCTGCATCCTCACTCCAGTCACTGCTCTTTGGTTTCTTAATTAAAAGCCTAAAAGCCTTGATAATGAAAATGCATTCTCCCCAGAGAGTCGAGTTTCCGGTTATGGAGGCTCACCTGTAAATGCCGTGCCAGGTCAAATATGCTGAGATCTGGGCCAGGTCCCGCTTCCTGCTCACGGCCAAAGCAGGTACTTCATTTGGGAGGTGACCCAGGGGGATATTTGAGAGGCCTGCCTGTCCCCGAGGGATGAATCCGCTGGCCTTCACATTCTGCTCCAGCCTCCATCAGCTCCTTCCTACCTGCAAACTGCCAGCTTTGACGTTGCAATCATTGGAGATATGTTAGGGACTTGGTGTGGGTTGATGCCTATAGGACCAGCAGATCGTGAAAAGGTGGGAACCATGGCTGGGAGGGTGGTGACCACGGCCAAACTGAGAACCGTGGTGGGCTGGGAGGTCCATCTTCTGTCTGAAGTGTTTTTTAAAATAAAAAACAGTGTCTCAGGAGCATGAGAGGGGAGGCCACAGACGGGGAGAACGCATCTGTAAAAGACTCGTCTGAGAAAGGCTGTTATCCGAACCGTGCAAAGAACTCTCAAAACTCAACAAGAAAATGAACAACCTGATTAAAAATGGACCAAAGACCTGGACAGATACCCCAACAAAGAAGATACACAGATGACAAATCTACACGTGGAAAGATGGCCCGCGTCTTATGTCATAGGGCGAGGCGTCACTGTGCACCCATCGGCCTGGCCAAAACCTGAACTCTGACACCACCACGTGCTGGTGGGTGTGTGGGCATCAGGACCCTCACTCATCGCTGGGGGAAGTGGGGCAGCTCCTGTGGGAGGCAGCATGGCGGTTTTCCGTGGAACTAAGCTCTCCGACCACAGAAGCAATCACAGTCCTGGACGTTTACTCGGAAGAGCTGAAAGTTTACTTCCATGCGGAAATGTGCACACAGACATTGACAGCAGCTTTATAATTGCCAAAACCAGAAAGCAACCAAGATGCCCTTCAGTAGGTGAATGGATAAACTGTGGTATGTCAGATACTGGGATATTATTCAGCACTAAAAAGAACTGGACCCCTAAGCCATGAAAAGACACAGAAGGATCATAAACGCATGTTGCTAAGTGAGACTCCAATCTGGAAAGGCTGCCTGCTGTCTGAGTCCAACCACAGGACAGTCTGGAAAAGGCAAAGCTGTGGAAACTAAAACAATCAGCGGCTGTCAGGGGTTGGGGAGGGGAGAGATGAATGGGAGGAGCATAGGGGGTGTGTAGGGTGGGGCAGCAACTCCAGGTGGGGCTTTCATGGGGGATCCATGCCGTTCCACGTCTGTGAAACCCACAGAGTGAGCAGCAGCAGGCCGAGTCCTCGTGTGAGCTGTGGACTGTGGGTGGTGGTGCCGTGTTGATGCGGGTCTGTCGGTCGTAGAGACATGCTGGTCTGGTGAGGGCAGGAGAATGATGGAGGCTGTGCCTGTGCTGGGAAAGGATATGTGAGGACTCTCTGTACTTTCCTCTTGATTTTGCTATGAACCGAAAACTGCTTTTAAAAACGTCTATTGAAAAGGCAAACAAAAAAGTGCTGGCCAGACAACATCAGTGTGAGGGTGTGGCCTGTGTTCTACGTTCAGAATTTCCCTTTTAGAATACACGTATCTAAATTTTTCAAAGTTAAACCTTTGCATTGAGTAACTCACTACCAAGTTACAGTATCAGCTTGAGCACTGCCAGGATGGCCAGGATCCTGTATCCTGACCAGCTTCTCCCCTTACAGGTGCAGTTGACGTCCATGGCCACATCCCAGTAAGCGACAGGGCTGGAATCAGGAGTCAGGCTTTGCGGGACAGAGAGGAAGTGAGATCTTGTAAGCACGTGGCTGAGGGCGGGCAGGGAGGAGCCCGTGGTGCAGGGAGCCGGCAGGGATGACTTTTTGACCAGTTTTCCTTATCGCTGAGGCCTTCTTAGACTTGGGGAGTTGGGAGTCCCCACTCTCGGGTGCCTCAGAAACCAAAGGCTGCTTGTAATGCTCAAGTTCCAGATGCCTCAGGGGAGGTACCTGGGTTGTTGGGTACAGTTCCGTTATTTGCTGCTCGGTGGGATTTGCCCGCAACATTTCTGATTGTTTTTAAGAGCTGATGTTTGAGCTGCTTAAAATCACATATGGATGTCGATTTATCTATAAAAGTTAAGAATGGAATTTGAGTGCAAAGAGTTGTGAAAATGCTCAAGGTTATGTACTAATGTATACATTACATTTGTGGAAATATTTGAAAGTGCAGGATTTACATTAAACACTTCTCTTGATTTTTGTAATATCTACCTGTCATTTTCCCATTTGATTAATAGATGTCAGAGGGCTTAAATTTTGAGTGCCTGAATTCACTGAAATGAAAACTTCTTACATCAAATGTAATTGAACTGAATGTAGCAACAGTGCATGCTTTTATAAGTACTGATTAAAAAATATATAAAAACACATATCCATGAACATGCAGATGGGGGCAACATATTAAACCATGGAAGTAGAATTAGTATTGTTTTCTGAGAAGACAAATTTTTAAAAAGCTAAGGGGTCTTATAACTTTCTAGTTTCCAACTTATTTACCCTAAAGTGGAAGATTGACAGCAGCAGAAGAGGAGATCCTGGGCCAGTGCAGGCTCTGGGAGCAGTGGGGTGAGTGCTGGAAGGAGCTGGCTGGAGGCAGAGCCAGGGAGGTGCTCAGACAGGCCAGGACGGCCTCAGGGCACGCGGCTCAGTGAGTGAGAAAAGGTTCACATTTCTTGGAGAGCCCTTGACTCTGCCCACGGAAAACCCAAACTCCTTCCAACGGGGATGTGCATCTCATGTAAAAGTTGTTACTCCCAGAAAGAAAGCCAGTGGATGTAGAAATTTTACGTATGCAGAAATTACTTCAAATTTGTTTCTAACCTTATCCTTTTCTTCCCCCATCTTAATGTGTGGTGACTTTCTGCAGGTGACGCACACGTCTTAGGAGAGCGCTGTATTTCAGTTGCTGTTGGCTCTGATGTGACTTTGTGGTGTCCGATGTTCTTGTTCTGAGGTTCTGCCCAGAACGTGGCTCCTCCCTGCTGAGCGTTGCTTGTTGAAGGCCCGTGTGGAAACTTTCCCTGTAAGCTCGTTGACCGCAGCAGTCTTGGTTAAGAAACCTTTGGACCTCCTGAGACTTCACACAGCCTTCTAACCTTTCTAGTGTGTCCTTTTCATTTTACTGTTCCCTATTAACCCAGATGTTTTCCAGAATGTAAGTAATCTGCTGAATGCAGGGTGGGGGGTGCCCTCCGTTGGCTCTGGGGAGAAGCATCGCTGTTTCTCCGGGTGGAGCTTCCCGCCCACCATGGTGTGCTCCAAGACGCAGCAGGGTTCTTTGGCAGAAATAATCGTCGAAGGCCTGCGTCTCCGTGGCAGGGTGGCTGTGGGTATGGGACCTCGCGGCCATACCGGCCCCTCCCCATCAATGGCACCACGGAGAGGAGCAGGGGGAGGCCTGGGATCTGTCTCCAGAGTCACAGCTGTGCTTCCGAGACTGCGTCGTCCGTATGTAACTAGACATGCAGAGAAAGTGTTGGAGATAAGCAGGAGACGGTGTCTGTCCCTAATGAGCTCAGGCGTGCCCTTGAGAGGGTCAGGTTTCTGTGCGGCTGATCTGGACTCAGCCTGGCTGTGGCAGTGCAGGTGACTGCTGGGCTTTGGCAAGGCTGCACCCACTATCCGTCTGAAATGTCCCCCTTCCCTGGCTCGCGGTGCCAACTGGGCCCCCAGGCCTGAATTCCCGCCAGGACGGAGGCCCTGTGTATGTGTCGGGGAAGGGGGAGGTGGGGGTCCTACTTTATTGCCGTATCCAATGGCACGCGGGGTCAGCACTCAGGAAACATGTGCTGTGTGGGTCAGCGATTGAGTTCAGAAACCTGGAAAATTCAGCAGTGTAGGCTTTGGGCATGACCCGTCCAGCCTTGGGGCTCTTTCTTTCTCTGAATTTCCTTCCATGGCATCCTCATCCCAGGGGCCCCTGTTCCCATATGGCTGTTGGCAACTTCACAGGTTCCTCTGCCTCCCCTCCCGGGCCCTGGTGTGGCTGGGGCAGCTAGTAGCTGTGCAGACCCCACAGCCAGTAGATCATTGGTGCCAACGCCTTGGGCCTGGTTTACTTGAGTCAAGGACGGCAGTACATGGCTGAGCCCACCCCGAATGCCTGGATCGGAAGGCCTTGGGTTGCAGAGGGGTGGGGGTTGGATATTGAAGGACAACCTGCAAAGCAGAAGGGGAAATGGCTGTGCTGATGGGCAGCTAGAGGAGTCTGTGCAGAGCCTGGGACCCAGTGCAGACACAGAGCTGACATGGGCAATGCAGTGACACGGCCACCGTGGAAGTGGGCAAAGTTACAGGCTTCAGACCGATATGGAGGGGCTGGTCTAAAACGATCCTCATTTTCCTTTAATCCTAACAATTGCTGGCTTACAGGGTGGGGGAGTGAGATCTGTGGTGGCCGCGAGGAGAGACAGGGATTTTAATTAAACCCCTCTTTCTGGGAGAGGGGAGTAGCCGTTTCTGTAGGGCGGTGAGCATCGTCATCTCAGGCAGCTCAGGCTGCTGTAACGAAACACCATTGACTGAGCGGCTTATGAACAACAGGAATTTGTTTCTCACAGTTCTAGCGGCTGGAAGGCAGGATCAGGGTGCCGCACGGGTGAATTCTGGTGTGGGCTCTTTCCTGGTTGGCACACACCTTCTCTCTGGCCCTGACACAATGGGAGGGTGAGGGATTTGCTGGGTCCCTTTCTGAGGCACAAATCCCATTCAAGGGTCTCCAGCCTCGGGAACTCATTACCTCCCAAAGACCACCTGACAGCATCACATTGAGGCTGAGGATTTCAACCTGTGTTTTGAGGGGCAAGCAGGCAGTTTGTAACCGTCACCCTCTTTGTGTATTTCTGACTCAACATTGAGTCTGCCTTTGGCTCTCCAGTGGACAGAGCCTGTGTGGACACTGAGCAAGGTCAGAGCTGCAAGCATGTACACATCGGGGGCAAGGGAGCTGCCAGGGGTGTGAGAACGGGGTTTCAGCATCAATCGGAGCTGCTTTCCTGGCAAATGTACTCATAAGCTATCCTGGCAACATTTGCTTTTCACGAAGAGTCGATGAGGCAGTGGGGGCAGCAGGCGGTGTTGCCAGAAGCTTGGAACTGATGAGCAGCAGAGAAGGGGCAGAGGCCACGACCTTGGGGTAGTCAGCAGTGCCAGGTGTCTGCCCTCCAGGCCTCACGTCTGTGACTGTGTAGAGACCGAGACGACCGGGGCTTGCCGGCCAGTGTGGCTCTCATGCAGGTGATTATCGCGTTGTGCTTTCTATGTAATGTTCCCTCAACCCCATGCCCACCCCACCAATTTCTGTGCCTAGCAGAAATGATGCTGCGTTTCCTTGATGAAGCCTTGAGTTTCCTGTGGAGATGTAGGAATAGCATGATTTGGCTCACGTCAAAATACTTTGCAGTGAAGCTGCACGGAAGAGGATTCTAGGCTTCCATTTGACGTTTTCAACAATGCCTGAGTGTTACAGGACCGTCTTGCTTGTTAATAAAGCACCAGATGAAAAAGGCTACTGGTTAATAAAGGAGACTTTTTACATTAGCACAGAGAGGGTGGCTTGAGATAAATTCAGTGTAACGTAGGTGTGTTTGTAAGCCATCAAAAGGACCATCTCTCTGCTGGCGACACATGTTTTCCGGTATTGGTTTTGTTCTGTAAAAGGATGACTGGCATTCGGCAGAGTCATTCCAGAATTCACCTGGAAGGCGTCCACATGGTGCCTTGTTTTCTCCTGACATTCTGGGCACCACGAGGGATTATTCCTGTCTTCAGCACTAGCAGGAGACTTTTCCTGAACACCTGCTCCTCTTTGGCGTTGTGGGTGTGAAGGGGTCAGAGTGACCCTGTCGTCATGGAGTTTTCAGACACCATGGGGATAGTGTGGCTCGAGTGTCGGGCTCGGGTGGGAGGGAGACTTTCCCCAGAAAACAGCTGCCGATTCCAGGACGGCCCTCGACCCCTCCTCCCTCTGTTCCTCTGCGTCATGTCTGAATTAAGGCTGTTCTATCGTAGCGGGGGTGTCATGTTAACTGGAAGTGTGCTTTTTTACTGAGCAGTAAGTAAATTAATGGTACATTTGCCAAGGACAGCGAGGTTTGATTTGATGAATCCAGTGGGGGAAAGGAGAAGGGGCTTGGCTGTGTGGGGATGAGTGTGATGGGAGCAGAATGGAGTAGCCATGCAGGCTGTTGGGATGGAGGGGCCACGCCCGCATTTCCATGGATCCGTCGCTGTTTGTGCCACTAGACCTGGACCTCTGTCTCTACTTCTAACACCCGCATAGTGAGGAAGCCCTGATGGGCCTGAGTTGTTACTTCCCATGGCCATCGCTGGGAAATGCCCCGGACGCCTCTCCTGGCTGGTGACGGCCCTGGGCCTGGACACTGGCTTTGTCCTGAGTTGTTTCTTCTTGTGGCCATCGCTGGGAAGTGCCCCAGACACCTCTCCTGGCTGGTGACGGCCCCAGGCCTGGACACTGGGTTCGTCCTGAGCTCTGCGAGGGACTTGGGCTCCACGTGCAGCAGACATCTGTGCATCCCTTTGGATGTGAGATGTTGGCGCTCGGCTTGGAGGCCAGCACAATCTGGGTGTGGTCAGGATCCAGTTCATCCTTTGGAGAGAGAGAGCAGCTGCCCGGGGACCCCTCTGAGGTACATAGTCATGCAGTGCCCTCACAGGATGCCCGGTCCCCCGAGAACTTCCCGCCATTCCCCTGGACCCTCAGGTATGGGAGTCAAGTGTGGTGTGTGTGTCACAGGCGGGGGTACTGAGGACACCACGTGCCTGCTCGTGCGAAGACCTGAAGTGCTGCGTGAGCTCGTTCCCAAGGGGCCGTTGGCATCTGGGGGCCTGTGGGTGTCTTTCCACTGGCAGGAAATAATGGGTGGCCCATGTTACCTTTTGTGTCTTTTTTTTTTTTTTTCTTTGCCGAAAAGCCCTAATGCCAACGTCGCTGTCCTGCTATTGGAACCGCCCACCTCAGGCTCAATGGCCCTCCTGTTTCTGGGCTGCTGCAGTGTTGTGTTGGGGTAACTGTATTAACTTCGTTTGAATTTTCGTTGAACTTTCTTCCAAAAGAAAGAAATTCTTTTGGAATAAGTGTTGATAGTTTGTGCTGCTTGTTCACCCCAGAGGCGAGGATGTCCTTTAGGCCTGGAGGAGCACAGCCCCTGCAGGGAGGTGCCGGGCCTCTACCTCTCATGTCATCAGCAGCCCTCTCCACACGTCTCCTCTTCGCTCCTCGTGCCCACGGCTGGGGTCACGGGCCGCTTGCTCTGCTGTTTGAGATCCTCGGAAAAGGTGTTTGCCCTGAAGGGAGATTGGGGGTGTGTGGCTGATTTTAAATAGGAGGAAATGATTGTAACAGAATGAGCAATGCCTAGCACTTAGTCTCAGGCTTGAGAAATTGTGTTTTAGAAGCAAGGTATCCCCAACTCCGGTTTCCTTCAAATTAAATCTTTTAAAGAGTCCACAAATATAAATAGTTAAAGCCTAAAACTATGCAACAGAGGGCCTAGAGCCCAAGCCACTGCCACCTCTGACTCCAAGACACCTCAAAAACTTGGCCCTCCTCCTCAGAGAACCCCCCCTTCTGCTCCTCCTTCCACACTGCTCCCTCCACAGTGCTCCCTCCACACTCCTCCCTCCACACTCCTCCCTCCACACTCCTCTTCCGCCCCCTCTCCTTCTTCCTTCCCCTTCCCTTCTTCCTTCCTTCCTCTCCCCTTCTTCCTTCCTTCCTCTCCCCTTCTTCCTTCCTTCCTCTCCCCTTCTTCCTTCCTTCCTCCCCTTCTTCCTTCCTTCCTCCCTCCCCTTCTTCCTTCCTCCCTCCCCTTCTTCCTTCCTTCCTCCCCTTCTTCCTTCCTTCCTCCCTCCCCTTCTTCCTTCCTTCCTCCCTTTCCTCCTCCCTCCTCTTCCTCCTCTTCCCCCTCTTGCCCCTCTTCCCCCTCCCTGTTCTTTGGCAACCTCCATGGAACTCTGGTTCAAAGTCACTGGTCTGTGGGGCCGCCCATTTGATAGATGAGCACGCTGGGGACCAGACACAAGTGACTGACTCAGACCAGCTCGCATGTCGTCTCCTGCCTCCCGTAACACCGGGTTGTCCCTAATGGAAGAGAGTCAATGATGCTGCTTCACTGATCTCCAGGGAAAACAGGTTGATAACAGGTTATAAACATGGGAATGTTTTGGAAAAATCGTCGTCCACTTGTCAGCTCCATCTCTCCTGCCCGGAAGATGTAGGGGAAACCTGCCTTCAGCCCACCCTCATCCCATAACAGGACAGAGGACAAAGGGGCAGAGACCCAGGTCCTGTCAGTGCCCTCAGGAAACCCCCCATTTCCTCCTCATGGTGGACGTGGAAACCATCCCACTGGACTAGATTTTCCCGGGAAGCCCCTTCACCCCGACAGCAAGGAATCTGGTTTGAGCACACACCATTCTCGGTGCCATCACTTTCTGCTGCTGAACCCTGCATACGTGGCCCATTGATCTTGCTAGTCCAGTGTTACTGGGTCCTGGGAGTTTCTGTGGGCTGATGGCAGGTGTTTACCATTGTGTTCAGAGGGGAGAACAGAACTTTATTTGTCGAAATCAGATGATAACAATTGCCATGTGATTCCTTGGGTTGGTTTGGGTGGGGGGTGCTCAATGCTTTTCCTGAGGGCTAAGTTCTAGTTTGAGACCGTCTCTCTTTGTCGCCCAAGCTGGAGTGCAGTGGTGCGATCTTGGCTCACTGCAACCTCCGCCTCCTGGCTTCAAGCAGTTCTCCCTGCCTCAGCCTCCCAAGTAGCTGGGATTATAGGTGTGTGCCACCACGCTTGGCTAATTACAAAAATATTTAATATAGGCTGGGTTTTGCCATATTGGTCAGGCTGGTCTCGAACTCCTTGCCTCAAATGATCGGCCCACCTTGCCCTCCTAAAATACTGGGATTACAGGCTTGAGCCACTGTGCCCGGCCTGATCCTGACATCTTTTAAAGCTGCCTTCATGTACCAAAAGCCAGTCTATGTTTGAAAATCAGTCTTGAAGAGCCTAGGAGGAGAGGGATAAGCTTCAACTAGGTGAATAACTATGCATATGTTAAAAATATGGGCCAAAATCTACCCCAAATGTTAACTCTTCTGCTTTGCGTATTATATCCATTTATAGTTATTTCAGCACTAAGATTTTTAAAGACTCTTTTGATAATTATGGAGAAATTACTATTAAAACTCAGCTGCATTTGTAACACTTCAAAGAACTAATTGGATGACATCATTTTTCCCAGAGGCATTTTGGATTGTTACATAATTAATGTTTATCTCTTTGCCAGAAATCTTTTTTTTTTCTTTTCCAGGACAGATACCTGAAAAGAAACTTTCCTTTGCATTAAGTGTTATTTCACTGTGTGACAATCAATTTTTGAACGTGAGAGCAAGATCATCATGTATTTTTGGGATACTTCTTGCTTAATAGTGATAATGCTAAGTGTTAAAATTATGCAACAATTTGTTTCTTTGAAAATTACTATTTGCCTGCTCACCAGGTGGGAGCTGATGAGAACGTGGATGTAAAAATTAAATTGTATTTAGCTTGTATAAAAGAAGTTTAAAAAAAAAAAAGCTTTTTTTTTTTTTTTTTGTGCTACTACTGAAGTTGCTTCGTTGTGGAAATCAGGTTATTGCAGGCACCTAGAATTTTATCTCCTTCACTTGTACAATGGGAAGAAATTCTCCAACAAGCACAGGAATCTGACTTTCTGATATTGAGACTCCTAGTCATCAAGCCCCGTGGAAAGGTTGGTGATTACGTGAGCGTTGGCGTTGATGTGGGTACCCTCCAAGCCAGACGCAGGGAGCAGGGAAGGGCAGAACAGGCCCCTCAGGAGCCATGAGAAAATCAAGTGTTGGCAGCAGTGGTGAGGGTTGATGTCAGGGGCCAGGAGGAGGTGGTGAAGGGAGCATGTGCCTCAAGGCAGCCCTGGAACCCGTGGTCCCTGCAGTGAGGTCTGATCTGCAGGGGACGTGGACAGCCACGTGGCAAGGCCCACGGACAGCCTGGACTTGGCTGCCTCAGAACTCTGGTGGACGTTGCAAACGGCCCCACAGGGTTGCAGTGCACATTCCTCGGACAGAGAGAAGACGCTTGTAACTGTTCTCGGCACGAAGCCAGCGCCCTGTGAACAGTGGCCACTGCTGTTGTGACTGAGTGCCGTCCAACTGGAGGCATTTGCTCTGGTCAGTTCACTTAATTGGGCCAGGAATGGGGTTGCCCTGCCTTCAACAAGCTTGACGCATTGAACGAGGACTCAGTAAAGTACTCTGTAAATATGCTCTCCTGGCTAGAGTGAGCAAAGCCCAGGGAGAGAGTGGTTCCTCAGTATTAGACAGGTGTTTGGCGGGGCCAGCTGTGTGGCTGCCAGAGCGAATGTGACCAGGAAGCCTCTGTCCCCCCGGAGGTGGCCAGCGTAACTGTTACACGTGCCGTAGGTAGAAAGTGGGCACTGCTGGGAAACTTGCTCATGTTGCTGTTTCCTGATTGGAAATTCAAGGTTTCTGAGCATCCTACATCGAATTTGTACATTGCTGAGACTGTACACCTTTCAACACTTGTTTTTTCCTGCTTTTCGGATCTATACAACCTGATATTTGGCCGTGGCTTCCAGAACAGGCTGGATGCAGAGTGAAGTCCTCTCCTCACTGTCAATCTTTGCAGATGTCTTTCTTGAGAGTCTCAATTAGGTTTTTACTTAACTAGACTTTTTAAATTGCCATGCACATAACTCTACCAGTTACAATCGTGAGCTAACGTGGGATTTTGGTTTTACTTTGATGAATGTTTAACATTTGCATGCTGGATGTAGGGGTGGAGGTCATTTATCTGCTTTTCATTTCCTTCTTGGTTATACTTAGTGACTTTCAGGTACGGTGTGGAAAGCCTGGTACAGGGTGAATTGCAGGCTGCAGTGTGGCGCGGTGGACGAGAGGCGTGGGCTGCAGTGTGCACAGTGGATGAGAGTGAAGCTATTTCCATCCTGGAGGGAAACACACAGGAAACAATTTAAAAAACTGATCATCTAGCTTGAATGAGGTCCAACAAATTCAGTTTGCAAAGTTTAACTTCCAAGTTAACTTAGTAACTTTTCCCCTAAGTCATTAATTTAGTAGCTTATGTTTATTGCCTAAAGCATAATAGTCATAAATTCTAAAATGAATGACTAAACATGTAATAATTTAGGCATACAGCACCTGAAGGGAAAACTGCCAGTATGCTAAAATATTGGATACAGATGCTCAAAAAATATAATGTAGCATTCTTACAATGCATGTGCTTTTAGCATGTAACTTGGTGAGTAGTTTTGAGCTATATTTGTAGGAATGTGTATCTTGAATACTTTAGGACACCACTGGAGATGTGTGCTTGAGAGGTATAAATACTGAATGTTCTTCTCCCTTCCCTTAAATAAAAAACATAAGCTCCCTTCACTTTTATTTTTATTTTTTGAAGTGGACTCTCGCTCTTGTTGCCCAGGCTGGAGTGCAGTGACGCAATCTCGGCCCACTGCAACTTCCGCCTCCGGGGTTGAAGTGATTCTCCTGCCTCAGCCTCCCCAGTAGTTGGGATTACAGGTACCCACCACCATGCTCCGCTAATTTTTGTATTTTTATTAGAGATGGGGTTTTGCCATAGTGTCCAGGCTGGTCTCAAACTCCTGACCTCAGGTGATCTGCCCACCTCGACCTCCCAAATTGCTGGGATTACAGGCGTGAGCCACTGCGCCTGGCCAGCTCCCTTCTATAATGATTTATACAGTTGTTTTTGCTTTTTGTTTTTTCGAGATGGTGTCTCACTCTGTCGCCCAAGCTGGAGTGCAGTGATGCAAATCTGGGCTGACTGCAGCCTTCACCTCCTGGGCTCAGGTGATCTTCCCACCTCAGCTTCCTGAGTTGCTGTGACTAGACACACGTCACCATGCCCAGCTTTATTATTATTATTATTATTGGTATTTTTAGTAGAGACAGGGTTTTGCCATGTTTTCCAGGCTGGTCTCGAGCTCCTGGGCTCAAGCAATCTCCTGGCCTCAACCTCCGAAACTGCTGGGATTACAGGCGTGAGCACCACATTTGGCCCATTTTTTTTTTCTTCCAGGATTAGGAGTCGACTTTCAGAAAATCCTTCAACCTTGCAAGCTTAATTTTCCATAAAAGTATTCCTCTAGGATAAAAACAAGACACAAAGAAGTACGTGTGGACTGCAGTTAAAAATTTTCAAGAAAACTTAGCTTAGGAAAGTTGACATTTACAAAGAGCAGGAGGCCCGTTCAGTGCCTTCTAGGCACTGGGAATGGCGGTCTGTGGGCGACCCTAACATGTGCAGCGTCCTGAGACGTGATCGTGGTGTTCACGCTTTTACCGAGGGCTTCCCGGGAGTACCAGAGGCTGTTCTTCTGCAGTCGGCCAGCCAGGCAGCAGCTGCTGGAGAAGGAACAAATAGCAAAAGACAGATGTACACGGTGTTATTGTGGCAGAGAGGTTAAAACCAGGGTCACTTTGTTCTTACAGTTTTAAAAAGCTAATAATGAAGTCCTTAAATATGTTTAGGATTTCAAAGTAGTTGTGGGTGTGTCTGTGTCTCTAGCTCCCGTTCGGGTGCTTCCTGCGAAGAGAGCTCAGAGACACCACCTTTCCTTGATGAGGTGACAGGGCCTGGAGAGGTGTGAACCCCGTAGTGGGGGGATGACTGACCTGGGGTGAGTCTGGGTCAGTGTGGGGATCCAACCCCACTCCACATTCCTGTAGGGAATCCACAGTTCTAAGTCTTTATGATAGGGGTAAAATGAACCTGGAAGAGGTGTTATTTTTTAAGAAGTAAGTGCCATGCTCTTTTTTCCTCATACTTTTCCGTGTTTAAGCAGCATTGAAGGATAAGGCACTAGTAGCATGTTGTTTTGGAAACAATGTTGTTGGTTATTTTACGTTGAATATGGTACTAAGGTTGCCTGGTAACAGAAGTTTTCCTTAAACAACATAGAACTCTGTTGAATCTGTTGCCCCATTGGCTGAGCCGTCTGAAATCAGTGCAGTAGCAGCTGAAGAGGCCTCTTCCCCTTGGAGGAAGCCGCTGGATTGGCAGGAGGCACCGCTCTTGATTTGAGGGAGTGAGGCGCCTTTGCAGGGACCCCACGTGGCCCCTGCAGCTCTCTCCTGCCCCCTGCTGGTTGGCCAAGCAGCCTTGCGACAGTGTGCTCAGTGTGAATGTTCACTGGGGCAGGCCGAGGCTTTTGTTCCAGAAACACTGACTTCAGAAACGGCCGGCTGTGTGTGTTGAGCATGGCAAGAAAGACTTACGTGTGTCTTAAACCTCTTGAACAAAGCAAGTTGATGTTTCAAATGCATCTCAAAGGCTAATGACTTTGCTATGGTCAATATTCAGGAGAAAAGAGGGTTTGATGAAACAGAAAGACAGGAGTGGCAAGTGACGTGCTTGTGCCCCGTATGACTAAGCGATGTCCTGGCCGTTCCACACCACGGCCTCTGAGCAGCCAGCCTGCAGATACTGGGTCAATTTAGATATCCCTGATCTCTGCAGAGGTTTGATCAGGTAGCCCAAGAGCAGATAAACACAAACGCTGACTGGAAACCCTGGCACACGGAGACACTGGAAACAGCAAGCTGCTATTAACATCATAGTAAGAGACAGTCGCCTGCTCTCAGGGGTGTCAGTTTCTTTTGCTTCTAGACGTTCATCTGCGTTACAATACAGTTTTGCTCAGTTTATCCCCATTACTCCACTGTCTTCGCCGTTAAAGTCTCAGCCAGCACTTAGCTCTGACACTGCAGGAGTTTCACTGTGCGGCTGACCAGGCCTACCTGGCTTGGCTGTAAAGCAGGTGAGATTTTCCGGAAGGCAGTGACGAGAACCCGAGGCAGGAAAGAGCATTGCTGGTCTACATACGGCAGTGCACCTGCAGCAGAGCATGTACGTGCACGTTCAGGCTAAACAGGTGTAGGAGAGAAGAAAACCACCTACAATTAGTCACTTAAAATGCCACACACCCAACCCTTGAGACCCTAGCACATAGAGTAGTAGTGGTCTTGGAGATGGCAGGTGTGCTGAAGTCTGATTTTCTCACTTAGCTTTTCCAGCAGCGTTTTCCTCATCTCTAAGCTGGGCCTAACAACTGCCACGCGTAGATTTGTGCATGGAACCGTGCGTGTAAAGTGGGGTAGCCCCCAGGACCTAGGAAGGACTCGTGGTCAGTGTCGGTGGTCATGCGTGCTGTACGGGTCCCCCAGGAAGATGATTGCTACAGATAACTCCCTCCGTTCAATGTCACTGAATGTAAAAGGTGGGACATTGGCTTCTGATGTGTCTGGTTTGCTGCAGGCCACGCTGCACCCCGTGGTTCCTGAGCCCTGAGCTGAAGTACATCCTGCTGCATCGCCTGTGTCGCTTTTGCTGTGTCACTTAGAGCTCCTGCCCTGGGAAACTTCCTCGCGCCTGACGAGCACCACAGTTTGCAGCAAGACCTGTCCAAAGCGTGGACTGCGAGAGCCCCGCTGTGGTCCTGTCCTCTCCATGTTGGGAGCGACTTTGTGGGGTTTGTCGGCCCTTCTCTCAGGTGTCCTGTGTCTCATGGATCAGCCGACGAGCCCTGTCTGGAGGAGCACTGCAAAACGCTGCCGGCCACCCAGATCTCCTAGAGCAGAGTGAGGCCACATCTGCAGACTTGACCGCACAGAGTCCCGAGGCATTCGGCAAGAAGGGGAGTGGGATGTGTGTGAGATCCCACTGCGGAAGCCGGCTCTGCTCCGTACTCTGCGTGCGGGGTGCCTGATGTTCAGACCTGCTGTGTCTATCGGGGGCCATGGCGGGGTGGTGGGAGTGGGGGCAGGGAGCAGCGCGGATGGATCCAGGAAAGGACTTAGTTGAATCCCAGCTGCCCACATACCTGTTGCTGGTCTTGGACAAGGTCCCTAGTTTCTCTGGGCTTTCGGTTTGATTGTAAGACTAGGACGCCGCCCCAGTCTGAAGATGTCGGTGTGTGCGGGAATGCCTGGCGCAGTCACCATGGGTTTTCCTTCAGCCTCCTCCGTGCCCCTCCCTGGGTCAATCAGTATCCATGCGTGCCACAAGTAAATTACAGTCCCTCCGAAAAACCAGTTGACCCGAGTTTTATGGTCGAGCATGGTGAGTGTCCTTGCCAGGAAATGCCACTAGATGTCTTGGGCCTGCTCCTCTACCTCCACAGCAATCCCCGGAACAGGCTGGTTCAGGACGTGGGAGGTGGGAGTCGGTGTTGTACCTAGGACAGGCTGAAGTCAAAGGCTCATTTGCTCTGTGAGGGGTGATCAGGATGACACATCAAGTGGAGCCCCATGGCTGACCCTGGAGGTGGACGGTCGGGTCGGATTGGCCGCCCTCCAGCACGTGTTTCGAGTGATGCCTTCCCTGGGTTACGCAGCCCTGATCTGTAGCGCACAACTTCCCAGCTCCAGCCAATCTGGACTTGCCGTCTCCTTCCAAGAAGGTAGGTGCGGCGCAGTTGCCTTTAAGCGGCTCCTTCTGGACACCGCAGGGCGGCAGCAAGCAAGCATGGGCGACTTTTTTCTTACGTTGACCAAAATACGCAGGGCCAGCTTTGCACGATCCCATTCAGCATCACACGTGTGCATCGGCCACTCACCTGTCCATCTGCCACAGACAGGCTTGGACAGGACCATTGAGTGTCCTTTACGGCAAGGAGCCTAAAGGGCTCACAGGAAACCTGGACCCAGCGCAATGGTAACAGCGCAGCAATATCTGTCATTGATCAAGGGGTATTCTGGGCCCGACATGGTGTTAAGTGATCCAGTTCGGTTAGCACTCTTAGAATTAACCCCCTTTTGCCTATCAGGAAATCGAAGACGGAGGACATTAACGCCAGGGAGCAGGGAGTAAGGGGACACACAGAGGGCCTGAGGGGCTGGGCACTCTGAGCCCACGGATCTGCCCACAGGCCCCGGCTGCACGGGCACCACAGCTGCTGCTCTGGAGGGGATGAGGAGCTCTGGGGAAAAAATGGAGCCTGACGTGGGTAAGATTTGGATATTTTCAGAAGAGATTTTCAGCCTGGAATGAGGGCGTAAGTGACTGAATTGGAGTGATGAGCCAGATAGCCCGGCTGCGGGAGCTCCCCTGTGGGGTGAGGGAGGAAGGCCTTGGGGGCGCGTGGCTGAGCAGAGGCGCTGGGTTGCCAGGAGCCGCCGCGGGTTTGGAAAGGGGGAGAAACGCAGCGCCCTGCACTGCAAGGGCACCGAGACATGGTTGTGGTTCTTCCTGACCGTGACAGGCACAAATGGTGCTGATGGTGGAATGCACGGAGTCTGCCTTCAGAGAACTCCTGCTGTCTTTTAAAACCTGGGCCTCTTATTTAAACTTGGTGGCCTCAAGTGAATGGTCAGAAACAGTTTCTGATGAGGTTGCAGAGATTGTGCATGGCCTCTGATTGTGCACAGCCTGTGATTGTGTATAGTCTCTGATTGTGGCCTCTGATTGTGTGGGTCTCTGTGTGTGGTCTCTGATTGTGTGTGGTCTCTGTGCAGCCTCTGATTGTGTGTGGTCTCAGATTGTGCGCGGTCTCTGATTGTGTGCGGCCTCTGATTGTGGGTTGTGTGAGTTTCCCGGGAGTAAGTAGATGAGCCTCGTGCTGGGGCAGGTGTGCCTTGTGTTGGGCATGTGGATAAAGAAGTTTAACCCATCCCCTCTTTGAGAATGGCAGGGCAGTAACAAAGGCGGTTGATTTATACATGGCCATCCTCGTGAGGTGAGGACCTGAAAGGTTTACTGCTTTCCCGGAAAGCTGCTCTGGGCGTCACCATCACTGATCATGGACAGCAGCTCAGAAGCCCCCTTAAGGTGCATAGAGGGACCGGCGCTGGTCCTGTCTGTGCCCAGGCTGCTGGTCACCCTGACGGCCAGGCGATGGCTGCCTGTGCACGAAACTGGGGTCAGAGTGAATTTGGGCAGTGTCGGCTTTGATTTAGGTCAAGACTGATCAGTCTTCCTAAAATACTAGCCATGAAAGCTTTCATAGATTGTAGTTCTTTGGGAGATTTATATGTGGTTTTTAAAGCACAGGGCCCATGGCCAGTGTTGAATTACATTTTGTTCAGTATAACTGACAGGACACTGGACCTGAGTCTCAGGCCTGCCACAGGGTTCAGGGAGCTTCAGAGAGGGAGTTTTCGCAGATGGGATGGGACATGGGCATGGGGCTGGAATGCTCTAACCTTCAATCTTCAGTCATCGGTATCACCTGTGCACATGCATATCGTTTTCAAAGATGGACGAGCTTTTGGGAAATATCTGAAGACTTTTCCAGTTTTGAAAGAAGCCGGGATGACACTGGAAATGTCAGGTGTCTTGGCTGCTGATCAGGTCCATCACCACGCACATGGTCCCTAACCTGTCCCACCTCTGATCATGCACAGCGGGTGACGAGGTCCATAACCTCACACTTCTGTGCACAGCAGGTGACCAGGTCCCTAACCTCAAAAGCTTCTGATTGGGTGCAGCTGGTGACCAGGTCTGCAACTTCGCATGGCTCTGATTGTGCAGAGCTGGTGACCAGGTCACTAACCACCCACACCTCTATTCATACCCAGCGAGTGACCGGGTCCATCACCTCACACCTCTGATTGTGCATAGTGGGTGACCAGGTCTGGAACCTTGCACACCTCTGATCGTGCACAACGGGCGACTAGGTCCATGACCTCACGCCTCTCTGCACAGTTGGTGACCAGGTCCGTAACCTCACACCTCTGATCGTGCACAGCTGGTGGGCGCAGGACCCACTTCAGTGAGGGGCTGACTTCCCAGGTGTGAAGGGGGAATGCTGTGTGGCTCGCTAAGCCCCTCCATGCTTTGGGGGCTCCAGGCTGTGGGCAGCAAGTAGGAGGTTGTCCCAGGAGGATGCTGTGTGTTGGGGATGGGAGGCAGCTGCAGGGTGGAAGTAGGATGATGTTGTAGGGGGCCACTGTGGGGGGGTGGGATGGGAGGCAACTGCAAGTTGGAAGTAGGATGTTGTCCCAGGAGGCTGCTGTGTGTGGGGGAGGGAGGAGGCAACTGCAGGGTGGTGTGGTGGTCCCCGTGCCACTGATTTCAGGTTAAAATAGAATGTGGACCTCTTTTTACCATAGTTTTTAATTACTCCGCTAGTTTGTGTTGCTGTCTCTTGCTATGAAGTCCACAGTCTGATGTCTCTGTGGTCCCCATGTTTCCCTTCTGCTTGTGTTACCCGATCCTGTGGGTCAGCTGTGAGGAAACCACTCTCCACTCCTCATCTGGAGTGGCCTCAAGCTGGGTGTGCTGGTCTCCTTGTGGGCTAAACTGTTCTTCTGTTACTGTTTTCTCTGTTTTTTGACCAAATTTAGCAGACTTGTGTATGATGCAAACACTTTAAAAAATGTCTTTTGCCTTTGTAAAGAAAACACCTGCATTGCTTTAAAATGAACCTTTCCTGTGTCTCCATCCTTCCTCACAGATTGCTCTGTGTTAGAAACTCGGTGGTGTGTGTGCTTCATGGCCTCATTCCATCAAGCACTGTAACCTCTGATTGCAAAAGTGACTACACTCAAGGCAAAAAACTTTGCAAATGTTGAAAATAATGAACAAAAACAATATATTGTTCTCTTGTCACCCTGAAATGGCTACTCTTAATATTTTGATGTAGTTCTTTCAATTCTTTTTAAGTAAAGTTGCTTCTAACACAAGCACTTTGATTATATTCATCAAATTATATTCAGGAAATAAGGAGAAAGTAAAAAGAATATCCAGTTTGGGGCAAAAAGGAAGACGACATAGAAAGAGACTGTAAAACTCCCTGCAACTTGAAAAGCTGGGTTGTGGTGGCTGTGGTTTTGTTTTTACTGTGAGAGACCACAGGATTCTTCTTGGCACTGAAGGGCAATAAGATAATACCCTGTGTGTGTGCTGGTGGCTGTATAAACCGAGCCGCATGTCCTCTTTCGAAGCAGAGAAAGCATGAGGTTTGAGGTAGTGGTTTGGTAACTTTTGGAAAGTCTGTTTGTAGGACTGCACTGCAGAGATTAGGTCAGTCTGAATTAGATTCGAATGATCTGTTCAGGCCTTGGGAGCTTTCTACACCGGGTGTACGCCTGTTCTGGATGTGGTGTAGAAGGAACAGGATTGGGAGGGTTTCTTGCTTCCCAGTCATAGAAATGCCTGCAATTATCACTGTTTGTTGTCTCTCGGGAAGCTATTTCAGGAAGGAAGTGTACATTCCAAGGCTGCTGGTTGGCCTGTCGTCACCCTGGGGGTCTTGGTGTGGGTCACGGGAGCTGTGACTGCTCACGCATGGAGCTCTGTCTCGCTGCCGTGCCGGTAGACAGCTGGTCACCAACAAAGTGTGTGTCCCAGTGGCCTTTGAGAAGAATTCTCTGCATCATTTTTATACAAGGTCCTTTTTCCTTTCAATGTCAACCTCGTGTCTTCTAGCCAAGCGATATGTTCTTGCAGAAACAGGAAGTGTGGCCCAAGTGAGAAATGAGGGAATTGATCTATAACTGCTATCAGTTTTTATACAGTTGAGCCATTGTAATTTATACATAAACATGTTAAATCTATGGAAGTGAGTCATGGTGCCAGACCCTCACAAATGCCGAATGTCCACGTGGGACCTCTCTTCTGTCGTGTCCACATCACAAGAAGAAAAGTCGCTCAAATGCAGCACGGAGTGGACGTGAATCTCCGAAAACTCCATGAATCAGAGCGACTGCTTTCCCAATTGCCGGTCTCCCCATTTGAGGTTGTGAGATTCCCGTTCTGAAGCTCCTTCAATTTCCCAGCACCCATTTCACTCCTTCGTGGAGATAACAGACTCACACTGTTACCTTGTTCTCAGATTTTCTAATTAGAAAAAGCACATATTTCACAAGAATTGTCCGGCTAACTCACTCCTTAGCCTGGGTAACCCACATACCACTTTTCTCTTTAAAATACTCGCCTTTCAGAACTCTTGGTAAATTATTTAAGAATAGGAAGGTACCATGACTTTGGCCACAAGCAGTATTATGTATAATGTGCAAGTGAGTGCCTTGAGAGCCATGGTTGCTAAAGACAAATTTTCTCAGAAGAGAAAAATGTAAGCGGTTCTTTACATGATCATTAATTTTGTTTTGCCTAAATAACATCTTGTCTTTGTACAGGGATACAGGACGTTGCTGAGTATTGACGGGGGCGAGTGGGTCCCGCTGCCCCACAGTGTGATCCTGAATATCGACAGGGGTGAGTGGGTCCTGCTGCCCCACTGTGTGTGACAAGCCCTTTGTTTCTGGCCCGGAAATGTCCCGGCTCCGTCAGTGCATTGGGCTGGTGCTGGCTCCCTTTGTTAGTTTGCATGCGAGGCAAAATCTCACGTCTTTCACTCTTGTTGACATACAGATGCCAAAGCTTTGAACAAATTCTTACTAAATCAAACCCAGAAATATGTAAAAGGGATATAAGAATACCATGAACACTTAGAGTTTGTTCTCATGATCTGTAGTTTTGCATTGTACATTTTGGCTTAGCATTCAAAAATCAATGTAATTCACCACATTAACAAAAAATAAAGCAGAAAACCCATTTATTTTATCCTCTCGGTAGACACTGAAAAACATCTGTTGAAATTTAATAGTCCTTATACGAATTTCCTACCACATCAGGAACAGAAGGGAACTTTCTCCATTTGATAAAGGCCACTCCTGAAAAACCAGAGCTGACCCCCCTCCTCGGTGGTGGCAGCCGGGGGAGCTCTGCCCATAGTCAGGGGTGTCGGGAGCATGGCCATTCTCAGTGGTTCAGGTTCGCATGGTGCGCACTGGGGCCCTCGTCCGTGAAGTGAGTCAGGAGAACTAAAAGGCATAAAGACTTGGAAGCAGGGAGATGCTCGATGTACAGAAGACATAGGGCCTTATTTAGAATATTTTAGGAAATGTACAAACAACCAGAAATGGTGTGAATTTTGCAAGCATGCAAGATGGACACTTCGCAACAGATGTATACAGATGCCCAGTGGCCCGTGAAAGGTGCTCACCAGGGAGTCATTGGGTAAGTACAACTTAAACCCACAAGGTTCCCCTTCACAAGACTGGAGAAGGGAGGACAGTAGCAGGTGCTGGTGAAGATAAGACAGACTGGATCTCAGACTGATGGAGACTTAAAATGGCACAGCCACTTCAGCAAACTGTGGCAGTTTCTTTAAAATATGTACACTTACCATATGGCCCAGCAGGTACGCTGTAGACGTTCACCAAGGAGAGCTGAAAATGTGTGTCCTTGTAAAAGAATGCACATTATCTCCAGAGTAAATTGTCAGAGCCAAGAACTGGAAACAACATAAATCTCTCTCATCTGGAGAAACATGAGCAAATTCTGATATATTCATACATTGTCCTAGTTCCCATCAGGAAAAACGTACAAAATACTGAAACCAAAACAGACAACGGGGATGAGTTCCAGGAGCCTTGAATTGAGCAGAGAGTGAACACCACGCCGTGGAGTCCATGTGACGATGGAGAATCTATGCGAGTCTCGGGCGACGGAAGAGCACCAAGAACACTCCTCGAGAATGAACAGTGGCTGTCTCTTGAGGGCTGGGAGGGGACTTGTGGGAACTTTGACGCAAAAGATTTGATTCGGGTAATAAATTTCCATTTATCGTAATGCGCCAAGTGGACTCAAGATCTGAACATTTCACTGTGTATACTTTGTACTCTCTCCCTTCCAAAAAAACAATGAAAAAATAATTACAAATGAGCACTGAACTCGATAGATTTTTCACAGTGGTATTAGATAGCAATTCTGAAAGCATTTCTGTATCTCCAGGCTTAAGCAAATAAGTTTAATAAATCAGTGAATATATTGAGTGTTACAGGACCCAGGTTTCTTTCTTGGTAAGAGGTAGAAATAAGAAAAGGCCAAAGCCTGGAATGGATCACGTGGGATTCGGTTGCAGCAGGAGGTACCAGTATAAGCTGGTGGCTCCCGACAGATGTAGACAGGGATAGAAGTGCCTGTGGATGGGTGTGGGTGCATATGCGTGTACATGCGTGTTGTGTGTTCTACTTGCTGGCAATGCCCAGCAGCACCCGGTGCCCACTCTTAGCTTCCAAACACGGTTCTTCACTAGAAGGAGCCCTGGTCTAAGGGCTGGGGAATCCGGTGTCAAATCTGGGACCAGTTGAGCAACAGAACAAACCATTGTAACTATGAATCATCACCCACCAAGCCAGACTCCATGAGTACATATGGACATAGGTAAATGAATGCTGAAAGATAGAATAATTATTTTTCAGTGAATATGGAAGATCTAATGATTTAGAAGGAATGACAGGAAATCAGTGGATGCTAAAACTAGTAGTGAAGAATTGATGGAAAACAGAATATGCACATAGTGTCAGGGTGTCTCCTCCCAAATCTTAATTTCAACGCGAGAAGTAGCATCTTTGCTTTGGAGGCACGTAAGCACCACCTTCACTGAGTTGCCGATGTTAACATTGCCACACAGGACAGACGTCTGCGGTGTCCCTGCTAAAATGCATACTCTTGAGTCTAGTCCGGAAGTTACCAAAATAAAGGACAAGCTGTAAAATAACTGACCTGTATCCTTTAACATTTCCAATTTCAAGAAACACAAAAGCTGAGAAACTTGGATTCTGGACGGGTAAAAATCACATGACAAATCAATTCATGATCCTGGATTGGATCTTCAAATAGGAGGACAAAGTAAAAAAATTATGGAGACAGTTGACACCATTTGAAAGTGAACTTTGTATATGACAGTTAAATTTCCCGATCTTGAGGAAAATGAATGTGAGAGCATATCCTTGTGTTGAGGAAATACGTTGAAACATTTAGGTATGGAAGGACATAGTATCTGAAATTTATTTTCATTTGACTTAGAAAATTCATGGGGGAGGGGGGAAAGCAGTGATGTAAGATAGGAGCATTTGGGCCTAAGTTGAGCCTGGTAAGTTGGGTGGGAATTCGCTACGCTGGTCTTGCAGATTTTCTGTGTGTTTGAAATTACATCCAAAAAGTTTAAAAGGGAGAATATGCAAAACAAAAAGCGATTTGTGGAAGTGAGTGGACTGTCACTTCATTGATCCCTTCAGTTTTTGGCCATGAGCCAAGTCAGTCACATAGTGGTTTTTGACCTGGGAATTAGAAATAGTGGCCAGATGACCAGGCTCTTTAGTTAGGGAGAGAAGTGTGCACAAAGGCTGACCAAGACCAAGCAGTGTGATGAGCTGCTTGTGGGCGTGATGCTGAGGGTCTGGGTCCTGTCTCAGGTGGCAGCTTGGGGGGTTTAAGCCAGAAAGCCACGTCCAATTCCCTTTCATGGGATTATTCTCGCAGCTTCAGAGAAAACTGCCCCAACCCGTCTTCACTCACGCTGGCCATTTTTGGTGGTGGTTTTATGCTGCTAACACCGTTCTCACTGACAATTTAGGGCCTTTGAGCGGGTTTTTGCCTGTGTCTCAAAGATTCTCATCTTGACAGCCGGTATGTTTCATTCCCGTTGTTCTGATTCTGTGTTAAGAGGGTTCTTCCCTGGCTTCACAGTTTGGAGTTGCCGCTGCATCTGTCTCTGCTTTAATTCTCTAGCCCATGTATCACTTGTCTCGTCCCTTAAGAAGTGGCCTGCGTGAGATGCCATGAGACTGTCTGCCTTATCACCACTGCGTCCCCAGCCCGTAGGGACTTACAGAGAAGGCATTCAGTGAATGTGTGGAATTAATGTAATGGGTTAATAGCCACAAAATGTGTTAATGGTTGTTTTAGTCTCTTTTCACGCTGCCGATAAAGACATGCCCGGGACTGGGAAGAAAAAGATTTAGTTGGCCTTGCAGTTCCGCATAGTGGGGAGGCCTCAGAATCATGGTGGGAAGCGAAAGGCACTTCTTACATGTCAGCAGCAAGAGAAAACGAGGTAGAAGCAAAAGCGGAAACCCCTGATAAACCTTGAGATCTCATGAGACTTATTCACTATCACAAGAATAGCACAGGAAAGATGGGCCCCAGTGATTCAATTACCTCTCCCTAGGTCGCTCCCACAACACATGGGAATTCTGGGAGGTACAATTCAAGTTGAAATTTGGGTGGGGACACAGCCATACCTTATCCATAGCCAACACAGTCCTGGCCCATGGCTGGTATTGAGCTGAGCTGCGACTGTGGCTGTGTGAGTTGGGGTGCGAGGCGTGTGCACGCCTCTCAGTGGTACAGTGAAAGGATTTGGAGGCTCAAACGTGTGACCTACAAAGAATCTCCAAAGATCAAGGTCCATTCACCCTAAAAAGAAAAATCTCAGCGCAGTTTACAGCCAGTGTTTGCTTGTGGACATGGATTCTGCAGTAATAAAATGAATAATTAAAAGTCTGTGAATAAATTTTAATGTCTTTACTGGAATTGTAAACACTGATTTTCTTTCCTCACCTACCCATCTGTTGGTGAGTTTGAGAAGGTGGATGAACCGTGCTGCGGGGACAGAGAGGAGGGTACAGCTTGGCCACTGGGACCTCAGCTGAGCCCTGAGTGATTGAGCTCTCTCCGTTTCAGACGTCCACACGGAAGCTGTCCA
Source organism: Macaca mulatta (assembly GCF_049350105.2). Lineage (NCBI taxonomy): Eukaryota > Metazoa > Chordata > Mammalia > Primates > Cercopithecidae > Macaca > Macaca mulatta. The sequence continues at coordinate 629,224 of NC_133416.1, read as the reverse complement.
GGCAGCTCTGGCCAAACACAAAGAGTGGAAGATGGCGGTGCCTATGCCTTCCAAACGCAGGTCCCTGGTCGTGCAGACCTCCATGGATGCCTACACCCCTCCAGGTAAGGGATACGCTCCTTGACACTGCCTCCTGAACATGCTGGGCGCCTCAGAATTGACCACTGGCTCAGCATTCGAGTTTTTGCCTTCAAAATCATGGTGCAGAAATGCAGATTTTGTGAACCAGAATTCCAAAAACAGTGTATGAGTTAAACGTGGAAGGAAAAGTAACATTATGTATCTGTATAAATACACGTTTTTAACTTTTCATCAAGACTCGTGCATATGATACATACCAGTAAAATCTCACACAGTTTTATTCATTTAATTCCTTGTATGGAAAAGGGAAGAGTTTGTTGTAGCCCTCTGGGTGGAATTGGACTTTTCTTCTGATTAGGCTGGTGCATGCGTGTTCTCAAATCTTCAGATAAGTGTGCTGTATTGTTGGATTGTTTTAGAACAAGCGAATTGGACAGTTTAAGCAGCTACCCGAATCAGGTCATAAACTTTGCCTGCAAGGTGCCAGCTGGTATTTTAGTTCCTGCAGGTCATAAGGTCTCTTACAACCACTTAACTCTGCCCTCAGCCATGGGTGATAGCAAGTGCCTATGGCTGAGTACCAATAAAACTATATTTACAAGCACAGTGAACCAGATTTGATGCACAGACCTGCCAACCCCTGATCTAAATTACTAAAGGTAATAGCCAATTTATATTTCTGCTATATAATACTGCTTTTCTTTAATCTTGAATTTTACATAACTACCCAAATTCTCTATTTTCTCTACCCAAATAATTATAAACTACATTTCATGATCTTCACACCCAAGGAAAGCAGAAAGTTTAGTTATCCGGATACTTGTTAAAGACACAGATTGAACCTACGTTATTTGATGTTTAGTTTCTGTGATTTTTATTCCAACATTATTCATGTCATTGTTACAAGCTTGTCTTCTCAAAGGACTTGAATCACCTTACATCCCACTTTGAAGCTACATATCACTTTAAATGACACCGTGTTTTTCCTCCAATACAAGAGAAACTTAAGGTACAATATGAATAGTTGAAAATGTACAACATTTTGGGGAGTATTTTTACTTTTGAAGTTTAGCTTAGACTTGGGAAGCAGTGAGACAGAAGGATGTGCTTCAGATCAGAGCTGAGATCAAGCATATGTCCACATTACAGCAAGCAGCTCCTGAGTTTCACCTTTATGTACCTTTACAAATGAAGGTAGTGGAATTTATAGGACAGAACTTACAGTACATCATTTTGGGTTTTCGTTGCTTTTTGTTTTGAGACAATGTCTTGCTCTCTCACCAAGGTTGGAATTCAGCATCATGATGGCAGCTCTTGGCTCAATGCAGCTGTGACCACCTGGGCTCAAGCGGTCCTCCCACTTCAGCCTCAAGCAGCTGGGACCACAGGTGCTCACCACCACACCCAGCTAAGTTTTAAGTTTTTGTAGAGACAGGGTGTTCCTACGTTGTTCTTGTTTTTCATTTACACATAAAGCGTTCTTCATCTAAAGAGCGCAATGCCAGCAGGCAAGGGAGTGAATGCCGTGCTAGCAAGGTTGTTGGCAAAGGAGCCCTTTCTGCCTACGTGCTCCCTTGGACTCCTCCCTTTCTTTATTTTAATATTAAGTCACAGCACATGATTAAGGGCTGGGCACAGTAGCTCATGCCTATAACTCCAGCACTTTGGGAGTCCAGTGCAGGTGTATGGCTTGAGCCCAAGGGTTCAAGGCCAGCCTGGAAAACATGGCAAAATGTACAGAAATGCCTTTTGTACATCTTGTCTGCACCAAAAGTACAAAAAATTAGCTGAGCCTGGTGGTGTACACCTGTAGTCCCAGCTACTTGGGAGGCTGAGGTGGGAGAATCACTTGAGCCCGGGAGGCAGAGGTTGCTGTCAGCTGAGATGCCACCACTGCACTCCAGCCGGGGCAACAGAGCAAGACTCCCATCTCAATTAGAAAAATATAACAATAAGGCCGGGCGCGGTGGCTCAAGCCTGTAATCCTAGCACTTTGGGAGGCCGAGACGGGTGGATCACGAGGTCAGGAGATCGAGACCATCCTGGCTAACACGGTAAAACCCCGTCTCTACTAAAAAATACAAAAAACTAGCTGGACAAGGTGGCGGGCGCCTGTAGTTTTAGCTACACAGGAGGCTGAGGCAGGAGAATGGCGTAAACCCGGGAGGCGGAGCTTGCAGTGAGCTGAGATCCGGCCACTGCACTCCAACCCGAGCAACAGAGAGAGACTCCGTCTCAAAAAAAGAAAAGAAAAGAAAAATAAATAGAGACTCTTTAGAAAGGATTAGGCCAGGCGTGGTGGCTCATGCCTGTAACCTCAGCACTTTGGGAAGCCAAGGCAGGCAGATTGCTTGAGTCCTGGCGTTTGAGACTAGGCTGGGCAACATTCCAAAGCTCATCCCTACAAGAAATACAGAAATCAGCCGGGCATGGTGGTATGTGCCTGTGGTCCCAGCTGCTCAGGAGGCTGGGGTGGGAGAATCACCTGGGCCGGGGGAGGTTGAGGCTGCGGTGAGCCATGATCATGCCACTGCACTCCAGCCTGGGCAACAGAGCTAGACCCTATCTCAAAAAATAATATGCTTAATCCTGTTTCTTTAGTTTATGGTTATAATTTGCAAAAACTTATGGTAAAAAAATTGCATTTGTGTGTGTTCTTTGTGTAACTAACAACATGGACGTAAAAGGATAACCCACTTGAAATATTTTAAACCAAATTTTTGGCACTAACCAGTATGTAAGGCAACGGGCATTTTTCTTCACCACTTTTTATAAGAGAAATGACTTTGAAATGGAAGAAGCAATGCGGTTATTTGCTTATTTCTCGTATTGAATCCAACCGCTAAGAAATGTTACTGGGTCATGCGTGATGAATAACCTCACTGTGCAGATGTCTACAAAATATAAAAGAATATTATTTGAAATGTTATTTTTGTGAAATATTTGGATTTGACTAACATTTTTATATAAACCATAAAGCATCCTTTGTAAATTTCCATCAGGAGTCCTCTTGATATCACATGGGGCAGTTTTGTAAAATCATAAATGTCAATATCATAAAAATTTTTTACTCCCTCCCTATTTTGTGCTTAGCGATAGTTTGCATGTTTATTACCGTACTTACTGGATCAAAATCTTAGCTGCATTTCCTACCTACTTTTCTTAGTTGTTGGTAACAGTGGTAAGATCTTACTGAGTTTCATTGCCCTTCAGAGAATGTTCTTGAAGTTTATCTTCTATGAAATGACGGACTGCTGACCTGGATTATAGTTTCTGGAGAAACACTCATTAGGATTGTTGCAACACTAATATTCTTTGGGTGAAACTTGCCTTTAGTTTTCAAATGTAAAGATATAAGAATCATTTGCCAAAATTTCTAGCCATGATCAGAGAACAGGGACCCAAATCACACATCTGCCGTAAACAACTGTAAAACTGCACAAACCGAATGAGGTGGCTGTTTTTAGTCTGTGACAAGAGCTGTGCCAGCCAGAACCTGAGGGCGAGGGCAGGAGAATGAATGAGACGCACCCACAGTACACTTGCCCTCTGGAGAACACCTGCAGACTGTGGCGCCGAGAGCTCAGGTGTGGGTGGAGCAGGGCCATCCTATCAAGTCCAGAATGCAGAGCTCGGAAGGAGCTCAGGTGTGAGCGGAGCATGGCCACTCTACCACATCCAGGAGGGGGAGATCGGAGTGGGTGCAGGATTGGAGCTCTCCACAGATCCACACCAGCAGCGAATCAATCCAAGCCTGCCCATGTCACAATGACCCAGCAGTGCCTGTGCTACCTACTAAAACAAGAGCTGGAAATCTTCAGAGGAAGGTTAGGGATCCTGAGTGTGCTCAACATGTTACCTACAATGTGTAATACTCAGCAAATAATCACTGCATACACAGAGAAACAGGAGGTAGAATCGTGGTCAAGAAAAAGGCAGTAAAAAGTGCACACACATGCAGGATGGTCTCTGTCACTCACCACATGCGGCGGCTGAGCACATGAAGTGCGCCCGGTCTGAAGTGGATTTGCTGCGTGAAAGACATGCCAGTTAATATAAAAAATAGAAAATATTGTATTTGTATTTTTTTTTTTTTTTTGAGATGGAGTGTCGCTCTGTTGCCCAGGCTAGAGTGCAGTGGCGCGATCTCGGCTCACTGCAATCTCTGCCTCCCGGGTTCATGCCATTCTCCTGCCTCAGCCTCCCAAGTAGCTGCCCGCTGCCACGTCTGGCTAATTTTTTGTATTTTTAGTAGAGACGGGGTTTCACCGTGTTAGCCAGGATGGTCTCGATCTCCTGATCTCGTGATCCACCCGCCTCAGCCTTCCAAAGTGCTGGGAATACAGATGTGAGCCACCTCACCCGGCCTATTTGTATTTCTTATTGAAAGTATAGTATGAGCATTTTGAGTTAAAAATATACTAGTAAAATTAATTGTACCTGTTTATATATTTATATGAGGCTACAAGGAAGGTTTCAAGTTCTATAACAGGACTCTCATAATTCTGTTGGAAAGTGCCTGTCTAGATGTCTGATCCAGCAGAAGACCGAGTTTTTAAATCTACAATTATAAATATTTAGGGAATCAAATTACAATGTGTCAAAGAACGAAAATATTTTAATTCTTGGGCCAGAGGAAGGGAAGACACTTTTTACTATAATGGAGTTGGGGAATTTCAGGTTCCGTACACGATAATCTTGAGAATTGTCACTCCCTCCTCACAGGTAAAAAGCTGAGCAAACTGAAAAATCAGCTGCTCTTCTTAAACCTGCAAGAGACGTGAGGTCACAGGCAAGCCACTGTCCCCAGATTGGCTGGACAGGTAAAGCGGAGAATTACCATACATTGGAGCACAATGCTCCAAGGAACCCACGCTGGGATTGGAAAACCTGAACTGGAATTGACAAATTGCTGCAGTGAGGTGTGGCCACATCTGAGAGTTAAAACCTCCGGGAGGCCTGTGCATATGGGTCTCATGCTTTTGTGAGTTGTATCATCAGAAGCTCAACCAGGTTCTTGAAGTAAACATCAGAGAAAAATCCCCTCATACTTACTACAGGGGAAAGAGAATAGGAATCATTTTTCAATATGTAGGTGCACTCTTCACTAGGTCTACCTTCCAGAGAAGCTTGTTAACTAGAGACTAAACAGGTGGGATTTTATCAGAGCCTTCTGACCTGGTGGAAAGGGAAATACCCAACTCCAACCTCCAGAACTGAAAAGCAAAAAAGAACAGAGTATCCAAGCACTATGGGACTTCCACAGAGGCATAAAATATGCATAACGGTAATACAAGGGGGAAGAAAGAGGAACAGAAGAACTATTTGTAACAGTAATAGCTGAATTTCCTCAGATTAATGCCAGACACCAAACCATAGATCCAGGAAGCTCAAGAAACACCAAGAAGGATAAATGTAAAAACGACGACGACAAAAACAAAACAAAAATAAACTCTACTTGGGCATAAAATATTCAAACTATGGTGAATCAAAGATTAAAAAGCAAACCGGAGTAATCTCCTTCCCTATGGAAGATCAAAGATAAGAATTATATTCAACTTCCCCTCAAACACCATGAAAGCAAGAAGTGGAGTGAAGTATTTAAACTATTGAGAGGAAAAAAATTCCATTAACCTAGAAGTCTATACTCTGTGAAATTATCTTTCAAAAGTGAAGAAAAAGTAAAGACCTTCTCCGACAAAAATTGCAAAATTTGTTGCCAGTAGACCTGCCTTGCAAAAAATGGTCAAAGTTCTTTAGAGAAAATAGTAGAGGTCAGTAACTCAGCTGTACACAAAGAAAGGAAGGGCACAGTCTGTTTACAGGGCTCACACCTGTCATCCTAACACTCTGGGAGGCAAAGATGGGAGTACAGCTGGAGGCCGCTTAGTTGAGACCAGCCTGGGCAACGTAGTGAGACTCTGTCTCATTTAAAAAAAAGCCAAACGTGGTGGCCAACACCTATAGTGCCAGCTACTTTGAGAGGCTGAGATGGGTCACTTCTTGAGCCCAGGATCCCGTTCAAGGCTGTGGTGAGCTATAATGATGCTGCTCCACTCCAGCCTGGGCAACAGAGAAAGACCTTGTCTGTTTAAAAAAGTAAATAGAAAAACAAAAAGCATTAAAGAAGAAATAGTGAAGGTAGAAGAAAATCTTTCATTTTTCTTAATAGATCTAACATAACAGTTCATTCATAATAGTGACAGTAAATATGTCATATACACACACTTAAATATAAGTGAAATGAATGAGAGCAGTGATACCCAAGGGATGGGACAGAGCAATTAGGAATTAGGATTATTTTGTTATTATAGTGTGCTTGCATTATCAAGAAACCAGTGTAGTGTCGTTTGAAATTGGACTTGGGTTACTTGTAAATTTATATTGCAAATTCCAAGGCAGCCACTTAAAAAAAAAAAGAACTGATATGCTAAGAAAGGAAAGAAAATAAATCATAGAAAATGCTCAATTAAGACAAGGAAAAAAAAAAGAGTGAAACACAAAAACAAAGAACAAGGGCAACAAATAGAAAATAGTAACAAATATGGTAGATGTTAATTCAACTGTATATCATTACTTTCAATGTCAGTCCAAATGCACCGAACTATATATTGTCTATAAGAAATCCACTTTAGATATAAAGACCTACATGTAGATCGACAGTAAAGGGATGGAAAAAGATATAAATGTTAACACTAATTTTTTGGTGTGCAATGGCCTGATCTCATCTCACTGCAACCTCTGCCTCCCAGGTTCAAGTGATTCTCCCTCAGCCTCCCGAGTAGCTGGGATTACAGGCATTTGTCGTCATGCCCGGGTAATTTTTTTTTTTTTTTTCTATTTTTGTACAGATGGGATTTCCCCATGTTGGCCAGGCCGGTCTTGAACTCCTGACCTCAGGTGATCATCCCGCCTTGGCCTCCTAAAGTGCTGGGATTACAGGCATGAGCCACCGTACCCGGCCAACACTCATTTTGAAACATGGAAGTGGTGATATTAATTTCAGACAGAGTTGGCTTTACATCAAGGAAAGTTACCAGAGATGATTATTACGTAATAAAGGGGTCAATTCTCCAAGAAGATGTAACAATCCTGAAATGTATTTTTGCTAACAAAGCATCAGAATGCCAAAGCAAAAACCGATACACTTCAAGGAGAAGTAATTAACCCACTAGTATAGTTGGAGAGGTTAACACCCCTTTATCAGAAATGGACCAATTCAGTAGCCAGAAAATCAGGACAAAATTGAAATCGGCATCCTCAGTCAACTGTATATAACTGACGTTTATAGACTATATCCTCCAACAACAACAGAATACAGAACATTCACCAAGACATACCATGTTGTGGTCCATAAAACACACCTTAACAAATTTAAAAGAAGAGGAATCAAACAAGTGTGTTCTCAACCACAGTAAAGTAGAAATCAATAATAGATGACTGGAAAATATATTAGGATATTAAACAATACACTTATACATACTACATTGTTCAAGGAAGAAATCTGAAGATTTCTTCGAATTTTTGAAGTAAATGAAAATGAAAACTTGTTAAAATTTGTGAGCTGCAATGACAGTAATGTTTATAGGGAAATTTATAGATTTAAATGCATACGTTAAAAAAAACAAGATCTAAAATCAATCAGCTTCCACCTTCGAAAACGAGAAAAACATCATCAAATTAAATTCTAAGCAGGAGACAAATAATGAAAGAGCAGAAATCAATACATTGAAAACAGAATATCAGTAGAGAAAAATCAATGAAACCAAAAGCTGGTTCTTTGAGAGAAAATCTGTAAGCCTCTAACAAGAAAAAGAAATACAGCAGATAAATTACCAATATCAGAAATGAAATAAGGAACATAACTACAGATCCCATGGACATTAAAAGGACAATAAATATTATGAACAACTCTATGGCCACAAATTTGATAACGTGGATGAAATGAACCAATTTCTTTAAAGACAGAATCTGCCAAAATTTGAACAAGAAGAAACGATCTGTATGGACCTGTATCTGTTAAATTGAATCAGTGGTTAATAACCTTTCAAAACAGGAAGTGCCAGGCCCAGGTGGGTTCACTGGTGAATTCTACCAAACATCTAAGAAGAAATTATACCAATTATCTACAATCTCTTTCAGAACATAGAGGCTGAGGAATACTTCTTAACTCATTCTATAGAGCCAGCATCATTTTAATACCAAATACCATTTTAATAACAAAATATTACAAGAAAACTACAGAACATCTCTCATGAACATAGATGCAGTAATCTTCAATAAAATATTAGCAAATTAAATCTAACAAAAATTGTGCACTAAAACCACATGGAATTTCACATATCCAAAGCTGGTTTAACATTGAAAAGCCAATTAACGTAATTCATCACATTAATGGGTCAAAGACTAACAGATACCTCATCTAAGAAGATATAGAGATGGCAAATCGATGTATGAAATCATGCTTCACATCATGTGTCATAGAGAAATGCAGATGAAAGCAACAGTAAGATATCACTACACCAGAATCCAGAACACTATCAACACCAAAGCCTGTGAAGATGTGGAGCTGTGGGAATTCTCTCTCATTCATTGCGGGTCTTAATGCAAAATAGAACAGCCTTTAGGAAGACAGATTGGTGGTTTCTTACAAAACTAAATATACTCTTACCATATGATAAAGCAATTACACTCCTTGGCATTTGCTCAAAGGAGTTGAAAACTTATGTCTACACAAAAAGCCTGCAAGTAGATATTTAGAGCAGCCTTATTCATAGTTGTCAAAACTTGGAAGCAACCAAAATGCCCCTCAGTAGGTGAATGTATAAGTGAGCTGTGGTACATCCAGACAATGGGATATTATATGAGGCTGAAAATGAATGAGCTATCCATAAAAAGACACGGAGGAAACTTAAAGGGCATATTGCTAAGTGAAAGAAGCAATCTGAAAAGGTTGTTGTATGATTCCAGCTTTACAACATCCTAGAAAAGGCAAGACTATGGAGACTGTAAAGAAGATCAGTGGTTGCCAGGGGCCGGGGGGAGGCAGGGATGAATAGGCAGAGCAGGAGAATTTTTAGTATCATGTGATCTCTGTATGATACTGTAATGGTGGATACATGTTATACATTTGTCCAGACCCATATATTGTACAACACCAAGAATGAACCCTGATGTGAATGATGGAGTTGGAGTGGTAATGATGTTTTGCTGTAGAAGTATCAGTTGTGACAAATGTACCAGTCTGGTAGGCAATATCGATGACAGGAGATGCTGTGCATATATAGGGTATACATGAGACATCACTATAAAGCTGGAAAATATGACACTGAGATGAAATTGCGCTGATAGGCTTAACAGGTTGGAGAAGGAAGATGAAGTCTGTGGGCTCGAAGGCAGATGAAAAGGAATTAACCAAAGTGAAGCCCAGAGAAACAAAATGAAAGAAAAGCCAACAGAACCTCAAGATCCTGTGATATGTCAATATACTTGTAATACAAGAAGGAAAAGAGAGAGAAGAGCAGGGACCTTTGAAAAAAGGAGTCAGAGTTTTCTCAGATTGATGTCCAACACCTGTGTCCGGCCCCGAGAAGTTCAGTGAATCCCAAGCAGAACAAGTATGACAAGAATCACATCCAAGTTCATGATAGCCAAAGTACTGAAATCCCAAGATTAAGAGGAGATCCTGAAAGGACTCAGAAGAAAAAGACAAGTTACACACCAGAGAAGCATTTGAACAACGCGTGACTTCTGTGAAGATACAGTGGAGACCAGAAGACCATGGAAAGACATTTTTTAAAGCACTAAAAGCAGGAGAAAGGCCTGTCAACTCATATCCAGGGAAAATCTCCTTTATAAACAGGGGTGAAACAACACATTCCCAAATATGAAAGCTGAGAGAATGTGTTATCAGCAGAAATACACTATAAACGTGCTAAAGAATGTACTTGGCTGATTGCAAAGGATATCAGATGAAAGGTTAGCTCTACGAAAAAGAACCCTAGAAATCATAACAGTGCACTCTAAATTTTCTAGAAAATAATATCATAGAATATTTTACTCTATGATTTTATGGTTTTTGGTTTTTTTATGATCTTATAATTTTATGATATAAAATCATACAATGTACACAATTCTCTATGCCTCCTTTACCTGTTTTGAAGTCCTTGCTGTACCATGTACCAGTAGTTTATTCCTTATTATTTATTTATATTCTATTTGATAGATATGACATTCTGTTTATTCATTTACCAGTTGGTTGTTTCCAGTATTAAGCTGCCGTCGACATTTATGTATATATCTTTGTGTATGCATATAATTTCCTTTATCTTAAGTGGATGCCAAGTAGCATGATTGACTCTTATTGTAAGTTTAGGTTTAGCTTTTTAAAAACTGCCAAATTATTTACAAAATAACTGCACCATTTCACACTTCCACCAGCAGCATATGTGCATTCCAGTTTCTCCACATCACCAGCAATAGTTACTGTTATTTTTATTTCTGCCATTCTAATTGATGTGAAATGGTATATCATTGTGTATTTACTTTGCAACAATGAATGATGCTAAGCATTTTTAACGTGCTTATTAGCTTTTAATGTGCTAATTCCTATTCATAGCCATTTGTATATGTTGGCAAAATGTTCAGATTTTTTGCTCAGGTTTTAAATGGGTTGGTTGTCATCTTATGGGTTACAGGTGCCTTATGTAATCTGAATATAAGAGTTTTACAGATGTAACGTGTCTCAGTGAAAGAACAATCTATTATGTAGCAGACAGAACAAAGCCCTTCCCCCAAGATACCCAGGTCCTATTCCTCAGAACTTATGAACCTGTTGTCTGAAGTGGTTAAAAGGGATTTTGCAGCTGATTAATTCGATTAATTTAAGATCTTGAGATGGGACCTTTATCCTGGTTTAAGTAGGTAGACCCACTGTAATCAAGAAGGTCCTTACAAGAGAAAAGAACTGGAGACTGGAGTGATGCACTTTAAAGATGAAGAGGGGCCAGGAGTCAGGGACACATGTGGCCTCTAGAAGTTGGGAAAGGTAAAGAAATGGATTCTCATTTGAAGCCTCCAGAAGGAATGTAGTTCTGCTGACACTTAGATTTTACACTTCTGACTTCTCCATCAACAGGATAATAGATTCGTGTCTTGTTATAAGCCACTAAGATCAAAGTAATTTGTTACATTAGCTATAGGGAGATAATCATCTTTTAAAACTTACTAGTTTTCTATTTTAATGAAGTCTATTTCACTAATTTCTATGGATTGTGTTTTGGGAAGTTTTAGTAGTCTCATGGTCTTACTGTTCTTTCATTTAGGTCTGTGACTCATTTGGAGTTAATTTTTGTGTGTGCAGTAGGGATCTAAGTGGGATTTTTGTTTGTTTTGGTTTGGTTTGGGGGACTTTTTCCCCCACGGTTTTTCTTTTTGGTGTGTGGGTACTCAGTTGCCACAGCAACATTTGTTGAAAAAACAACCTACCTTTCTCTTACTGAATTGTCTTGAGACCTTTGTCAAAAATAAATTAACCATAAATACAAGGCTTTATTTCTCAATTTAATTCTGTTCCTTTGATGTATGTGTCTATTTTTGTGCTAATACCACTGCCTTAAAAACTATGACTTTATGTAAAGTTTTGAAATCAGATAGTGAAGTTTTCCAACATTGTTTCCCTTTTTTAAATTTATTTTGGCTATTGTAGGTCCTTTGTATTTCCAGATAAAATTGAGAATAAGCTTTCCATTTCACACACAGCCTTCTGGGATTTTATTAGGCAGTGCCTTGAATTAATGGATCCACACAACAGCACTGTGTGCAACAGGAGCTTAGAAAGTACCACTGCATCAATGCGTCCACAGGTGAGGCCGGGGGCAGAAGCCAACCTCAAGCAGTTACGGTCCTCCGTGGGGCTGGCATCCAGGCAGGAAGGCGGCTCAGCGGCTCTCCTCCCACTGTGGAACTTCCTAGGTCCCCACATGAACAGAACCTAAATAACACGCAACGAACAACAGGAACGAGAACACGACCAGCAGCTTCTGAGATGAGCAAGCTGGCTGATCATGAGACACCTGACGGGGACGGTGCCAGAGCCCCTCCCAGTGACCTGTGTGGACAGCGCTGCCAGCATCTCCCTAAAACCAGCCCAAGTCAAGTTAGACTTGAGGCTTTCCAGGAGTGGGTAGATCCCTTCAATCCCACAGTCTGAACCTTCCAGGCCGTGTCTCATGGCCCTCATCTCACATATGGGAACCCGGACGCTGCACCATAGACGTGGCCCCAAGCCCTCGTTCCTTCTTCAACACCACACACCAGTACAGTGAACACTTAGGATCTGGGCATTCACATAAAATACTGCTTAACTAAAACTTCTGATTTAGAACATGTTTAATTCCTACTCACAGAGCTGAAAGTGTTCTGTCCTAGGAGGCGGTAGCTGTAACTAAGCATGAGAGAAGAAGGGATCAGAGTGGTGCCAAGTATTAAATATTCCTCTAAATCTATTCACCAGGTTGCCATGCTATTGTCACCTGCTTCATTTTCTGTCCTTAAAAGACAAAATAGTTAGTTTTCAAAATAGACAACCTGTTTTACTGATGCTTAGCTATAAAGTAGCGAGCTACGTATCCAAAAGGGAGATATGGGAAAACAGAAAATGTCCACAAGCGATCGGGGTTGGGGGGCAGTTGCAGCAGCACCTGGCTCTGTTGCGTTGTGAGCCAGCCACGTGGGATGGACAGCTCACTTAGCCACTGAAATTACATCATCTAAGATTTTGTTTCAGTTACTTTGATAAATTCTCCCTCTTGCTATGAAGAGTAAGGTTTGTTTTTTTTTGTTTTTGTTTTTGTTTTTTTTTTTGACTTGGAGTCTCGCTGTGTCACCCAGTCCAGAGTGCAGTATTACAAACCATGGCTCATCGCGGCCTTGACCTTCTGGCTCAAGCAATCCTCCCGCCTCAACCTTCCAAGTAGTTGGGACCCAAAGGCGAGTTTGATTTCTTTGCTAACGAATTCCTAATTCACCTCGCAGTGGGCCTGTCAAGGCCATATGCCCGGACATCCACCTTGCCGACCATCCATGTGGTCTCTAAGGTGGATGCACTCCGGTTGCCTGGGCTCTGCACGCGATACTGAGTCTCCAAGTCTGCCGCTGTATAAGGGACTGACAGCCCCAAGCGTCTCGACGCGCCACCTTGAGCCGGGCTTTATTCCACAGGGCGACTCTGCTTCCCGTGATGAGATGCAGCACGTGAGCACAGATCAAAGGGTATCAGCAACTAACCCATTCCCCTGGTACTAAGCAGAGGACGAAGAGTTTAGTTCCTTACTTATTTGCTACGGGCTTGACTCAAAACAGCTTTCTGGAATCCTGGGGACAAACATCTCTAACTGCTGAGAATTCTGGCTTTAGTAACGGAAGAATCACCTAAAGCCCATTTTGTAACTGCTGTTCTCATCAGAATTTGAGGCCAAAGGGAAAAATAAAAGGGGGGCTAAGATCGTGACACCCCAGTTTGCACAAGGCCAACCAGCCTGCTTGAGGGGGTAAAAGGAATAGGATTTTTAAACTGCTGAGTTTTAAAAACATGGCTGTAGGCTGGGCGCACTGGCTCACGTCTATAAGCCCAGCACTTTGGGAGGCCGAGGTAGGAGGATTGCTTGAGGCCAGGAGTTCAAGACTGGCTTGAGTAACACAGCAATACCCTATCTCTTTAAAAAGAAAAAAAAAGGTTATTAAAATAGTAATAAAGGTTAATACAATAAACTACTATGTCAACATGGCACCCCCTGCTGTCAGACGAGGTGCAGTCTCTGTGGCTGTGAGGTCCGGAGAGAAATGTAACCGGCATCATAGGGAAGGTGGACCCCAAAGCCCCACAACATTACTCCTGTACAGTGTGTTAACCAGCATGAAGTCTCCTCCACAATCAGAAGCCTGGTTTAGAGGAACGCTGCCCACTGGACCTGGGTGGACTCCAGATGCCGGCCGACCAGACAGCCCCACCCTGGGACCCTGCCGGCAGCCCCGACTGGACAGAATGGCCTCATGAGTGTCCTTTCCTGCCACAGGCTGCAGACCCTGAGCCAGTCCTGGCTGTGACTGAGGCTGCGCATAAACGTCTGCGCCCAACAGCTCACCTTTGTACATGACACGCCCAGTCCACCTCATTTCAAATGTTACACTTGCCCCAAGGCGAACACGGATGTTACAGGTTAACTCACTGCATGTGTGCTAGACTTTCCCTGTAAGTGTTCAGACATTGCACAAACCGGATGAACAAACCCCACTTTCCCTGTAAACGTTCAGACATTCCTTGAGCCCGATGAACACACACAGCCAACAAACCCCGGAACGTGTAATGCCGCGGCCTCCTCCCCTCCTGAGGGGCGTGTGCTTACAGCTCCCCCAAGACCACATTTCCCAAAGCACAGAGTGTTACTCTGAAAATAAAACCTCCTTTTTCCTTCCTCTGTACATCTCGTGGTCATGTTAACAACTATTGCTACAAATGCAGAGAAACGGGGTATCATCCGTGCTGGTCACCGAATTCCTAGCACCAAAGCTTCAAGGCCCCCCAGTCTGAAGGAAGCTTCTATCACCCTAAAGCCAACTCTGGAGACGAAGGCCAAGCTGGGGAAACGCTGTGTCTCTGCAAATCCACGCCACGGGGCCCTCTGCAGTTGTGTGTAAGGAACTCTTGGTCTGTCCTGGGGTTTGGGGAAATCAGGATGCAAGCAGATACCGTACGCTCTGCCACGGGACCGTGAAGTCTGCGGAACCTCAGAGGAACACGGAGACAAATGGCTGCACGACTCCCACAGCCCGAGCCTCGATGGGCGTCCGTGTCAAGAACACAGACACGCTGGGAGGGGCAGCCGATGCAGGCAACGCCTGCAACTCCAGCAAGCAACAGCGTCTGAGTGTGGGGGTCTCTGGCCAGGCTCCACCACAACTGCCATATTCCGTGACAAAATTTTAAAAATAGGTTTTAACTAGTTATAACTCTAACTTGTTTTACACATAAACAGAACACAGGGTACCAACAGGCTCCAAAATACTTTGCCTAGAACCAAGTCTAGAATGCAGATGGGTGCTGCTCCGAGTGTGAGGAGTCCCCTTGTAGTGCCATAAATCCTAGATCTAGGTGACTAAGTGCTCTTCCTAAACCAGACGGCACCATGAGGCTCTGAGGGCACCCTCTGTCCCCAGGCCAGTCCATCAGCCCCTGCAGAAGCTTCTAGAGTAAGAGCCTGTGGATTTGTATTGGACGGATATAAACCAGGCAAAGTCACAGGGGCTCGTCCTGGAAGCCCATCCATTTACCCACTCATGCCGTGGAGAGCCCTGCCCCCAACTCCACACCCGCAATCACGCTCAACCACAAGAACTGGCTTCTAGGCCCTCAAGCTACTCCCTCTCGACCCCGGACAGACGCTTCTCAAACCATGAGACCCAGAGTAGTCTTAACAGGTGGTCCCAGCAGAACTGGCCACTGCATGAATTGATATTTTGTGTGTGGGGGGGTGGTTGTTCTTCTGCCACTCAGGCACAGTGCACCATAAGTACAGTGGTGCTATCATGGTTCACTGCAGCCTCAACCTGCCAGGCTTGGGTCATCCTCCAGCCTTAGCTTCCTGAGTAGCTGGGACCACAGGTGTACATCACCTGTCCTATTAAATTTTTTGTAGAGTCAGGGTCTTGCTATGTTGCCCAGGCTGGTCTTGAATTCCTGGGCTCAAAAGTGAACTGCCCACCTCAGCCTCCCAAGGTGTTGGGATGACAGGTGTGAGCCACTATGCCCAGCCTAGAATTGGTTTTTCTTAAACCTGAGTTTGACACATGAACCCCACTTACATAGATATCAGCACACTCTCACAGCTCAAGAGTTTTCCTGAATCTCAATTCTGTCCGTTCAAGGTCAATATCTAAGAAAGGGTCAGAACTGACCCTCCCTCAGTGAAGCCTAAGAGCAAATGCAGCAGCATCTCAGTGTATGAGGAGACAAAGTAAGAAGGGTGGAAAATACACACTGAAATTCTAGTGCTAGAATCATAATCACCAACACTTTAAGAGGGAATCTGCTTTCCAAAATATGTAGCTGCTGGATTAATTTCAAATTCACCAGATTCCACAGGCAGTAGCTCACAGGGGCACAGCTTTCTAAGGCCACACAGCCCGGGGCAGCGTAACAGCCTCAGGGCAAAGCAAACTAAACAAAGGCTTGGTTCTCTCAAGGACGAAGGTGCTCAAGTGTTTCCAAATAGATTCTTCTAAGTAAGTTAGATGCCTCCTACAACACTGTTTAGAGTGCCAGTGTATTCAGAAACATGAAGTTGAAACTACATCTCAGGACCCCAAAATCACTACGCTAAAGGGACGTCAAGGTGAGGAAGAGCTTAGAGCAAACCTGCCTCCCATGCTCTTCCTAACAGAGACAGCTACTGGGGGTGGGGGGAAAAAGCCACGTACCTCCCTCACAACCGATCCACAAGGAAATTCCTCATGGACAGAGGACAGAACTCAAAGTCCCCATCTGCACAGGGAGATAAATGCGGATCTAACTGCCTCCTCTGGAAAGATGCACCAGAAATGCATTTGTCTGATCTACCTGTGACCTGGAAATCCCTCCCCGCTTCGAGCCGTCCATCCTTCCTAGACTGAACCAACGTACGTCTCACATGTATTGATGTCTCACGTCTCCCTAAAATGTGTAAGACCAAGTTGTGCCCCAAACACCTTGGACACATGTCCAGGACCTCCTGAGGCTGCCGCAGTGTGTCCTCAACCCCTCCTAAGGCTGTGTCTATAACCTTGGGGAAATGAACTCTATGGACCGAGGAGTGTCGCAGAGATCCTTCTGGTTTACAGGAAGCATTCTCTCCTGCGAGTATATCAATGAAATCATGTGGAATTACAAAATGCCACTTAGGCCCCTCCTGAGGATGCTACCCTCTGACCCCACTTCCCAGAGTCCAGTTTCCTGCTGCTCAGGGAACAGCAACCCCAGCTTCACGAGGCTCAGGCCTCCAAACCCAACTCCCACCCATGCTGGAGAATCACCCCAGGGACTAGCTAAGTGGCAGGTGCAACTCTCACCTCACCCCCTTAAAGGGGAAAAGGCACCTTCCCGCTCCTCTTCCTGCTGGTGGGAACAGGGGCAGGAGCTGGAGGATCAGGAGTCGGGCAGCAGAACGGAAGCAGCCTGGGTCCCTGCTAGTCAGAGTTGGCAAATGCCAACCATCCCCGACATTCACTTTGCAAATAAATCTTTCTCTTTTGTCAGGTCCCTGGTTATAAGTTTGCACCCATAACTTAAAAAGAAAAAAAAAAACTCAGATTAAAAAATCGGTGTTTGGCTGACAATATTTCAATTATCTTGGGGCCTTGGGTCAAATGATGGCAAAACAGGAAACTGAACGCTGTTATTCAGGAAACTACCTTCCAGCGCCGTCTACCCTCCCAGGCTGTCACCTTATGGTTGTTTGTCTGCTAGATGATTAACAATAACTGCTCTGAAAACCTAGGTGTACAGAACAGACAAGAAGTCAGCTCGGGTTGAGGGGAAGCAGGATAAGACCCCCTTCCCCGCAGGATGGTGGAAGAGGAGGAACCTTCAGCACCTGGGTTTTCAGGATGCTGGATCTCTGAGAGCATCTCTCACAGCTCAAGTACAGCCAGACCCTCCTCTGACACAGCCTGTTCAGGCGAAGGTGGGCACCTGCCCTAGAGACCCACAGCCCTGTGCGGGGCTCAGCTGGAGCTGAACTTGCCTCCCTTGGTAAGAGTCAGGGCCAGGGGTGGGGAGAGGAGAGAAGCAGCAGGCCTGAGGGCCACTGTGGAAACTCCATGCCACGCTAACTCTCGTCTGATGTGCTCCGGCCAAAGCCACGCTTCTCGGAGGGAGTTTCCCTTCACACATCCGGAAATCAACATCTAGTCTCCCCACAGAACAAATCCTTCCCTAGGAGGCAGACGCTTGGCTGTAACACGGGGTAATGAGGGGCGCGCCTTCGTGCCCACTCTGTAGTGTTTCCTGTTACCTATTTTACCTTAAGCTACAAATGATTCCCGTTTACACGGGACACAGTGACACAGACAGCAAAACACATGAGATTCAGTGTGATCCCACACCCGTCACTGCTGACCTCAAGTGCTTTGTTCATTTTGCTTCTAGAGTTTGTACTCTCTCCCGGGGTTCCAGGCCTGTGGATTCAACCAACCATAGATCAACATATTTTTAAATGTGTTTGTACTAAGCATTCAGACTTTATTATTCATTAAACAACTACTCGCATGGTATGTCCATGGTATAGCTGTTACGAGCAACCCTGACATGACTGTCTGCAGGAGGATGTGCATATGTCATATGCAAACACGATGCCATTTTATTGCAGGGACCTCAACGCCCAAAGACCTTGGATTCCATAGGCAGTCCTGCAGCCCACCCCCATGGGCACTGTGGAATGGCTATAATAGAAAATATGGAGGTTTTAAACAGTTATGTACTAAATCTAATC
Source organism: Macaca mulatta (assembly GCF_049350105.2). Lineage (NCBI taxonomy): Eukaryota > Metazoa > Chordata > Mammalia > Primates > Cercopithecidae > Macaca > Macaca mulatta. Next base: position 610,619 of record NC_133416.1, on the reverse strand, counting down.
TTTTGTTAAGAAATTAACGTGTATCACTTGTATTATTTGGAAGTCCTTCCTGGCCCAGAGACTTGACATGTTCTTATCTTTTTGTCCACGGATCTAGCCATTCCAGTAAGCTTGTTGAACACAAATCAATTTTACAATTAAATTCTTACAAGAATCACAATCTGTAAGCTGCTTTGGTTTTTAAAGTGAAATAAGCAATAGTTTTGCCAACCTGCTATATCATAGAATAACAGGATAAAGCAGCCCCATGACATGCAAAAACATGGGGTTCAAAGCTAACCAGTATAAAACACGTTACAAACCCCTAAATATGAAAACGTTTTACACCAAAACAGATATTCCAGAAAAAAACAAGATGTTCAAAAAAGCCCTTTGCAGAAAAGCACTTTCCCCTTTATTTTTCACACGGTTTCCTGAAGCTTGTGTTTGGTGATGACCATGAACCAGAAGTAGCGTCCGCTGCCACTACTGTTACGGCAACACAGAATATTAAGGCAAAAAAAAAAAAAAAAAAAAAAGGCCGGGCGCTGTGGCTCAAGCCTGTAATCCCAGCACTTTGGGAGGCCAAGACGGGCGGATCACGAGGTCAGGAGATCGAGACCATCCTGGCTAACACGGTGAAACCCCATCTCTACTAAAAAAAAAAAAAAAAAAAAAAAAAAAAAAAAAACTAACCGGGTGAGGTGGCGGGCGCCTGTAGTCCCAGCTACTCGGGAGGCTGAGGCAGGAGAATGGCGTAAACCCAGGAGGCGGAGCTTGCAGTGAGCTGAGATCCGGCCACTGCACCCCAGCCTGGGCGACAGAGCGAGACTCCCTCTCAAAAAAAAAAAAAAAGGACACAGCATATTTCCTATTGATGAGAACAGGTAGAGTGTTATAAAATGAGTGTGTCCTAAAGTCAACAATGTTCAAATTCTAGGTCTCCCACAGACACTAGACGGTAACCGCCAAAGCTTATGTACCTGGCAACGTTCAAGGAGACCAAGTTCAGAGCTGTCACAATGCAGCACCATGCTCACGCGATTATCTCAGGCAGGTTTGAGGGCAAGTGCCCCCGTCACAGCGGGAAAGCTGCCCAGTCCAGCACTTCCTGAGATCACAGACCTTCGACTTCCCACGTCTTCAATAGTTCCTTTAGACCGGGAACCAGACAACAAAACCTAAAACACTTCCTCAAATCTCAAGACAGTCTTTAGAGCTCTTTTCCTTGCCCCTTCTCTTACTGAAAAAGCCTATTTTGTAAGCAACCTGTAGTGCTTCCCAGAGCTGGGGAGGAAGGAGAGCTGGTGTTGGGTAGACCGAGTTTCAAGCGTGGGGAGACCAGGAAGTTCTGGAGATGGATGCCGGTGATCGTGGCACCACAGTGTGAACACACTTAATGCCACAAAACCATACACTTAAAAATAGAGTGCTGTGTAAGTTTACCACAATCAAAAAACTGAGAAAAGTCATCTATAATTACTGTCTCCAATATCTTCCATCCTGTTAAGTTACATTTGCTTTCGGAAATCCTCAGAGCAATCATGAAAAACTAATACCCTGTCGTCTCTGAAACGCAAAGTCGTTCAAGGGCTTTGGTTATAGGAAAGTAGCTGGAAAGCAAAGCGTCCGTTAGGCACAGCAGCCGTGATAGGACAAACACACGGTAGGAAGGTGGTGGTCATGCTACACACAGATGGGAAGGGTGTGGGGAGCCACAACACCTGATTCTTGGGAGGCACCTGGGCAGGAGCTGAGAATGTACCAAACACGTTCGATCATGCAACATTCACGGACCCCGAGTCCAGCCACCACCGCTGACATCCACTGTGGCTGGGGTGTCCTCCCAGCCTGTGATGGCTCGCTCCTTCGGTTAACTGCCTTGAATCTACTGGTTCCTCTCCTCATGGGCCTCTTTCCTGTCGTCTTCCTGTCATTTTTCTGTCAGCAAACACATTTCTTGTCATTTTCCTGAACTGACATGACATTTCCTGTCATTTTCCTGAACTGACATGACATTTCCTGTCATTTTCCTGAACTGACATGTCATTTCCCGTCATTTTCCTGAACTGACATGTCATTTCCTGTCATTTTCCTGTCAGCAAGCACATGCGTCCAGCCTGACCTTGCTGATGTGCTCCAGCGGCCCTGGACTCGAGCCGCACTGTTCCATCAGTGTGGCATTCGCGAGTTACCTCCTGGGAAATGCCAGGTGATGGTAACATCAACCAGGAGGCACAGCTGAGAAGCAGAACGCATGGTGCGGTGCCCAGAACGTCACGTCCTTGAACAGACGCTCCGTATCTTCTCCTCTCCTGCCAGAGCTTCGCTGTAGGAAGGCGGCCATTCCTCCAGTGCTGCTACTTCCAACACCGGGGAAAGCAAGCTTCAGAAATGAACGGTGTCAAAGAGGGAGGACCCACCAGCAGGGCTACCGGCAGCCAGACAACCACAGCCCCAGCATTCCCCAGCCACCATGACTGACAGCCCAGGCTCCAGAAATGCACAGCTTCAACCTTAGGAGTAAAAACCCTCCCAATCCAACTATTATTTTCAACAATGGGATTGAGGAATGAGGTGTTCTAACCCTGCCTCTCTCGACAGCACAGATCATCAGATCCCAGTTCTTATAGGATTGGGGAGTGGGGTGGGGTGGGGTGGTTCCTAACCCTGCCCGCCTTCATAGAAAAGAACTTGGATATGATGACCTGTGCTAGATTAGCACTTTGCTTCTGCCACATGCAGTCATCCTCAGCACCAGGAAAAGTCAGAATCGTTGAGTGATGACACCAATACCAACACACGCCGTTCTGCGGCTCTGGTAACTGGCTGCACAGATACAACCCGATAGTGGTGAGGTCTAAAGACATCACCAGTCTTCCCAAGGATTGTGTTCCTGAATATTTTGCGTTTGGAATAACGGTCTTCTTTGCCAGGGCTGAGCCATGCTTCCCTCTCGCCTGTCCTCTGCCTTCACCAGCTTCGTGTGCGCTTCCGGACAAGTGTTTGTGCAGGTGCTATCACTTATTTCCACAGCGAGAATATACACAGACACCACACAGAAATGGGCAACCCCGTTAGGAGCTGTGCAGAGAGATCTAACTCATCCCATGTGCCAAATTCCTGTTGCCATGGAAATTAAACTAACTAAACTAACGTTGCTATGATCTCATCTCTTACTGTACCACTAAAGATCATCCGGGTAAGAGGAATGTGCCTCTGCATAGCATTCAGCTCACATTTACATGTCAGTTTTTCCTGAATATGGTTATGTGAGATAGAAATCAGTAAGATGGGGTGTAACATACAGTATAGGATCGTTGTGTCTCCTAGCCTCAAACACTTCAAGATCCTCAGAAAATGAAGTTTAACTCTGGGGACGTGAGTTACATAGTAACTTGTTTTGGATACTATCATATCAACACCAAATAACTTCTTGAATTCCTTTTTAAATTGAAAAGCAATTTACAAAGCACAAAAGCCCCAATATTAAAGAATACAATTCAGTCTTTTTAGCATATTCTAAAAGTTGCACATCAACCACTAGTATGTAATTCCGGGACTTTTTCACCACAGGCCAAAGAAACCTTGAACCCATTAAGAGTCAGCACCTGGCTCCTTCCTTCTACCAGCCCCTGGCAATCACCAGCCAACTTCCTTTTCTCTGGATTTGCACATTCTGGACACCTGTTGTGAGGAGAATCGTACAGTGCATGACCTTTGGTGTGACCTTCGGTGCTGACATCTTTCACGTCTAAGGTGAGTGGAATCTCAGTGAGTGACCGGTTGACAGACACCTGGACTGTTTCTACTACTATGAATAATGCTGCTGTGAAGATTCAGGCATGACATACTTTTTGGAAAAATGTTTTCAGTTTTCTTGAGCATATGGCTAGGAGTGAAATTGCTGGGTCGTACGGTGATTTCATGCTTTTCTGAGTAACTGTCGGACTTTTCCAAATCAACTGCACCATTTTACTTCCCCTCCCACTAGCAATATATCAAGATTTCAGTTTTCCCCAATTCACCAACATGTCACTGTCCAATACTGGGGTTTTACCCACCCATCACGGTGGTTGTGAAGTGTTATTTTCACGGTGGTTTTGATTTCCATTTCTAAGATGACGAATTCTGCTAAACATCTCATGTGCTTTTTAAGGCATTTATATGTCTTTCTTTGGAGAGTGTCTATTCAAATCCTTTGTCCATTTTTAAATTGGATTTTTATTAAGAGTTTTTGAATATATTCTTGATATCAGGTCCTTATCGTGATAATGTATCCTGTTCTGTGGGTTGTCATTTTACTTTAATAGTATCCTCTGAATTGAACATTTTTAATTTTGATACCGTCTTTTTCCCTTCAGTTGCTTGTTATAGCTCTAGACGTCTCAGCCAAGGAAACATTGCCTAATCCAACCTAACAGTTTCTCCAGGATTCTCCCCTAAAGGTGTTATGAGCTGAACTGTCCCCCTCCCCCAAGATTCCATGTTAAAGTCACAACCCCAGAAACCCAAAATGTCACTGTATTTACATACAGGGCCTTTAACTTGGCAATTTAGGTCCCATAAGATCTTAAAAGTAGGCCCTGATCCAGTATGACTGGTGTTCTTTTAAGAGAATTTAGACACAGTCCTCAGTGCTGCATACACGTAAGAGAAACCTGTGAGGACACAGAGAAGAAGCTGTCTACACAGCATGGGGTGAGGCCCCAGAGAATCCAACCCTGCCCTCACCTTGATCCCAGGCTTCCAGTCTCCAGAAAAAAGGAAATAAGATGCTATTGTCTAAGTCGCACGGTCTGTGGTGTCCGTTATGGTACCCAGCAGACTGACAGAATGGGTCTCAGTCAGCTCCTTACATTGGAACCATGTTGAGCTTTGTGTGTAGGGTGAGGAAGGGTCCAGTCCATCCTTTTCTATGTGGATACCCCAGTTGTCCCAGCACCATTGAGTTGTGAAAGGAAAAAAGTAAAGCAACCCTTGCTGTCCTCTCTCCATCAACAGATTAGAAGATACACTGAAGAATCATGGACAATTTTGTCGGTTTAAGCCAGTGGTTTTCAAACTTTTGGGTCTCAGGAACTCTTTGCACTTTATTAAAGAGCACAAAAAAGCTTTCTCATCAGGCCGGGAGTGGTGGCTGCTCATGCCTGTAACCCCAGCACTTTGGGAGGCAGAGACAGGTGGATCACTTGAGGTCAGGAGTTCGAGACCGGCCTGGCCAACATGGTGAAACACCGTCTCTACTAAAATACAAAAATTAGCCTGGCATGGTGCTGAACACCTGTAGTACCGGCTACTAGGGAGGCTGAGGCAGGAGAATCGCTTGAACTCAGGAGGCAGAGGTTGAAGTGAGCTGAGGTCACACCACCGCACTCCGGCCTGCGTGGCAGAGCAAGACTCCGTCTCAAAAAAAAAAAAAAAAAAAAAGAACATAATTTAGTTTCTTTTACAAGGATAAAGTCATTACATCTTAACACAGTCTTAAAGAAGAAACCATTTTCCAAAATAAGCAGCAGCGTGGCAACAGTTTGTGCTGCTGTGAAAACACCTAATATCTCTGTACCTCAGACAGCAGGATTCTCATGCCTGCATCTGCGTTCAGTGGGCTGCAGAGCCATGGCTGAAGTTTATGAAGAAATTCCGACCCCATACTGATATACAATTAGGAAGCAGTATTTTCATTGTGTTTTCAGATCATTTTAGGTATTCTCTGCTGCCAAATGTAACAAGTGGCACTTCCGTACAGGCTGTCTGCAACACAGAGTCTGTGCTCTGGTCGACGGGCCTTTCTGCCCCAATTCCTTCTAAGTCGACTGGTCCGTCTTGCACTTGAATGGCTTTTACCAGCACACGATTTTGTAATCACACATTGGTTAGAAAATACTGGTTCAGAGTTATGAGCGGCTTCCACATTTCATTATACGTCCAAAAAAAAAAAAAAAAAACCCCACATCAGTATCACCATTGGTCACATGAGAAAGTGGTGGACACAAGATTTTTATGTTTTAATATTCACTGGAAAGCTCAAATGTCTATCATTGGGAAAAATGTAAGGTACTTTCCTTGAGATGCAAGTCATTTTGTTCATTTTTCAGGCCACACCTGCAAATACCTCCATCTGAAGTGGCATCTTTTGTAAGTCATTCTTTATATAAAGGCGGCCGTTAGTGGAAGAAGTGGTTCTGCAGGTTCATAGCTCAGAGGCACCAGTGCTCTCCCAAGAGATAACCATAAAATCCACAGAAGATGCACCTGTGCACACTTCCTGTTTCTCACTCAGAACATTCCAGAAGGAACCCTGAATCCCAATGCCACAGCGGGACTGAAGTTTGCTCTCACCCACACAATAAACCCAGGGAGCTCCCCCAGCCCCCACCCCGAGGCCACAGCCTTGGTCCTCTATCTGGTCTAGGGGGGCTCCTGCAGCTCCAGCCTAACAGGGAACAGAAGGCACCCACATGTCACAAAGCCCTCCCAAGGCCCAGCGAGCACTTCTGCTTATGTGCCAGCCAAGTGCGTTTGACAATTCTACAGCCAGCTGTACGGCAGGTAGCGAGGTACCCAGCAAATACTCAGGGCTCACGTTACTAAGGAAGGTGCACAGCGAGGTACCCAGCAAGTACTCAAGGCTCACGTTATGGAGGAGGAAACCAGGCAGATAGTGAGGTACCCAGCAGGGTTCACGTTACTCAGGAGGAAAGGAGGGTAGAGACAAGGGGGCTGGAACAGTCTGTCATAAGCTTTAGCATTTACAAGGCTCGCTGAAGATTATCTGATTTGATCGTCACAACAGCTCACAAGATTGGCAGAGGCAAGACTATTTTCACTTCATAAAAAGAGATCCCGAGAACTGATGATGACCACGTGCTCTTCCCACAGGCTCCCAGAAATCCTCCTCAAATCATCTCTCAGTTGTATACATGTGATAATATCTCAGTCACGTCCCCTCTCTGCAGGGGAATTTTACTGCCGCCCTGCTGTTCCTTCGCACCCCTGCCCTCTCCTGCATTTCAGCCATGCCCACCATCCATGGGGAGTCTGCACCACCCCACCGCCGCTGCTGCTGATGGCTTGGGTCACGCTTACCTTTCATTTCCACCTACAGGGACCTGTTCTTCCTTCAAATGCAGCTCAAACTCACTCATTGTGTGAAGCCTTTCTGTCATGTGTAAAATCAGTCTGTGGAACGCTTCATTTAGGAGGTGCTTATGTTGCCTCATTGGCTGTGATCAGGACCAAATTCTGAGCAAACCCGGTGGTCCCCTCTCCCCATCTCTGCTCCAGTGCACTTAAAACAAGGATTCCTGGAAGCATCTTTTTAGTCCAATTCATGCATGAGTCTGCCCCACACACTGCAGAAAAGCCCTGGTGGTCGGTGGTCAGGGCTTAAGGCCCCCCAGGTAGGTAAGGAGAGAGCTTAGTGCCCTCTCTGGACTTGTCGCTCAGAGACCCACGGCTGGAAGGGAAGAAACTTGCATCCTGTGAAACATTTAGGCCCCGAGACCCACTCAGGAGTGGAAAACGGGAAAGGAGCCTTGAATAGACCCTCGGGAGGGCAGACAGTGGGAGCCACGGAGGCCACCAGGAAGGAGGGAGGCAGGCAGTGAGGCCACAGGTGATGTGGCCGGGAGGGAGGTGTTGTGACCAGAGGTGAGGTGGTGGGCGGATGACACGGCGTGGTGTGGGGAGGAGATGTGGCCAGGGGCAATGTGGCCAGGGAAGGAGACACAGCTGGAAGGAAGTGACAAGGGGGGTCTCCAGGCCCCAGACTGTGTCTGATTTATAGATGACATTTTACTTAAGATGTTATATCTAACTTTAAAGAAAAGTAGCAATTTCGAACCATTGTGTACATTTAAAGCACGGTACAAATTGAGCACATTTCCCAAACCAAAGAACAGGGCATTGAAGAAAAAATTCATTTAAGATCAGAAATAAAGAGATCCTACAGCTCTTCCAGTCCAATCCCCACCCTAACGTGAATGGGGGGAAAAGGAAGTAGATTCTAGTCAGTCAGCATTAAAGGCAAAACCGATCCACTTTACTTTCTAGACAGAAAACAAGAAGCTCATCAAGGAATCCCTACAAACAGTAGCTTTAGTAGTTCCCGAAATGCAAAATTCACCTACAAAGTAAATCATCTGCTAAGTGTGTATAGAGTAATTTTTTTCATTATTGCCTTCCTCATCTGCAGGGGCTTTTTTAGACCTTGTTTCCCCTTAATTGCCTCCAACACCCAGGAAATTTAAACCCCACAAGTAAACTGTGTCTCGATTCATGCCCAGCGTCCTTTGGAGCAGACAGTCCGTTACTCTAAGACGTTCTTGTCACCTAAGCACCGAGTACAGCCTGAGAACGCACAACACGCACTCACACAAACTCAGACAGTCAACAGGTGAGATACGGCACATGAGGAGGAAGACAAGATAAATGAGCTTCACTGACACCCCAGATCCGACAAGAAATGACACACGCAGCCTGCTCTGGTGCAGGTGACTCCTGGAAAACAGCCAAGGACAGCATTTGGAGAAGCAGCACCGCAGGCCAGGAGGGTCTGGGGGCTTAAGAAGGGAGGGGCGCCCCGACCAGGTACTGGGGGATTCAGAAGGGAGGGGCTCCCCGACCAGGTGGCTGGGGGATTCAGAAGGGAGGGGTGCCCCGACCAGGTGCTGGGGCTTCAGAGGGGATTGGTGCCCCGATCACTTCCTGGGGGCTTCAGAGGCAAGGGGTACCCTGACCACGTGCTGGGACTTCAGACGAGAAGGCACCCCGACCGGTTCCTGGGGGCAGCAGGACAAGCCCAGGGTTCCGTCGTCACTTTTCACTCCCTACTCCCGAATCTCGCCCTGAAGTTGCAGCCAGTCCAGGTATTCATTTACCCATAAAATTAAGTATCTGTGAGTAACACAAGTCACTAATCCACACAGATCTGAGTCTACAGATACCTCCCAGAGACACCACCATCCCTTCTGGTAGAAGAACAGCCCAGGGGCCCACGCTGCTAGGAAGGGAGACTGTCTCCAGCCTGACGCTGCAGAGTCCTCAACACAAAGTCTACCTTCTGGAACCATGCCGTCTCCTACAGAGGCAACTAGGGGCATGTAGGGTTTTTTAAAATCTTTTTTTTTTCTTAAGACAGAGTCTCCCTCTGTCACCCAGGCTGGAGTGCAGTGGCTCGATCTCGGCTTGCTGCAACCTCTGCCTCTCGAGTTCAAGTGATTCTTCTGCCTCGGCCTCCCGAGTAGCTGGAATTACAGGCGCCTGTCACCGCGCCTGACTACTTTATTTGTATTTTTAAGTACAGATGGGATTTCACCTTGTTGGCCAGGCTGGTCTTGAACACCTGACCTCACATGATCCACCCGCCTCGACCTCCCAAACTGCTGGGAATACACGCATGAGCCACGGTGCCCGGGCCATATAGCTATTTAAATTTGACTAAAATTAAATAAAATTAGAAGTTCTCATTTACACTTCAAGCATTCAGTTACCCACAGGCGGCCACTGACCAGCGCCTGGTAGAGATGTCACACTCCACACTGCAGAAGGATCTAGGGACGAAATGGTTCTAAGATCATCTCAGAATCTTTATGTTGAAGCTACTGAAGTTTTACTCTGATTATTATAGACATCAGCATTCTCCCACTTAAAAATGTCAGTGCTATTGCAATGATCAGATCTGTGACTTCCCATCAGCTCTTCTCTTCCTGGATAGATAACTATAGAGCATCTGCACTCTGCCTCCACACTAAGGGATAGTAGAAGGCTCCGTGTAAAATCAGGGGGAGAAAAAAAAAATGAATCCCTAGTCCGCCTCCCCCCCCTACGATTTTGTGAAACTCCTCTTAATATGCACAATAACTGCCAGAGTTGCAATAAAGAAGCATCCCTTGACCAGGAAGCAGCAGGGAAGCAAGAGGAGGGAGATGCGAAGACCCTCCGTTCCCTCTGGGACCCCAGGCCCAGCCAGGACTGAGAAGGGCTGCACAGCCCGGCAGACCCGCACACCTGATGCGAACCATACACACGGCTTCCCTGGGCCTCGGTCCCCTGCTCTGCCCTCACTGGCCACTGTGGCTCTGGGTAGAGGCAGCTCCCTGAGCCCCAACACCCACAGCCAGTCCCCTCCTTGCAGGTCTCAGCTGTGCTCTCACTGCCTCCCTGACGCTTCTCATCATCCGCGTACCGTGTCCACTCTAACCCACAGCCCTTGCTACCGCCCACCCCACCACGGAGCCAAGCACACAGCAGGTGCCCAAGACGCCCCAGTGGGCGGGCATGCCAGGGTAGGGCTTGGAGTTCCAAGGGCCATGTCCCGCATACCACCACAAGTGCCGCGGAGGCTGTGGAAGGGGTCCAGGTTTCAGGCCTGTACTCAGCTTCTCCTGGCCCCCTAGGCCAAGAACCTAGCAAGGGAGCGCAGCCGGAAGCAGGGTCCCAAACCCCCTTCATGCTCCTCAAGAGGAAGGGGGCTTCGGGGCACAACCCCACGAGCGTCTTCCTCCTGCCAGGCTGCCTGTCACAGCCCCGACACCTTCACAGCAGGGAAACCCACTCCTGTGAGGAGAAAACCACCAAGTACAACAGGAGCCACGTCCCCCGCAGCGTCTGCTGAGCCCAATAGCGACAGCAGAAGCCGGGCCCCCACTCAGCACACACCGACTCCGAACCCGCCACGCACACCACAAGGCCGACCATCTTGAAGCTCAGCTTCCACTCGTCAGGGCCCTCTTCCAGGAGAGCTCGGCATGTCTATCTTCCCTGGGCTCACAGAAAGGAGTGGGACCCAACCCCGAGTGTGCACAAAGTTAAGCTCCCACTAGCTGTGCAGACAACCTCCCTAGCCCTGGACTGAGAAGGGGCCAAGCGCAAACAGCCATATTTTGCCCGCACAGGTACGGAATTCAGTCAGCTCTCTCAACGAAGTCGTGACAGGTCAACTCCAGGCTCCTCAGTGCTCTGGGGTTCACCTCGGGCCACTGCACCTTTGAAACGTGGCTGTGGACTCCTCTAGGGTGCTCACTTTCACAGCCCATTTCATTCAGACACTGCAGGCCCCTACCGTGGTGTCAATACCCAGGACACCCCTGCTGGCATCCTCTGAGATGCTGCTGCAGCTGCTGTGATCTGAGAACAGCCATGCACAGGCATCAAAGGGAGGACTTCTCAAGTCTCCTCCAGGGGCAGTGACTACCGCTTTGAAAGACGTTGCACTGAATCCTGGGTGAGCCTGGCTTGGTCCGCAATCTAATCCGGGTTGCTGGGGAGACACACTCTGTTGTAATTGACAGAGGCTGTGGGTGGCAGCTCTACCAAGACTGATAATTGCAACTAGTCTGAGATTTACTATCCATACTTTCTATTTGATGTTTCAAAGGAAAGCATCGTGAAGTTCCAGTAGCAAGGAATTTTCTACAATCTATCACATTAAGATACAGCAGAAATGTAGCTAAAATGTTCATAGGGTCTATGCAGAGGAAGAGATGGGTCTATTTCAGGAAAAGTGCTTGCTGGCTTTTTAGAAACATAGTGAAATCCCTGACAAGTAAAAGGTTGTTTATACTTTTTCTTTGGAACAGAGGGAAAGTTCTTTCTTATTATTTGAATACATTAACTATATTTAAGTGTTCTGGTAGACTGAGTATTAAATATTCAAAAGGAAGTAATTCTGTTCGGTCTATTTCATTCTTTAAATGTAGCTTTCAAAAACTGACAAATACCTGGCCGGGTGCAGTGGCTCACGCCTGTAATCCCAGCACTTTGGGAGGCCGAGGCTGGTGGATCACGAGGTCAGGAGATTGAGACCATCCTGGCTAACACGGTGAAGCCCTGACTCTACTAAAACGCAAGAAATTAGCCTGGTGTGTTGGCGGACACCTGTGGCCCCAGCTACTCGAGAGACTGAGGCAGGAGAATGGCGTGAACCTGGGAGGTGGAGCTTGCACTGAGCCGAGATCACACCACTGCACTCCAGCCTGGGCGACAGAGCAAGACTCCATCTCAAAAAAGAAAAAATAAATAAAAAGTGGAAAACACCCCATATCTGCCCTGGCTCCGGCCATCTCCATGGAGTGGACAGAGCTTGAGAAAAGCTCACTGTGGAGGCGTAGAAGGCCAGGCCGGGCCGGGCCTTTGCTCAGCAGATGAGCAAGAGGGTCAGCCACCCTAGTGAAGAAGCCCATGTTTGCTATGTTACTGATGATACCCACATAAATTTCTATTTGCCTCCCACACAGACCTGGGATCTATGTTTGAGCAAGCGACTCATACCAACAGTCCCTCCATGCCATCATTTCCCTGACCTCCCCCAGAAAAGCCAGGCCAGGCAGCGTCCCCACACGGGCACTGGGGCCCAGGAAGATCCTGGCCCTGCCCCTCTTCTCTCTCGTCCCTGCAGCACCCTGGCTTGCTGTGGAAGCCCAGCAGTGCTGGCTGAACCCACGTTCACCTGGGGCATTCAGAAGAAGCCTCTGTGCAGAAATCAACTGGGAAGGAGGGCTGTGTGTGCTGGTGCTGGCAGGTCACTCCAATGGATTTGCAGAACTCCGTTTTCAACACAGGTGCGCCACCAAGTCCCTCAAGCCCTTTGTGAGCCTAGAGCCACAGAGCCATTTGCGGCACTCTCACAATCTCTAACAACCCCGCACAGAGGCCCTGTTTTTCCAAAGGACCATAAAATTTTCCGTGTAGACAAAGTTTGACATAATGAAATAAAGTGAAGTCATCACTTCTATTTTCTATTAATCCATTCATTCAAACAAGTATCTCTTGAGTATGTGCATCGAATACTGTGGAATTAGGATTTAGTCCATGCCTTCAAGAAATATACATCACAGAAGAAAAGGTATAGCTTGTAACTAACAGTGCTGAACAGGCAAGAAATAAACATCATAGAAGGAAAGGTAGAGCTTGTAACTAACGTCATAGAAGGAAAGGTGTAGCTTATAACTAACAGTGGTGAACAGGACAGAATTTCACAGGCTCATCAGGAGCCACCGAGGAGGAAGCCATGATTCACATCCACCTGCAGTAGATAAATGTTTCCCGGATAAAGTAACTTTTCTACAGTGATATCTGCTCCTTATTGTTTAATCCTGCTCGATAGGGTATTAAATTACCACTTTATGTGCTGCTTATATAAAATACATCATTGTCAGGGGAGGTTATAAAATAATACTTCACACAAGCTTGGGCTGTGAATGGTGTGAGGCAGTGGGACGATGTGTTCCCGTGTTCTCGAGACGCAGATGGGTCAAGACCCTGCTTCCCTTCTCCTCCCCACCGCCCTGTTCCCAGATGAGGGGCGGAGGCAATGCCGCCGGGCAGTCCTAGAGCTGGCTCCAGGGCCAGGACAGCACGCCCAGACTCTCTGTGCCCCATGTGACAAATACAGACTGTGGGGCAATCACCAATTTACCTGGCAGTGGGGAGAGTCCTTCGTCAAAAGCCTGTGCTTCCAGGAGCCAGGACAAAGCAGGAGCCCCTAGGAAAACAGTTCCGGGTGCTCCTGAAACCTGGGCAGAGTCACAGTCTGGCAGGAAGCACCAGTGATGCAGGTGTGCCCAAGACTGGGAGGATGGCCAGATGCCTGGAGACCAGACCGGCCTGCAGGAGATGACCACCTCTCTCTGGTTCATTAGAGACAGACAGTCTGGGCTTCACTTTTGTATGTGGAGTCTCACAGTACAGAAATATCACAAAGGGATTAGACTTCGTATACCCCAATTTTTTAAATTAAAAAAACACAATTATTTCAACTAATTCTAAATCCAACAAAGAAAAATAAATAAGTATATAAACGCATACATCCAAAATGTAAACCACAATCTCTTTACCCATAGGAGACCCAAAATTTAGTTTACCTTTTCTTCAGTATTATCACTTTTTTTTTTAAGCCATTACTGAGATGTCTCCTCACCGCCCCATGAGGAGGTTCATGGGCTCTTCAGGGCTCTTTGCTGTTTCATCGGTTTTTAGATTTAAGGGCAGGATCATTTTCCCACACTTGCTTGCTTCCCTGATCACCAATTTTTCACAAGGACATCATTGTGCCTCAGAAAACCTAGTAACTGAACTTCATTAAAAGTGAAAACGATAGGGACATGTTGGCTGCTATGACAGCATCCTCAGTCACCGAATCTCCCTGGGGGACCCGACACACCCACAATCTCCTTGGAACTCCAGCATGCAGGTATCGCTGTGGCGGACAGGACTGACCTACCCTGGGGGGGCATGAAAGCAAAGAGAAGAGAAAGCAGGTGACTCATTTAGGAAACTTCGGTGATTCTCTCGAGTCACGTTTCTCAAGGTGTCAGGGGAGAGCCACATGCAGGGAACCTCCTTGGCCTGGCAGGTGGCAGACTCCTGGGACCCTCCTCAGACACGTTAATCAGAGAATCTAAAGGCGGGTAGACTCTGAAAAGTATCTGTAAAGGAAGGACTTAGCTCTGCTGTGACCCCACTACACATGGGGTCACGCAGGATGCTGCTTCCGGCATCCAGTCTCCATTTCACTCTCCTGGGAGGAACACCCGTCAAGTCACAGAGCACGGTCTTCAGCGAACACCTTCCTGCGCGACCTCCACTGTCTCCCAGCCCTGCAGGAGTAGCCGCCGAGTAGGGGAAACAAGTCTTTGCTCCTGACCCAGCCACCTTGACGCTGGGCATAAGATCAGCACTGCTACGTCTCTGGGGAAAGGAGCGGCCCTGGGCAGGAATGCACTTGGCAGCCCCGGGGAGTGGCCAGGTGTGGACGACCAGGCCTCTGCCCGCAGACACGTCAGCACAGCATCCTGGAGCAGAACCTCCAGCCCAGCTGAGCCTACAGATGGCTGCAGCCCTGGACAGCATCTTCACGGTGACCCCGGGGGACTGGGCCAGAGCCGCTCAGCAAGGCTGCCCTGAATTTGCAACCTGAAGAAGCTGTAAAGTCGTACGTGTACTTTGCCTTAAGCCCCTAGTTTTGTGGTCACTTGTCACACAGCGACAGACAGTGGATGTGCACGGACTCCCAGGCCACGATGGCCTCTGCCGGCCTCACCCGGGCTGTCTCATCTGTTCCCGTGACATCACGTTTCTCAGAGCCAAAGGCTGCCAGGATCCCCTCTTTTCTTCACGTCGTTACAAGCTCACGATACAAACTGAAAAAAAACAATCTGTAAAATACAACGTATGACGCAATACAAGGGGAATGCCCAGGCACACACACACGTGAAACAGGCACAAGTGTGAAACAGGCACATGCACAAACAGGTGTACCTGCGTGAAACAGGTGCACGCGTGAAGGTGTACACTCGTCAAACAGGTGTACATACACACATGAAAGCACCCGAAATGAAGGGCTGTCTTTGGGAGCCTAGTTTTTAGACATCTCCCTCACCCTTTTACATCTGCACGATCACAAACACAGCACACCACACTACTGAGGGGAAGCCCCAGCTTCTCATGGGGGCACATGAGGCTTTTTATTTATGCCACAGGTTGCATCACTACATTCTAGAACTGCAAGGCCCCCCACTGCCAGGACTGGGTCAGGTCCACCCTGTGCTCCAAGGACCAGGCCGCCTGCCAGCCCACACGGACCTGCCCCTCGGATGGTGCGGCTGCTTCTAAAACAGAGGCTCAGCCCCACCCAGAGACCTGCAGTACCTGTTATTAAATCAAGACTTGGCTGTGGGTAAACGTGAAGATTTTTATTAAACATGACTCTGGAACATTCAAAGGACCATAACTGAATGCTCCTTTCACAGCCACGGCGTGTCCAGACGCTCATGGAGAAGGCCAGGGCGTGGGAACCCACGGAGCCCCGACAAAGCAGACTCGGAGCTGAGTGGCGCAGTTAGCACCGATTTTGTTTGACACTTGCCTTTTATATTCAGAATAAAATAAAAAACAAGACGCAAAAGTAGCTCACATTCTATTTCAATTCTCTATTTTTGTAGTAACTGGGCCCCTTTCCCTCTGCTTTCCCAGCCAAGCGATAAATAGGCCCAGCTGGGATTTGTCAAAGTCTGGACCTCTGTTGTAGAGTAAGTGAGGAGGGTAGGGAGGGGAGCAGGAGTGGTGAGGAAGATTGGAGGATAGGGAGGGACAGAGGAAAGGAGAGAGAGAGAGAAACCCCCGAGGACTGGAGGCAGGAGGGATGCTCCCTGGCAGCCTCAGGTTCCCCATTCCAAGGTAACTGAGCTGGCATCACGCACGCGGTACCGTCATATGACTTGGCTGACACACGCCAGAATGACAACAAAATGCTTGAGGAGAAGACTAAGCACCAGCATCTTCAGATTAAGGTAGTGTCCCGGTTTCACGCTTGCCTTGTATGACATTGTATGAATTGTAAAGATAATGCATTTTCTTACCAGCCACGCTGTTCCCCAAATACTAACTATAACAAAGATCAGACAGCATCTGAGTACTGAGCGTGTGTTAAGCCCGGTGAGGTAGGCATCATTTACTTTGCTAGAGAAAGAAACAGGCTCTGAGAGAAACTTCCTGAGGCCAGGCAGCTGTCTCCAAACCCACCTCGTGCCTCCTGACCCTGAAGGTGGAGGACCCAAGTCATTCACGTCAATAATTTACCTACATGCATGTGAGATTGAGATTCAGCCCCCAGATCTAATCATCTCTATGCAGGAATGTGTCAGGAAGGTATACAATTCTATGAGTTCGAGCTGGGGGAACAAAGGCAGGCACCCTCGACACAGATGTAGGGCGGAGGTGGGCGCCCAGCGCAGGAGCATGTCCAGCCCTGCCCAGTCACACAGCCACCCTGCCATGCCAGTGCAGGAGCCGCCACCGCGTCTCGGGGAAAAGCAGCTTCTCCTGCACAGGAATCTACCCCCTGAAAGTGTGTTCCTGAGAAGGTGTGGACCAACATCTCAGAAATTAGACACCGTGTAACACGCTTATCTATACAGGCTGCCTATGTCAGGGAATCACCAATAATTCCCATCTCGTCATTAATTATTTCTGGTAAATACTGATTATTCTAAGTTAACTGAGGCAACACAAGAACAATATAATGGAAATGTCAGAGTCAATCAGCTCCACCTGCTGAAGAGCTGGGACTAATGATGAAACCTAAGGAATCCTGGAGAACGCAGCAGGATCCCAGACCCCGCGGACCACCTCAGCCTCCTTCCACAGGAGAGTTAGTCGTGGGGCCAAGGAACGGCTTTCCAAGGAATCTCAGAGGATCTCAAGGTCTTGAAAGTTTAATGGGAATTGAATATTTGCATCTGAGTCACACGAGCACATTAAAAGTAAAATTTCCTCTTTCCACTAGAATTATGAGCTTGCGGCAGCGACACTGGCTGTATCTCATGCTCGTGAGAGGTTTGGGCACAGCCGTGCATCTCTGGTGAATCATTTATAATAATGAAAGAAGTGCTTGGGCCCTCGATCCAGGACCACAGACCCCACCAACGAGGGTCTAAACAGGACAAGCCTCGGCCTGGAGAGGCTGGTGTCCGTGGGGGCTGGGAGGAGCACCAAGGAAACTCAGGGGCAAGCCCCACCCAAGCTCAGCATGTCCTACCCCACGCAGTCGACATCAGCCACAGGGATCTTTTGTTCTTTTTTGTTCAGGAAGGAACATATTAAAAAGCCCGGGGCCCAGGGCCTGGACTCCTCAAAGCTCTCCACAGAGCCGGGTTAATTGGCACCTTCCGTCATGTTAAAATCAACTATATATGGCTGCTGAGGGCATCTCAGAGCAGGTGCAATGCTGAAAGCTTTCTTGCTGTCTGGGGAAAGCAGGAATTCCAGGCCTCTGCCTTCCTACCTCCCCAGAGGCTCTAGCCCAGATGAGCTCAACTTCTCCCAGCTGAGGAGCACAGAAAAGCTTCCCACATGCCCCTCAGGTCACACACGAGCGGTGCAGACCCTTGCAACTTGGCACGAGCCCTTCCAGAGGCAGAAGCCCAGCCCTGTGGCCCCGGCCTGGCAGGAGGCAGCTGCTGGGGCCCCTGCTCAGGGTTCAGCACAGCGAGGTCCAGCCACAGCAGGTGAGACATCCACCATCCGGCCATTCATCTTTAACCTAAAACAGACACAGGAATTTGGCAAGGGGTTCCTTCCCCTGACAAACCCATCCTTCCTGTTCTCATCTCTCCTTCCTGCCCCAGTACTGCGCCCAAGGCCACCCAGCACTGCGCCCAAGGCCTGACTCCCAGTTTCACAGGGAATCCAAGACAATTAAGATTTTGAGAAACTGGGAGCTACACAGAAAATGAGTCGGTAAAGCCAGTGTCCACTGATCCTCCCTTCCCCACAGCGGAGAACAGTCCTCGGGATAAAACCCACGGGGCAGGGAAGACGCGATCAAGGTGGGCAGGACAGAGGAGCCACAAAGCAGGTGGTTCGGAGAACAAGGCCACGTGAACACAAAGCTAAAGTGCTCAGCGGCTGGAAGACAAAACACAGGAGACAGAAACACTGACCATTTACAAAGAAAAGAAAAAAAAAGCCTCACTCTTAAGAGTCCATCAAGATTTAAGTTCTCAAGTCACAATGTATCAGCACAGACTTCTCATAATGCCTGAAACTTGGCACAGTAAATACGTGAATCAGTTCTCCCAAGTCTATCGTTTTCTTTGATGAGCCTCTTGAGTCTCAGGCTGGTTTCAAAGTAAGCCCTTCTCTGTTTGTTGATGACTTAATAATTAACATACTTGAAAACACATTGACTTCCAAATTAATCTGCTAATAAAATATTAATTACTACACTGGCTGTTATCCACAGAAAAAAACACAATCACTTTCTGGTTTTAAAAACATTAGAATTCGAAGCCCCTTTGCCCATCTGAACAGCCCCTGCTTTTGACAAGGGCATTCCAAAGCTAATCTGAAAAACTAGTCCAGGCCATGATTGCTGGGGTGTCGGACTTGCCTCATCACCCCACCTCCCTACTGGAATTAGACAGAACTTAGACGCTTAGTCTGATGGGAAACATTTACAATCTATTCTCTCCAAAGCTACCTGGAGGATTTCCTCCACATGACAAAGCCTTGGTCTCCACAACCCCTTATCTGACAACTCTCTTAACCAACTGTCAATCAGGAAATTTTCAAATCTACCTATGACCTGGACACCCCTGCTTCCAGTTGTCCCACCTTTCCAGACCAAACCCATGTACATCTTACATTTATTTGATTGATTGTCTTATGTCTCCCTAAAAGCTATAAAACCAGGCTGGGCTCTGACCACCTTGGGAATACGTTCTTAGGATCTCCTGAGGGCAGTATCAAGGGTCATGGTAACTCATTTGGCTCAGAATAAATCTCCAAATGCTTCACAGAGTTTGACTCTTTGCTGACACGGTACCTTTCATGGGTATTCATCTGGGGGATTCACAATCAACCGGAGGCATCAGTTGCCCACTGTGCAGAAGTCTCTGCAGGACTGAGCCTCTGGCACGGGGACTCCAACCCCTGAAGCAGCAGCTGTCTCACGTCGCATGGCCTGATAGACCTGCACCTCCAGGGCTTCTCATTTCAGAGTCTCAGCAACAAATCTACCAAACGTGATCAACATCACAGAATATTCCTCGGGGCTTTTGGCTGTTGTTTCTCCCCAAGTTTACTCTAGAACCAGAATGGCAACACTCGGAACAGGATGGTTCTCAGTCACCGACCCTCCTGGTAAATACACTGTCTCCAAGGCCCTTTCCCGCCAGTCACAGCTTCCTTCATGTCAGGCTCGAAGGCCACCTCCCCAAGAAGGAAATCTCTTCAATCCAGCAATCACAGCTCCTGTTCCCATGTAGAGCTTGTCTGCCAGGAAGGGAAGACTCCTCATTCCAGAGACAGCAGGTGCCACAAACTCAGGGTATTAGCCATTGCGAAGGCAAACACTCATGAAATTAATAGACTTTTTCCTCCTTGGATACTGACGTTTTCTCTTCTGGAGGTCAGCCAAGGCCATCTGCACGAGTCACGAGCGTGATGGCTCCAGCCCCTCCTTCAGTGTCAGGAGTGTGGCTCCACTCTGAGACCCTCCTGCATCAGCCAGGCCATGCACCTGTTCCCACGACTGCTGTCAGCGGACTACAGCGATCCTAAGATAGTCAGCAAGCTGACGTTCCGAAGGAAGCATTTTAAAGAAAAATGTGTAAGTTTTATTGCATGAAATCAGCTACATCTTTTGCTACTCCAGAGGCTTGTTTTGCTTTCCTCAAGGTTCTCTACAATGATCCTGACAGTCAAGGTTCCCAGTTACAGGCAGAGGGTTGGGCAGGCCGCGTCTGATGTGTAACACACACAGAGGATCCACGTCAAAGGATTTTCCCTGTTCACCAACATCATCAGGACAAACTTTAAACAGTAATAATCTGCCTGTCTGGAAAACTGAGCTCACTTGAGGACTAATGCAACAAATCTATTTGACAAAGTTGCAGGTGGACGTTTTAGTGAATGAATCACTATTTCAAGGAGGATAAAGGCTCACTATTCAAAGGCATGTTTTTGTCAAGTTTTCTAATTTCAGCTTCATGCATTTAAATCATGAAGTGAGACTTGTACATTACAGAATCTCTACAAAATAGACAAAATTCCAATTCTGTACCTTCACTCTCATTCTTTTCC
The DNA here is from genome assembly GCF_049350105.2 of Macaca mulatta. Lineage (NCBI taxonomy): Eukaryota > Metazoa > Chordata > Mammalia > Primates > Cercopithecidae > Macaca > Macaca mulatta. The sequence continues at coordinate 590,054 of NC_133416.1, read as the reverse complement.
ATATGTGTACAGATGGTCGTAATTTAAGTTGGCATTCCAACAGGATTTCTAAATTAAACTGTCTTCTACTTTAAACACTACGTGTTAAACATTACACGTGCCATTGTTCAACATTTATAGCAGGGTCTGTATGGCCCATTTTAAAGATTTCTTCCTCGCTAAAAACAAGCATTTAAACAATAAATGGTTTACTCTAAAATATTCTAGAGACAGAGATACATTTGGAGAGTGGACACACTTAACACAGAAGTACGCAACATCAAACAGGCACAACCAGCAGTGAGGGTGGAAAGGGCGCCATGTGAGTGCCCCTAAAAACACACACAAGCCTGGCTGCTTAAAAGGAATGAATATAGCTCAACACTCCTATGTGAACATTGATGTGTCTACTGCCTTACAGAATCCTCCTAGCTGAGCTGCAGGAATCTTCTTTGGAACCTTTTCTCACCTACACTGCCTACAGGTGCCCACTGGACTCCCTGGGCAGTATCATGTTTTTGTTTAGAATATCACACTATTTGGAGGCCTGTTTAATCCCAAGTCAGAGCCTTATCATAACTCAGACACCATCCCTCAGGGCTTGTGGGCTAACTTCGGCTAATGCAGGCTGCTCCACAGTGCCCTGCAGATGGGCTTGGTGCATCCACACGATTTTAGGATTTGGGGCTGCCGTTTTCTGCAGTCACAGATGCGGACTTACATATTCATCATGACTGAAGGCAGCACGCATTTTTATGTTCCTTCTGTAATGGTAATAATCATGGCAACATTTCCTCGATCCTTAGAAAAGCCTCCTAACAGCAGTTGCATTCCACCCCCTTCCTTAAAATTAATAGAATTTACCAAACTAGGTGAAATCAGTGTTCATGAGAAAGTGAGAAATCAGTGTTCACACAATGGCATAGTAGCTGGGCATAGAGTGTACGTCAACATCCCAAACTAAGCACCCATCACAGTTATTCCCAACTCGCAGGAAAGCTAGAAAATTTAGAAGGCTTAAAACATAATTATAAATGAAAATAACAAGAAATCAAAGTTTTTGAGGAGCATTTGTTAGCCAAGCAAGGAAAGCCATTAACCAGTGCTGATTACATTGCATTTGATTACAGCAGCCAAAGACGTGTCAAGAGGAAGAGACTTTTAAAGATTAGTCTTTCGGTAAGAATGGTTGCTTAACAAGTTCAGACTACTGGGGTACACCAATTATCAATTAAAAAGCAAGGCAAACTAGTGTGAGTCATTTTCCTTAATCCTTAATGCGTCAAAAATTACCACATTGGCCAAGCTGGTCTCCAACTCCTGACCTCAGGGGATCTGCCCGCCCCGGCCTCCCAAAGTGCTGGGATTACAGGCGTGAGCCACCACGCCTGGCTGAGAACTGTTTGACAGAGGCTGAGGGGAGGCTCCTGTCCCTTCCTGGGACATCCACATCCCACCCAGTTTCCCATATCGACTATGACACTCGAAGCATCACAGCAAGGGCAGCTGCATCCCCGCAGTTCTCTGCACTCATGCCACAGCTGCGTGAGCAGCCGCAGCCCTGGAGCTGCCACTCAGCCTTATCGTGCTGGCACAAGCACATCAGAAACTACCAAGCCCCCAAGAGGGAGGATTGGGGACCCAGGGGAGTGAACCAGGAGGGAGGAATGTGGCCCAGGAGAGTAGGGAGGAGTGGGGGCCCTGGGGAGTGAACTATGAGGGAGGCGTGGGGGCCCAGGGCAGTGAACCAGGAGGGAGGAGGGTGGAGTTCGGCCCAAGGAGTGAACCAGGAGGGAGAAGTGTGGTCCAGGGGAGTGAGTCAGGAGGGAGGAGGGAGGAAAGCGGTCCAGGGAATGAAGCAGAAGGCTCTGGGGGTAGCAAGTTCACACACCACAAATACCTCCCAATCCATCCGCGTGCAGGGAGGGGATGGAAACTACACAGGACCTGCAGCACTTTCTCCTCGCAGATGAGGAGTGAGGATACCGACTCATGCACAAAATCAGAGCTAAATTTCTACCACGGTGGGGAGACGCTTCATAGACCCAAATGGGTACAAAAAGAAACCAATCATACAAGATCAGTGGATGGAATGGGATCAGAAATTTAAGCCTGTAACGAGTTTTCAGAAAAAACTTCACTTTATCTGCAAGATGACTGCAGCTCTGCTTGATCATTTCTGCAAATGTCTAACTCGCGATGAGCCATCTCAGAGCCGTTCAAGAGGAGTAACAAAATCAAAACGCCACGGCATCCTCCGTATTTTAGATAGCCTGCAACAGTATGGAAATGAGCAGCGGTGCCAGAGCTTTCAAGTTTGTTTGAAGTAAATTCCAGCATCAGGGCAGCATCTTCCTGGCTGAAGCAATGAGGTAGGCTCCTGCTCACCGCATGGGAGACCAGCTTTCAGCTAAGCTGCTGTTAAGGGTCTGCAAACCATGATCCCCGACCGAGCCTTGGCCAGGGATTTTTACACGTTGAAGTTTTCACAAAAGAAATATATGCAGAGACTTCTGTGGCCCTCAAAGCATAACACGTTGCCTACTCTGCCCTTTACAGGAGCTTCTAGCTTTGCTGTCAGTTACAAAGTGTTTCTATAAAATAATGTCACTGATTCTCAAGCATGCCAGCAAAAGTCACACTTCTCAACAATCCTCAATGGAGATGCACCATCCTGTGTTTCACACAGATTTTAGATTTTTAAAAGCCAAAATAAGGGAGGTAATTCAGCTAAGTATTATAGTAACACAATTTGAGATACTTACTGATGTGTGACAACAGAATACTTGGCATTCCTGTGAGGCAATAAACTAGCTCAAACACAAAATAACAAATCAAAGCATGTTTTGGCCTCTCAAAGTGATCAGTGAAATTGGAAATAACATTCAGTTAAATGACACTAAAAAAAAAAAAAAAAAAAAAGCACAAACAAAACAAATACTACTACACCATCACTCCTTAAATTTATTTAACTACTGCTGCCAAATAAAATGGAGAGACTTCTTACTGCAGGGTAATAATCGGCCATTGTCATCATGAAATAGACCGCTGTGCAGGCTCAGGCCCTCCAGCCCACAAAGGCAGGGGGAGGGAGGAGAAACGATGGCCAGAAACAAAGGGACAGGGCAACCATGACCTAGTCAGCAATTGTACCCTCCCACCTTTCTTCTGGACTTACAATTTTGGAGCCATCTGGGTTTACCTTCCTATGTCCATAAGTCAGCCAGTTCTCGAAGCCAGAAATCTACAATGCTTCTGGCAGCCAAGTCCTCTCGGCCTTCCCCCCATGTTTTAGGGCCTCATCAGCTCACCCCTGGATAGTATCAATGGCCTCGGAGCTCCAGTCAACCTTGCACTCCACAGACTCAAGTATGCCAAGAGCCACTCCAGGCTGCCACTGCCATGACCAAAGGCTTTCAGAGACAGTCGCCAGCACTGCACAAATCCATGTGGCTTCACCAGGCGCAAAGCGGCTCCAGCATTCCATCCAGTCTGTCGCTGCTACCATAGCTGTGAGTCTAGGATGTGTCAGGAAGGGAAGGAAGACACCATGTACATCATCTCATTTAAGCTTCAGTGTCACAAGGTGGATTTTGTCGTGCCCGTTTTATGGATCAGGAAAGTTTTAAGGAGGGCAAGCACAGGGCCCTGCTGACACAAGAGCAAGACCCGCAGAGGCCTGGGCATGACCCCCGCCCCACGCTCCCTGGGTCCTGATATCCAGTCCTCCCCCGTGGGAGCCTGATCCTGGGTCTGCCTGAATTGCTACCATTCCTAAGACACGACTCACGTCTGCCCACCTCCTCCTTTATCTGTTTCCCGTAGCCCAGAGGCTTGTGTGCTCTTCCATCCAGACAGACATCACACTTCAGCACCTGCATCTGACATCACTTCAGCCAAAAGCTTCTCTCAAACCTCCCCCCACACCTGCCGGTCACACAGGTCTGCACCCATCACCTTTCTCACACGAATTCTCACATATTCCTGTGTAGCACCATCCAACTGATGATAGTCTGAGAGGAGGAAGCTTTGTAGATAAGTCCACGTTCTACTTTGCTCCCAGCCCTCCGTCTTGCGTCTTGCATGAGGCAACCGATTAACAGCAATTTCATTTCAGCACAACATTTCCATTTGAAGAAACGCAGAGCATAGGGCTCTGGTCATAATTAAAAGCTTGTTTCATTTGTCATTTGAAATTCCATGTACTGCTGCAACAGCAGCACCCCCTCCTCGCCAGGCTCTGCCCTAAGGACATCTTTCCTGGCAGTGAGAGCCCCGCAGGTTTCCCAGCACCTCGGGCTGCGGCTTCCACGCTGGGCCGGCACTGACAGGACCGGAATGGTGCCCCCAACAACTACAGGATTGGAAGCTGGTCGACTGCTCTGTAGAATGGAGACATGTTAGTAATCCCCGACATTTCCACTGACAGGCTGCTCAGGTAAACTGGGAAAAATCCACAAACTAGAAAGAATCCATGGGGAGGAGCACTTCTCTCTCCAACCTGGCAGCAAACGGTGGCTGTGCAGACGATCTCTTCAGGAAAACTATCGACTGTATCTCAGGTCAACAACAGCCCCGCTGAGGGCCAAAAAATCAGCTCCCCCTGGCCCTCACTTCCTAAGGGTCAACCCTCCCAGGCCACCTCTCCTGGAAGATCAGCTCTGACGCACCCACGACGGTCAGGAACCGGCTCTGGGACACATTTCCCAGGCTCCTGCCCACCGCCCTCTCTCTTCTTCCTCCTCCATCTCCCTCTTCACTCCCATCCGCCCTCCCCCCCTTTCGCTTCCCTTCTCTCCTTTCCTCTCCCTCCCTCATGTCCTTTCAGCCCTCACCTTCCTCACTGCACTTCCCTATGCAACTCAGCGGATGCATTCTCAGGTCAGTAGAGTTTTCTTTCACTCTGTTTTTATTGCAATGATCATTCTTAATGAACAGAAACCTGTTTCGGACCATGGGGATGCCACCTCCTGACCAACTGCTGCCCCGCGGCTCCGTGTCCACTCAGTGACCTCACGGCGCAGGTGCCCAACAGTATGGCTGTGACCAGGGGTAGCAACATGGGACATGAGAGAGGTATCCCAGCCAAGAGGCCCTGCAAAGCCTCCCCGGCAAACCGGAGCAAGGCCCAGGGCGGTAGGGAGAGCGCCGTGCTCACGATGTAGGCAGTTCAGCTTCCGCAAACTGTCCATCGACTGCAACTTACTTTGTTTCCATGGTTACAAAAGAACCATAAGCATTCTGAAATATGTTCTTGGTTTCATGTGTTGCGAAATCTAAGCAACATTATAAGAAAAATCACTGAATTCTGCCTGAGGCTCTAGGGGTGTTTTCCTCTCTGAAAGGAGCCCCCTTCCAGGACTTGGGATTGAGTGACAGCCTTCAAAATCACGGTTATCCTGGTGGTAACAGGGAACTCCTCAGCCCGCCGGGAGCTGGGGCCCTCGACAGCCCCCATGGCTCCAGACGCCAGTGTTCTAAGGATCACACATGTGCAGATAGCAAAGCTTGCTGCACACACGCCAGGTGCTAACAAGCCCCAAACGTCTCACTCATACTTGCTAACCACATCGCTTCTCTCAGCCTCCACGGCGTTTCACACTCTGCCTTTATATAGAGATGAACCATGCGTCCTGAGCGCTACAAAGATTCAACTCCTTCCGGGCAGAGGGGTGCATCTTTCCATCACGGGGTCCTCACTCCAGCTGGCACAGGATTTGCAGAGTGGGCGAGTCTAATGTTGATGACACTTTCTCAATATTCCCTTCACACCCCTCCAAAAACAAGAGTGCTGCCAGCTTCTTACCGACGTTGTAATGAGCAAAATATTTTTCTCTTATTTGTCACTTTTTAACGTAATACTAGTGAAGAATGTGACTCTGCATGTACACTGTAAGCACCCACACCGTGAACATTCTGCTCTCCTGTGACTGTATTCACAGGTCACAAGGACAAAACTTCTCCATAGTAGCCTATATATATATATATATATATTTATATATATATTTATATATATATATTTTTTAACATGACTTCCACTCATCTGAAAGTCACAGATGTAGCTTTTCCTTCATAAAAAGATCCAAATGATACACAAACCAGGTTTAATAAACACATTGGTCCAGGTGGGAAAATGACCCCTCAGTCTCCCTCCCCTCAAAGACCAGGGCAGCCAGGAAACTGCGCTCTCCAGTAAATGACAGCCGGCAGGATTCCCTAAATAAGCAGCCGGAAGATTCCCATCTCGCAGAGCACACCTTTCAAGACTCAAGATGCCCCCGCTCCCTGAATATCCGACGAAGAACAGGGCTACCCAACGGAGGACTGAGGCAGTAAACAAACATGTATTTGGCCGGGGGCGGCGGTTTATGCTTGTAATCCCAGAACTTTGGGAGAAGGAGGCAGGCAGATCACAAGGTCAGGCGATCGAGACCATCCTGGCTAACACGATGAAACCCCCGTCTCTACCAAAAATACAAAAAATTAGCCAGGCGTGCTGGCGGGCACCTGTAGTCCCACGTACTCGGGAGGCTGAGGCAGAAGAATGGCGTGAAGCCAGGAGGCGGAGTTTGCAGAGAGCTAAGATCACACCACTGCACTCCAGCCTCGGCGACAGAGCAAGACTCCGTCTGAAAAAAATAAAATAAAATAAATAAAATTTTAAAAGTTTTCAGCAAATAGCATCATCGACCCACAAATGAGAGGTACCGTTTTCATTCTAGGAGGGAAACACTACAAAACACGTATACTTTAGCCCTGTAAGTGAATTCTTCGGGCATTCCTGTGTCCGCTATCAAATGCAGCACATCACCTCAAAAGGCAAAGTTCTATAAGTCACATCCAAGGAAGGGAAAAATCATTCTAAGTTTTAGCCATCCAGTAAGAACCTGATCCAGAGAAGCCTACTTGTTCCAGACTCTAAGCGGCAATATATTGCTACAACGTAATGAAAACAAAGGGATAATTAAGAAAATTTCAATGCTAATAAAAGGCAAAAACATAATTAGATTTATTCTACTCTAGACAGAGCAGCCGGGCAGTTCACCCATACGTTATGAACGTTGCTGTTTTTCAGACAGGGTCCCAACTCTGTCAAGGCTTGACAGCAGGGGCGTGATCTCCACTCACTGCAAGGTCCGCCTCCCAGGCTCAAGCGATTCTCTTCAGCCTCTGGAGTAGCCGGGACTACAGGTGTGCAGCCATCATGCCCAGCTAATTTGTGTGTTTTCCGTAGAGATGGGATTTCACCAGGTTGCCCAGGCTGGTTCCCTGGGTCTCGAGTTCCGAGGCTCAAGCAATCCGCCCGCCTCGGCCTCCCAAAGCGCTGGGATTACAGGCGTGAGCCATCACGCCTGGCCCTTTTTTTTTCTTTCCTTTTTAAGCGATTAATGTGCTTCAGAGTCTTGTAGGCATTTAAAAAAAAAAAAAAGAAAAGAACAAGCAAATTCTGTAAGGGAAAGAAACCATTAACATGTTTTACACACCTCAAAACTCAAAACAGAAATACTAAGAATAAAATGTATTTTATTCACAGAGGCATTCTTAAAGTTCTGTAAAAGTGACACCATGGACACCACCACATCACAGACGAGTGTGGCAGGACTGCTCAGATTCAGAACACAGTCTAAACAGTCCTCCTGCCACTTTCCTCAGTGGGAACACTTTATTCTGTCTTTTATTCAAATTAAGTATCTTGCAAGGGAGTTGAAGAAAACTGCAGAGCAGATTTTAAAACTTCAATGCTTTTCTCAATTTTCGTCACATTCTGATGCATTTTTACCTACTACACGGCCAATAAGTTTAAAGCTTTTTGCATCGATAAAGACAATGCTCCTTGTAGCAATAGGCTTTTTCTTTTCTATACAAAGATCTATAACTTAAGCTAGTAAACTGGGCATTTCACAAAGATTTTGCACAATTCCTAGCACAGATTTTAGCAAAATAAAACCATTATCTTTCTGCAATTAAATAACCAAACATAGGAAACTGCACAGTTAAAATAACCATTCCATTATTTTATATAAACACAAATGATAAAGGAGAGTATGCTTTGGAAAACAGTGTTTCCATAAGCTAATGATGAAGCAGAAGACAGTTCCTCAGCCTCATATGACATTTGACAACCGAAGTACTCTGGCCCAAGCCCAGCCCGGTTAAATGGAGGGGAAGTAAACATGTGACCGACCGTGGTGGGGCACTGTGATAGCCACAGTCCAGGAAAGAACAGCTGACATGTTTCTTCTTCATGGGAAAACTGAAACATACTCGAGACACCTTAATTCTTTAAAACACAGTCTGCCCCAGTAACTAACCTTAAGCTCCCATTGATAAAGATTGCGATAACCAGAGGTGTTTATCCAGGCCCTCGAAAATCACGGACATGGTACATACACAACATTTTCCAACACTCAATGCTGCCAGTATGTTAAATGCGCTGTGATACCGGAGGTCTTGTGCAGGACCAGAAGCATCGCAGCCTGGTTACCTTCCTGGTGTTCAATGCTTTGTATGTGCAAAGTCTGCTGTTACAATTTACTGGGCTTAATGTCATTCAGTTTGTCACAGAAGAGAGCTATGACATTTACTTAATTCCACACACAGATTCTCAAGTTCATCTTCCACCAATGACTGCCCTGTCCACAAGACAGCGGAGGGAAGACCCAGGAAAGGCCTGGGAGATGCCAGGTGCTCACAAACTGGTGTCAGTCTGCTGGTTCTGGCTTAAAGGAAAACAGACATAGAAGAAACTAAAAGGACTCACTACATCTAATATCACAATGTTCTCAACTTTACCTTAGCCAAAAATAAAAGCGGAAGAGCAAAACTACTCCAGGGCATGATTCCAGGGCTAATCTGAAACATGAAATATTTAGAAGACAAAGCTTATTGTGAGTGCAATTAATATACACATAAAACACTGGTTTCGCAAAACCCAGTCTTTGCGATTGCTTTTATAAAAAGTAAAATTCTCATGAGGATCACATACACTAACTGATTTTCAAATGAAGGGACTGGTAAACTTCAGGGCATATGATTTCTGCCACACACGAGGGGAGCAGTGAGAGAGAAGAGCTAGGATCAAGTGTGCTGAAGCTGTCCTAGGACTGAAATTCAGTTTCTGCCAAAACAAAAACACAGGAGGCTGTCAACTTCGATAGCAAGCTCTGCTTGAGAGCGTCAAGATGTTAAAACTGCAAAGGGGCTTCTCCCTGCTATAGGCACGCGTGATCCTTGCAAAAACATAGCTCAGCATCATCAAAAATCAGGAAAGAACACAAGCTTTCCAGACACGAAATCCAAGAGCAGAAGGGAGCAGAGTCCAAGCTTGCTCGGCAGAACTGTTCCCGGACAACAGCACAGAGGACGTCACAGGGAGGGCAGGGCAAGCAACAGCAGCTTCCGTGATGCCGCAAGCAGGGCCTGAGCCAGGAGAGCAGTCTCCTCCAACCTGACAAGGAGGCGCGAGGAGCCACAGAGAAGTCAATTCAGGGTCTTTTTCAGAAAGGGGCAACAATGAGAAAATCTGGTCTTACCCAACCACCCCCCATCCACGGTAACAGCTAAACTCGCACGTGCGTCTGTCACCTTCCCCACCCCCTCTTGCAGATGCTCTTCCTGCACCCGGGTGCCTGTCTCCGTGCTGCTCCTGAGGCCACACCTGTTGCCATCCAGTAGTGACCACGAATTCACCTTTGTCCGGGCGAAGCAAACGCAGAGTTCACACACTCTTGTACAGGTTTGCTGGCCGAGAATCTAACCGAGCTGTCCAATTCCAGATGTGCTGGTACCAAGGAGAACGCTCGATGTCCGGCATTTATAAACGGTATCAGTGGGTTCTCCTGGGACTCCCAGGCAGCCGAACGAGGGAGGGAGCTGTTGCCCTGTTGCCCCGAGCCAAAGCAGCGCTGCGAGGCAAACACCACAGGCCACATCACACTCGAGCACCGACTCTTGACAGTTGCTCGTTTGTGTGTTCAGAGTTCAGGGTACAGGCGACAGACAGGCCTGATCTCAGCCATGGGACAGCAGTGATTGCCCACAAGTCCCGTATCTAAGCCCCGACTTGCCCATCGGCCTTCCTTCAGGAACAATGCCCACCTCACAGTGCTGCCATGAACGCTAAGTCAGCACGTATATACACAACCAGATTCATTGCAATTGTGCTTTCTACCCCAAGTTAATACAACCAGGTGCTATCATCGAGACTGAATAACCAATATTAGAACAGAAGGTCAGGCCAGCGATGGTGGCTCAGACCTGTAATCCCAGCACTTTGGGAAGCTGAGGTGGGTGGATCACTTGAGGTCAGGAGTTGCAGACCAGCTTGGCCAACATGGCAAAACCCCATCTCTACTAAAAATAATTTATCCAGACATGGTGGCACACACCCTGTAACCCCAGCTACTAGGGAGGCTGAGGCATAAGAATCGCTTGAACCTGTGACGTAGAGGTTGCAGTGAATGGAGATTGTACTCCTGGGCTCCACCCTTCCAGCCTGGGTGACAGAGCAAGATTCTAATAAAACAATAAAAGGTCAAGATGAGAACTGATTGCCAAGGTCCGCAGTCCATATACTTAAAACATAAAATTCATTAGCTAGTACTTGATCAAGTTGCTGCTTTCTTCATTACAATCTTGTATATCCTTCTAACACGGCTCAAAATGTTTACATTTGAACACACCTCGAGTATAACAAAAAATAAAGTGCCTGTATTTCACAAACGAGCAATTTCCAGTAAGGCTGCATCCTGCTCTAGTTAATCCTTTGACAATGTAAAACTGAGCCATCCTGACATAGCACTGACACATGGTGCAAGAAGAATGACCTCCAATTAAATCGCTAGATTTAGAGAACACGTAAATATAGTTTATCACTAATTCACTAGCCATTAGCAAGATTTTAAAGGAAGAAAAATTATCAGGACTGTAACTAGGAATAAAGGCAAAAATAAACATGAAGAAATTAGTCACGTTTAAATCAATACCCTTTCTGTGAGGCCGTAACAAAGTATACACAGCAGGGGCACAAACTGTCATGCTAAACTGTCACCAAGCTCTCTATGAAGGTAGTAAGAGCGTCCCAAGTCGCAGAGCCTCGTCTTCCTATTTAAACCCTAAACAGCCAACACCACTCAGCATGCAGTGAGAGCTCTGAAAGCTCAGAGGAATGCATGATGGGATGAAGGGCCCTAGCCCTGCCATCACCCTGCTGCTTATTAAAAATATAAAACAAACCCCTGCCTTCAAGGTGCCCAGATCTAACTAGTACAAGGTTTTGCTTTTAACAAGTTAACTACGAATGATGAAGACTCTCAACAGCTGTGCGAAATGTAAGGCAACCTCATAAGAGGAACTTGGCTGAGACTAAACCCAGAGATGGTTTTTTTAACCACAGAAGAGGAAAGAACTGAAGAACCTTACAGAAAGTTGACAGCAATTTCTATTTCTCTATGGTACAACCTGGAATTTACCTTTGAGACAGACTGCCCTTCTGTTCTGAAAAATCAGATTATTCTTGCAATCCTCCATCAGGACTGAAATTCCCAAAGGCATGGAAAACCAAGTACTAATTTTAACCACCCCCCCCAAAAAAAAAACTACCTATGATCTTAGATGTGAGATTTAGTATTCTCAAATTCCAAATTTGGAAATATTTTGCACAAAGTCCTTATTTTCCCTGTTTACTTGAAAGCTCTCTATTCTTTTGTCCTAAACATCTTCCTTCTCATCCTTCCAAACAATATCTGAAGATGAACTTACATATCGTTTTCAATGTTACAAAGAAGATACTACATTTGTCATGAACTGTTTATATTCACAGCTCTAGGAGGGATTTTGCTACATCGTGAGGAATAACACGAGGCAGTTAATACGCCACGAATAAAGAACAGTAGAAAGTGGACACATTTCCTGATGAGTGCCGATTTCTCATTGAGCTGCTGACAAAGTTATAATACAGAAAGCTAGACAGCTGCTCTGTTAGTTCTACCTCACTTAAGTGACCGAGTCATTGTTGTTTCGGTTCCCTCTCTCGTCTGGGGATGAGACACACCTCACAGAGCTGTTTATGATTTCAGGAACACACACATCAATGAAGTGACTGTTCCTAAATCGTTGCAAAGGGTAGAGTAACCTGCCAAATTTCAACTAGGTTGTAACAAACAACTGTTTTCATCCTACACGCTCCGGTGCCAGCGAGATGGTGCGTTCTTGGATCCCTGCGGGAGCCCTATTCCTGGTGCCATAGAGCGCACACACACATTTACATCCACATAATGTACGTATATGGCACACTGTAACACGTGTACCTGCATAGAGCGTACACACATCCGAATACGTGGAGTGTACATAAGTGCACTACGTGCGTACAGAGTGCACACACATCCAGATCCATGTAGGGTACATGCATAGAGTGTACACACATCCAAATATATATAGTGTACAAACAAGTTCACTACGTGTGTACAAGCATAGAGCATACACACATCCATATAGCAAATGTACATAGGTATGCTAACATGTATGTACATGCAGAGCATGCACACACGTCTATATGCATACAGTGTACACAGGTATACTATAACCTGTATGTACATGCATATGGCATACACATGCACATCCGTATGTACACAGGTATGCTATTTGCTATATGTATACACATGCATATAACATACATTCTTATCCAATGTACGTAGGTGCACTACAGCATGCATACACATGTGCAGTGTACACATATGCACATGTATACAATGTACATCAGTACACTAACGTATAAAACGTATACACATATGCAATAGTGTACGTACATATGCAGCATGTATACGTATTATTGTGTACATATCCAGAAGTTTATTCAGTGTGCATAGTGTACATGCATGCTTGTGTGCACATATGTATATATACATCTGCAGAAATAATGTGCACATACCCACATGGTGCACGTACACAGGTATGTATGTGGCATTAAATACATGCATGTATGTACACATGTAGAACAGATAGGTGTCCAACTAGTGTGCATATAATCATCCCCGTAGATACACACATATACACATGTACATGCATGCCTACAGCATGCACGTGTGTAGGACACAAATGTAGTGTACATACCTATACACTGTAAATACATGCAGTGGAAATACACGTAGTATGTGTACACCACATACACACATGTACATTTATACAGTACGCATACACCAAGACCCAGAACGGGTCATGAGTATTAACATGGCGCAAACGCTTCCAGTTCTACCTCAGTGAATTTTTTTCAAACTATAATAGAACTCATATAAAAAGGGTTTTAAGGAAATCAATACAGCTAGTGACAAAAAGAGTGGGAAGGGCACAACCACTTTCCCTCAGAGTTCTGGGCCTGACCGTGGAAGTTCAGAGGTTTCCTAATGCAGTACACATCAGAACTGACTCACAATGAAGCACTCCTTAAAAATTAAAAATGTGTCCTCATGTTTTGGCCTTTGAGACAAAGCCTCTTAGTTAATCGAGTTCTGACTGAATTTGACTCACAGTACTCTGGCAGATTCTTCATTTTCTGGTGAGACAGACGAATGTCCCAGGGTGAGGGCAATGCCAGCCGTTTCAGGGTCAGCTTTTCGAGGAGCGATGTCTGGCAGAACACAATCCAACACCATAGTAGGATCCCCCACCCAGCCACTTAGACGCTTTCTGGTACTTACTCTGTCTGCTTGTTTCCCTTTCTTGAATTCAGCTGGGGGGAGAAAAAAAACCAAAAAAATCAAAACCAAAAACAAACAGCCCATGTGTTTGTGTGTCTGAAAAGTGAATACATCCACATCCAACTTTCTAAATGATACACGGCAGGTGTTGATGGTCACCAACCAGTGGCCACTGTTGACAAAATACAAAGTCATCTGCAAACATGAACGAGTTTCTAGGAATACAAAAGTCAAGGGAATTTACTTCACATATTAAAGCTCTCAAGGGTGCTCATCAAAAATATATTTAGAGGTTTTCCTTTCAAGTTATTTTTGAAGATTTTTAAGTTGCAATACTTAAAAGCCTCTGGGAAAAGAAAGGATACAGGTATCTGGAAGATTTATACTAAATGATTTTCATGTCTTTTTGATAAATAAGGTCAGCCTTGAAGTAATGGGTTCCACTACCCTGAGGCTGTGGATGGAATCCACACCACCACCAGACAATTGAATAAACAGCAAGGCTGCACACACAGGACACAGGCAGTGAGCCAGCCTGACTAGTTGTCAGCTTCTGGGTCAGTTCTACCCAGTTCTGCCCAGGCCCCACTGGAGATGAAAACCTGCCCTTTAGAAGCCTTCAAACCCCACCTTTCAAAATCTAATCCTCTTCAACTGAGGCCCAAGTCCAAAAATCTGACATCTTAGCCCGCGTTAGGCCAGCTGTCCCCCAGCCTTTCTGGCACCAGGGATGGGTTTCATGGAAGACAGTTTTTCTGGGGGGTGGTTTTGAATTGCAACTGTTCCACCTCAGGTCAGGCAGCGGATCCTCATAAGGAGCACCTCCGAGATCTCTCACAAGCAGTTTACGATAGGGTCCCAGCGCCTAGCAGAACACACAGCTAATGATAGGGTCACAACACCTAGGAGAACATGCGGCTTATGATAGGGCTCCAGCACCTAGGAGAACAGGCGGCTTAGGAGAGGGTCCCAGCACCTAGGAGAACAGGTATTAAATGAGTTGGCAAAGCCAAAATCCACCGGATCTACCACTCCAAAGCAAACATACACCACTGCCCAATATTGATGTGAGCCAAAAACAGGGAAGTCCTGAGGGCCCACACTGACCACAGCCAGACACCACTTCTGCAAGAAGCAAGCACGCACCTAGAGATCACCAGTGATGACCCAGGAGAGCAGCTTTGAGCAGAGACAAAGGTGAAGGAGAGGCACATGGGCCAGGGTGCTGGGTGTGCCCGTCTTTGTGACCTCACTGAGATTGCTTACCTCTGGCCCTTGGTGTCCCTTCCTGTGGAGGTAGCAGCCCCCAAATCCCTGCCTCCCTTCAGCACTGACTGAGGCGGCCCTGAAGTCTCCCCAGGACTGAGACTGTTTCTAAATCCTGTTAACTGCACACCCACATGAAAAACAAAAAACAAAATATCAAGTATGCAGACAGGAAAATAAAAATACATGAATCCTCCCTTATTCAACAGGCATTTAAAAAGTAACAGGAAAATTGTGATAGTCTTTAAACAACCACCAGCTATCACGTCCTCTTGAAATGTTTTAGCTAATCAGGAACATCTTTACCAAGCACTTGTGTGTTCAGGAAATCAGTTGACAGGTCCCAGATAACCTCGGAGCCTGCGACCTGACCCCCACTCACGCACATCACCTCTCCAGAGGAACGTGTCCTGGACACCTTTCAAATGGTGAGGAACAGGAACAAGGGTAGCTTTCCCTCAACACCACAAAACAAGCTCGACCCCGAGGAGCCCGGAGAACAGCGACGTTTGTTTAGATGCTTTCCCACTGTCCTTGTCAGAGCAAACATTCCCATCCCACACCGCCCAGTGTTTAACTCTCCCTGGGATACCAGCAGCCGTCAACCCTCAACAAGCTGGAAACAGAGGCCAAGCTGATAGGAGGCCTCTCTCCATTCCTTACTGAATTCGCTCAGGACACGGATGTTCCCAAACACATATGGCCCCGAGTATTCCACACCTGGGGAACATTCAAACAGCAGACTCTGCAAAGACGTTCCCCTAAAGAGAAACTCAGTTTCTAACTTCCCTTAGGGAAAAACAGGAGACCCAGAACTTTCCAGAAAATCAAGTGTGAGAGGAAGCCACTCACCTCTGGCACTTCCTAAACCTGCCTTCCCGCGGGTGCTCAGGGATGTCCCCGCGACAGCCCCGTCCACCCAGGACGGCAGCAGGTCTCAGGCAGCCAGCACCTGGGCAGCTGGCGAAGCAACCCCAGGGTGAAAACGCCATCCCAGGCACCACTTCCCGGAGCCCCTCAGCAAGAAAAACAGAGGTGGGACAGAACCGAGGGCTGACTCGAGGCTGGGGAGCCACAGACCCGCACAGCTCAATCATCGGACATGCTCTTCTGTGGACAGAGCCCAGGGAGAGGCCAGCACAGAGACCCTCGTGCCGGCTCCACGGGCCAGCGTCCTCCAGGGCTGCAAGTTTGTGATCACAGCTTCAGAATTTGGTTCCAGAATCTTCCGGAATCAAACACGCACCAAACTGTAAAGCTGCCAGGACAGCAGGGCCCAGGAGCAGGCTCAGGGGAGGACCACTTAGAAACCCCACACACAGCATACACG
The DNA here is from genome assembly GCF_049350105.2 of Macaca mulatta. NCBI lineage: Eukaryota > Metazoa > Chordata > Mammalia > Primates > Cercopithecidae > Macaca > Macaca mulatta. Next base: position 573,785 of record NC_133416.1, on the reverse strand, counting down.
TGTGCATGCTTACTCCACACATGCCACCGCTTCACCCAATAGTATACACGCAAACGCATGTATGTACTCCATACACACCCTCAAATACACTCACCAAATATGATGCGTGTACACACTCCACACACACCCTCAAATACATACGACACACATGAACATGCTCACTCCACCCACACCTGCTAAATACACTCAACCACACATGCACAAACGTGACACACGTGCACACTCATTCCGGACGTCACACCCCTCACCAAGTACACAGGTGCACACACCTCCAAGTTCAGAACCTGTAGACTCCACAAGCTTTGGTTTCCCCCACTGTTTCTCTCATCACATGAGATCCACACACAGGTGTCATTTACTGACATCTAACACCCGGGGAGGCCCTTAGACAGAACTGCAGTCACAAGTCGGCTTCATTCAGGCATTCATCACCAGCCTCCTGAAGCCACCTCCTGTCCCCACGGGGAGCGGGGGCCGAGACCGGAGACGTCACTGGGCTTACAGATCCCCAGGCTGGCAACCCAGCGAAATGAGGAGGGCTGGGCCACGGCCCTGGAGGGAGACAGGTACTGGCTCAAGGATGCGGAACATGAGTCCTCATTTCCAGACAGTGTCACCTACGACAGCGTCAGGTGAAAGCCAGTGGTTTGGCATTCCTGGGATAGACAGTTCTGGAAATACAAGGGAAGCTTTTTACTCCTCCCCTCTGAACACATGAGGTCCACGGTCCTCTCACATCTAACACTGGGAATCCGAATCGGTGACTCCTTGTCCACCTGAGGACCACCCAAGAGGATCCACACACCTGCTACAACAGCAGCACCGCACCTGGTCTGCAGGGGAGCAAAGCAAATCCCACCTTTATGACTAAAACTGGATTACCCTGACACTGGCAGCCTGCAGTGTGTGTATCGTCAAGCCCCCACGTCTGTGCCACCTGCAAGAGGAACACAAGCCCTTAGTCCCAGGTTCTCAGGACGGCCTGTGAGGTGGATGCTGGCACCTTCCCATCTCCCAGGGGAGAGGAGAGAAGGCAACGGTCAGGGCTTGCATATCAGGAGGGTCGGGATTCAAACCCCATCTGCCTCACAAAGCAGCCCTTACCATTCAAGTGACTTCTATCATCAGCCTTAAAATGTACCACAGTTACCAGCAATTCTGAGTGCTGTTCCTTGGGACATCATAAGCAAACATTTTGTTAGAAAGGTTTTGCCAAATCTGCTTTCAAAATCCTATGGTATGAAATGACTAATGAAAATTTGAGCTATGAAATAAAGCACATAGTTAAATGAATCCCAAAATGACTATCGCGAAGGAAGTTTTAACTTGAAGTGAAAAATATCCTCCAAATGACATCAGCCAGAATTATCTTCAATCATTACTGATCCCATATGCTTCAGGAATTATACAGCATCATCTCAGATATGAACTTAAAACCATTAGCTGAATGCACATTTCAGCACAACCAAAGTTCTGCTATAATAAGCAGCACAGGCGTCTCTGGAGAGGATTTTAATTGGGACTACAAACGATGTGCACGATCGTGGTAAGAGGTTTCATGCTGGCTGTTCTCCAAGGTGCGACACAGAGAAACACCACTAACCTCAAAGACACCTGCTGCTTTGTAATGAGATGAGAGACGATGTGGACGGACTACTGTAAATATTCGAAAAGGAGAAACAATGCAAGGAAAGAATCGTATCAGTTACCCTTTACATTCTTGGAAAAAAACTATTTTTCTTTTGGGATGATTTTAAAAGAAAATGACATTTCTGGATTTTTTTTAACTTTTCTTTCTGAGACAGGGTCTTGGCTCTGTCGCCAAGATTGGAGTACAGTGGAGCAATAGCAGCTCTCTGTAGCCTTAAGTGATCTTCCCACCTCAGCCTCCAGAGTACCAGGGACCACAGGCACGCACCACCACACTCAGCTAACTTCTGTTATACAGATGGGGTCTTGCTATGATGTCCAGGCTGGTCTTCAACCCCTTGGCCTCAAGTGATCCTCCTGTCTTGACCTCACAAAGATTTAGCCTAAGCGACCATGTCTTATCGGAAAACAGACATTAGAGCAAATGCATTTCTGTAAGATTTTCTACCTCTTTTCACTGGGGAAAAAGGTAACTTGCCTCCAAGGGTCGGAGACAAAGACGTTACTGCAGACAAGAGCGCTGTGCATCCCGGGAACCGCTACACCACGGGGCACGGCCGTGCACACTGGACGCAGGAGTAACAAACGAGGCTAGCACAGGCCGATGCTGGCCCTCTTTCCAGAAGCAGGCCTATCCTTCCTCCTCTCCTCAGCCCCCTCTCCCTTCAGGCCTCAGTGGCTGCTGACAGGGGAGAGGCCACAACTAGAGGAGGCTCTCAACTCCACCAGGGACAGGAGTCCCGGACGCTGGGGACTCAACTGCTGTCCTCCGCATACACCTCCTTCTGGTCCAGCCTTCTCAGGAGCCAGGCGTGGCCACTTTGACCCTCTTTCCCTTATGTGGCTCCTACAAAAAACCAGTTCAGTGAGCCCAGGCTGCCTCACACTCCAGGGATACCTGGCACAGGCCCCCTCCATGTCCTTATCCAAGCTCCTGGGGCCAGAAGGGTCTTGCAATATTTCACTTTCCAGTTGACCATCCCCAGCCTGAAATCCAAAGTGCTCTAAAGAGCATTTCCTTCGAGTGTCATGAGGAAGCTCAGAATGTTTCAGGTTTTGGAGCATTTTGGAGTAGGGACTCTCAGCCTTAATTTGAACCTCTTCAAGGAAGCCACACACTGAAGCCCCCGATGTCCACCCTACACAATCCCAGCACACCATCTGAAGTCCTCAGCAACAGATTTTCTTTCTTCAAAAATAACCACAAGTCACAAACTCACACGCAAACACAGAAGGGGGTTGTGGACACCCACACAGATGATGAAATTTAACTGTCACATTTTTACCTAGGTAATTTAAAGTCATTCCTCAAAACACACCTGTTTTACTGAGTTGCATTTTAAGGTGAACACACACAAATCATTTCAGGGAAACAAACGTCACTTTGGGCTGCGTGTGGTTTCTTGACTCCCGTGAATAACTCAGCGTTCACCCTCACTTCTGGATAAGGGAGACGATGCAAAGAAAACTGTTAAAACAAAGACATGAAAACAAGTTTAAGAAGGGTTTGAAAGGTTCCTCCTGTCCTCCTGGAGGGGAGACGAGGATGCCTGGAAAGCTCACGGGGGACAGGAGCACAGCCTCCTCGGTGTGTCATGGACGCTGCCTCGCCAAGGGGAGAGGATGATGCCTGGAAGGCTCACAGGGGTGGAAGCACAGCCTCCTCAGTGCTTTCTACACTCAGCAGCTTCAGAAATTCCTGCAGAAGCAGAACACATCATGAGAACTGAGACTGGAACACCCCAAAGAAAGGGACGAGGGGTCAAAAAAAGCATTCGATCATTACCAAGGAGCGCGGGCATGAAGCCGCTTCAAAGACCGTGTGAGAAGTCACTCATAGGCGTTTCAGAAAACAAGGGTAGCGCGAGATTGCTCGATCAGCTCAAACAGGCTGCCATCCCTCAGGCCATGAAGTCCCTGAGATGAGCCTCTCACTGAGCAGAAGTCACTCGCATCTCTGCCAGAGAAAGTACTACAAGCTGACACATAACCTCATGAAACCTAGGCTTCAGCCGGTCGACAATAGTGAGTCTGACATGGTACATCCCTCCAGTTAAAGACCCCAGGGGTTCATCAGACAACCTCGAAGGGCTGTGTCTGTCCAGCTCCTTCTCCAAGTTCTGGATGATTTTTCCTAATGCACTATAAGCAGCATGTTCCAATAGAGATGTAATTAACTGGATGGGTGTCCTCTTAATTTTGAAATTAGAAACACACTTGGCCAGGCATGGTGGCTCATGCCTGTGATCTCAGTACTTTGGGTGGCTGAGACAGCTGGACTGCTTAAGTCCAGGAGTTCAAGTCCAGCCTGGGCAACATTGCAAAACTCCATCTCTACAAAAAATACAAAACTAACTCAGGCATGGGGACACGTGGAACATGTGCCTGTGGGTCCTGGCTACTCAGGAGACTGAGGCAGGAGGATCGCTTGAGCCTGGGAGGTTGAGGCTGTAGTAAGCTGTGCTCACACCACTGCCTGGGCAACAAAAAGGTTTTTTTGCCTGTCTCAAAAACACCAAAGAGAAAAAGAATTATATACCGGACTAGGCCAAAATAAAAGAGGCCTTCGCTGCCTACATAAAGGGCTTTCAGAATTCACTTCCATCCTTAGGAAAGGGGGCCAACACCAGGCTGTCTCCCTTAAGATGCCCTGTCTCATATGGGAAAAAAAATCAAGAGAAATCAAATAAAGGCCATAAAATACATCAGTTTCAACACTAAAATTTGATAGTACGCTTTAAATTGAAGATGAGTTAAGTCACATTTCCAAACCTCTGAAAGCACGGTTGCTGGGAGGGAATGGTTTGCAACACACAAACGCAGCTCTGTAGAAGTGCCCAGGCTGGATGAAGGCTCAAACGTCAGTGCAAGGAGAAAGTCTGAACAAACTCTCTCCTGCCCTGCTGCTGTCCTCTTCCAAAACACACTGTTTATCTGTCAGTTTAGAACAAGGCCTAGGGAGGTGGGAGGCAGGCCTGGGAGGGTCACCTAGCATCCAAGCTCCTCACCCACACAACGGCACGAGGCTGAGCTGAGCAGTACACACAAACACAACTAATTCTCCCCAAAAAGAAGACGGAAGGCAGCACACTGCCATGCCAGGCACCCTGCAGATGAGAAGATTGAGGGGAGCCAGAGGTACCTTTAATCTTGCTTGCATGGTGGAGGGAGAGGAATAATGCCACTCACTTGAATGTTGCACAATTCTTTCTAGCACTGAGTGGCAGAAAACAAAAATTATAGATGCTTCCTCAGATAAATGTTTCTGAAGAACTGAACATAAATTACGTTCAGGAAATAGCATTATGAATGCCTCAAGTGCTTCTGTTTTCAATAATCCCAGAGTAATTCTATAAACCCGGGAATCAGTCTCACCCAACTCCAGGATCATGGCCCAGGTGACGTGGGCACACATATCCTGAAGCTCCAATACTCAACTAAAGTGGGGCGAGTGAAAATGATCCTGGGTATAATTTACACGGACACAGGAAGGTGGCTGAGCCCCAAACCCCTAAACCAGGAAGACCAGTGTCCTTCAGGGGCCTCACCTCTGTCCTTTCGCAGCCTCTGGGAACCACCACTCTGCTCTCTACTGACACAAGCGCCCCTCCCAAGGTACAACACCAGGAAGATCATCATTCAAAACTGAGGAACGTGGCAGAACAAAGCTGTCAGGAGATTTTAATCACCAACACCACTTGTTACATGACCCAAAGATGATTAAAATCCCAGGCCCTTCAAGACTGAATGCTATCTATACTTAAATGCATTTCATCACCATATTGGGGGGTTATTCCTTTGTTTTGCTGCAAATATATCCAACTGCTCTAAAAGGAAAAGGCAATTTGTTAACGAAGCTTCTTGGAGTGTCTCAACAGGCCTCGAGGTAGGATAAAAGGCAGGACTTCCTGGCAGAAACGCTCAGCTCTGAGGTCAGGTGGAGTTCTTGAGCACCAACCAAGGCAAAATAAGGTCGAAGACCACACCACACTTTCCTCAATCACATCTTCATTCCACCTTTCCTTCTATTTCTCACGACTTCACTGGGAGAAATTGTGCTGAAAGAAAATGGAAACACAGACATACATAGGAGACCCTACGGATGCTGAGAATGGGTGCAGCCATCACAGTCCGAATGTCCTTTCAGGGCCATCTGACCTGGCTGGGATCCAAGTATCCAAGGGCAGGATTGTATGTCAGACCCGTGAAGCCAGGATTACAGCCACTGAACGGCAGTTTTCCATCCCACGGAAACCGGCCTTGCTAGGGGCTTCCTCGGGGACCACCGACCTCAAGCCACCACCCGTCAACTACTTCAACTAACCTACATCATGGCAGAGGCCTCCCTAGGCAGACTAGCCCTGTCCAAGTTCTGCTTCATGGCAAACCCTCCAGACAAACGTCCTTGGCCTCCTCCGGGAGGCTGTGCTCGGAAGTTGCCCTCATTTACTTCTGCGGCTCTGAGACATTTAACTAAAGCCCAACACATTTCCTCCTGTTCACATAGTATTGAGTTAAAAGACTTTTATGAGTAAACTTTCACTGGGAAAAATACCATTTCAGGAGCCCCAGTGACCACAATGAAAATGTTTTTACCTTCCCTTACGTGACATCGGCAACGCCAGGTCCAGGAAACGTTCTGGATCTCAGATAATGGCAAATCCACTCATAGTAAGTCTTGGTCTTGTTTCACAAGCTATCAAATGCTGCCCAGAAACAGGAAAAACCCCACAACGTGGCAAGGAGGGGCGACCAGCGTGAGTTCTAAGGCCAGACCACCCGGGTCTGCTGACAGCGTGGTGAGGGGAAAACAGTGCAGGGTCTAAGGCCAGACCGCCCGAGTCCCGCTGACAGTGTGGCTTCAGGAGTTTCCTAAACCCTCTGCTCTCCAAGTTTCATGTCAGAAAAATGCAGTGATAACCGTGTCCACCTCGTTTAAATATGTATATATATACACACACATATATATATACTCCAAACCTACAGCCCTATAAAGGTCATTAATCCTAGTTATCCTCAAGGCATTGAGCGATCAATAATGAGCCATCCCCCTGCTGCTGACCTGCCACAGCCCCAGCCTCCGGAAACCCCTCATCGACACCAGCCACACAGGATGAGGCCAGGGAAGGAGCAGGACTGTGTCTTGGGAACTTAAACTCTGGAAGCTGAGTTAAATCAGTGCCGCTCAAATCTTGTCACCAACTATCTTGTTAAATTGGGAGATTCCATCTCTGGGGATCTTGAAGGAACCTGAGGCTCTACATTGAGTGAGGTGAGCACTCGTGCTGCAATGAGACGGCAGGGAAAGCAACCGAATCTGGGGTCGCAGCTGCCTGAGGCTTGCGTCCCACCGGGAAAGTGGCACCAGGGCCCTCAGGACAGTGGCAGAGGTCCCAGGAGGCAAGTCCCGGCGCAGAGACTCATGGACCCAAAGATTGCTCCAGGACCAGGAGGGGCTGCTGCGCTGACAGCCACCAGGCAGGCAGCCTTCGAGCTCCTCCAGCTGCCATCCTGCAGGCAGGGAGGACAGTGCCCAGACCACCCTGGGGCTCCCCCCAGCCTGCCAGGCTGGTACTCTTACTCCAGCCACTGACAAGAGTCCCCATGTTGCAAGCTAGGTTGAAACAGTGCCTCAGGCCTCGGGGCACATGCACCCCCCTGCAGGGCCGGGATGGCTATTCCCACACATCCCCAACTCACAGCAAAACTTAAAAATGAAAGTCGGAAGATACACAGCCAGGAAACCAATACTCAAGAAGCAACTCCAGGGTGACTCTTCCTAGAGCTATTGCTATTGAACATCTTTAAAAACATTTCCAGGGTGACTTCCTAGAGCTATTGCTGTTGAAAATCTTTAAAATTCTTCATTTCAAAATTAGCTTTTATTACACTGTCTTCCCTATTCTACCAAGACTCTAGAAAACAAAACCATTACAATTTCCAATTCTATCTCATAGCAAGTTAGAAATACACGTTTCCTCAAAGGATTCTACGTGTTTCCTTGGCAATATCCTTTCCATGCCCCGTACTACTGCCCACAACAGAGAAGGCTTTTCCAACCCAACCCAACCCAACCCAATGGCCCTGAGACAGGCCCCTAACGAGTCGTCTACAAACTCTTGAGACAGGCTTGCCCTGACAAATCATCTGCAAACTCCATCTTCCATTAAAAACAGTACCGAAAATGAGCATATTACCACTTTTTAAAAATTACTGTAAAGTGGACAGTGTTCAGTTCTGTGAAGTTCGGCACAAATATTCCCATAATCATCATCACACAAGCAGAACAGTCCAACAGCCCCAAACCCACTCACGGGGCCTCATAAGCATACCCTCCCATTCTCAGCAACCACCCTCTCCGTGTCCTCCCATGACTCAGGTCTATCTTTTGCGAGCGTTGTGGCAAAACACTCGCAAAATCACAATTTCCTGGGCATTGTGCTTGGAGGTGCACCCAGGGTGTCCTGTGATCAACAGCCAGGCCTCGGGGCTGCTGGGTATTTATTATTCCACATATGGCTGTGGCACATTGTAACCTGTTTTGGACAACTATAGACAGCGCTATTAACATCTGGGCACAGTTTTTCTTAAACATCAGATTCTGTTTCTCTAGGGTAAATACCCAGGATTGGGGTCACTGGGACCCACGTTTGTGTGAGTTCAGTTTTGTAAGAAACCGCCAAGCTCTCTGCACCGTGCTGAACCCCAGCATCGCACAGGAGTCCCGACTGCCGGTCCTCACCAGCACCTGGGGCTGTCGGAAGACCTTAGTCAGGCGCTCCAGCAGGGGTGTGAACAAATTCACTGCGGCTTCGGTGCACATCTGGGTGCAACCAGTCATGCTGAAGGTCATTTCAGATGCTTTCGGGCCATCCTCCCGTCCTTCTCAGCGAAGCATCTGTTCAGGTCTCTTCCGCTTTTAAGTCAGGTGGTTTGTTCTCTGTCATGAGCCGTGGGAGTCCTGTGCATTCTGGATACGAGTCCTTTGCCGGCTGCATGGTTCGTAGACATCTTCTCCCCATCTGTCGAAAATGTGTCTCTTCAATTCCCTAGGGGTGTCTTTTATATTAGAAGTTTAATTTTGATGAGTCTTACCTACTTGTTTTCTTCCTTGATTATGGATCATGGTATGGCTAAGAGCTCTCACCCTAGGTCTCGACAATTTCCCTTTCTTCTGCAGGTTTTGTAGTTTGGTATTTTACATTCAGGGCTATGGTCCACCTTAATTTTCATACAGGAATTTCTCCCTGTTTTCACTCTTTTGCATACGGCTGTCCCATAATTCCAGCACCATTTGTTGAAAAGACTCGAACTCCACTGAACTGCTTTTGCATCTTTGGATCTGTTCTGGACTCCACTCTGTCAGCTGACCCGTGTGTGTGCATCCTGAGCATAATTTATGACTTTAGTGGCTGTCTCTGTGAAAAAAAGTAACTCTGTCTGGAAGCAAAAACTACATTAGAAGTGCTCTAAATAAGATTCTTCCTGTTGTCAGGAGAGCAAAGCCACTGCCCTAAGCAGAGGTGAGGCCTCAACAGCTCCCAGGCACAACCTTAACACACAATGGGGAAGGGAATTCATTTCAAGGGCCACAACATGAGACCAGCATAGCCATGAAAACTGCAATAATTTCACAACAGAATGAAATTCATAAAGAATTGCTCAGAAGCGTGTGATAAGTTACATAAATCACTGTTCCTTAAATTCTGACGGTTGACTAGAACAGATACAGCTTCACGGTACAGTTCAAACAGGAGAAAGGTAAGTAGGGGTGGTTTCCACACCACACAGGGCCTGCAGGAAAGGGACACTTTTCCTCTAAACGGGAGATCCCGGGAGTGATGTGATAAGCCATGGTGAGAGTCACAGAACTGTGCAAGCCGGAGTCGCGGCCTTTGCCCCACCACGGAACCTGTGTCCATGAACGATGAGGCTCAAATGTCAGGCCGGGGCAACCGAGGCAGTTATCAGGGGACAAGAAAACGAGCGCACGGTGGAGGCAAAGGTCTGAAATCGCGCGGCAACTTCGAGTCAAGTGGGACAAACTGACTCAAAATACAGGTTCGAAAAACCACCACAGAGAGCTGTTCCTCGGCTCTGGAAAGGCTAAGTGACTAATGCCCACACTGAGCATCTGCTCCCAGAGACGACCCTGGTGACCTAAGGCCCAGCTCCTCCGAACCCGCGCCGAACCTCAGTGAGGAACTTTGTTGGTATCTTACGGCACATTGACATGTTCCCTTAAAATCTGGTATTTCATCAACAATGCAGGCGCCAGCTTTGATTCATACACATTTCGATTAAACAAGATAATTTACACCCTGACCGTGCCAGGTAAGAGGTTTACTACAATCTTTAAACAGAGCCAGAGGCTACAGTCTGCTCCTACACAACACCATGTCTCTACAAGTTCCATGGGTTTTTACTTTCCATGTCTTCACTTGCCTAGTGCTAGAAAGCAGATTAAAAACAGAAGGAACCCAGAAACACTATTGAATGAGACTCAAATATCTTGCAGTCATCATCGTGATGAGATGTTTATTAAACAGAAATGTTCTCCCCTGTAGAAAGCAGCACACATCAACACGCACTGATAACTGTCGCCAGCATTCCAGATCATCTTCCCTTCCATGGCCACAGTGCAGGGCAATGGACCACGCACACCTGCAGACCCACGGAAAGCGGGGTGACACGGCCGATTCTTGTAGCAAGCAGGCCAGGGTGCACTCAAAGTGCATCTCTTTCCAGAGGTCCGCCATGGAAAGTTACACATTTATTCCACGAGTTAATGGCACTGCACCAAACATTTCTGTAAGATTCTCTAAGCAAGCATTTCCTTCTGCCTAAAATGGCCCGACACAAACTGAAAAAGCTCTTGGAGCTGCCAAAGACTTCAATATCCCCTTAACTATTGTCATGCACATCCATATGAAGAGACCACCAAACAGGGTTTGTGAGCGCAACATGGCTGTTTATTTCACCTGGGTGCAGGCGGGCTGAGTCCAAAGAGTCAGCGAAGGGAGCTAAGTGTGGGGCCGTTTTATAGGATTTGGTTAGGTAAAGGAATATTACAGTCAAATGGGGGTTGTTCTCTGGCGGGCAGGAGTGGGGATCACAAGGTGCTCAGTGGGGGAGCTTTTTGAGCGAAGATGAGCCAGGAAAAGGAATTTCACACACACACACACAAAATCATCGCTTAAGGCAAGGACCGGCCATTTTCACTTATTTCTGGTAGAATGTTATCAGTTAAGTCCAGGCAGGGCATTTGCACTTTTGTGACTCTTCAGTTACTTCAGGCCATCTGGGCGTATATACGTGAAAGTCACAGGCGACGCAATGGCTTGGCTTGGGCTCAGAGGCCTAACAACCATAGTCTTTACTTTTAAGGTGTGGGGTAAGATCATATAATCCCCAACTAAGCTCCTGATGCTGTGTGTGGCATCTAGCAACAGCACGTTCCATTCCTGGATTACATTTCACTCAAGAGTCCACAGTGAGAACGATTTCTGGTGAATGAAACACCAGGCAGGAGGGTGATTCCGCTGGGCAGCTCTTCACACACAGCCCAGGAGCTGAGGGGAGAGGAAGAGGCCCACGCACGTCCACCGTGCTCACGCCCCCTTGGAATGCGCCCCACTCCTAGAGACCCGGACCCAAGGGAAATCTGACCTGAAAATGGGCAAACCCTCACTTTGGCAGAGGGACAGGGACTCGGGGCCACAACTTGACCTCAGAGCAACACAAGTGCAGACACAGCACCCCAGGACACCCTCTCCACCCAAATTCAAGAAGGAAAACCAACGCCCCGCCCCCTTGCGGAAACCCCCGGCTGCTGGAGCAGACGCCTGCCGGCGTGTGCAGCCTCTCCTGTCCCACGTTCCGGGCTCAGCACCTGTGCCTCAGCCCTGGCACTGCTCGCCACACCCACAGGTGTGCCAGGAGGGGCAGGTCCTAAGGTCTCCACTGCACCAAAGCCTGCAAGGCAAAGGGGCAGCTCCCTCCAGCAGGAGTCCAGAAGCACACACTGCACCAGCGTCAAGGCATGAGAATTCTCCCCTCGGTCTCCGAGTCTCCAGTCTGTTGCCCGCCACGGTCTTCTGCCAACGGTGAGGCCCAAGCTGGGCGGCACATTTGGTTCTCACCATTTCCCTTGTCAAATCAATACTGCAAACATATCCAATTCATCCTGTCACTAAAAATGAAATAATCCGCCATCTCCATCACAGATGATGCAATCAGGTTTTCATTACCGGGTTTTTGTTTTGTTTAGTTTTTTGTTTTTTTTCTATTTTGAGATGGAGTTTCTGCTCTGTCGCCCAGGGTGGAGTGCAGTGGTGCGATCTCGGCTCACCGCAACCTCTGCCTCCCGGGTACAAGTGATTCTCCTGCCTCAGCCTCCCAAATAGCTGGGATTACAGGTGCCTGCCACCATGCCCGGCTAATTTTCATATTTTCAGTACAGACGGGGTTTCACCATGTTGACCAGGCTGGTCTCGAACTCCTAACCTCAGGGGATCCACCTGCCTCCTTCTCTCAAAGTGCTGGAATTACAGGCATAAGCCACCACTCCCGACCATTACTGGTGTAATTTCTAAGCCACTCTCTCTCACACCCACTCCCTTTTTTTTTTTTTTTTTTTTTTTTTTTTTTTTTTTTTTTAAAGAACCAGCTTTATGCCTATATTTTTTCCAAGAGAACCAGTTACCCCATTTCAAGTACAAATAAGACATGGTGTTTAAAAACCAAAAATGCCCATTTGCACAGAAGTCTCCAAATACCCAGTCGATTTAAGCCTTGAGAATAAGATCAAGCTGTTGGCTGAATACAACTTCCCTTTCCATCTGTCTGCCTGTGAGTCAGACACAAGGACGAAGCCACGAGCTAGGGACATAAAGGCAGGAACCACCAAGGTAGCCGAGACTCCAAATAAAAGCTGGAAGGACCAACACAAATGCACCACACCCTGCATGCCCCTCCTCCTCTCCTTCCTTTTCAGAATTTCCAGAGGATGAAACAGGGACCTTCTCAGACGTCCCACGGTGCAGGCGGCCAGAGGGGAAGGCGGCGGCAGCCTGAATGAGGCGACCGGGAAATCACATTCCACAAACAGAAATTCTCCATGTGCTTTACATCCTCTGTCTCTGAAGAACTATGCCAGTCTAACAGTGGCTAGAAAACCGCATTCAAGTGTCATTTCCCATTTCAAGCAAAGAAAACAGTGGTGGGGCATGAGGGAAAAACATAGCCATGTGTTCTGGGCTATTAAATAAGGTTTTTTCTGTTATAAACGTATAATTTTACATTCTCAGATTTCTGTATAATTGATATGCTTCCTAATTAGCAGACATAGTAATAAAAAGTGAATTCCAAGTGTAAGATCGGAGGAACCGTTCACATGGCTTCAGGTTCTGCTACTGGGTTTCAACTTAAGAAAATGGTTCTGTGTGTTGGTAACAAGGCCTGAGAGTCTGTGTGAGAGTCAGTGTGGCTGTAATCAGGGTTCGTGTTGGTTCCCTAGCAGAGGATGTTACACTGTTACATTATCTTCTACAAAAAATCCTGAAAAAAATGAAGGCTGAATAGACATACACACCTTCCCAAAATAATCCAAATGTCCACCGATATGAAAAACAGATGAATTACGGCTTCCATCGTGGAATATTCTTCAGCAGTGAAAACAAACTATAGCCACAGGTGCCAACTAGGATAAAGAAAACCTTTTAAACACGCTTCAAGTGAACTGACTAGGCAGAATTCCTTGATTACAGGCATCTGCTCCAAAAGGGTACTGTTATTAATCCTGTGATGTAGAATGATAGTTAGCAACCCTGTTTCGGGGCACATCTAGAAAAAAGCAAAATAATGACTATACAATTTTAAATTCTTTGTAAATTATAACTATTACTATGAAAATTCTAAAAATGTGAAAATCTTCCCAACTGTTATTGGACACGCTTCAAAATAAATACCCTGGCATTGCTTGCCACACCCACAGTTGTGCCAAAATAAATGAAAATATAGCCCAAGGTAGTAGAATTGAAACCTGAAGATGTACGAGCCGTCCCTGCCTCGCTATCTATACATCGTGTAGAAATTTAAGAGCAGGTAGTGACACTGCAATGCAAGGCTCAAACCAACTGGGTATTTGGAAACTTCTATGCAAAGTGGCATTTTCGGTTTTTAAACACAGTGTTATTTGTACTTCAAACAGGTAACTGTTTGGTTCCCTTGGAAAAAATATAGCCATAAACCTGGTTTTTTTAAAAAAATACGGGAGTGGGTATGAGAGAGAGTAGCTTAGAAATTTTAAAAGTATCAGCAGGGAGCAGTGGCTCATGCCTGTCATCCCAGCACTTTGAGAGGCAGGCCCAAGGGGCCTTTGAGGACACCGGTCTCCTCTGCTGCCTGCCTGCTGGACTGACCCCCCAGGACATTCACTGGGTTTCCACCCCTGTCTCATTTAACATCCCAAGGGTGGTCTTCATCCTCGTCTGGGGCTCAGCTCTGCCCCAATTTCCTAAATCTCTGCCTTCAGAGCCTGAAAACACCCACGCCCAGGGTCACCCTAAGTCCACGTTTACCCCAGAGAGTCCCCATTTTATGTTTTCCAGGCATCACCTTAGTGATAATTTATCCTGTAAATTCCAACTGCCTTCACACCTCACCCCTGCTGTCTCCCAGCAGACCCCACTCAGATGCACATGCCCCAGACCCACACCAAGGTCTGTACACGCTGCCCTGCTCTACCCATGTGGGGACCACCTCTCTTTCTTGAGGAATCAGCTGGCGATCATCTCCTTGTGGAGGGCTGCCTTGACTTCCAACTCTCTCCAGCAAAGGCAGAAGCCATCCTCGGTACTTCCCCAAAACTCAGGCCAAGTATGAAGATGGCGCAGATGCTAGCTGTGCCTGGGATGCCAAGGGCAGGGTCCACAGATGCTCTGCACATGGCCCGGGGCACCGCCTGAACACAGCAAGTGCTGAAGAAATAAAACTGACATGCACTGACCTCTGATAGGGCCTCCTTCACCATCCACATCTGTCTCCCCACTGGACAGTAAAATCCACAAGACACAGAGGGCTTGTCTCACTCATCTTCAAACTCCCAGGGTCACCCTGGCAGGTAAAGGGGACTCAAATGTCTTCTGAAGGAAGCAGCTGGTTAGCTGCCGAGTTAAAGGGCCTCTGAAATTCAGAGCTCTGCAAAGGAGTCCAGCACACTTTATTATGAATGACTCCAACCACGGCAGAAGTGGCCGTGAAACCAGTGCTAACCAATTCAGGGTTTGTTCACTGTTTCTCAGTTCATTATCACAACGCATTCTCACAGAGCAGCTGCGCACAGATCCTCAGACGTCTACACAGAGTGGGACGATGGCGCCAAGTCACGTCAACGTCCTGTTGCAGACTGGGAGACACCGGTCAGACACGGACCCAGGCAGAGCACAGACCTCGCGTTAAATCGGCTCCGTGTAAACAGCACTCCCTGCCAGGCCCTTTCCTATCTGCACAGCTTCTACAAATTCAACTCTCGCACCTGACACCTAAGAATACTGCATACCCCCATGTGAATCCCCTACTCACCTCCCAAAATGACCCGGCATGGCCGAGTACAAAAAATTTCAACATAGGCCGGGCGCGGTGGCTCAAGCCTGTAATACCAGCACTTTGGGAGGCTGAGACGGGTGGATCACGAGGTCAGGAGATCAAGACCATCCTGGCTAACACAGTGAAACCCCGTCTCTACTAAAAAAATACAAAAATCTAGCCGGGCGGGTGGCGGGCGCCTGTAGTCCCAGCTACTCGGGAGGCTGAGGCAGGAGAATGGCGTAAACCCGGGAGGCGGAGCTTGCAGTGAGCTGAGATCCGGCCACTGCACTCCAGCCTGGGTGACAGAGCGAGACTCCGTCTCAACAAAACAAAACAAAACAAAAAAAATTTCAACATAAGGGAACTGGAGGGCATGTGGGGCTTTCTCGAGTCCCTGCTGCCTCCTGATGGGAGGGCCCAATGCTTCACACCCCTAGTGAAGGGCAGGTCTCTTCGGCCCCCAGGCTTTGACCTGGAGCTTAAATCAGCATTAACTAATTTCACTTTCCAGGACCAACAGCCAGAGAAGGGAGAGGAGATGGAACACGCCCTCACCTCAGATCTGCTGCAAGCACACACTTCTCAGATGCGTCCCAAGGTGCACAGCGTGTCCGATGCCTGTTTCACATCCACCGACCTGCAGGTCTTCTATGTGGCATCAGCCTCCTGGGCACTGGGAACAAGAGGTATAATGGCAAGTCCCTTCTGCAGCAAAGCTGAGGCAAAGGGACCCAACACATTGGAACTGACCTTTTTCTGACAGTCTCAAAACAGAAGGAAAATACTGTACAGTCAACTCCCCCTCACGCAGGTTTATTTACCTGTGACTCAGAGGCCATGACAGAGAATTTCAGGTTCTTACCGATTCCTATTTTCCCCATCCAGGAAGCCTTTGTTTTTAATATCGTACGAACTTGCCATTTTGTAGGCCAAAAACAGCAAATATTGGCAGTTTCCTACAGTTCAACTGAATAAAATATGATCATGGCCTTTTGTGAAACCATGAAGAAAAGGTGGATATCTCAATATGTGTTTCCAGACTGGCTTTGTTCCTGAAGCGGTAACTCTGTTCACTCAGGATATTAGACACTGAAGAATAAGCATCAATATCCCACCAAGAAAACCAAAGGAATGAAATAATTTTGCATCCACCTTGGAGCCTTTTTAGGACAAGGCAGGACACAAACTTCTAAAAAGCTGCAATTGTCCCTCTGTATACACAGGGACATGGATTCCAGAACATGCCCCGAGTTTACCTAAATCTACGTATCCACAGGACCCCACGGCCACCCTATGGAACCACATGTAGGAAACGTCGGCCCTCCACAAAGACAGGTTTTTTCAGTAAGGGTTTGGTTGGAAAAAAAATTAACATAAGTGATCCTTCGAAGCTCAAAATCCATGTTGTTCAGGGTCAGCTGCATTTATTACTTGTGTCATATCTGAGGCCTGAAAGCCATCATTCTCGATACCTTAATGTGACGGTTAACAAACTAACTGTTCCGATTAGAAAGAGGAAAAAGCTTATTTTTAAGCTGACAATGAGAGTGGATGCGGCTACGGTGAACGGAGAACAGACCTAAGCAAGCACCAAGGCTGGGGTGACTGCCTGTGCTCAGACCCACCAGGGCCTGTTCTTCCACCTCCCTCTGCTGAAAGGGATAACCGCTTCTCCCCCACGACTAAAGGGCCTTTTTAAAATATTCACACGAGAAGTGCTATGAAAAGCTGAAAGGTCACAGATAACATTTTTAAAAATAAACATTAACGTAAGCACTTAACAAGCCCATTACGATTTAAAGGAAAAAAAAAAAACGGTATTAAGTTCCTGGGTGCAGGGGCTCATGGCCGTAATCCCAGCACTTTGGGTGGCCGAGGTGGGTGCATCACCTGAGGTCAAGAGTTTAAGACCAGCCTGGCCAACATGGTGAAACCCCTTCTCTAACGAAAATACGAAAATTAGCCAGGCATGGTGGCGGAAGCCTGTAGCCCCAGTTACTTGGGAGGCTGAGGGAGGAGAATCACTTGAACCCGGGAGGGAGAGTTTGCAATGAGCCAAGATCGTGCCATTGCACGTCAGCCTGGGCGTTGAGTGTGAAACTCCATCCCAAAAAGAAAAAAATATATAAAGTTTTCCTTCCAATGAACCTATCATTCAGCCACCGAGGTATCCTATAGCTACTTATTCAGCCATGAGATACACCACAGGCGATATAGGCGAACAGGACACAGTTCTTCCCTGAAAGAAGGCTGCACCCTCAACAGAAAGGAGGCACATACTCCGAATGGAATCGGCATAGGGAACAGATGCTGCTGCATGTGGAACTGGCTGCACAGAGCACCCACTCAAGTGTCTGAGAAACAAGGAGCCTTTGGTGCCATCACATTCCATACTTGAGCTGGGGCAGTGGGGAGCCTGTCATCACCAAGGACAAAAAGCCCCAGAACCACACAACGAGCTTACAAACTCACCGAGGCGATGACTGAGCAATGTGTGTGGAGTGATGCGAACACACAGATGTCAGGGCCACGCGCGGCGTTGGTTTTGTGCATCAACCTGAGCGTGCCCGGGGTGCCCAGATGGCTGGTTCTGCATTATTTCTGTGTGAGATGCATGTTTGCCTCTGGACTGAGTGGAGACCCATCCTCGCCGGCGTGGGGGGCACCACCCTATCCACCCAGGGCCCGAGTAAAACAGCAAGGCGGGGAAAACTGGGTTCACTCCACCTGTCTGGCTGATGGGCCAGTGACATCTGTCTTCTGCAGCCCGTGCTTCTGGGTCTCAGCTCCTCAGACCACGGTGGGATCCGCACCCTCCGCTTCTCAAGTCTTCAAGCCACACCCTCCCAGGACTCTAGCTTGCAGCCTGTGGGTCCTGGGGCTTCTTGGACTCTGTAGCCCCTGCAGCAAGCCTCGCCCTGGAGACACACGCACACCCGGCTGGCTGTCTCTCTGGAAGCCCTGACTAAAAGCCGCCCCTAAAAGTGGTCTTCAGAATTTCTTTCTAGCCCTAAGATCCCAGCGCCCCTCCTACAATTCTAGGCGGAAAGGTGAACGGAGACCAATGGACAGAGGTGTGTGCGAGGACACGCCAGGCAGCAGCACTGGGCAGGAGGGCACTAACGCTCACTAAGCAAAGAATCAATGTTGCTTGCCACAAAAATGAGAGCAGTAAAGATTTCTTCAAACAGAAATGAGTTTGTATCATGATTTGCTCTTAATACATAAGAAAGCATAAAAGTAGGCCTATTAACAATTACATAAGTCTTTAGAGGCCCTTGAACTACTTCTGCCCCGAGTCCTTCCCTTGCTATTGATGGAAATATGGGAGAAACCAGGAGGTCTGAGCGTGGACCTGGCCGTGCTCCCAGGGGCCGAGGAAAGCACCCATCTGTCCAGTCTTCCCTCCACCCCGCGGGGTTCCCTCTTACCCAGACTCTTGGGCTGACGCGGCTCATGCACTCAACAGCGCCATCATTAAACGTTTAGCTTCGCATCACGAGGGCCTCCTCTGGCCTCTTCTGACCACTCCTGAACCTCCAGTCAGCATTAGTCTGCAGGACACGCGTGGACAAAGTTGATGGATCACGGCCTCCAACGAGGAAGGTGCCAGGCAAGGAGTCGGAGAGCCGGGGATGGAGCAGCCCTCACCCAGGGAGGCGAAGGCCAACAGCGGCCACCACCGAGGACCTCCCTTCCCACCCTGAGGGCAGCTCACCCAGGGAAGCGAAGGCTGACGCCGGCCACCACTGAGGGCCTCGAGGGCTCTCCCCACCCCGAAGGCGGCTGCGATCACATTTTCCCATCGCACCAAGAGACCCCTGTATTGAGCACAAACCTTTCCAACCTTCGAATCAATAAGGAATCACAACACAGACATTCCCTCAATCCAAATGGCCAGCCCACAAAACAGACATGCAATCATACACATTTCCTGTGGGAAAATCAGTCAGTCTCTGGGGCCTCGCGCCGGGGGTGGGGGAGCATCATGGGGAGACGCCCCAGCCCCAGCCTGGCTCCTCCCTCTATAGCTCCTTTTCCCTCCTCTTCCCCCCGCCCCTTCCCACCCCCTCCTAGCCTCAGAGGCTCCTTCCTCAAATTCTTTCCCCTTGATGAAGTCATTCATGCCCAAAATACAAGGTAAAGTCATGGGGGCTCAAGAGAAAATCCATACCGTGGCTCGCGTTTTAGATTCTCATAAGTTTGAGAATAACCAAGCAAGAATCTTTGGCATCTGAATGGTCTGAAGGATTCTGAGCTCAATGTCCTGCACTGGCCCGGAGTAGATCATGGGTGTCTCGGACATCTTCACAACTCTACACCAGTTATTTTGAAACACACCAGCAGAATAGAACCATGTGAATAGCTGCTTCTCAGTTAAAAGTAGGAAAAGACTCCAAAAGCTGCCCTCAAGGAACATCCTTCCCATGAGGAGTTTTCTGCATCGGGCCCTTCAGGCACAGGCAAGGCCCCTGGGCCCAACTCCCTCATCCCTGCGTCATAAAGCAGCAAAGACAGTGGGGAATAAAGCAAGTGAAGGAGTCAGTCCCGCACAAAACGGGCTCCAGAAGCCACAGCTACTCTCCCAGTGTGGGAGCCAAGTTCAGAGACCTGGAAACACCAGCATTCCCAGGGAGGAGGGCAGAACAATGCCATTTCCCCCTAGTTTAGGGAGACACCACCCCACGTCCTCTGGCCTTAAAAGAGGAGAGACTTCACATAAATGATTTCAATGACTCCACCACACACAGAAAGTGGGCTGAGGGCTAACACAACCATATAAATGCCTGGCAAAAACACACTAAATGAACACACAGATAAGCAAGGTTCTCCTGTTATCCACCAAATATTCAGAAACAAATCCAGTAAGCAATCTCTTTGCAATCAAAAGACCAATTCAGAGGTGCAGATTAAAAATAAACATACAACTGAACCCTTAATACACCAAGAACCAAATTCCACGGAAGTGTTATCACATCACCACCTCCCAGCTGAAGGAAGCAGCACTGGCCACTGACCAGCTGTTCACTCGTGGATCAGTGAACGAAAGGCAGTGCTGTCCAGGACAATGATGAGATGTTAACCTGAAAAGGGCAAAATTGCAGAGGCTGGAGGGACCTTCCAGGTAACCCGTCCCCCTCGGTGGACAGAGGACCCCCGTGGGACCACAGAGCCCAGAGCTCCAGTGTGTTCGGGGCAAGGACTCAACTGCAACCCTGATGATGTCCGAACGCCTTCTGCCCTTCTGTGTCTCTGCCCCACTAACAGGGAATCCGTGAATGCTAAGGAAATGTAACGCATTTTACAATACATGTAGATTTTTAGCAAATTAAAGATAAACAGTGACAAACTTTGAGAATTAACTAAAATATAGTTCAGTGAATGCCCAAACTCAAAGCTAGTCTCCAAGAGGTGATAAGCTGTGTGTGGTGGTTAACGCCTGTAAATCCCAGCAGTTGGGGAGGCTGACGCAGGAGAATCACTTAAGCCTAGAAAGTTGGGGTTGCAGTGAGCTGTCATTGCACTACTGCACCCAGCCTGAGAAACAGAGTGAGACTGTCAAAAACAAACAAACAAAAACAAATTAAAGGAGTTCAAATGAACTCGCCCATACCCTTTAAATTTTCATTTGGGTACATGGGGTGATCTAGTTCCTTTTTCCCTTGCAATACATGAATAATCTAATAATTAAATATAATCTAACAATTACATGGGAAAATTTAATTATTTTCCCATTTCATTATTCCCTATCTCAGGGAAAAAGTTAAAAGTATTCCCTATTTCAGGGAAAAAGCTAAAAATCATTTTAAACCTTCCTTCCACAAAACAGTGTACTCAGTCATCTCTATCTGCTTGATCATGTGGAATTCAGCTTCACATGTCTACAATACAGTTTTTGTTAAACAGCGTTTATGTAGACAGGCGAGAGAAAGAAACACTTGGTCTATGTAGAAGCAGCAGAAGACACGTTTTAACAGAAAAGGGAGAAGATACCACCGTGTGAATCTGGAAATTCTGTCATCTTGTCCACACACACAGAAAACACCCAAGCACGTGCCTAGTGTCCAACAGGAGCACAGAAAGGACAGGGTTCCTCCAGTTGTTTAATGACCAGCCCCACTTGTCACCGCCACATAACAAAATCCGCACGGCAACTTCAGCACGTTTCATTCACGATTCCACGGAAATCAGGCTGAAGAACATACAGATGTTTTGCCCACATTTAAAAATCCAAGTGTGGGACTCATAGAAATAAAACACATTATGGGTTCACTTAACTTTTCCAAATTTTTACTTGGAGAAACCTATAAAGTTCTTGTCAGTTACATCCTTAAGTTTTCCAGTAATTTTTAAATGCGAAGGTCAGGCAAGACTTGTAAAGAGGTACACACATACGGCCCGGCGTGGTGGCTCACACCTATAATCCCAGCACTTTGGGAGGCCGAGGTTGGCAGATCACGAGGTCAGGAAACCGAGACCATCCTGGCTAACACGGTGAAACCCCGTCTCTACTAAAAATACAAACAATTAGCCAGGCGTGGTGGCGGGTGCCTGTAGTCCCAGCTACTTGGGAGGCTGAGGCTGGAGAATTGCATGAACCCGGGAGGCAGAGCTTGCAGTGAGCTGAGATCTCACCACCGCACTCCAGCCTGGGTGACAGAGGGAAACTGTCTCAAAAAAAAAAAAACAAAGGAGGTACACACATACATGCCATGTTCTTCTCTCAAAGAGACGGGCCCTTTTTTAAGATTCCAGAAGTAAATGGGGTTGTCATCCTGCTTTTGAGAGGATGGGCTGTGTTTTAAGCATGAACAGACTTTCCTCCATGCACCAAGGATGCACCATGGGGGCAGTGCTGCCGCCGCCTCCCCAGTCTCTGCTCAGGGTGGGGCAAGGGGAGCTCCGTTGTCTCCCGTATACACCGTCAACAGGCCAGGTGCTCAGGAGGCGGCTTCCAGGACTCGCTGTAGGCATTCGTCAGCAGGGCAGGCAGTGCCTCGTGCTGGTGGGCATCCAGCAGTAAGGGGGTCTTGCACTTCACTCCCTGGGCCCAGCCGCAGACAGAGGGGAAAGAGACACCTGTATCGTAACTCATGTGTATTTATAGATACACAGAGACTCTGCAGTGCAAGGTGCAGAACTAGAAGGAATCATGGAAATAAGAGGGAAGACATTTGGTTACGACTGGCAGAGTCACCTCAAGCCTCAGCACTTCCTGCCGGAGCCCTCACTGACCAGACTCCTCCAGGGTCACTGCCACTGCCTTGCCCAGCTCATGACAGGGCAGACAGTGACAGAGCCTCAGAACAACCTCCCACTCCTTCCTCACCAGCCCAGGGGATGAGCTGTTCATGAGTGTCCCAAAGCCTGAATGCGGGAACACAGAGGTGACTGAGCAGAAAGGGGGACAGCCACAATGGCCGCGGGTGTGCAGATATTGCGGGGCACCCCAGCAGCCCTTTCCGTCTTAAAGAGGATGGCCACGGGTGTGCCGATGCTCCCGCGTGACCCAGCCGTCCTCTCCACCTTATAGGGGAATGGCCACGGGTGTGCGGATATTCCCGGGTGCCCCAGAGCCCTTTTCACCTTAAGGAGATTTTCACAGTCTCATATCAGTCTCCAAACTATTCAGTGAGGTTGGAGGAGTATCACTGTGGACCAACACTGATTGGCACCAAGTAAGGGCGATTTTATAACCATGTCTCAACCATGAAACAATCAGGTCTTTGGCCATCTGGTCTAAGCTTTTTCTGTAACAAAGTTGGATAATTTAGTTGAACTTTGGTTTTCCAAAGCTTGTTACAGAAACCACATCTTCCTAGGTGTGGCTCTGTGGTGTCACGTGCACACTTCAGTAGCCAGGCTTGCCAAGACTCACGGCACGTTACACGTTCACCTGAGAAGGCTGCTGAATCATTGAGGGCTCTGGCGTGCTCTGAAATGAATTTGCCACTTCAGCCTACACTCTACTCCCTTGTTTGGTTAAAGAAACCCA
Organism: Macaca mulatta; assembly: GCF_049350105.2. NCBI lineage: Eukaryota > Metazoa > Chordata > Mammalia > Primates > Cercopithecidae > Macaca > Macaca mulatta. The sequence continues at coordinate 550,549 of NC_133416.1, read as the reverse complement.
AAAAGCAGAATTTGTTTTGGCCAATCGCCTGCTGACCCAACTGCAGAGGTTTTAATTAGAGTACTTTCATTGCATCATAGAAAGCAAAGTCATATAGATCAACTCATTATTACCACTCCAAAGGTTTAGTAAATCTCCAGATAATCAGGCAAACATTTTAAGAAGCTACATTAAGGTTTACAATACTCAAAATTTAAAACTACATCCATGTTCCAAAAAACCACCATTCCCATTTTAGATGGCCAAATGCATATGAGAAAGAAAGAAACGTGCTGAGCGCATTTTTTGGGTAATCTTATGGAGAAACTGCCACTTTAAAAATGGCTCTAGTTCCTGGCTCCAGATGGGTGTGGTGGGTTGCCTCACTCAATTTCAACTCCACCTGAAGCTGGGACACTAGAAATCCATTCGCAGACTCCACGGCACCAGAATTCCCACTTCTGGAAACAGCCAGGAATGCAGACCTGTAGCAGAGAATTCTTTCCTGCCCACCCTAACTGTCCTCTGTGGAAGGCGACAGTCAAAGACAAGTCCACCCCCCTAGTCGCAACTGCACCACGAAGAACCATTTCAAGGTGGGAAGTGATTGATCAGTGGGAACAGGCAGTTTAGCTAATCACTTATAAGGCAGAGAAGGGGGGTTTGAAGGCCTGTATCTGGTCTTGTCCTCGGTAAACGGTCATCCGCCAGTCAGCCTAAGCCACATGGGAAGGGGCTTCTTGCAGTAAAAGTGGGGGCGCAGTTGTGGGGAGGGGGAATGTCTTAACAATCACTGTTTTACAGGATCACAGGGCTCAGGCAATGTTCAGTATTGTCACACACCAAGGTTTTTATAGTCTGAAGAAAACTACAGTCCTAAAGTGTCAGTTCTCAAAGCCCTTAAGTTCCTCCTGCTAAGATTCCCAGAGTCTCCACTTCTTGCACCGAACCCCAACTTGCACAGGCACCTGCGTCTTCCTCCTGCAGCAAATGCAGATAAGAAGCTGTGGCTCTGCTGCAGTAATGATGCCATGCAGCCCTAACACCACAGCAGAGCAATGGCTCTGGCCTGAATGTCCCCAAAACCTCATGCTGAAACCATCTCCGAAGGGATACATTAAGAGGTGGGGCCTTTGGGAAGTCCTGCTCTCAGGACTGGGGTTGGTGTCCTTGTTGGGAGGCCTAGAGGAGCCCTCCTGCTCCTCCACCACGTGAGTTCTGACGAGACGACCGCTGCCACGCAACACCTGTTGAGATGCTGCCGTCTGTGAGCCACAGGCCCTGGGACACCAGATGTGCAGGTGCCTTGACCTTGGACTGCCTTGACCTTGGACTTTCCAGCTTCCAGAGCTGTGAGCAATAAATGTCTCTTTACAAATCACCCAATCGACAGCAGCCGGACAGAGACAGTAATGTCACAACATGAGTCACTTTCTCAGTGGGCCAGAGGACTCCCCATGAGCCACCACTCTAAAGCAAGAACTCCCTGGAGGATGGAAAGGGGTTCACAAGGAATTCTACCCAGCACCAGGGTGTCTGTCCTTTCTTGCAGGAAGACAGCTGAGCCATGGCAGGAAACTACAGGGTGGGTGGGGCTGGACAGTAATGTGTCACCTGCTCATCTAAGCCTCAGTCTCCTGCCTCTCATCACGACAGTGGGGGTAACACCCCCCTCACCTGAGCTGTTGGGGGAGGTAAGAGTGCTGGGTGATTAACAATTGTTAGTTCCACAGAAATAAGGCAAAGAATCTGCCCCATGTCTTATAAAACCAAATCAGCCCAGGAATTCCACATCACTACTAATTTGCATGGGAAAATACCAGATTCTCCTAAGTTCTGGCATGTCATTTGTATTAATAAAGTTTGCAGAGTTTTCACATACTAAGTATATAAAACAGGAAAATAAATCATGCAATTTGGAGGCTGAAGCAGGAGACTCACTTGAGCACAGGCGGCGGAGGTTGCAGTGAGCCGAGGCCTCGCCACTGTACTCCAGTCTGGGTGACAGAACGAGACTCCATCTCAAAAAATAAAAAAAAAAAGATTTTGCTGCTTCATACTAGTAAAGTGGGCAGACTCTACATGCCAACTCTTATTCAAAGGTCGCCTAACACTGACTCAGGAACTCTGGCCCTGATGTGCTTGGAGTTTTAATCCTAACAGTGTTAAAGACCACTCCCCCAGGAGCTCTGAACAAGTACTCCAGGTATACGCTGAACAAGACCACACACTCTGACCGAAATCTAACTTCCCAGACCCAAACTACAGAACCACAGAAGACACTGCTTCTGTCCAACTTTGTGTTCTGCCATCGTTTGTGTCCATTATTTCCTACAAACCATCTCATTAGAATTTAGGGCACACAAAAGGCCGATACAACAGGGTCACTTTTCAAAGGTTTGGAGGTGAAGAACAGATACAATGCATTAGCTTCCTATTGCTGCTGCAACAAATTACCACAAATGCAAACCTCCTCTCAGCCCAGGAAGTCAGGAGTCCCAGGGCTGAAGTCAAGGGGTCAGTAGCTTGTATTCCTGCCTGGAGTCTCCCAATTCATAGAAGCCACCATGCAGCTTGACTCACAGCCCCACACCCCTCCTACCACTGCCCCGGCCTCAGCCCTGCACCCCTCCGGACTCTGCCCCTGCCCCACACTCGCCCTCACCCCCACAGCCCTCTGGCCTCTATCTCGTCCTCAGGTCTCCTCCTCTGAGGCAGACCCTCGTACTGCCTTCTCAAAAGGCACATGTGAAGACACTGGACCCACCTGGACAACCCAGGGTCCTCTCCCATCTCACTGTCCGTTACACTCACATCTGCAAAGCCTCTTTTGCCATGGAAACTTCATTATACTAACAATCATTTAACAAGTCCATTCTAATGATGTGAAAATTGGCATTGTTTTCCTCCTAATGAACAGATCAGTCACCCATGTAACCTATAAATATTTGACTATTAAATATACAATACTGTAGGAGACAGAGATGAGGAAGACGGTTCCTCCCTGAAAGACGACTGGACCCTAGACGGAGGGATAAACATTCTGAACAGAATCAACATAACTCAACATTTGAGTCGGAGAGCTCAAGCAATAAGACGTTCAAAGAAGCAACCAGAAAGTATGTACTGTGCCCGTAGTTCACATCTGCGCCTGGCGTCATGAGCACGAGCATGCGGACACACACACAGGGCCCAAGTGTAAGATCAAATATAAGGAGCTTTCCACTGTAGATTTAACTAGATCTTATTACAAAATAGCCTCCTGATTTTTATCCAAAAAGTTCTCTGTAATTAAGGAAATTAATTTTCCCCTAAAAGGCATTTCTCTAGCTATCATTCCATATAAACTAAATGGGCATATTAAAGAAAAAAGACAAGGCCGGGCGCGGTGGCTCAAGCCTGTAATCCCAGCACTTTGGGAGGCCGAGACGGGCGGATCACGAGGTCAGGAGATGGAGACCATGCTGGCTAACACGGTGAAACCCCGTCTCTATTAAGAAATACAAAAAACTAGCCGGGCGAGGTGGCGGGCGCCTGTAGTCCCAGCTACTCGGGAGGCTGAGGCCGGAGAATGGCGTAAACCCGGGAGGCGGAGCTTGCAGTGAGCTGAGATCCGGCCACTGCACTCCAGCCTGGGTGACAGAGCGAGACTCCGTCTCAAAAAAAAAAAAAAAAAAAGAAAAAGAAAAAAGAAAAAAGACAAATGTTTGACTTCGGGGGTTTGCCTACGACTTGAATAAGCATGATTTTCTTCTGGCCAAGCAGGGAGCAGCTGGACCAGACTGGAGGGAAGGAAGAACAAATTTCCACTCTGACCTCAGTTGGGCACCAGAGTCTTCCCTGTCAGAATGTGGGTGTGGTGCTTCCCACACACCAGCCTCTGACGAAACTCAGCCCAAGGGTGTGGGAAAAGGCTGTCTACTTCTGAAAAATCTACAAAGTGCAGACACATCAAAAGCTTCAGAAGACTGTAAAGGGCCAAGGAGACCACTACACCCTTGGAGTTTACAGAAAATGGTCAGCATCACACGTGCCTGAAGTCCAGGGTCAGCTCCCGGCTGCCGCGACGCCGTGAACGCAGCCCTGGCTTCCCCTCTGATGCAGAGAGCTGGTCACTCTGCCGGCAGCACTCAGAGCTCAGAACATTCTAGAGGAAAGCAACGTGTTCCTTTTAAAATGGGGAACCGGGGCAGCACAACTGAAGCTCTACGACTGTCTCAACTACTGGGTTTCGGGGTAGCATTAGGAAATCGTGAGAATCCAAATCTCAATTTCATACAGATTCCAGATTCACTGCAGGTTCCAGAATTTCCTGAGACATTCTTCCAATTTATCACTCAGGATTCCCTTGCCAAAGCTAATAAAGTCTACATTCCTTACGGAAAACCCACCATAAGCACCACCACAAATAAGATCAACTGACTGACGCCCGCCCTTCGCACCAAACATAGAAACTGTTACTCACACAAGACTGTGCTGGAGGCAGCTCTCAGCTGAAGCCGAATCCGTGAGACTTCATTATCCCCCATTTTGGATCGAGTGTGAAGACTGTCAGCAAACCAGGGCCCCAGTGTAAAGCAGAGAACAGATCCTCTGATGCCTGCCTGAACATTTCCTTCCCACCTCTGTCTTGGATATTGAACACCCTCAGAGCTACTGAGTCACCCACATTTGCAGGTCATTTATCCAGCCACCAGGATAACACAATTATGCGATAAAAATGCCTTCTCAGGGCTTTGTCATACTCAACAAAGAAGCTCAGAGGGCTAGGTAAGCGCAAGAAAGGGGGAAGCGTCCTCCAAACAGACAAAAACCAAGGAAAACTGTGCAGAGACTCGAGAGAGAGCAGAAACACAGCCCGCTGTAGCCTTTCAGGTCCTGCTGGCCGCAGCCCTGCGTTAGGTGGCACCATTTCCACAGATGCATCCTGCTGGGCCCACTTGAAAGGTCCCGCTTGCGAGACACTCACCCCCACTTCCAGCTCCTGCAAGACCCGCTGCAGCCCCACTCCATCCTGGGGGCCGACTGTGCAAGTCTTCCCGGCGAGACCCCTCAGAGCCTACTCAGTGTCTGAGACTGGGAAGCACCAAGGATCCAGAAAGGCACAATCCCATTCTCCTCGTGCTGCTTTCTGGGTTCCAAGTTGTCTAACGAGTCCTGCATAAACCCCGGGCTGGGGAGCCAGCCAGGGCCCAGCAGCACCCAGCTCATGCGCTCCACTCACCCCACAGAGGACCACGGAGGCCCCAGCACGCTCTGTCCGCGGGGCAAGACACCAGAAACAGCCACAGTTCAGGGTTCTGCCACCCGCCCCGCTGCCGTCATTACCTCCTGGGATCTGAATTCTCATTGGTTGCAAAGGTGATCCCACAGCTCCGCTGCCTTAATTACCTGCTGGGATCTGAAATTGTATTGGTTGGAAAGGGGATCTCATTGCTCAAGCACTCCCTGCTGCCTCCTTGCAAACAACATAAAAAATCCAAAACCCCTTGTAAAGAACGTTTACTATAACCTCAAAACAAGACACATCCCGAGACCAAGGAAGATACACACGCACATCTGACACCCGGTGGACGTCAGTGACCGACGCCACGGCTTCCGTGTGGCGTGTGAAGCAAGAGGCCTGTCACAGTGACTCAGGCTGGGATCTGAATGGGGGTCTTCCAAGCAACTAGGCAACCAGGACGCACACCCCAAAACCCAAGTCCCCGCACTCATGTACCTCGCAGAAATGCTGCGTGGCCATCGACACCAGTTGTGAACCAAGACCGATCTGTGTCCTGTGGCCCTCACAACGTCCGTACATGCCTGGGCCCAGCAGAGACCCGCACGGCACCCTGCTCGCCTCCAGTGGGGTTCTCTCCTGCCAAAGGGGATGGCCCTGAAGTCCGTTGAGATTTCCAAAGCTCTACAAAGTCGTGCTTCCTCCTGCTTGTTCAGAAGGCCTAAAGCCCTGAAGACACCAGTGAGAATTGACCTAGCCTCTTAAGGCAGCTCAAATACCTAAACACAGGAACGCTGGACCTCTCTGCCCTCGAGAGCAGCCGATAACACACTGGGCTAAGCAGAAGGTACAGATGTCACATCCAGAAGCCAGTGGCGCTCAAGATTGCATTCCAGGAGCCGCCCATGTGAGTCCCTCCAAGGCTTCCAAGTCCCACTTGATTGTTTTCATCGTATCTCTATAACATCAGAGACATTATATCCCACGGTATCTATGAGATCGTCTCCACTTTTATGAGCACATATGCTCCCTGACTTACCATGGGATGAAACTGTTCCAATAAACCCAGCGTAAGCTGAAAATATCCTAAATAGAAAGTGCATTTGACATCATAGTTTCAACTTACAACGGGTTCATCCAGAGGCAGCCCATCTTGGGCCAAACAATGCACTGAGTGTGACTAGTTCACACCATCACAAGGTTGAAAAAAAAAATCAGATATGTAACAATTGGGAGCCAGGGACCCTCTGTATTGGGGCTCCTGTCTTCAGAGACAACAGAAACCTCTTCTTACACAAGAATCACAATTTATAATCCTCAAAATGTTAAACTTAGTTTAACAATCTAGACGTTCAAACAAAGCCAAAGTGGGCCCACAAGGCCGTTTGTGCCCTTCACTAAGACGCACGACTCTATAATAACCCTCACCACAGCCCCTCAGGGTGGGTCCCAGAGGCAGTTGAGGCTTGTGGCTACGGACACTAATGAAACCAAAATCAGAGTACGCAGGTGCAGTCAAGTCATATGACTTCTCCACTAGCATGTGCACAAATGTTCATCAGCAAATCTCATCTTCGCTTTACCTCCCTCCCATGACCTAAAAAGGAGTCCACTACACACACCCATACACACACACACCACTTCAAAAACATAATTAGTACTTGCATTCAATTCTGGGCATTCGGAATAGACCTAATGGGTGATTAAATCTTTCCTCCAACCCATTGCTTAGTCTTCTTAGAGGATGAAGGATTTTGCATAACACAAGTCAACATATAAAAGATCTGCTATAGAAACAGACTTTCAAGTGGTCCTCATTAGAGTGATTCAACTAATATACAAAGGACCCAACACACAGTGTATATTAGAAGAATGATTAATTTGTTCCCCTAAAAATCCTAATATCTACACAGAAAAAATACCCAATACACATTTTATCATTCTTTACCAGTATAGTCATACAAAGGAGTATCACAAAAGCAAAAGAACAGATTTGGTTTGACTCACAGTTCTAAGTTTAATATAAAATTGCTAAAACCACCAAGACAAACATGACTATGAAATATTTAACGATCTTCACCTAAATTCAAGTCACCATTCAACCACCAATACCTCTGCTCTCCTTACGGGAACTTTCCAAAAGTAAATTCTGGAATTAACAGGACAAAATTTTCTGGTGACAGAAATTAGGAAGAAATTGGTTGAAGGCCGTTCCTTGGCTGTCACTTTTTCTCAATAATATTTTGTAAAATAAAAGCGTCAAACAGATCTTTACATTAACTTACAATCTATCAAGCAATACTGGAGCAAGCTTTAAATATTAGCCACATTCTGTCAGGGCTGACTAACATTAAATCAGTATCAGTCTCATGTCTTGTAGGATCCACAGCTCATCTTCTTAAAACCACTTAAGATTTCATAATTAACTCAATTAAACAATGTAAGTCATCTCCTTGATCTTTGACATGAAGGGGTAATTTTCCCCCAAAATAGTACCTCTTTCCTTGACATGATTTAATCTGTGGTTAGAGTATTTAACAGGATTTCTTTCCTTCTTAGAAAATAAAATATACACCTTTCCAATATGAAAAACTCTAACTGATAATGCCATAGCTTACCCAGGTCAAAAGCATTTTTTTTTGAGTTAAAAAAAGAACCTAACTGCATCTTTGGACCTTATGTGAGGTAGTGTCCAGGGCCACTGGGACCCCTACTTGGCCAGTGTAGCTGGGTACCAATTAAAGACAGAAACCCAAGCATTCACTCAAAGCCCCTTCCCAGCTGTTCATCCTAGTGGAAGAAGCCATGAGTACAAACGAATGCGGCATTCTACGGAGGGCTTTGGGGATAGGCTGCTTGAGAACATCAAAGTGGCTCACGTCCCCCGAGTATAAAGCCAGTGACTGCTCTCAGCTTCCATCCACAGTAGCCAAGGTCTGGAATCACCTGAGTGCCCGTCAACAGGGGATGAAGGGAACGTGGCCCGAACACACACAGGAGCAATACTCCACCACACAGCGGAGAGCCCTGTCATCCGCGGCAGCATGGATGGAGTTGGAGGACATTACGTTAAGCAAACGAGTCAAGCAAGGAAACGGCGCATGTTCTCACTCATAAGCAGGAGCTGAGAGCAGATCTCATGGAGGCCAAAAGTAGGTGGTCAACAGGGCCCAGCAGAGCCCACTCATAAGCAGGATGGGCAGAGGCTGGTAATGTGCACAAACACACAGCCTAATGGGAACACGAGACCTACTATTGATAAATCAGCAGGGGGATGGCAGTGGGTCATCTACTGTGTATTTCAAAACAGCTAGGAGAGAATAACTTAACATAACCAGCACAAGGAAAAGAAACTATTTAAAGTGAAGGACATCCCAAGTACACAGATTTCATCAATATAGGGGTGAATCAAGGTATCACATGCACTCTGAAAATATGTACGTATATCATGTATCAACAGAAACAAAAACCAATGACAGAACCATTTGCGAAGCACGTGCAGGAGAAGAATGGGAAGCCTGACATGGTGTGGCTGTGTGTCCCCACCCAAATCTCATGCTGAACTCTAACCCTATGTTGGAGGTGAGCCCTGGTGGGAGGTGATTGACTCATGGGGGTGGTTTCTAATGGTTTAGCACAATCCCCCAAGTGCTGTCCTCATGATCGTTCTCCTGAGATCTGGTTGTTTGGAAGTGCATGGCACCTTCCCCTTCACTCTCTCTCCCCTTCCAGCCATGTGAAGACATGCCGGCCTCCCCTTCACCTTCCACTCTGATTGTCAGTTTCCCCAGATGTAGAAGCCTGTACAACCCACAGAACTGTATGCCGATTAAACATTTTTTTTCCTTATTACCCAGCCTCAGATAGTTCTTTATAGCAGTGGAACAACAGTACAGTCCTCAGGACCAGCAATGTTTTCCTTCTACCCAGCGGCCAACAAGGTCCTACACCGTAGCTGGTTTTCCAAAGCTTTGCCAGAATGCTGAAGCTGTTTTGGGGATACTAACTTTCCCCATCTCTGGCAAACCAGATGGGGCATCCTATTTGCCTCTTACCACCTTTCTCAGAGAAACCCCACCTCTGAAACAGCCTCCACCAGGGGCCTCCTTCAGCAGCAACAAAGCTGAGTGTTCCTTGCACTTCCCTTCTTCTGAACAAGTAAACATCTTAAGCTTGTTTTTCCATCTTCCCAGCTCATTGAAAAAAATATCTTATGCTTTCTATTTTCCTGACACACACACATGGAAGAGAAGTGCCGTGAGGGCAGGGGCTCTTGTTTTCCCGGATCTGAGCCTGGCCCTCAAACACTAGCCGAATACTAACACGATATCCAGAGGCAGAAATGCAAATATCCATATGACTTCAAATACCCTAAGGACCTAACAGGCCGAGTGGCCCATGTAACTATGGTGTGCTGGGCCATTCAACTGGTGTCCAAATCCCTGTCCAAGTGAGCTCTTTAATTTCGAGACTTTTCAGACAGCTGTTTTGTTGTTGTTGTTCTGTTTTGTTTTTATTAAAGGGATATGTTACAATTATAATCAAGAATATCCCAGGCCGAGTGTGGTGGCTCGTGCCTGTAATCCCAGCACTTTGGGAGGCCAAGGTGAGCGAATCACCTGAGGTCAGGAGTTCAAGACCAGCCTGGCCAACATGTTGAAACCCCGTCTCTACTAATACAAAAATGAACCAGCCATGGTGGCAGGCACTTATAATCCCAGCTACTCAGGAGGCTGAGGCAGGAGAATGGCGTGAACCAAGAGGTGAGGCTGCAGTGAGCCAAGATCGTGCCACTGCATTCCAGCCTGGGCAACACAGCAAGACTGTCTCAAAAAAATAAAAATAAACCAATACTCCCAGTTAGTTCTTCACCAATGTCAGATACCTCAGTTTAAAGAAAAATATGAAAGCATGTTTTTATATTTCAGTGTTGAATTTAACCATATCTTTTAAGAAGATATGAAGATAGAACTTCCTCAAGGATTGGGGGAGAGAAAAGCAGTTAAGAAAATCTTAAAACCTCAGGAGAAAAACAAGTATGGGTTAAGACCTCAAGGCAAAACTTTTTCTTTGCACTTTGATTTCAAAAGAACAGAGATGCCCAAATTATGAACTCTCCCATCTGCATTTTATATTCGTCTGTGTCCTTTGAAAGGCTGGAGATGGGATCCCAGGTTCCAAAGTGCCTGGCCGTGGCTCACATCAGGCGGCATCTTTCACAGCCGTTTACTCCCCTGACTCTGCCTAGAGAGCTCTGTGGCCCAATTTACAAAAAAAAAAAAAAAAAAAAAAAAAGTCCTAATTTACTCACGTTCATCACTTTCAGCAGAGTCTCAAGAAATGAGACAAATATTGAGACTCCACAGAAGCAAGTACTCTCTTCCAAAAAGTCAAGTGTCAGGTTCCCATGAGCCAGGCAGCTTGCTTACAGAAAGCACTGGCTGACTTGCTGGTTGAATGTTAAATGCATTTAAAATGTTAAGTGATCAAACGCCCCTCCTAGTGGGTGTGCGCGTTGAGCTGGCTGCAGTAGTGATGCAGACCACGTTCTTTCCTTTGGTTTTGCTTCAAGCAGAGGACCCCACACCCAGGAAGAGGCCGAAGGACGGCATCGAGGTCTAGGACAGATTTAAGGAGAGCTGCAGGCTGACTGCCTCATCTGCAAATAGTCTCTCATTTCAGAGAAAATCACTGAACAGAGTTCATAACACGTGAATTTTTAAAATTCATATTTCTAATTTCATCCCATTAGAACTTTTGAACCTCCACCTCCCACCTAGAGAACGTCAGCTCAAGCCGATCACAGCGCAGTGCGATTTTCTATAAATAATGTGCACGCCTGCATCTGAGCTGAGATGTGAATGTCTGGAATGTGCCTGCCAGGCCCAGGAGGAACTGCAGCAAGTGTGGGGACACAAGCCGCTAAGGAATCTGATTTGGAGGGAACTGGAGGCAACTAAAACTAGGTCCACTGGTTTTTCTTGGTAAGGTTTGACCAGGCAAACTGTTATCACTGTTGCTAATTTATGGTAATTGGCATGGGGACTTAACAGTAAGTAATTAGAGTAATTACAGAATTTGCTACTCAATTACAATGGCACAGATTCCTGAGAATGGAAGAACTGTTGCCCAGGAATAGAGTTCAAGAGGTCCTCCCCATGCTCCGAGGAACATGGCATTTCCACGCACCCCTGCTTTGGTCCCTGGCCACCACCATCCTGATCTCGGCCATCTGATGGCATCAGTCCCCAAAGCTGGAAACACCTGACACCTCTTGTCACCCTCCCATCTGCCCTGCCTTCCTCCAGTCCGGGATATTCAGGGATGCCCACATACAGGACCAGGAAACCAGGGTTATCCCAAACCAGTGCCTGCATTCAAAGTCCTCCACGGCAGCACAATCACCAATGGCCAATACTCCCAGAACCTTCCACCTCAAAACGGGAGCACATCTGGATTCAAGCTGACAATGCTGCATTCTCTTTGCCATGTACACATGGAGGCATGTCAGGTTCCACCTAAAGGTATCAGGTTCCACGCTGCTCAGGAACCCAAACCTAGTCACTCTGCATGATCTCAATTCACCATCCACAGAGAAGCCTGCAGTTTTCCTCTGGTGCACGGTGTGGATGGTGGATGGTGGATGCATTTCCCCTGAAGACTCGGAAACAGAAGCCTGGCCAAGGAGGCCAGTCACCCCAGCCCCTGCAAGGCCCGGACGTGACCCTCTGCTGTCTGCACACAGTACCCAAGTCTAGCAGTGCTGGCTCTGTGGTGGGATCCATCTGGGCCTGCAGAGGACCCGGGGCACAGGAACCGTGCAGCCTGGCTGCAGCCGGAGGCCTAAGGGATCCCCACGAGGCTCTCCAGCCTAGGTGCCCTCACCACAGGCAGAGCCATGCAAGAGAGTTGCCTGCTGAACTGGAAACGCCCCAATCTGCTCAGCCAACACAGAAAGACAACAGCCACCTACAGCTGCTGAGCCCCAAAACGTGGCCACTGGGCCTGAAGGGTTGAATCTGGAATTTAATCTGTGAAGTTCTTTTCAAATGTGTTTAGCTATGTAATCAAATCTTTTTTCTAATTCAATTTAAAGGAGCCTCTGGCTATGGGCTCCCTTCTCGGGCTTCACAGCTCCAGGGAGTAAGAATGGGAGAGAGAGAGGCCCAGAGCCTCTCTGCATTCTCCACGTTAATTCAACAAGTCATCATAAGGAAAGGCACTCCAGCAGGAGAGGTGTACACGGGAAGAACTGGGTTGGCCCTGACAAGCATGACCCCCATGGCATCACAGCTGCCTCAGGCAACAGGCAAAAGACAATGATGCCCACCTGGACAGGCCACCGGATGTGATGATGCACCCCCAAGCCCTAGTCCCACAGTAGCCAGAGACCACCTGCTGCTCATCCCGGGTGAAACAGGCAGAGCTACCGGAGCCCTCAAAAGCAGGAAGAATTAAGGAAGCGATTCCCACGACACACGTGACACTCCTTGGAGACAGACACAGGCTTCGCTGTGAAAGTGCAGAGGACGGTGGAGTCCCTAGGCAGGCTGCTTCTTCCAACGATCAGGAAGAAACCAGATCCATTTCCTTGTAGGAGAATCATTTGTACCGTGATTAGACAGAAGACAGAAGGTGGCTGATGTTATCAAATCATCAAGCACCTCACGGCTGCTTCTCCAAGGAAGGCCTGGAAACTTGCGGCCACCCGCGTAGGGGCCGCAGTGTTTACAATGGAGATACGGGTGACCGAGGTCTGGCTTCCTCAGGGAAGCTACATTTGAACTTTCACCACTGAGGAATCGGTCATTTACAGTCACTCACCCTCAATGCAGAAGAGGGCTCAAGACACTTCACCAGACTTCAACACTCAGGGTTGGGGTTAGGGTCAGGGTCAAATTCACAAGTTTTACAAGATGTATTTCCTTGGGATGCCAGAAGAGATGCAGCTTCACACCCCCGACCTCCATGGTTTGCTTAGCCCCTTCACCAGTGGATCTCACCAACAGATGACACATCCACGCCTCATCCATGGCAGCACAGAAAACCACTTGGAAGACAGCCACTCCCACCAAGCTTCCTGACTTTGGTGTTTAAAATCTGCATCATTTAAAATCTGCATCTCATACGTGAGATTACACTCCTCCGAACAACGACATTGCCACTGTCATTTCACCCAAAAGGGCTTTAGGAAGTGACACGCGGTCCAGACGCCAGAGGTCGCCGGCCGCCTTACTCTAGCCTAATTCCTTTGTGCCTGTATGGAGGCTTCACAGATACAGCCCATTAATGACTGTATGAGAAGCTCAGGGCATAGACGAACTCAGTGCTGAATTTTTTCCATTTATCACCCTTTGTTTTGTCCAGAAGACAGCTGAGAAAGGCGGGGGCAGATCATCTCCTCGAGTGTAATGACTCTAGCCACTTCTCTTCACCCCAGGTCACCACTCAGTCAACACCCTTTTGAGAAACCAAAGCAATTCTGTTCCCTTCACTCCGAGTTCCAAGCACTAAATTCCTCCGTTTTATCAATTAGATTATCAAGCAGCCGTTTGTAATCTGGACTGCAATCTGATACGAAATTTAAAGCTAATTTAAGTTGCGGTAATAGCTCCTATTCACATTGTAGATAAGGCATGAAGGAAAACTTTAATCTGTTCATAGGACCAACTTTGTAAACAAACCAATTATTCAAGCAATGATTGTCTTCAGTTAGATGCAAATTACTTTGCTCATAAAAGATTTTCCAGTAGGAATTTTTAAATCCATGGTCTGTCTTTTCTGAGCCTGTCTCTGCACCTTCCCCTGAGTGCACAGCAGGACTTCTCAGGGCATCCCATCAGCAGACCCACTGAAGAGAATAAGCCCGCAGCCCGCAGCCCCCAGCCCAGGAATCAAGTCCGAGCCCCAGCAGCCCCTCGTCCAGCCGGGGCTTCCTCACCAGCACAGCACCCAGAGGTCTTCCAGGTTTAATGCCACGTGTGCGTGGAAAGTAGAGTGCTGGAAGGAACACAATAGACATTCAACAATGCAAATTCCCCCCTGGAACAGCCCAGCAATCCTCTGTACCTTCCCCCAAAGTACCCATGCTAGGCAGGCGTAGAGTCCGATGGGGGTGCCTAGGAATCGGCATTTAACACTATTCTGATGAATAAAAGTTTGAGAGGTCGGTCAGCGAGAGGCTGTCGTGGCCTCCACTCATTTGCAGGCTCTGAAGAGACACAGATTCAGGTAACAGGCCAGACAGGACAGGACAAGGATGGGGAGGTGGAGGGCAAATTCCATGGACCACCATCCGCCCCGCCATCCCCACTGAGACTCCGTGATTTAAAGAGAGGCAAAGCCAGGGAGAAAAGATGCCCGCACCACACGAGCGACTGAGATTTCACCTAAAGCACGCAGCATGTGGCTGAGGGCCAAGGTTGGGCAAGCCAGGAGCACAGAACGGGGTTCACTGGCCCAGAGGTGTCTCCCACACCCACACCCCGTGCAGACCTCCCAAGCACTGCCTGTGTCTCCTGCCTGGTTTAGTTCCTCCCCGCCTTCTACTGTGTTGGTTTCTCAGCCGCCACCCACCACCACACAACCCTCTCTACAAGCTTGGTGGACTGAAAAGAGCGGGGGCGGGTAAGATCTGGGCTCTGGGGCCAACGTCCTGCCTGAGACATTAGTTCCAACCCAGCTAGCTGTGATGTGAGCCCCCGAGATTTCTCAAATGTGAGATGGGAAGGTAACTGAACCCACTCACCAGGACGGCTGTGCAGACTGAGAGTACATATAGCCACACCTCGGCATCCACCACACGTGGGACCCCAGTCGTGTTGCCCCTGATGGGAATCCCTCTATCTATGCCCCTTCTGCTACCAGAGCCAACTCCCAGCAGTAGCTGTGGAGGGTGCATCCTCTATACCCACTCCACTCCCCTCCCATCGCTCCACGCCGTGACCTGCCACGCAGCGGCCACCAGCAAATCCGGCCCCACTGGATAACCGACCACCAGCCCCCCCTCACTTTGGGGCGTCTTCCACTTGCAGTTCCGAAGCAGGCCGAGAAACCGCCCTCAAGGGCAGTCACCTGTTCCTTATTGCATGTAATGACCTGCCACGCAGGACCACCAGCAAACCCAGCTCCACCATCCAGGCTCCTGTGGATTAACCGAACCCCCACCCCCCACCTTGGAGCGTCTTCCACTTGCGGTTCTGAAGGGGGCCGAAAAACCGCTCTCAAGGGCACTCACCTGTTTCTTATTGCATGTAATGACCTGCCAAGCAGGGCCACCAGCAAACCCAGCTTCACCGTCCAGGTTCTGGTGGGTAACTGCCCCCGTCCCCCGCTTCCTCCTGGGGTGTCTGGGAGGCTCAGAAACTGCCCTCCACGGGCACTCACCTGTTCCTTATTGCACTAATACCTCATTTACAGAAATCCACTTTGACTTTCCAGCACTGCAGTTGTGACAATTTAGCAATCCTGCTTGCAAGCTACAAGAGCTTGAGGTCACGTCCACCTCACCAGTATCCCAGAGACCCAGCACTATCCCACTGTGTTTAAAATTCCAAAATACTCCTTCAAAATGCTACTGGCATTTGCTTTGCACATAAAATGCTAACAACCTTCAAGTGAAACAAATATCTTCAACAGTTTGGTACAACGACATGTGAGTTACACATCTGCCAAGTTGTAAAGCCTCATGCATTTATAACATTTTATGTACGGTCAAATGGTTCATTAATATAAATTATGAGAATCTCTAAGAAACAGGTTTTTTCTGGCATTAGATGACCTAAGGAAAACTGGGTTCTGGCTGGCTTGCGGGCCTATAGAGACAGACATATCTGCTGACACAACCAAGCTCCTTCCCACTGATGTGGCCTCATCCCAGGCCCCTCACCCGGATGCCTGCAGGCCCCTGGAGGAGCAAGCTGACCTGTCCACATTTCTCAAATGCACAGCTGTTGCTCACACTGCAGATAGAGTTCAAGGCACGAGCAGGCCACCATGCTAAAAATACCACGCAGCGTCCACGCTAGGTGACGGTGGTTTTCACTCCATCCCAAAGCCCCAGGTATGAGTTTACAGCCATGATTACCACATGGATTTTTAGACCCTCAAGACATACTTTGTTTCCTTTTATGCAACAAAGTTAAAAGACTATCACTCAGATATAGGCTCTGAAACTGTGGAATAATTATTTGGGAACAGAGCCTCTGCCAGATCAGGATTAGCACTTGGGAAAACACCCCGTGACCTCGGTCCACACAAACCCATCCAGACCAGAAGCCTCCCGCACTGTAATTTCTGTGGATTTCTGTAAACGAGGTATTACTGCAATAAGGAATAGATGAGTGCCCTTGGAGGGCAGTTTCTGAGCCTCCCAACCACACGGCCATTTTCAGGCTGAAGCCGCACCACCTCCAGAAACATTGTCACTCGCCGAGGTGTGCCTGGCTTCTCCCTTTTTCCAAAACTTAACAAAACCGGAAAAGGACAGGTCTGTGTAGTAAAACACAAACTACTTGCGATTCCTCTTCCCAGTTCAGGCTGTAGGAAGCTCGTCTCGGCCCTCACCGTGTTCTGACTGTGGCTTGGTTCCCATAAGAAATAAAGTCAGAATTCTAGTCCCTGTCTCCTGGGCAGTGTGGCAGGCATACATACCTTCAGTTATATGAGGAAAGGCGTGGCGAGCCCCCTTCCTTCAGTAAAACTGCACAGTTCCCAGAACCCTGATGCCATCTCCCTCACACCACTGTGAACACCTGGACAGAGCACATTTCAATGCGTGCACATTTGTGGGCTAGTTTTCTATTTCTCCACTAAATCACCCCAAATTTAGCGCCCTAAACTCTGACTTATTTTCTCACATTTCTGGAAGCTGGAGTCCAAAACAGGTCCCACCATCTAACGTCGAAGTGGCGGCAGGGCTGGCTCTGGGGAAGCGACCGTCTCCTTGCCTCCCGCAGCCTCTAGAGGCTTCTGCATCCCCTGGTCCATATGGCACCCACTGTCTTCAGGACCCACAGCGGCTCTGACGGCCCCTCAACTGGAAGACGCAGAAATGTCAGGAGCCCGAGAATCTAGTGCTAAGGCCAAGCCTCCCCACCCTCCCAGCTCCTCACACACTCCCGTGTGAGCTAATATAGATTCCACTTTAACTAGTGTCACCTGTGTAAGGGGTAAGTGCCCAGCTGTGAACTGGTTAACCTCGCCCACACAAACCCCGAGAATAAACTCACAGGCCATGGACCACTCCACAAGCAATAAGTGACCACCTGCTCAGGGACCTCCATGCCCCAGCAGAGCCCTCCGGTACCTCCTTGTGAGCTCAGACTGGCAGCAGGGTTCTGCAGCGCCACAGGGCCCTGGATAAAAAAGACAGCTCCCATATCGGGAGGCACCGCCCGCGGTTGGGTTCCCAGTACTTTAATAGCCCAGGTGGACAAGCCGGGGCGCATGCAACCCCATCACCAGAATAACGGCTGCACGTGGCGAGTGCACGGGTGGCCACCACTCAGCCCAGCTGGCCGCGCTAAGCACATCACCACCGTGACGCCCAATCAGATTGAACTGCTGGAACAGTCCCAGCATCGGCCCCCAACAACATTCTGGATCACAATTCAGAGTAGTGATTGCGATCAGGGCCACATGTGGCTGAATGTTTTTACAGGAGGACACCACAGCTGGACTGACGCCACAGCTGGATCTGGCTGGACTGAGAGCATTTCCCACTGTACATTCTTACAACACCATTTTATTTGCGCTTTATTAAACTTCTATGGCTTTTTTCTGCTTATCTACTTTATGGGAGTGTTTCTTGTTCTTATGACTGCGGTGATACTTCAAGCTACAACTATCAATGTGTAAATTAGTTTGGAAGTCGCCTTATCATTAAACATTTCACAAGCAAGCAGTCAGAGGCACCTAACCCGGAGGCCTCTTTTCTTCTCTGAGCCAAAGCTACCTTGGACTCAAAGAAAATGGCACATGGAGGGGGGCTGGATCTCCAGCGCCCATTCCTAGGGAGCCCCCTGGGGAGCAGATATGGAGGGAGAAGCCCTGGGTTATGGCAGTGTCGTACTAAAGAAAAGTCTATTTGGGTAATGTAAGCACCAGACTTAAGAGATTAAGCAAACCATGAAAAGAAACTACTAACCACAGCTTCTCCAAAACAGAACTAAACTCCCTTCCTTTAGTTTGAATTGGAAAAGCAGAAGTGATGATCAGGATACAAAAAAAAAAAAAAAAAAAAAAAAAAGAAATGACACAGTATCTGAACACAGGAGAATAATCAAGGGCCACTGTCTCTTCCTGTGTCAGTGGGAGCCTCGCATCTAAACTGGATTTAGAAGGTTGCTACTTTGGACTGAAAGGTATCCCCAACTCTAGTTTGTAAGCAAGTGGAGCAGAATGCTTCAATTATTTCAAGGTTTAGCGGTAAAGCTCTGCAACTCTCACAACCATTTTAATTGGTGTGAATTTTAAAGTGACTCAATCTGTTGGCTGGAGTATCTAACGGCTTAACCACGGGGTCACGTTGGAAAATTTTTCCAATTGCTTTTGTTTTTCCTACTGAAGATGCATTTGAACGTTCTTGTAGTTTGCAGTTGGCTGGTTCTGATGTTTGGTCCTGAGGAAGCCCAAGTATCCGTAGAGGAAGAATCTGAAACCTCAAGCCACTCGAGTGCTGTCTGGGCAGATGGAGACCCCAACCCGAGGGCCACTGACGGGCTCAGCATGGGCGCAGGGCCGCCCGATGCAACAGGCCACGTATTTGCCGGTTACAAAACATCATAAGCACACACCCCCAGGTGTGCACACACGCTCTGTACACATCTGTCCCTATCAACACCAGCACACACCCCCAGGTGTGCACACACGCTCTGTACACGCTCACGTCTGTCCATGCCAACGACAACATACACCCCGAGGTGTGCACACACGCTCTGTACACATCTGTCCCTGCCAATGCCAGCACACATCCCCAAGGTGTGCACACACATTCCATACGCGCTCACATCTGTCCCTGCCAACGCCGGCATACACCGCCAAGGTGTGCACACACGCTCTGTACACACTCACATCCCTCCCTGCCAATATGAGCACACATTCCCAGGGGTGCACACAGGCTCTGCACATACTCATGTCTGTCCCTGCAGCCTGAGTCAAACAGTCACAGAGAGGCAGAGGAGGAGGAAGAAGGATGCGATGGGCACTAAGGTCCTGGGCCAGTTCCCCTCCCTACCTCGGGAGAGACCCCTCATGTGATCCTGCCATCACTCACCCTTCCGCCTCCATCCTCCATCCTCCCACAGGGATCAGGAGGATGCCCACTGCACAGAGCTGTGATGAGCATGAACAGAAGATGGCAGGAGCTCACGCCAAGGTGCTGAGCACGGGGCCTACGGAGTGCTTCTTTCTGCTGTGGCTGACATCATCAAACAGAGACTGACACAGCTTCTGCAGAGAATGCCACTTGCTAAGAAACTGAAACGTGTGACCTAGGAGCCTGTGAAGGTCTAAGAACAAACCAACAAACCAAATGGTTTTGTTTGTTTTTCAAACACCATAGCCTGTTTTTTCTTTTTTTTCATGCTCTACCTTGGGTATCATTTAGTTAAATTTCAAAGTAAGTCCAATAATTACACAAAATCACAGGACTGAGCATGGAGCATTGTTTCACTTCATGTCCTCCAGCCTTTAGGACACATTAAGGAAAGACATGATTCCAGGATTCCCATTAGAAAGGCTGCCCTGAGGCACCTGCTGGGGCAGCCAAATTGCAGCTGTTGATGCTGCCCCCAAGCTGCTTGGATGAAGCAGAAGATTCCGGAGATCTCCTCTCTTCTGCCCCTTGTCCAGGAGAGAAGGTGGGGGGAGAAAGGTGAGAGAAGATAGGAAGAAGGAGAGGGGAAGGAGGGAGAGAGGAGGGGAGAGGGAGGGAGAGAGGAGGGGGGAGGGAGGAATAGGGAGAGGGAAGGAGGAGGGGCATGTTCCATCCACCAAGGCAGCTACACTGCAGAGAGAATGGAGGGTGTGTTGCCTCTCAGGACAGCAAGTTCAAGCTGTTTATAATTGTTAGCATAAACAGTGACCAGCTGAGGACAGGGCTGTCATTGGAGTTGACGTTTTATTTTCATAGTTGATATTGGGGACCTGGACCTAAAGCAGCGTGCCTTGCCCTTTTGCCAGATGGGCCTATGCTTCTCTATACTTGAGTCTATTTGACTAAATACCCGATATTGACTAGGAATTATGACGTGTAGGATACCCCTTACCACAGTAACATCAAACTCATATTCTAAATGCAATTTATTCAGGGACTGGCTTCTAACTCTGGGTGGGAATGTTAAGCTCAGTCCAGTTCAATTCAGTAAGCATTTATCAAGAAACTCCTAGACCAAGAGCTCTGTTAGACACTGGGTATGGGGTGTGATGGGGATACGAAGATGTGGAATTAGAACTCGAGAAGCTCAAATGCTTCCATTTAATTCCCTAATGCAATTACTAAGCTTCAACCTGATGGCTGTAATGTCTAAATTCACTTTTTCTTTATTCCAGTTCTACATAACAAAGCACAAATAATCACAGAGGAATGATTCTGTGTTGGACTATTCAGTGGACAGAGAAGAGCATTCTGACCGGCGTGAGACACTGTCTTCCTTCCCAGGGAGCCCGTGAGGTGGCTGCACAGAGCACACGCGTGAAGATTCAGGAACACGAGCATCAGGTGATGGGAGGGGCACGGAGGCAGCACCAGAAAGATGCCTGCCGAGAGGCCACTGCAGCCAGGCCGGCCGGGAAGGTCATGGGAGTGGGCGCAGGCATCTCCCTCCAGCCGCACTTGGTTTTCATGAGGACGCGTGCACGGAAGGGGATGACACCGAAATGCTGTGGCGCTGAGGGGAGGAAGGGAGGGACACAGGGCCGACGGCTGGCCCCCACACCTTCCGTCCCTGCCCCTATGAACGCTGCCAAAATCAGCCCCAACGGGGAGAAATGAGGTGGGTGAAAGAGGTGGACAGACTTGGCTTCCATGGAATTCACAGATTCCAGTCATTAAAAATCCCTTCTGAGTTTTCACCTGGAAAACTTTGCCAATGTACTTAGGGACAAGAGGCGGAAGATGAAGCCAACACAATTGGGCTCAAACTGCCACCCTTCTCCTTCTCTCTTCATCCACCACTCTCCCTGGGCCCCTGAGTGTGAGAACCAGGAGCTGCACAGCCCAAGGGTGCAGCCCCTGACCAGAGGAGGGAGCCGCACGGCGGGGCCCCCAGCACGTGGATGGCAGGATCTGTGCTATGTCAGTCCCAGGGCCCCAAGCAGAGAAGGCCTGGGGCTCCCAGCTGAAGTTTTGCTGTCTACTCTCTCACCAAAGTCGAGAAGGACTGAGTGGGACCAACGCTGCACCTGGTGGCTCCTCAGTGGCTGCCGATGTGGTCCTCAGGCTGCAGGTGAGACCCTCTAGGGAAGCCCAGACAGTGGCGAGAATGACAGCCACGAGTGCTCCAGTTGCCCCAAAACTCCAGCATAGCCTGAGGAAGGCAGCGCCCGCTCAGATCCCCGTGCAGGCTTGTGTGGCACACTGGTGAGGCACACAGCACCAGAACATGGCACTTTAAGTGGCTTTGTGGGGTGTAGGAACACAAAGTGTGGTCTGGAGTGGCTCAGAAGTCACTCCCACCAGCCTGTGGGACCCGGACGGCCCCTTTGGACGTGGCTGGAGTCTCTCCAGGGCGGGCTCCAAAGTCCCAAGGATGAGGTGAGCGTCGGTCTTGCTCTGAGGAAGGCCCCTGACAAGTATCCTGAACATGCAGGTACACAGCTGGCTGACTCATCTGAAGGGACCTGCTGAGCTACGAGCTAGGGACAGCTAGAGAAAACTGCGTGAACCTTTGTGACTACTCACAGGTAGGTAGTACTGCCTGAGACACAAAGGTAAAGAATTAACCTGAAACTGCATATTATAAAACTTATTTTTAAATGATGGCGCTTAATTGAAAAGACTCCCAAAGACTACTGCATTAGAAAGTGACAGAGTGAAACCGTGAGGCTGACCACAGGAGTCCCTGGAAATTTCACCAAATGTTGTGTCAAAACTGGGAAACAGAAGAACTGCACCTGATGAAACATTCCATTAATCACTCGAGTCCTCCCCACATACGAAGCTATGTAAAAAGTGTTCCCAGAAGGTAAAGTGAGCAGGAGGGCTGTGAACACACAAAGAGAGAGCCACTTCGTCCACGGACCACAACAAAAGAAACGCTAATGAGTGCCGACGACACGCTGGAGTCCAGGGCTCTGGGCGCAGCTGGGACGGGGACACTCAGGGTCCCACTGTCCAGATGGGAAACCAGGGTGGAAACACCAGGGAGCCTGTCCCAGGGTGCAGAGCTAGTGAACAGTGGTTCATACTGCGACAATCCCAGCTGCCAGGCTCTGGGGCTCCTCGGGACAGAATCCTGTTGACTTCACTCTGGGGTGCGAGAGGCGGCAGCATCCCCCAAAGGCACCTGGAGAAGTGGTGTTACCCTCCATCCCCTGTCCCCGGCGTTACCCTCCATGCCCCTGTCCCCGGCCTTACCCTCCGTCCCCCTGTCCCTGGTGTTACCCTACTTCCTCTGTCCCCAGTGTTGCTCACCATCCTCCTCACCTCCAGGCCCCTCTCCCTGTCCTCCCTCGTTTTCCTGTTCAGCCAGAGCACATCACATGTCTCTTCCCTTTTCAAGAGGCTCAGCTGCACCCAGAGGCATTCCAGCCTATTCGGGATGGGGCACACACCCTGGGATGGGGCACAGCACAGGGCCGGAAGGGCCTGAGACCCTCTCACTGTCGCCCAGGAAGGATGGAACAGCCCACGGTCATGCTCATTGTCAGGCAGGATGAAAACTTCTGTGTCCGAAATGTTCTTTTCACTGGAACTGTTCGGACCATTCGTGAACGAATCAGTTAAATACCAGCAAGTGCCACTCCCACTTATTCTCTGGCTAGTTTTCCACCCACCAGCAACCACACTCCTAGGAATTATCCCTAACGCAGAATCAGCGCCTTGTGCCTTTAGGAAAACCTCTTTCTCTCCAGCTTTGTCCTCCTTCCACAAAAGGTGCCTCTGACTGCCTCACTGGCTGTACCAGGATTTCACTCGGCTATGGAGGAAAATCTGCGTGGGGCTCAGAGGTGGGTGGTCCCTGCATGGGCAGCAGGTCTGTGACATCCTCCGAGGAGCCTGGCCCAGGCCTGCCTCACACGCCAGGACTCTGCCTTCTGGCCCTCGGGCCCCCGAAGCTGCTTTCCCTCCAGGTGTCATGCCCCGGGCAAGAAGGCCGGACAAGGGCCCAGGGCTGCTGTGGGTCAGGAAAGCCTCCTGACACCTCCCACTCCAGGACCCCCCATCAGCATCCCAGCATCTGGACCTGTGTCACCAGCCGCTCCGCCGTACAAGAGAATTGGATTTTCAGCTGGGTGTGCTGCTTCCCTAAACAAAGTAGGGTGTTGTTACTCAGGAAAAAGGAAAAAATTGGCATCTTCTTGGCAACCCTGCGACATCCAGCCACCGGTTCTCACCACCCCAGAGATGTCCATCCAGGGCAGATAGTGTCTTCAACCAAGCGCCACTGACCCAGAAGTACAGTAATTAGTACACTTTCACCAGAATCACCCACTCCTTCACCTTTACACCCAAGAAAAACATGTTTGCCAGGCAAATTAGATGTCCAGGAGGTGTAAGGAAACCCCAAGCCTGCTTTAAGCCTCAGACTTTTGAGACCGTTGAGGGCTGTGCGCACAAGAGCAAGGCTGCACCCGAAAGCTCTGCTTCTGCCGGACGTCATGGACAGACCACACGGCTCAGCCACATGGACCCTTCCAGGACTTCACGAGAGGGACTTCCGTGGTACATGCAATGATGTGCACTTCGTTCAGCCTCGAACAGACCACGCCCTCGTTACAGGGTCGGTGGTCCACCTCCTGCCATCAGCCCCCCACCTCACCTAGGGTCTGTGTCTGCATCTGAAAGAACTTTGCTGTTTTACCTGGGTACCAAAATGCGGCATCGCGATGTTTAAAGGTCTTTAAATATCAACACTCCGGGTGCAGTCCTTGTCACTTTAATGCGGTCACTCGATGCAGGCCTCACTCACAACTCTGAGGTAGCTCATACCTTCCCTACCTAACCAAGGAAGAAACGAAGGCATGGAAGGTGCAGCTCCTAAGGAGCAGATTAGGATTCAAACCGGTGAACTTCGTCACATGCTGACCTACCTCTCAGGCTGAGATAACGTTGAAAATTAACCAGGTAGAACAGCGTTCCATAAATCAGCTGGAAATGGTCCTTGTGGATGGGCCTGTGGTTACTCCCTGAAGAACAAGACCATTAGCCCAAAAATCCACCTGTGTCACACTCAAATGTTTACATATACAACTATTTTTAAAATAACCCAATCAAGCATGTTCACAGCCATTTAGAGCCATATAGATTGTCTGCTTCGCTGACAATCAACCCAAGACCTCTGTCGGCAAAGGCCACGGTGCCAGGTCCAGAGAAGGCGGGACAGAGACACAAGCAGACACAAGCAGGAACCTTTCCATCCCTGGAAGCCTCGCTCTGATCGGTCCGTGAGGACACGGTACAGACCGTGGGGCACAGGCAGACGGCAGGCCAGGAGAAGGGGCTGCAATGCCGGGAGGCAGTGCTTTGAGCTCTAATGGATGGAACACTGCTAACCAGTGAAGGTGGAGAGAGGGCACACGTCTGAGAGCATGTAGAGGCAGCAAAGCACAGCCAGCCTCGGGGAACCAGAAGCCACAGGGACATCAGGTTGGGTGCTGCTGTCTGCCGGCCACTGGCTGGGGGACTGTACTGGGCCTGGAGGGACATCCCTGACACTCCCCACCAGATGCCAGGGGCACCCCCAGCCCCAGGTGAGAACCACGGATCCCATGGTGAATGAGGCCAGCCTGTGGGAAGTGGGCTGGGACAGCTCTGTACAGCTTAATAGGAAAGTTGGGTTCTATTTTGTGGGGTTTTGGTCACGCCGATGGCTAGTCATGGCTGTCCGTCAGGAAGTGATTTGAGGATAGACTAGAGAAGGGGCTGCCAAGACCAGCGGAGCATTCGCTGTCTGGGTCTAAGGAAAAGGAAATAAAGGCTGGCGATGTGACAGTGGGGGGGAGCACAGAGCAAAGGAACTGGTGGAGACACAGGGCTGGCCCCGCACAGGGCTTTGAGCAGCTACCCGGGGGTTGTCCTATTAATTCTCCTCATGGCCCCAAGAGGCGGCTGTGAGGATCCATCTCCTGAGGACAGAACTGCTCCAGAGCCACACAGCGAGGATCCACAGAACCAAGATCCAGGCCAGCTCCAAAGCGGGTGAACTTGACCCCTCAGCCATGGTCCTAAGACAGGGATCGGAGCCCCCTGGACACACAGACACAGGAACTGCAGGAAGGGGAAACGGATGCCCCGGACCAGTGGCGGGACCCAGGGTTTCAGCCCTCCAGGGCCACTGGGACCAGCCACTGCACAGGTGGACACATGATGCTTTAACTCGCGCTGGGGGAAGGAGCCCTCACTCTCAGGGTGGAGACCGCAGCTCGATCGGGCCGGCCTCCCTGCTGGGCACAGCCTGAGCCACACAGGATGCTGAGGTGCCCCAACGTTGGGGTGCTCAGAGCCACTCAGCTGAGATCGTGGTGCTTTCTGTAACCACCCTCGTTTCTTCACGGTATAGATCTGGACTCCATCCTTTGCAATGTGTGAGGTTCTAGGAAGAGGCTGGCCAGCTGGGGAAGTGTCCTGGGCTCTGTCCCAGTGATGACGAACTTGGCTCCCCACAAGGGCGGCCTGTTCACCACAGTGACCCCCGGGGACCACGCCTGCACCCACCTTGCTGAAGATAATTCACTTCTCATCCGTGAAAGAATAAAGCTAGACTAACTCAATTTCACACTCACTTCCAACTTTAACAACTTGTGTTAGGAAATCAAAGACAAGGACTCTGACCACGTCACAAACCCAGGAAGCAAAATCCGAGACTAACGGAATGATGCCACCTTCGCAGTTCCGAGCTTTACTAGTTGTTTTTCTTTTCTGGCCTGTTTTTCTCTTTTGGTTTAAATAATTAAAGACCCTCGTTGACAAGAAAAAAAATTCTCTATGAAACTAAAAAAAGTGGTTCTAATTAAACATTTAAACATTCTTCCATATGCTTTATAAACAGTTGAAAGTACAGCTCTACTTAGTGTTAAGTACTTTAACCAAATGAAAGGTTAATTATACAGACTGGCAATTATAAAAAATAAGGCTACATATTCGTGGCATCATGAATAATTAATAAGAACCGTTTGATTTCATTCAGACCAGGGATTCTGTGCTAATAGGCTCTTAGCTGTCTTGAAATAATGGTGAAATTTTAAAATTACTTTTGTACTTAAACACGTCCCCGAAGTGAAGCACAGCGGTTAACATCCATCATGGTGCCCAGCAGAGCGACCCGCCCTACTATGGCCGACACCCTGATTCCCGAGGGCTGCATCCCGGGGCTGTACTCGTGCAGAGAACGTTCAGGAAACAGACCAGGTGGCAGGAGGGGGTCTTGTCCTCAAGGAACCTCATGAGTCTTGCTAGGGGGACAAACAGCGAGAGAATGAAACCGGCAGCCACGGAATCTGGACAGCGATGCCCAGGCCCCGCCATGCATAACCCCTGGCTGGCACCTCCCTGAGACCCGTCTGGCACAGGCAGCGGCAGGGTCCGGCCCTTGGAGCGCAGGGATGGCAGAGCAGGGCCATCAAAGCGGGTGGCATGCCGACAGCGGCTTCTCCGCAAGAGCTCCTGGCTCTCAGGGAGCTGAGGGCTCCTCAATGGGAAATTCTGGCTGAGCTCCAGGGGAAAGCGGGTGGGAGGCCTGTCTCCTCTGCCCCCATCTCCTCTGCCCCAACCCTGGAAGAGGGTCAGATATCAATGCTAACTCTTGTGCTGACTCAATTAAATCAAACAATTCAGAAAACAAACTTGCTTTAAGTATTAATTTCCTAAAAAGAACTAACATGAATTCAAATAATTCACATAATTAAAATGATTTTAATTGTTAATTTAATTAAAACATCTCCGTTTTCACAGCATCATGTACCCTGGTACTTTCTCCTTATTGCATTTCCCATCTTCCAGGGCAGGTTTCCTTCCACCCAGGGCAGCAGCGACTCTGGTGTCTCGGGTATTCCCAGGCTTCCGTCAGCCCCTGGGGGGCTTACAGTTCTGCAGCGGTCTCCATCCTCATTAATCTGCATAAGAACATCCGTCCGCAGGGATGTCCTGTGGCCCCGTGGCCACATCTGACGTGCAGCTAAACGCTGGGCGTGTCGCCTGGTGACAGCAGATGACACAACTGTGGGCAAGGTAGCACCTCTGGGCGCCGACACTCTCGATGAGTTTTTTACAAGACCATTCTTTAATGGGTGAACCCTGACAGGAAACACTAAAGATTGTTTTTAACTATTTTTATATCGAGACAAATCTTTGTCAAACGTTCACTCAATGCTAAATGTCACTTCTCCAGCCAACCCCTTTAAGAATACCTAAAACTTAAGACTGGAATGACGCTTTCAAACACATACTCTACTCATGCATTCCCGGGAGCAGAGAGCAGCTTAATGTTTTCACGCTACACAGGCATGAAGTTTGGCGAAGGCATTTTAATATTTTTACCTGAATATTTTAATAAAATCAAAAGATCATTTTCACTCTAATACTCTACTTAGAATCTAATTTTCCATTAAATAAACAGTCAATGTTCAGTAACCCACATGCTGATAAACTTTTGAAAACTTTAGAAAGTATTAAGTATAATCAAAGATTACTTTTAATTTTCGAGCTGGTAAGAGCCTGTGTCAGGGAACAGAGTTGAGATTGAAGAGATAAAAGCACGATGATTTTCTTAAAGAAAAGCGAAATTCGTAAAAGAGACCAGGTGATTATATAAAGAAACACAGAATCCGTTTTCAGAAATGGCAAACATTGACCACAGAACACCAGTGTTGCCCGTGATGAGAGAAACAGTTAAAAGGAAGAATTCACGGTGGCCCAGCATAGATCAGGTGTGGGAGGACAGAGACGTGATGAAATGATCCTCCTTCTAACTTCCCAGAAAGGCACAAATGGCCAGCACTGTAACTGAAGACCACGCAGGCACCAGTGTGAACTCAGACTCCATGGCCAGCACCGTAACTGGAGACCACATGGGCAATGGTGTGAACTCAGACCCCACGGCCCGCACCGTAACTGGAGACCACACGGGCACCAGTGTGAACTTAGACCCGACGGCACGTGCCTGGGCTGCTCCAGCCACCACCAGAACCTGTTCTGCAGCTGAACTGGAAGCTGATTCTGGAAGGAACTGAGGAGCATGAGGACGAGATCCTTCTACCTCAACAGGGATCAATTTTTTAATGATTTCTTTCTTTTAGAAAACTGTTAATAAAATACTTTGTTCTAAAATGACCAGGATTTCAGCAGCCTCTACATTCCTTCATGTCAATCAAAGCTTAGGCACGTGGGTTACTTCACTGTTCGCGACACCCTTTTGAAATAAAACCCGGGGCCGCCTGTGTACCCAAGAGCCTGGGCACTGAACATTCAGACAAAACGTCCAGGGCGAGAATGTTCACGTCCCAGCGGTGCGGTAGAGTGGATGGGGGGAGTTCGAGCCACAGGTGGCCACGCCTCCCCTGCCTCCGGCCAGTGCCCACTGCTCACGCACTCCTTCCTCGGCCCATCCTGAGCCACGGGGCCCTCGCGTAACCAAGGCCACTGCAAACTGGTTACAGGTGGACTGCTCTCTACGCAACGTACAAAGATTGTTTTTAAAACTGCTCGTCTCTGGAACTTATCCCAGTAACAGGCTAGATTAAGAAAACTGACTAAAAACAGTAGGAAGAAAAACTCACTCTACCCGTTGAGGCAAGAGAAATGCACACAGCCTCTGAAATAACTGCAGAGGAGTTTTCCTGGGTTAGGTACGCGGTGGGGTGACCCTACCCCATAGCGGGGCGATGGCACATGGTGGGAACCAAGGAACATCTCCGAGTAAATGTAGGAAAATGCACTCAACTCCCAAACAGAGAGAGAAACTGCCTTTTTCCTTAAAAGCTTCTCTCTTTTATTCTCAGAAAGACTCTCTTTGGTGTCTTGACTGCTGAAGGGACAAGCCTGTCATCCCCAGAAAGCAGCCCTGGACAGTCTCCAGATCCTATGGCCCTCAGGCCCACCTTGCCTACTGATGATCCCACATTACGAAACCTAATAATCAGAAAAAGCCTCCCAGTCCGCAGCTCACAAGTGACATTTTATTCAGGGAAATGCTAATAAAAACCTGGGGCTCTGTGTAAACGCTGTCCCCTAGGTACTGAGGCTCCACACAGATGGCACACAGGGAGACAGGCCTCACCCCTTCCTGGTGTCCCATGTCTCTCCTCACATTTTATTAGCTGAGTTTTGTGACGGTTTGTTACTTTTAACCTGACTGTCCAAGGCAGCTGCACTAAACTAATTGTCCAGGGCAGATCCACTCATAATGACCATCAGCTCAGAGTTGGAAGTAGCACTGGAGAATGAGGTGGTGTCAGGGCACTATGCTTCCCTGCCCTCTTTTCCAGGGATGCCAAGTAAGTTTCTGCCATGGCTGATGATGTCAGCACTACACTAACATTACTTCAACGGCAGGCCACCAATTAATACTTAATGAACAATGCCCTTAAGAGCAAAACCCCATCTCTGCCAAAAATACAAAAAATTAGCTGGACGTGGTGGTGAGCGCCTATAATCTCAGCTACTGGGGGACTGAGGCAGGAGAATTGTTTGAACCCAGGAGGCAGAGTTTGCAGTTAGCCGAGATTGCACCATTGCACTCCAGCCTGGGCAACAAGAGTGAGACTCCATCTCAAAAAAAAAAAAAAAAAAAAAAAAAAAAAAAAAAAAGAAAAGAAAGAAAGAAAGAAAGAAACGATTCTCATGACCCTGTCAACATCTTCAGTTTTTCCCAAGGATAGTGTAAAATTATCACACAAAACGTAAACCCAATTAGATCAACGTTCTCTCCTCACCAATCCATACCTAAATCCATATTTCAAAATGGTCCTCAATTTTTCACAATTTAAGAAGACTGAGAGGAATAACCATGAACAAGCAAGGTTTACACAGACGTCAGTCTTCCCAACTCTCGCTCAGGAGCTCACCCCAAACTCCTCCTGTGGAATCAGCCCGGATAACAGTTCCTGGTGGCCGCACAAGAACAGAGGGTCCCACGAACCCATGACAGACCCCACCATTCAGCCCCAGGCAGAGGAGGGAGGTGGACGGTCACAAAAGACAGAAAAGCAGGGAACTGTGATTCTTCTGAGTTAATGCAGGTGATTGGGCCAAAAAACAAGGCACATCCACCTGTGAATGGGGTGAGCTCCCAGCTGGCTGTGCAGAGGCTGTAGATATGAAGGAACTCACTTCCCTGCACACTGAAGTGCATGAGCATCTCCACATCGACCGCACCTGGGCTCTGCTCGCCCCTCACAAACTAAGATGACAGTGGCTGCTTCTGGACAGAATGTCAAGGACAGATGGACAGACATCCTGGACAGACACTGTACAGAGACCAGGGGCTGGGAAGGGGGAAGCGGCACAGCCTTGGGGCCAGCAGGGGCGAGGCCAGGAAGCCTCGGTGAAGGCCTGCATCTCCTCATCCAACAGAAGCAGGAGGGGCCACCCAGTGAGGGCTGCAGCTGCGGGGAAGTGGCCAGTGGGACATAGCAGGAGGCCGTGGCCAGCCTTATCCCCAGCCCAGGAGGAGGGGCCCAGCTGCGGGCACTGCCCCGGGAGCCAGAATCCTGAGCCCCCAGGGAAGGTGGGAAATTGCCCCTGGGCACTGGGTGCTCAGGCTGGAGGTGGTGAGACCTCGAGGCCCTGCAGTCGGGGAGGTGAGGGCAGAGATGGCCAAACTGCAGCTCAGTGAAGGGCTTTGTCAGGAAAGGCCCTCAGAGGCTGCCTCACCAGCCAGGGGGAGGTTACTTCCAGCCCAGAGGCTCAACAGGGCCCTCGGTGGTGATGCTTAACCTTGTCCTCTGACAGAGGACCATCGAGACAGAGTCACTCAAACCTCTGCCAAGCTCTGCACCCAAATGAAGCTGTTACCACAGACGCTGAGGCAGGTAGTGCTCATCTCAACTCTGTACAAGTGGTTTATTTAGCCAGTTCTCCAAATTCTTAATGACAAACCACACTAAACGTGTGTTTTCAGTATCACCTATGCTCATAGCTATGTATAAAATAACTACCACAAGGAAAACTAGGTGGTGAACCCAGGAGGAGGAAATCCCCACGACGAGTCGAGAGAACACCAACGGACCGTTGGCTCTTCCCGGCTGAACCCAAGAGCACTTGGCTGGGCTCACTTCCGTTCTAATTTCCAGATTTATTTTTACTTTCCCACATTTTCATTATGAAAATGTTCAAACATATTTAAAAAGTGGAAGAACAGTACAACGAGTGGTCAAGTTTTCTCCACGTGGAGCTCCAACAACTGCTAACATTTCGTTAGATTTGCTTTCTCACTCTCTCTGTAGATCAGACAGAGAGACAGATTTGTTTCTTCTCTGGAGCCACTTGAAGGTGAGAGGCTCCTGCTGCCTCACCGAGTCCTCAGGCACACGTTCCCTAGGAATAAAGGCCCCTCTGCAGCCGCAGTACCATCATCAGCAGACAAGAATGATTTCAGAGCATCGTTGTCCAGGTTATGTTCAGGTAGCACAATCGTTCCGAAAACGTCTTTTCTATCCGGGCCACACACTGTGCTGAGTGACTCTCCTTCCCCGTCTTAGTCAGGGACAGCCTCGCACCCCTTTTATCTGTGATCTTCACTTTTCGAGAAGATCATTGCATTGTCCTGCAGAATATCCCCTACCCCAGAGGCATCTGTTTCTAGGGCCATCATGAAATTCCCTACTATGCACCTCCATTCCCTGTAAACAGGAAGTTTCAGTCTCGAGGCGCGATCACCTTCTGTCAAATGCTTCTCGGCAGCTTCCGGGTGAGGCTGCTGCTTCACGAGGGGCGCGAGCTCCTACTCCTGGTCACTGACGGCACGGCCGCGACCAGCACCACACCCCGAATCAGAAACGTCTGGAGGGGCCGCGGGCAGC
Source organism: Macaca mulatta (assembly GCF_049350105.2). Taxonomy (NCBI): domain Eukaryota; kingdom Metazoa; phylum Chordata; class Mammalia; order Primates; family Cercopithecidae; genus Macaca; species Macaca mulatta. Next base: position 518,166 of record NC_133416.1, on the reverse strand, counting down.
CGAGACACCTGGAGGTGCGAACGGCACAGGCGTGGGGCAAGAACAAGGTCAAATCATAACGGAACGTCTGATTCCAGACACTTCCACCTGGGTAAGATGGTGACATCTCCCTAGCAAGTATCTGAAGCCAGAAAGCATGACAGAAAATTCACGACCTGCCTTCGTTCACCCAGGCTGCTCTAACAACACACCACAGGCTGGGCAGGGGCTGGCAAATGACACAAGTTCATTTCTCACAGCTCTCAGTCTCAGTCTCAGGCTGGGAAGTCCATAGTCAAGGCCTGACAGGTTTGCCTGGTGAGGGCTTCCTGGTTCATAGACGGCGCTTCTCACTGGGTCCGCACACCATGGAAGGAGCGAGGGAGCTCTCTGTAGTCCCTTTTCTGAGGGCACAAATCCCATTTATGAGACCCTCACGACCTCCTCACCGCCCAAAGCTCCCCCTCCTAGCACTATCTCCTCGCGGGTGAGGATTCCAACTTGTGAATCTTGGGGAGACACAAACATTACAAAAGCCCATCATTTAATTTTTTTTAAAGGCATTTTTGCTTCTGCAAAGTCTCAAGATAAAATCAAAAGAAAGAGGTCTGAGTCAATCCACACAGTTCTCCCAAAAAGGGAAGTGATCAATTGCCACCACTTTTTATCCGAGACCTGCTGGGTGCCCCGGTCTGCATGACTGATTCTAAAACGCCATCCTCTCCTCTGCCACTCAGAGGTCAGAGTCAGTCCAGAGCTTAACACCAAGGCAGAGCTGACTGAATGACACCAGCTAATCCAGTAAGACAAGCCAAGACTCCTGCCCAAGGCCTAATCCTTCCCCCAGGGAAACATGGAAGGGCCAGACACCTGGCAGCCCTTCCTTCCTGCTCTAAAGCCCCAGAGACACAGCGCCGGCCAGGTGTGTGCCTGGGGCAATGCACAGTAACGTCAGCTGGGCACCGAGTCTGAGAACATGTTATCAAGTAAAAATGAAAACAAGACTGCTGAGAAAAGTTCATGCTTAATCACCTCTGGGCTAAATTCTAAATACAATGTTATTTCAGAGCTAGGTGGAAGTAATTCCTTAAAAATATATATGAACAGTGACTAGCAACCAGGGTGATAAGTACTCAATATGTGTTTGATGAATAGATGAATTTTTAAAATTTATGAAAAGAGCACGCTCTATTTAGGAGAATTCTATTTAATTGGATGTCCTAACTAGACAGTGGTTCCTTCGTGCTGACAGCAGAGTTTGTTTCAGTTAACTCAAAAAATGGTAAGTCACTCTAACAGAAAACCAAAAGGCTTTACAGAGAGTCAAATTATGGTGCCAATTCAACCGTGCATGGCAATTTCACCTTAATATTTAAATTCTCGAAGCACCATACTCAGAAAACAAGACATAACATACATAAATGCATCGACTAAAGCACCATCATCTAGAATTTGACAAAGTTTGACTGTGAGTTTCAAGAAAAGGGCTGATGAGGCCAAGAAGTTCCTTCCCCTCTCCCCTTACCTCCCATTTTGGTGACCAACTCAACGCAGAGAAATTCCTGTTTCAGGTTTGCACACATTGGAACAATCCTGCAGGCTGAAGTCTGCAGGGTGCACATATTGAAAAATCACAGGAGCACTAGAGTGGCGGAAAGAGGTGCCCGTGAAGACGTCATCCTTTCTAAGACAGGGTCTGATTCCGCCTCCGGGCCCTTTTGCAAAAAGCCATTGGTACAAATTCATAGCCACCAGGAGGAAACACGCAAAAGACCCCACTGCCCTCCTGGCTTCCCAGAAGGCCTCAGAAGGATGAGACATGGAGCCTGCGTGCAATCCTGGACCCTCCTCCCTGCATTCAGTTTGACATGTGTCACTTGTTTGACTGACGGAGGTCCCACAATGGGCACAAGGAGACCCGTCAGGTCAAGAGGGTGCTGCCCGGCTCATGGTCCACACATGCGGACCTGTCAGGTCAGGATGCCCGGCTCATGGCCCACACGTGGGGATGCGTCAGGTCGGGAGGGTGCTGCCCGGCTCACGGTCCACACATGGGCATGCGTCAGGTCAGGAGGGTGCTGCGCAGCTCTCAGTATCAGCCACATATGCACATTCTCCACTGAAGCCACTGCATGAAACCACTGCATGAAGCCACGCTGGAAGCACTTTCTGGCAGGTTTAGGAGGCTCGTGTCCAAGGTCATTAAACACATGGCAAGCTCGCCTTGGAGGCATTTTACTTTGCTTATGACAATGAAGCATTCTCATTGCACTGAATAGAGCACGCTTTCTTGTTCAGTGCCTCGTTGAAATAGGCATTTTGTACCTGTCTTACAGATTACATCAAGGCCCTAATACATTTAGACCCTTGTCTCAGGTACACACCAAGCAGCGGCATCTCTAGAACATGTTTTGGACCACGGGAGGAAACCAAATCGCAGCATTATCCATTGATGTTGCTTAAAGTGTATTTCCAAATGTGTCTCCCGAGCCCGGCCTGTGTTCACGGCTTCCGCTGACCACACGCCATCTGCTGGGCACTCTGTGCACTTTCTCTCACACCCGCCACGTCTGTGGTCCTGTGCCTATCCCGCCACACGTCCCCACGTGGCTAAATCTCCCACACTCACCACGCCTGTGGGCCTGTGCCTATCCCTCCAGGCGTCCGCACCTACCACGTGGCTAACGCACACTTCCTACAGGCGGCAAGTGCCTGAACATCCCCACGGCTGGAGGGGCTTTGGGTAGGTTCTACAGAACCCACAGACAGGCATGGCCACCCCGCCCACGGCCACCAGAGGCTTTGCTTTGTCTCTAGAGGTGCCCTTCGATGAGGCGACATGGCAGATGACCCAGTGTTAGGTAATTAAGACTCAGGAAATCACGGCCGTCTTACCTTTAGAACTCACCTCTCTCCCCAGCACTATATCGCGAAGGGTGGGTCGCCAGAGTTGGGGAAGAGATGCCCAAGGCTCCCTCCTGCCCTGACAAGCTGGGACACTGCTCCCCTCTGTTGGTTTCTCACCGCACCTCAATAAACTGAGCTCACAGCAAGAGGCAGGCATGGGCTGAGTAGAAACACACAGCAGACCCCGGGTGGGCAGGACAGAGGACGAGGGTGCTCGCGGAGACGAGGGTGTGCCCCAGGAAGAACGTGCACGCGGGGTAGAGGGTGCGCGCGGGGAAGAGGGTGCACAGGCCCCGAGAACCTGGTGGCAGCAAGGCCGGTCAAGGCTGAACTCCAACAGAGGCAGCAGCAACGGTGTTGGGCAAGTCACAGAGAAAGCACCACCCAGAGGGGCTGCATGAACCAGCAGCGACCCCAACCCAACGTGCTCATCGGACTGGGCACACGCACACGCTGTGGACACGTGTGAATATGTTCCACTTAATGTGATGTTACATAATAATCAACAATGTTAAACCCACGACTTCATTACATGGCATCTGGCACATTGAGACTTTTTATTCTGTCTCTCTTCCTATACAAAGAAGTGGAAAATAGGTCCAAGATCATTCACAACAAATTATTGCTAATTGAAAAAAAAAAAAAATTCCTACCCTCACCTTGGAGGATCTCAAGGCAACACCTCTTTCTTTGAGGTCATGGTTGGGACCCTCTCCGGACCCCTAGATGGGTCTGAAACTGCAAGGAATCCCCAAATGGGCAGTTTTGGGGCCAGCACAGATGCCAGCCACACATCCAGGCAGGTCTTGGCAGGTTGCTCCGTGACTTCGGCTGGGTCACTAACCTTTTCTTGCACTCAGAACCTGCCAGGAACGAGGGCACTGGCCCGCACGTCTCTGCTCCCAAGGATACATCCCCTATGTTCCGCTGCACTCTGGGTTCCATGCCTTAGATCCCAGGCACCTTAAAGTTGACGTTTCCCCACCAGCCCTCATGAAGTTGATACTCAGATAACGTCCTTCCTCTCCCACCTGGTCAGTACCCGGGGAGAAAGGAACCCGGGTCTCAGATTGATTTTCTGCCAGTCCATCGAAAAAACAACTGGCCAGCAGCACTGGTGCACAGCACTGCCAGGTTACCCGTGACGAAAACAAAGCAAAACGAGATATACTCAAGTCAGCTGCGGCAAGTGCTTCTACATCCCTGCTCCAACAAGGAAAGACAGGAGGCCAGGAGTGTGGCTCACGCCTCTTGTCCTTCCTTGTTGGGTCAGGGGTACAGAAGCATTTTGGGAGACTGAGGCAGGACAAATGCTTGAATTTGAGACCACCCTGGGCAACATAGCAAGACTCGTCTCTACAAAAAAAAAAAAAAAAAAAAAAAATAGCCAGGTATGGTATCGTGCCTGTAGTCCCAGATACTCAGGGGGCTGAGGTGAGACGATCACCTGAGTCCAGGAGGCAGAGGTTGCAGGGAGCCAAGATTGCACCACTGCACTCCAGCCTGGGCATCAGGGTGAGACCCTGTATCAAAATAAAGAAAAAACAAAAAAAGATAAGAAATACAGGAGACCACTAATAATTCCAAATAGTGCCTGCTAATTTGAAATCTTTTCCAGATATGGTGAAGGAAATCATTTTTCTTCCTACGCCCACTCTAAGGAAACGTTTCTATTTTTCTGCTATACAATTTGGTAACCTGCCATTTCAGATCCTGGCCTCTTTAAGCAGGACTTGCTGGAGTGCCAACAAAGCAGCGCTCTGAAACCTCAGCATCCTCAGCATCACCCTGGAGGGCAGGTGAAGGATGCTGGGCCTCCATCTCCAAAAGTCACACTGGGGTGGGGCAGATCTGGGGTGAGGCAGGGTTTGCATTTCTAGTCTAGGGCCACACCACCCTAAACACGCCCATCTCATCTAACACATACCAGAGGGAGAAGCCACGTAGGGCAAGTCACAGAGCAAGCGTCCAGGCACCAGGTCACCAGTTGTCTATTTAAATGCAAACCCGTCAAACAGCTTAAGTCAAACAGGTTCACCCTCCTAACACATTGGCCAACACAGCTAGTGATAAATATCACTGCTGTTAGACCTTCTGCTCACTGATGACCAGAGCAATGGCCTGAAACATCAAAGCTGAAGGGTGTGTGCCACGGTCAGGGCTCTGAACACCCCCATCCCAGGCCATCTCACACGGGTGCCTTCACTGGCACCGGGGTCTCACAGACCAGCTCCACGCTCACACTTACTGGGACGCAACCACCCTTTCAGCCCTTCATGCATCTGTACCCTATAGCAGTGTTCAAGGGAGGCTAATTTAAGTAAGAAATGTAATACGGACATCTGTGAACTCTTCCTCCATATCCACTGAGTGGCCGTCCAGAAACAGAAATATTAAAAAGAAAAAGAAGATTTAAGAGTCAAACACAGGGCCGGGTGCAGTGGCCCATGCCTGTAATCTCAGCACTTTGGGAGGCCAAGGCGGGTGGATCACATGGGGCCAACAGTTTAAGACCAGCCGACCAACATGGCAAAATCCTGTCTCTACTAAAAATACAAAAATCAGCCAGGCATGGTGGCACATGCCTGTAATCCCAGCTACTAGGGGGGCTGAGGCAAGAGAATTGCTCGAACTGAAAGGCAGAGGTTGCAGTGAGTGGAGGTTGCAGTGAGCCTAGATCATGACACTGCACTTCAATCTGGATGACAGAGCAAGACTCCGTCTCAAAAAAACAAAAACAGACCAGGCACGGTGGCTCACGCCTGCAATCCCAGCACTTCAGGAGGCCAAGGCGGGTGGATCACAATGTCAGGAGATCGAGACCATCCTGGTTAACACTGTGAAACCTCGTCTCTACTAAAAATACAAAAAATTTAGCAGGGCGTGGTGTGGGCACCTGTAGTCCCAGCTACTCGGGAGGCTGAGGCAGGAGAATGGTGTGAACACGGGAGGTGGAGCTTTCAGTGAGCCTGGATCGCGCCACTGCACTCCAGCCTGAGTGACAGAGAGAGACTCCATCTCAAAAAAAATAACAACAACAACAACAACAAAAACAAAAACACAGAAACTCGTGGAACAAGCCCTTGCCCCACTCCATGTCAGCTGTGCTGTGCCACCCAGGAGCATGCCAAGCTCAAAGAGTCATCCACCTGCCTTGCGTAAACGATGTCAAAACTCAAATCACAGAGACTGAGATTCCCTAGCCCTCGCCATGTGCATGTCACTCACAAGCAGGCATGAGGACCCCCGCAATTCACAGGGAATCCCTCTGGCCATCTGATGACCATCCATTCATAAATAAAAAGCATTAATTCCAGCGGGGTTGCAGAGGTGTATACATCAATACTTGTTAGTGTTCACAAATGTTCCACTTGCGGATAGAGTGACGTTACAGAATTGGGAAGAACTTCACAGACATACGAGGGGTGCATTTAAGGAAAAAGTGTAAGGAAAAGGTGAGAAAATGGAATATGCTAACCTCTGTCTTTTCATCACCCTCTAAATCTTATGATTCCAGTTCTGTTCATTCTGCAGTGAAAAATAACAAGTGATTCACACTCAGACACAAGGTGGCTTAGGAAACTATGGCTGTTTTACAAAGATGAAACAATTTCGAAGATCAGGATTCCATGAACGTACTTACTTAAAGAGAGAAGAGACTGGGAGTTACACATCAACTTACCAAGGCTGTCCCGAAGTCCAGGAGCCCCTTAGGAGAACAGAGAATGTGCAGTCTCCACAGACCAATGCAGGTGGCTGGGCCCAAGAGTGGGGACGGGTAGGCTGCAGGAGGCTTGAAGAGGGAGCTGTACCACCAGCCTCTCGCAGAAATTCCTAATTAAACCCTGACAGCAACTCTGTTTAGTGAATTGTCTCCTGGTAACTAAGAAGAGTGAAGCTGTTGAAAGCCTACAGCCAACCCTCTGGATAACAGTTGAGATGTATTTTAGAGAAGGAAATGATCCTGTCACAATCCCAGTCCTGCCCACAGCTGCAAGCACGTCCTGGGAGTGCGGCTTCTTGCTCTGTCAGCACCAGAGCCCACTGTAGTGCCACACGGGTTCTGCCCGACCTTCCCACTTCAGGGAGTCTGGGCAGGTGCAGCTGAAACACCCAGGGGGCAACCCCCACCCTCACTTCTCAAAAGTACATGCAGAGGCAGACAGAATGAAACACGGCCCCCAAACCTCAGACGTACGGTTCAGCGGCACGGCCCACCATAGAGCCACATGGGATTTGCCCGACGCCCCCAATTCACAGAGTCTGGGCAGGTCCAGCTGAAACAGCACCTGGGGGGCAACCTCCAACCCCACTTCCCAAAAGTACATGCAGAGGCAGACAGAATAAAACACGGCTCTCGAGCCCCAGACATAAAGTTTGGCACGGGCATCTGTGAAACAAGAACAAAAGTCGCATGGGAAAGTGAGCACAAAAATGAAAAAAATAACAGAATTACAGTGAAGATGGATGAGATGGGGAGGATTGCGAGGAAGTTGAGAAAGGGACTGAGGACCTGAAGGGGGACATAAGGGCTGGACATTCCCGACAAGGTAACAAACACACCTCTGGATGAGGTTGGACATCATCTTCATTATGGAAATAAAGGGGAAAAGCCTGAAAACATCAGTTTCCTACCAAGAAGCAAAAATCAAACTGGCTTCAGATTTCTCCTCTACAACACTGGGTTCCAAAAGATGAGGATGTGGCATCCGTGGGGTCTTGAGGGAGAGCTGGCACAAACGTCCCAGAGCTGCCGTCTCCAGAAGCAGCTGAAACAGCCTCAGATCCAGCAAACTCTTGTCTTGAAAAATCTATCAGAGTACACCCCCTTATCAAAGGGACGCGTGGCTGCAGGGGTTGTGGTGTAAGGCAATTTAGAAATCTTACTCCGTGCAGACCCTAAACTTGGGAGGCTGCTGGTCACACCCTGGGAGGACCTCAGCCAGCGGGAAGCCCTGTGCCTCCTCTCTGCTCCATCTCTAATGCCAAGAAACATTTTATGCATAATATTACGTTATTTCCAATTTGTTAAATTGTATCTATTAAGTCCATAAAGAGACCAAGAAAATGTATAAAAACATTGATGACTTCACGGTGGTATTATAATTAATTTTTAAACAAAACATGTTGTCTAAATTTTCCAGACTGAAAAAATACTCTTTTTAGCAAGAAAGGTGCTTTTAAAGTCACCATAAACAATTATATATCCATCCTACGAACGTGGTCTTAAAACAAAAAGTGAAGAGCAAAAACAGCAGAAGGAAGTGCATGAATATGTTGATAACGTTTATCTCTGAATGGGGGCGCTGTTTTGCCTTCCATTTCCCTATGCTTGAAGTGTCACCTCTGTAATGTAATAATAGAGCAAACACCATAGTTGAGGAAACACTGCTGCCCACTAGGACATAAACCAAGTCTCCTCCACAATGCTGCGACCCCAACCTCTGATTTTATCTTTTAAATCAGCTAGGTTTTCTCCCCTAAAAAGAAGCATATTGTATCATTACTCTTTAAAGTTAGGTGACTTAACAGGCATACAGACTTAAACACCTTCTGGAAAGGTGATGTGTCAAGTTTAACTAAGATTTCTTTTGTTCTGAAAAGAGCAGGGGCACGTTCCCAGGTGAGGGGACTCCAGGAAACACTGGCTGTGTCCGATGGGCCCTCACCTGGAGAAACAAGCGCTCGACGCCTCCACCCTCCACCCGGACTCAGCAGGAAAGGGATGCAGAGCTGAAGACAGACTCATCTATAAAAACCCCAACGGCTGTTTCCAGGAGCTACTCACTGTCCCGTGCCGCTGCACCCTGCTCCCCTGTGCAGGTACCGGAGCTGCTGTCCAGGCTTCCCCAGGCTCTCCACGCCTCCTTCCACCCCACGTCAACCTGCACCACCCAACTACCCACCGTCTCTTACTGACCACCGGCCTCAATTCCCGCATAGCCTGGAAACTGCAAAGCTGCCTGGCAGCAAGAGGGGACGGGCAGCGAACGCACCAGCCAGGTGGCACCTGCTCCCACCAGACTGCAAGGTCACAGCCCCTGCCTCATGGAGCCGTTGTTATGCACAACTACACTGGGAAATCAATGCAGCTTTAGCTTTACTTTGGTGCTAAATTAACTTTATAACACTTGGTTATAACATACATTAATTTTTACAGCAATTACTAAAATAACAACTCATAATGCATTCATTTACCATATTCAGAAAAGCAACTGAAAAACCAAACACACAGCAGAATTTTATAGGACTGTAGTAGTTTTTGTTAGGTTGTGAAATTATTTTAAGCTCAAAATTAAAGTAATTAAATCTGTGACTCTCAACTGGGGGAGGTGGGCACACACAGAGAGGGGAAGTTAAAATCCTTTTTTTCTTCCAAACCTCACACAGACCCACTCGGCTGGTCATTCCCGTTGCTGGAATTATGTCCTGTTCCTTAGGTTAAAAACAACTGCCTTCATGCCTATTAAAAATAATGTTTCTTCCTTTCCTGAGTGATTGTGAAATGAGCCATGGTGGCAAGGTAGGCACGAACCGAGGGAAACTGAGTCCATGCCCACATTTGATGGTGGGCAAGAACAGAAGGAAATTGGGTCCAGACCCACATTTGATGGTGGGTGAGAACAGAAGGTAACTAGGTCCACATCTATATTTGATGGTGGGCAAGAACAGAGGGAAACTGAATCCGTGTCCACATTTGATGGTGGGCAAGAACAGAGGGAAAGTGTGTCCAAGTCCACATTTGATGGTTAGCAAGAACAGGGGGAAGCTGGGTCCACGTCCACATTTGATGGTGGGAAAGAACGGGGGAAACTGGGTCCACGTCCACGTTTGATGATGGGCGAGAACACGGGGAAACTGGGTCAAAGTCCACATTTGATGATGGGCGAGACCAGGGGGAAACTGAGTCCACATCCACATTTGATGGTGGGAGAGAACAGGGGAAAACTCGGTCCACGTCCACATTTGATGGTGGCTTTTAATGCACTGCAGCCTGTGTCCCCTTGACCTTCACGAATTTTCAGGTAGTAAGAAAGCAATTTTTCTTACTGGAAAGGAGAAAACTAAGTGGCTGCAAAGTAATATAATTTCCTTAAAGCAAAACAACAGAGAACCAACTTTGACTTTTTCCACATTACCCAGTAATTCTAAGACTAAGGGTTTTGTCATGTTACAGCAAATGCCGTTCATTAGGGGGAAATTGGAAGTCAGAACAGTGTGTGCTATTCAAATTCTCAATGAATAATTAACTCAAATGGGTTCAGAGTGCTACAAAATGAAATTAATTTGTTTTTAGTTTAACCCCAAATCCCCAATCCCTTGCCAAATGATCCGCTATGTATCCTACATAAAGGACAGGGTCTTTCTGGCAGAAAACCATTAAAAGCTTTTATTTGCAGTAAGAGAAGCATGCCTTCTTATCAAACAGGTGCATGGCCCCCTTGCGGGGGGGTCACCCATCACCTGCATCCCCGTGTGTCACGGTGTTGCCGCACACCATTAACGCATCAAAATGGAAAAGGAAATGTAAGCAGTGTTTGCTGTCCAAAGTTCACGTCAACAACTCCTTATTATGAAGGCACTTCTGAGCCTTTCCTCCTGCATCTGGGAGCTGCCAGCAACCCAGTTCCAGGAGAGAAAATAGCTCGACACCTCCTGCAGCCCATGGAGTCCTCTTGTTGGGACAAGGTCCCCCCAGGAGAGAGGAGCCCCCAGCAGGGTCAACACTGGAGGTCCTGGGGGTGGGTGGTGCTGGGGAGGCCATGCGGGGAGGGCTGTTCCCTGTTCCCTTCCCCTCAGGAGACAGCTGGCCCAAGGTGACACAGGACCGGATGGGATTTCAGGGTCAGGGACCACGGAGCCCGGGGCTGTGGACCACACCAGCCCAAAGCCACTGCATGCCCCAGACCGGGGCTGTGGACCACACCAGCCCACGGCCACTGTATGCCCCAGACCAACACGAGAAGAGTGCAGACCAACAACATCTTCGTCTACGGTAGGTGTCACGGTTATCGTTCCTAAGAGAGTCCACGGCCACTTCTACCAGGTGCCCTCCACTCTTCCCCTGCCCCAGCTGGTCCCCCTGTGACAGCTGTGTCTTTGAGAACGGGGTGTGGAGCCAGGGGGAAAACACAAAATAAACCACCTGCTACTAGAAACAGCCTCGCTGTCCTCAGGGAGCCGGTCCCGGGGCCAGCCTCGCTGTCCTCAAGGAGTCGATCCCGGGGCCAGCCTCGCTGGACTCAGGGAGTCGGTTCCAGGACCCCATGGACACCAAATCCAGGCACATTCAAGCCCCACAGGTGGACCTGCCGAACCTGCGTGTACAAAGAGTCGGCCCTCCGACACGCGTTTCACATGGCAGGAACACTGTATTTTCTGCGTGTACAAAGAATCAGCCCTCCGACATGCGTTTCACGTGGCAGAACACTGTATTTTCTCCCTGAGTTCGGTTGAAAAAATCCACCTATAAGTTGACCCGCAAAGCTCAAGCTTGTGTTGGACAAGAGTCAACTGTACGCAATTGACACTGATTCCTACCAACAATATCCAAATCTTACCATGACCAGCACGATAAAGAGAATGAGCAAAATTTAAAAACTAAAGCAGAGTTTTTTCCTGCTAGTTGGGGCACTGCGTATCCCCTGTGGGAAAGACAACACTGGCTGCTGACCAAACTCCATCGGCCTCTTCCTCCGTCCTGAGGGCATCTTCCTCCATCCTGACAGCAGCCTGGGCTTACCTCAGTCCCAGGGCGGGGGAGGAGGACGCACTGTGCACCCTCCCAGCTCTCCTCCGCTCCTTCCCTCAGGCTGGCCCAAGAGCAGCCTGGACAGTCAGGTGCTGGGGACACCGAGCTGCCCCTCCTCGGCCCACAACCTCAGGCCACCTGTCTCATTTGTGACGGAGAAACAGAGCTGCAGCTGCAGGCGGGAGGCAGGACACGCTGGGATCTACCCATGGCCAGGCCGAGCTACTCTGATCACTCAAGCTTCACTTTCATCACTTGCTCTACCAAATAAACTAGAATAAAATATGCCACTTCCTCCTTTGCACACACTCCCAAGCCTCCCATCCCACTTCCCGGCGCTGACCCCATAAGAACACTTTCTGTGCCTTTCCAGGTATTTTCTATCCTCCTCAAGCACAGAGCCACATTCAGAGTGAATTTTTTTTTTTTTTTTTTTTTTTTTTTTTTACAGAAATGGCACCAGGGCAGATGATTTTTTTTGTACCATTTCTTTGGTTTCTTGGGCATTTTCCGCACCAGGACAGATGGGCTCTGCTCTCCTTCCTCCCCACCGAAGGCTGCCTCACAGCAGCCACACACAGAGCCGTAAGCCCTCGCAAGACTGTGGGTGTCTCGGGGTGCCCCACGTCCCCAAAGACCAAGGGGTCACAGATCCACACTGTCCAACAACACTTCAGACATGGCCTCGAGCCTGGGAACCCTGCTGGCCAGCCCAGGCCAGCAACAGAATAGAGGTGTGAGAGGTAACATTTGCACTTCTTAAAAAAAAAAAAAAAAGGCAGATATTCAGTGCCACATTTAAAATGATCATGGCGGCCAGGCACAGTGGCTCATGTGTGTAATGTAAGCACTTTGGGAGGCCAAGGTTGGCAGATCCCTTGAGGTCAGGAGTTCAAGACCAGCCTGGCCAACACGGTGAGACCCCTGTCTCTACTAAAAATACAAAAATTAGCTGGGCATGGTGGCAGGCACATGTAATCCCAGCTACTTGGGAGGCTGAGACACAAGATTCTCTTGAACCCTGGAAGCAGAGGTTACAGTGAGCTGAGATTATGCCACTGCAATCCAGCCTGGGTGACAGAGCAAGACTCTGTCTCAAAAATAAAAATAATAAATAATAACAAAAGAAAAAATATATATGCATTCCTAGTCCCTTGGAGCTGCAGCAACAAAGCTGGTGATATATTTTGGGTGTTTCTAATCAATGTTTTCCATGAGCTACACTGCAAGTCTCAACCTTGACCCTGCTACAGTAATCATCTATTACAAATTAAAACAAGAGCCATAACTCTGTCTCCTACTAAAATATTCTAACTGAGACATGTTAACAGAATACATTTCTTTGGGTGAGAAAGTATCCACCAGGGTGGGGAACAGACGGCCCACCGATTGTGCTGTGGCCCTAACCACCAAGGACTCATGAATCATCCACAGCAAGGCTGGTGACTCAAAAAGAACACTAAATTGCTCTTTGACATCAATTCTTAAACCTTGAGAAACCAAAGTTCTCTTTGTAACAGACTTTAAAAAGGATGAAGTCAGAAGTAGCTCAGCAGAGATGCACCAACTCTTACCTGGGAGAGACACTCCTTGCTAATCACGTCTGGATTAACGGATGTGCTAAAAGCATCTCTTCCAACAGAGACACAAACTGAAAACAGGAATGCCATGAACACCTTCCCCAGATAACCCAGTCCTCACCCATCCACCCCTCAGGAGGTCCCCAGACAAGTCCAATAAGGAAATGACCCCACAGCAGATTCAGGTGCAGGCAGTGAGGGTAGTGGCGTCAGGGAATTCCGCCGTAAACCTTGGCAGCACGCAGGGAGGTGTACCCAGCTGGACAGGTGAAGTCAGAAGTGCAGGATGATCTGGCCATTCCAAATAAGCAGGGCATAACAATTTTGTTAAAATGAAACCCAGCCTTTGAAAAGGCCTGGACTTCCCACAATGTGTGGTATTTATAGTGTGGAGGGCACTGTAGAGAAGTTATCAGAGGGTTCACGACGGCAAGATCCACGGAGGCTCTGCCATGTGCCAGGCATGAGACAACAATTCACACAAAACACCTCATTTCACCCTACACAGAGTCCACAGACTGCTCCACAGTCTCCCAGGTAAGAGTTGGTGCATCTCTGCTGAGCTACTTCTGACTTCATCCTTTCTCAACTGCTTCATGTTTCACCCTACACAGAGTCCACAGACTGCTCCACATTTCACCCTACACAGAGTCCACAGACTGCTCCACATTTCACCCTACACAGAGTACAGAGACTGCTTCACAGAATACTACCAAAGGGGACCATCAAATGATCCCCAAGAAGTAATGAGCGCCTTAAAAGTAAGAAAGCCAACCTCCTCCCCCTCTATTAACTTCCTCTCCTCATTTCCGCAGAACCAAAGAAATATGAAGGGCCAGTGACGCCCCACTGAAGAACGCTCTCCTGGTGGTTACACTCTGTACATAGGGAGAACAACACTGCTCCGTGCTGCATGAGGCTACTATTCTATACTACACTAGTACGATCTGTTTGTTCTATTCTATACTATTCCATTCTCTATGATAGAATACTACAGCTTCACTCCATACTATAAAACGCTGTACTATCTGTTCTATTCTATTCTATTTTCTTCTATACAGAAAGGAGTTAGCCAGCTTGCTTTAGGCAGACAGTAAGGGAAGGGTCCCAGAGAGCCTCCAGCCCATGTTTTGTGCAGATAGGGGGACTTGCACGGGGGGGCCCTCCTAAACATGCTCACAGCAGACTAAAGGTCCCCATGCACACGAGGGAATGGGGTGGAACCACCAGATATTTGCTCCTTAGACAGCGAGACCAGCCCCATCAGCTTCTATATAAAAGCCCTTGTAGTCAACTGGGAAGGGGGTGACCAGCAATCTGCTCTCAGGACCCCTCTTTTCGCTGAGAGCTTAACTTTTAGCTTAACGAGTTCCACTGCACTCACTCTTCGATGTCCCCGTGCCTGTTTCTTCCTGGTCATTAGACAAGAACCTGGACCCAGCTGAGCTAAAGAGCAAAACTCCTGCATCAGTGCTACAGAACACTATCCTCTCTGTTCTGTGCCATGCGACTCTACTATTCCACACCACACTACGTAATATTAATACTATGCTGTGTGTTCTAATCTAGATTGTATTATGCTATGCAATACTACGTCATTAGTTCAACTGTATACTCTACAATACTATCCCACTTGTTCTATTCTAGACCATGTAATACGATTTTTCCTATTGTATACTATACTACATAATGTTACACTGTTTCTTCTATTCTATGCTACCCTATATAACATTATGCTATTTGTTCTATTCTGCGCTACTCTATATAATTATATTCTGTTTGTTCCATTCTATACAACACCTTGCATCATTTTACCATGTTCTACGATACAAGAGTAGAGTCAGTTATACTTTCATAATCTTTTCCAAGCTCTTACCCAGTAAGAAATGTGATGTTTTACTATGCCTCACATAAATGCACATTTCATGATAATCAATGCCATTTCCTATGGTTGTAGAATTCTGTCTCTATGATTCTACTGATACGGCTTCTTTGGGCTTTTCTTTAAGTCCTTTGCAGTGTCTGGTTTCCTAGTGAAAAGATGACTAAGGTCCCGATAAGATCCTACAAAACCAGCATTCACACAGGCTCACCTGTGTGCACTCTGCTGGACTCCGTGTTGAAGGAGTGACAGGAAGACAGACGGCTGTCGGTGGATGGAAGGCAACAAGCACAGAGTAGATTCCAGAACTGAGACATGTACCAAGGCTCTGGCACAGCTGAGGGTCGATCCCAATTCTAGCCTCTCACAGAAAGGCAGAGGGGACTTAGCACAAAGAGCACGGAACTTTGCTTTAATAAAGCAAATGCTTACCATCCACTGTGAGGAGCTCAAGGAGAAATGGCAGTAGGCTCTACTAATGATACTGCTTTAAAAAATGGAAGGGAGAGGGTACATTTTCACATGGGCCATGTGGAAAGTTGGCTGGACCTGCCGCTGGACCTGACACTGGACCTGCTGCTGGACCTGCCCCTGGACCTGTCGCTGGACCTGCCGCTGAACCTGTTCCTGGACCTGATGCTGGACCTGCCGCTGGACCTGATGCTGGACCTGACGCTGGACCTGCCCCTGGACCTGCCACTCGGTCTGCTACTGGTCTGCTAACAAATGCTGCAGATTTTTATGTAGAAAAAAGTACAATGCGTCTGAGAGCAGCTGTCCCAGCTCTGGATGAAGCCGGCAGAAAAAGGAAGCAGCAGAGACGCTGGTATCATTCAGTGGGCAGAGTCAATGACCCTCCTCTAAGTCCAGCAAAGCTCAACCTGCATGTCTGCAACTAGAAATACCAATCATAAGCCAGACCTCCTGGCAAATACCATTGACCTGCTGTAATTCTGTGTGGTGTATTATGTCCCATGTACAGGAAATCTTTCACAAAGCCTTTAACCAGGAAGTACTAACATGACTTTTAATGCAATATAACAGCTTTGCACCCATTTAACATATATTTAACCCCAGTGGTATATTTAAATATATATTTTATAGAACATCAGGCATGTTTACCTAATGGCTCGAACTTTCACAATGTCTCTCTCCCTGAGAGGACAGCGGAGGATCCCATGCACTGTCTCCAGGAACATGCCCCTCCCAGAGAGGATTCACAAATCAAATGTGCACATGCATGCATGCACAGACACATATCACACACACACACACACACACATGGACACGCACACCTATATGCAATACATACATTCACACATGCACACACGTTCACATAATCACATAATACCACCACATAACAGACGCGTACACATACACACAACACTCAAACACACGCACACAAACATACAACACTCAAACACACACGCACAAGCATACACACAACACTCAAACACACATGCATATACATACACATTCTGACACACATACATACGTAAGTGTGTAGACATAACATGCACAAATATACATGTATAACTATATACACATGAGCATCCATGCATGCCTACTTGCACATATGTGCAGTCGTGCCTAAACATGTAACACATGCACACACATACATGCAACACAAATACACATGCACACATATACACATGCATGCACATGTACATTACACACAAAGGCACACATACATGCACAACACATATACATGCAATACACACTTTCATACACATAAATGCAAACACACATACATATATACATCCCTCAAAGACCCCATTATTCAATTCTAAACAAAGTGGTTTATCCCCCAAATGTACCTTCCCGTAATTAATAAGCTCTACTGCACATTTCTTGTTTCAAATAATGAGGTCTCACACACAGCACACACACATTTATACTCCAATACGTGTGAACATATAAATAGAAATAGGCACACGGGCACGAAGACCCTCTTCTGTAAAGGTATTCTCAAACTTGAACTGAACGAATTCTGCTAATTATAGTCAGAGTCAGCAAAGATATATATTTGACCTCGGAATGAATATACTCGTTCTTTTCGTTACCCCTGGCAACAGCAAGAATGTAAAACAGTTGTGCGATATCATGTCACTTATTCAATCCCACTTCCTGGGATCTGACCCACTTGGAATAGCGTTTCTGTCTGAGTGATTTCCTTCTGACTAAAATCATGAGACGATTCCTTCTCTTCCTGCTTTCTCTTTCCCAGGCCTTTTCACTGCCCTTTCATCATCTCAGAAATAAATCATACTTGTCAAAATGGAACGCAAAGAAACAGCCTTAGGAGAGAATCCCACAATGGAATGGACCCAAGAGAGGAAAAAATATTCTTTTTGAAAATGTACAAAAGGAAAAGTCAAGAGGCCTGGGTTCCCTCTCATGACAGAAACAGACGTCAGCATAGCAGGTCGCTCAGCACAGTTCAGCTCTGTGTATGAAACAGAGATTCTAGTCCTTGTCCCTGTTTCAAGCTCTGTGTATGAAATAGATTCTAGCCCTTGTCCCTGTTTCATGATGTTGCAGTGAAGGTAACAAAACAGACAAAGGGCACAGGCTGCAGAAAAGGATTTTAAAAGGATGACTTTTAAAATGTGAGCCTGCTTTTCAAGGGCACAATGAGGACATTTTCAAGTATATTAAAGCTGATTTATAAGAGATAGGTATAAAGACTCTACAAGGTCGTTAGACTTTAGACTTACAAAGAAAACAAATCACATTCTCCTAGCATCACCAGTCAGGTGTTCCACAAATACTAAGAATAGCCACTGCAACGAGGTCCACTATGAGGGGTCAAAACATAACCCATGAAGCATGGCCGAGAGCTCCTATAACCTGATTTCTAGGAATCTAATTTTAAACATCCTCACAGCTAGCACATCACAAAAATACAGAGCTCCAAATGCTGTAACACAAGTGCTAACAACACCTAGCCAAAAATATACGAGGCATTTCAGGCAAAAATCCCAGAATCAGAAGAACACAAGTTTTCTAAGTTCTTCAAAAGCCGGTGCTGGTTGAGGCTCCTCTGCAGACTTCAACAAAAGACACGCTAGAATTAGCCATTGACGGTAACCCTGAGTCAACACGCACAGTGTTCGGAAAAGCACAAGGCCTGCTCCGGCTTGAGACCCCTGGGAACTTTCTCTGGACCGCACCGAGTGGACGACTTTGAGAACTCAAAATAACCAACAACCAGTCCATGAACAGAGAAAGAAGACTGCAGCCTCCCTGGGGACCTGGCTCCATGCCTGCCCCCTTTCTTCCGGATACCTTTGCCCTTCCTGGCTCCCTCCTCCACCTGGAGATGCTCTGGGTTCAGGCCCCTCTCCAGTTGTGTCTCGGTCCACAGCTGGCTACCTGTGTGAAGCACCAGGCCTTGAAGGACCATCTCCACCTGCTTCCTGCACTTCCCACCCACTTCCACCATGACACCCAGGCTCTGGCTGCTCTCAGGGATCAGGGCCGCCAGGCTCCCCCACAGGCTCCAACTGGAGTCCTGCCCCCTGGTTTTCAGCAACACTTGGGACTTTCTCCTGGAAACTCTCGGCTCTGGGCTTTAGTGAACTGCGCCATCCAGCTCTTCTCTGGATTCTAAGCAGGGCCTTCTCTGGGTCTTCCAACCCTTCCTCCATTTCCAAATGTGGGCTTTCCTTTGGCCTCCTCTCTCCAGACATGCACGCCTCACACTCTGGCTACTTGACCTGCACTTCTACCTAAGAGGCTCCCAAATGCTCCCTGCTCCAGATTTTCCCCAAGCCTCCTCCTGTATTTCCAAACTTGCAGCTTGCAGTGGTGTCTCTAAGTATCTCTGAGTCAGGTCCACACTTGCTTCTCCTGATTTCCGGCAAAGCGCAACGGCGACCTCGGGGTGCAGACTCGCAGCTTCATCCGCCTTCCTGTACTCCCTCTTCCCCTCCTGACCGAGGCACCGAATTGCTCAGCTCACTGGCTGCCTTCTCTCCTCCTCCGGCCACGGCGAGTGCCCTGCATGAGCCTGCCCTGTCACCCCCCGGCTCCACGGCATGCCGCACATCAGAGACACGATTCTCTCCGAAACCCTCAGTGGTTCCCTAGTATCCCACAGGTAAGGACTTCCACATTCTGGCCCCAATCTAACTTTCTGGCCTCAGATATGCACATGCATATTTTATCTGTGCAAAGAGAGTACAGGCCTCACACCCGCTCTCATTCCTGGGCTCCTAGTTCCTCTTAAAGGTGCTGTATGAGGTACCTATGCACTTTCCAAACACTAACTGAATATGCGCTTGGAGAACACTTACTTGATAATTTTGTGGCATTGCCGGATAACGTGGACAAAGTGAGAACTACGCAGGTGTGTGGACGCTGCCTTGCCCAGACCTCACTTACCCAGACACTCCCAGATGCTCAAGGTGACCAGCCCTATTGGCGCACAGGCAGGCGCAGGCTGCACCCCCACAGCCGGGCCCCGCGAGCTGAACTATAATTACGAAGCAGTTGTTTGCTCCTAAATCTGTTTATGCTGGTGCATTTGTTACACATTACTGAAACCAACAAAGTATGACTCCAAAGAGAGAATAATTGTATGAAAACTAAGTTGGATGCCTTTCAAAGACTTAATATAGGGGAATTTTTTTTTCATTTTAATCTTTTTAAAATTGCTATCAAATTAGGTATGGGCAAAAAATATATACAATGTTTGAGGAAATAATTTTTAACGGTTTCATATCTAACATACCTTGCTTCTCTTGTGTTGCCTATTCTCTTCTAGAAGAATAAAAACTGTGGCAGGCCTGCGATGGCTGTGGTTGAGGAAAGAGGCCACAGCCACAGCCAGCAGAACCATGCTCAGCAGCAGCCTAGCCCCGCGTGGAAGAGGCGTGAACACTCTCGGGAGAGGTGGATGTGAACTAACGGTTCCCAGCTCTGACCTCTTTATCTGAATGCGGTGATTGGTTTTATCTGAATGTCAGACAAAAGGGTGTCTACGTCCAGGAAAGACTCTAAACACTCTGGACGCTGCTGCGGCAGATGGTGACCGTGACCCAGTGATACCACTCTCCAGTGGGCAGCCAACCCAGTCTCCTAACCGTAAAGGACATTCATAGCAACACTACGAAAAAGAAACACTACTGTTCTGACCCAGAAAAGTGAAATGTAAAACATAAAATACACAGGTTCTAACTAAGAGGCAGACAGACCGGGCACGGTGGCTCACGCCTGTAATCCCAACCCCTTGGAAGGCCAAGGCGGGTGGATCACTTGAGGTCACGAGTTTGAGACCAGCCTGGTCAACATGGTGAAACCCCATCTCTACTAAAAATGCAAAAATTACCCGGATGTGGTGGCGGGCACCTGTAATCCCAGCTACTTAGGAGGCTGAAGCAGGAGAATTGCTTAAACCTGGGAGGTGGAGGTTGCAGTGAGCCGAGATCACGCCACCGCACTCTAGCCTGGGCAACTCCTTCTCAAATAAAATAAAATAAAATAAAATAAAATAAAATAAAATAAAATAAAATAAAAGGCAGAGAAACAAAGGAGATTTCCTCTGATCTTAAAAACAGAAGTATTTGTTTCACAGCGTGGATAATTGAAGATCTGCATAGAAATCACCTAGGGTCCCGCCCTCCCTCACAACAGACTGGGATAGAAGGAAGGAGGGCAGGAGGTGGGCCCCTTGTCCACGAGAGCCTCCTCCCACCCCATCCCCTTCCTCAGGAGGGCGGCCTGCCCAGTGCAGGCTCCCTTCTCCCCAGGTAAGACCCTGGCGTCTCTACAGGAACACCCACCTCCCTTCCCTGCAATCCACTCCAGCTGCTCACGGCCAGTCAAGGGGGGCGCTCTTCAGAGAGGAGCAAACGGTTTGGAGGACAGCCTGAACTCCAACGTCCCAGGTGTGGCTTGCCAGGAAGCACAGAGGAAGGATGCAGGTCCCCAGAAGGAGGAGGCGCAGGAGGACGATGAGAGAGAAGAGAGAGAGACAAGAGAGGCAGACTGCCCAGCCGGGGGCTGAGCACAGGATCTGGCTGAGGCCCCCTGGGGAGGGGCAGAGGCAAACAGGCTGCTGCTTCTAGGCTGCTCGGGAAGATACAAGCTTGAAGGGGCTGCAAGGCAGGACTCACTGAGGAGCAGTCATGTGGATGCCACGCCTCTCACATGGCACACACTGACAACATGCAACTCACATGCAACACAACACAACACGCATGTACAATGGGCTTATACAACACTGACAACACACACTGCACACAAACACACACAACCTATACAACACATACCCAATACATGTGACTCACAACACAATGTGCATTTATAACACACTCATACGACACATAACCAATACATGCAACTCACAACACAACATGTGCGTGCAACACACTCATACACACATACAGCACACGTAACTTACATACAACACAACACGCACGTACAATGCACTCATACAGCACACACAACACACACCTCACATACAACACGCACATGCAACACACTCATACAACACACAACACTCATACAACACACAACACACGTAACTCACAACACAACATGCACACACAACACTCATACAACATACATACAATACATGCAACTCACAACATACACACACAACACACTCATACAGCTCACGTACAACACATGCAACTCACGTTCAACACAACATGCACGTACAACACACACAACACACGCAACTCAACACAACATTCACGTACAACACACTCATACAACACAACACTCATACAACGTACACACAATACATGCAACTCATAACACAACATACACATACAATACACTCATACAACACATACAACACATGCAACTCACGCATAACACAGCATGCACGTACAACACACTCATACAACATATAACACATACAACATGCACACAACACACGCAACTCAACACAAATACATGTACAATTCACTCACAACACACAACACTCATACAACACACAACACATGCAACCCATAAACACATGTACAACACACTCATACAACACACAACACTCATACATCACACACAATACATGCAACTCATATACGACATACACATACACACATACAACACACAACACTCATACAACATACAAAGCATGCAACTCACAAATACACGCACAACACACTCATACAACACACAACACTCAAACGTACAATAAGTGCAACTCAACACAATATGCACATACAACACACATACAACCCATGCAACTCACATACAACACAACACACTCATACAACACATTCATACAACACACACTATACAGATTCTAAGTATGAAATAGAAAACAGCACACTCACAGTTTCTAAATTTGATGAAAACTTTTTTCAAGAAAGTCGTCCAACATCCAAACTGGTACCATGTCCTCATTTTCAGTTGCTGTTCAGATTCAAGCATTTTTATCATCTACTCTATGAATTATAATAATACAGCATAAACCCATTTTTCATTTTACACCCACTTTGCTGTGGGGTGCTCCAAAACAGGGGCCAGGAGCCTCAGAGTCGTCCCTCGGAACAAAACACAACCGACACTCAGAGGCCAGGAAGGGAACTCGGGGGGTGACACACACTCTCTCATCTGCAGAGCTCTGCTTCAAATACTTTACACGTAACCAGGCTGGAACGGGTTGGTGAGGGTACAGACATGGCAAACTGAGAAGAAACTGGCAGGTGGAGAAAGATCAGTCAAAATCCAAGGAAAAATGCTGAACATTTTCCACAAATAGTTCACACAACAGATGATACTCAGGCTACTGAAAGTTTATTGAGAGGGGTCTTGCTCCAAAGAAAAAGTTCTCTCCCAAAGTTATCAAAGATTCACAGCAGGCACCTGCCCCCAACACACCATCTTCCGAGGGCCTAGGAGTCAAAAAGAAGGTAAGACAGTAGTAAGGGTACAGGGAGAGGAGAGCGGGAGGGGACCGAGAACTCGGAACCAAGAGATGGGCGGACACTGAATGCCTGACTCCAAGGTTATCACCCCAGAAAACAAGTCTGTTTAAGTCCGTAGTAACAGTGTTAGTACTTTCACTGAACCTGCACTCAACACTGGAGAACCTCCCTGTGTTATAAAGACGATCTGAAAAATAACATTAATTCACAATGTAGAGTGATGATTCAGCCACAGAAAATAAAACTGACATAATCCACTACAAGTCACACTATGTCTGTCTTTAAGACTGGTTTATGATGCAGAAAAGAGGCAGTTTGAGATCTAAAATACTTAAACTGGCAAACACCTTGTTTCCCTGAATTCTCACAACCGTGGCACCAGCTAGAGTAAGACAGAGTGGTTTTCAGAGCTTCCAGAACAGCAGAACAGATCAATCATAAATATGCAAAAGTGATCTGAAAACAGAATTAATTAATATTCCACGTTTTGGCTTAAACTAGTCATGTGATTTCCAATAAGTGGGAAACATTCACACCGATTTTTATAAGAAAGTTCAATGTGAACACATAGTACAGAACATTGCCTTTGTTTTGGAATTTATTTATTTAATATGATAATTTCATTTGTATTTAGTTATTCTTGATGTTGAATGCTCATCTTTATTAATGATGAGCTACCCATTTTCTGACTGAGGAAACAGAAAGTTGTCACTGCCTAACAGCAATACTCAAAACAGCCTGTATGAAAGGAAAAGGTATATCTGTGTGCACACAGATGCATACACATGCATACACGTACCTATACATGTACACACGCGTGTACATATGTGCATACACATACACACATACACATGTGTGCATGAGCACACATGCATGCACACATATACACATACATGCATACACACGCATATGCACATACACGTACACTCATATACACACGTACACATGCACACACATACATGCATATACACGTGCACATGGACACGTGGACACGCACATACACACGCATACACACATGCACACACATGCATGCGTACATGCATACGTAAGTATCATCTCAGGTACGTGGATTCAAAATTCTGATGCAAACAAGAATAATTACAAAACAAGGTAGGGTGTCAACAAGTGAGAATTGAGATGAAAGTTCTGATATGTTCCAGAGACGATACGGGAGGTCGTCACATCACATAAATATCTTACCCATTTTAAACGTGACAATTCCTGCCAACATCGGCCTGGATTAAGATGATTTCATTGACATAAGGAACAGAAAATATAGTATTTATTCTAATGAGATTCTGTAATCATTACATTATTTTCACAATTATAAGTAATCACTAAATAACTTCCTCCCAAGGGTCTAAAAATAAAAATAAGATAACAAAAGAAAGTCACAGTCCTGAGAGCTTTATCATGCAAATCACAACTGTGAAAATCAAGCATGTTTTTGAGACTATGCCCTCCTCAAATATCCTTCCTGGAATTTTGTACCAGTAATGGCTGGTAATTAATTGTTATACCAGCTGGAAAGTATATCATTGGGGGTACGTGAAGTAAACATGTAAAGAGAAATGAACACACACACTTGAACCCAGGCCTCATTTCACAACTGTTTCCTACTTTCGATTTGCTTAGTTTACCTCATGAGGTACCTCGAGGAGAGAAAGCAGAGCTGGGATCTGCCCCGAGGCTGCTTCGGGAAGAGCTGGGTGGGCACCAAGACCCTCAGACCGAGGGCTGAGCTGCGTGGCTATGACCCCATCACTGCAGCTCCCCAAGCGTGTGTCCCTGTGTGTCACGCAAACCCCTGCCACACAGGTGACACACGCCACACGCCTGACACAGGCTCAGCACACAGGGAGCGATCAGTAAGTGGTGACTAGAGAGAAGTGACGGCCTTCAGCGTGGATGGAGAAAACAGGCCACAGACTCACAGAGGAAACGCCACAGATCCACAGACGGAGAAAACACCACAGACGCACGGACGGAGGAAACACCACAGACGCATGGAGGGAAGAAAAGTGCCACAGACGCACGGAGGGAGGAAAAGTGCCACAGACGCAGGGACGAAAGAAACGCCACTGACGCACGGATGGAAGAAACGCCACAGACGCATGGACGGAGAAAACGTGCCACAGAGGCACACACGGAGAAAACAGTCCACAGATGCACGAACAGAGGAAACGCCACAGACGCACGGACGGAGGAAACAGGGCAGAGACGCCTATACACCAGTGTGGAACGTCGGACAGGAACGTCCCGGCCATGCACTGTCCACTCCCCCTAGAGACTTCCCACCCCAGAGCACTCAGGATGGCTGTGGAGCGCCTGCCACGCACCCCAGAGGCGAAGCTGGGGAGCCAGAGATGAGCAGGTTCACGTCCATCAAATGCAGCTGCAATCCCTGTAATAACTGGAGGTCACTATTAAACAGAAGGGCACTTCACTTGGAATAAAAGCACTCTGCATAAAAGAACTAAAGATTGGCTGGAGACAGCTTAGAAACCGTCACCATTATTCTTGTTAGTGACAGCGAAGCTTCAAGAGTGGTCACTTTTCCTGTAGAAATCCCACAGAGGTGATTCCTGGAACTCATTTAGAATATTTCTTTCCCAGAAACCACACAACCAAGAACTTAATAGTGCCGTCTCTTGACCAGAAAGATTCAGATTTCTGATGAAACTAAACCCTGTCCAGCCTCCTGATTCTAGAAGATGCTGTACAGAAAAGCTAACTCAAAGGGGTCTCATTTCTTTTGTCATCCACGACACATAAAAAATTTTTTTAAATATACAAAAAATGTAGGAATTGTACAGTGAATACCCATGTGTCTACCCCCTGGATCACAGACTAGATTTAAATGTAAAGTTCTAAAGGTTCCCAGCTAAGGAAATGTGCAGTGTAAGCCTCTACCTGGTTAGAACCAAGGGGAATGGAATGAGCTTTCCCCAGCCTTGCTGCTCAGCTGGGAGGGGCTGCCACAGCTCAGCCACCCCACCCCAGAGCACCCAGGATGGCTGTGGAGTTCCTGCCACCCACCCCAGAGGTGAGGCTGGATCCCCATTCGCGGTGTTAAGAATGAGCCAGCCTTTAGAGGCCATGTGGTCTATACTTGAATAGAAAATGTTCCAGGAAACTAAAGATTCCAATGCGTGCACTGAATTCCTAACCATTTGAAACCCAGGCTCCTCATCTATACACGAAGAACAACGCTCTCTCCTGGGAAAGCATTTCAGAAGGACGAAAAAGGATCCACATGAGAGCAGCTGAAAACTACAAGGCATCATGCAATTATAAGCCTTTTTCTATATCTTTGTTTCAAGGAATGTCAGCATTCTAAATATTGCAGTTCATCCCACATCACCTTTCAGGAGCAAATCATAACGATCAAAAGTATCAGCAGAATCACTACCAGCTCAGTCGCCATGTGCTTCTTCTTCCTGCATGACAATTCCTGCAGAACGATGGGACCATCCAAGAATGGCTCCCTGCCATCATGTGCCCATTCTCCTTCCCCAGGGGGCTATTCCTGTACTCACGGGGCATGGGAAACCTGTATAACGCCACCAGAAAGTCCTTGTTTGACTTACACACTTCCCAGAAGGGCTGATTTTATCCAGAATCCTAACTGTGTCAAACACTAAACCTAAGAAATCATCAAGAAACCAAGGAAATGTAAGGCCATGTCCTGCCCCGGGTGCATGGCTACTAGGGGAGAAATAGAAAATGAGACATGAAAGGAAACTTTTAAGATATTCAGACCATCACTGGATGATTCCAGGAACCCATTACAGATCATTGCTGTTCCTAATAACAGGAAAGAAATTCTAAAATCCCAACAGGCATGGTGAGTCCCTCACTTGCATGAAGTCAAAATAATAATCCATCACTCTCTTCAAAAGGACAAAAGAAAAACTCTACTTCCTCTTCATATTAATTTGTGTACAAGCGACTTAAGTGAGAAAATCTTAATGTCTGGACTGGGATATCAATAGCAAAATAATCCCAAGATTCCCAATTAAAAGATAGAGACGGCCTGAATGAATTTAAAACAAGAAAAACCGACTATATGCTGCCTACAAAAAACACAGTTCAGCTGCAAAGACACACATAGACTAAATGTGAAGGGATGGAAAAACACATTCCACATTAATGGAAATCAAAAGTAAGCAAGAGTAGCCATATTTATTTCAGATCAATCACAATTTAAGTCAAAAACTGTAAAAAGGAGAAAAAAAGGTAATTATATAATAAAGAGATCAAAATAGCAAAAGGATATAACAATTACGAGTATATGTGCACCCAACAACAAAGCACTCAGATATATAAAGCAAATATTAGTAGATCTAAATGGAGAGAGAGGTCGGGCGCGGTGCCTCACGCCCATAATCCCAGCATTTTGGGAGGGATGTGGAGGCAGGTGGATCACCTGAGGTCAGGAGTTTAAGACCAGCCTGGCCAATATGGTGAAACCCTGTCTCTACTAATACAAAAAATTAGCCCAGCATGGTGGCACATGCCTGTAATCCCAGCTACTTGGGAGGCTGAGGCAGGAGAATCACTTGAACTCAGGAGGTGGAGGTTGCAATGAGTTGAGATTGCACCTCTGCCCTCCAGCCTAGGCAACAAGAGCAAAACTCTGTCTCAAATAAATTTATATATACATATATATGTATAGAGAGAGACAGGGAGACACCAACACAACAATAGTAGGAGCTTCAAAATCCCACTGTCAGTACTGGAGGTCATCTAGACAAAAAATAACAACAAAACATCAAATTTAAAGTCCAGTGTAGACCAAATGGACCTAACAGACATTTACAGAACATTTCATCCAACAGATACAAAATGCACATTCTTCTCAGCACATGGAATATTCTCTAGAATCCACCACATGTTAGGCTACAAAAGAATTCTCAATACATTTTTTCTAAAATTGAAATAACATCTAGGATATTCTCAGACTCTAACAGAATAAAGCTATAAATCAACAACAAGGAACAGACACTTCTCAAAAGAAGACATTTATGCAGCCAATAGAGACATGAAAAAATGCTCATAATATAGAATGAGACCACCACTTCTCCTGTTGTCTTTCCCAGCTTTTCCCCGTCTCCCCTTTTCCCTAGTTTATAAGACAGGAGAAGGGGGAGAAAACAAAAAGTTAGAAAGAAACAGAAGGAAGATAAATAGCTAGAGGACCTTGGCACCACCACCTGGCCCTGGTGGTTAAAATAATAATAATAATATTAACCCCTGACCAAAACTACTAGTGTTATCTGTAAATTCCAGACATTGTTTGAGAAAGCAGTGTAAAACGTTTTGTTCTGTTAGCTGATACATGTAGCCTCCCATCATGTTTTGTCTGAGGCTAGTCCTGCTACAATAATCACTCGCCATCAGAGAAATGCAAATCAAAACCACAATGAGATACCATCTCACACCAGTTAGAATGGTGATCATTAAAAAGTCAGGAAACAACAGGTGCTGGAGAGGATGTGGAGAAATAGGAACACTTTTACACTGTTGGTGGGACGGTAAACTAGTTCAACCATTGTGGAAGACAGTGTGGTCATTCCTCAAGGATCTAGTACTAGAAATACCATTTGACCCAGCCATCCCAATACTGGGTATATACCCAAAGGATTATAAATCATGCTGCTATAAAGACACATGCACACGTATGTTTATTGCGGCACTATTCACAACAGCAAAGACTTGGAACTAACCCAAATGTCCATCAATGACAGACTGGATTAAGAAAATGTGGCACATATACACCATGGTATACTATGCAGCCATAAAAAAGGATGAGTTCATGTCCTTTGTAGGGACATGGATGCAGCTGGAAACCATCATTCTCAGCAAACTATCGCAAGGACAGAAAACTAAACACCGCATGTTCTCACTCATAGGTGGGAAATGAACAGTGAGATCACTTGGACACAGGAAAGGAAACATCACACACTGGGGCCTGTTGTGGGGAGGGGGGAGGAGGGAGGGGGGAGGGATAACATTAGGAGATATACCTAATGTAAATGATGAGTTAATGCGTGCAGCATACCAACTTGGCACGCGAATACATATGTAATAAACCCGCACATTGTGAACATGTACCCTAGAACACAAAGTTTAATTTTAAAAAAAATCAACAACGAGGAGAACTTTCAAAACTGTATGAATACATAGAAATTAAACAATATGCCCTTGAATAGCCAATGGGTCAATGAAGAAATGAAGAAGGAAATTTAAAAATTTCTTGAAATAAATGAAAACAGAAACACAACATATCAAAGTTTATGGTATACAGCAAAAGCAGTATTAAGAGGAAAGTTTATAACAATAAACTCCTACATTTAAAAAACAGATTTAAAATAAACAACCTAACAACGAACTGCAATGAGCTAGAAGAGCAAGAACAAATCAAATCCAAAAGTGGTAGAAGAAAAGACATAACAAAGATCAAAGAGGAACTAAATAAACTTGAAACTAACAAATATAAAAATGAAGAAAAAAATGTTGGTTTTTTGAAAAGATAAATAAAATAGACAAACCATTAGCTACACTAAGCAAACAAAAAGAAATCCGAAAGAAATAAAATTAGAAACAGAAAAGGAGAATGACAGTTGATACCACAGAAATACAAGGGATCATTACAGACTATTTTGAACAACTATATGTCAACAGATTGGAAAACCTAGAAGAAATGGATAAATTCCCGGACACGTACAACCTACCAAGATGGAACCAAGAAGAAACGGAAATCCTAAAACAGACCAATAATGAGTAACATGTATGACTAAGTAATAATAAAAAGTCTCCCAACAAAGAAAAGCCCAGAACTAGGTGACTTCGCAGCTGAATTCTACACATTTTTGTTTCAATTCTTCTCAAACTATTCCAAAAGTATTGAAGAGGAGGGAATCCTGCCAAGTTCATTCTTCAAGACCAGCATTACCCTGATACCAAAATAAGACAAGGACACAATAAAAAGAGAAAACTATAGGTCAATATCCCTGATGAACACAGATGCAAAAATCCTCAACAAAATACTAACAAACTGAATCCAACAGCAAATCAAAAAGATTATACACCATGATCAAGTGGGATTTATCCCAGGATGCAAGGATTGCTGAACAAACACAAATCAATAATCATGCTACATCACATCAACAGAATTAAGGACAAAAACCATAATATCATTTCGATAGATACAGAAAAAGCATTTGATAAAATTCAACGCTGCTTCATGATAGAAAGTCTCAACAAAAGAGGCACTGAAGGAAAAATACCTCAACACAATAAAGGCCATATGTGACAAACCCACAGCTAACATAATGGGGAATGGGGAAACACTAAGAGCTTTTTCTCTGAGATCTGTAACAAGACAAGGACGCCCACTTGTGCCACGCCTATTCAACACAGCACTGAACGTCCTAGTCAAGAGCAGTCAGGCAAGAGAAAGAAATCAAGGGCACCCAAAGTAGAAAGGAGGCACTCTAATTGTCTGTTTTCAGACAATGTGCTCTTATATATTAAAAAAAAAAAAAAAGACTCCAGCAAAAATCTCTTTGAACTGATAAACAAATTCAGTAAAGTTACAGAATACAAAATCAACATATAAAAATCAGTAGCATTTCTATAGACCAACAATGAGCCAGTGAAAAAAGAAATCAAGAAAGCAATCCCATTTAACTACAAAAATATAAAATAAAAATAAAAATACCTCAGAAGAAATCTAACCAAGAAGGTTAAAGATCTCTATGAGGAAAACGATATTCTACCCTCGGAAGGTAGAACAGTGGCTTCTAGAGACAGGAAAGGGCGGCGGGAAGGCAGAAAGGGAGAGGTTATCTAATGGATACAAAATTACATCTAGATAGTAAAAATAAGGGTTAGTGTGCTGTAGCCTTGTAGGGTGACTATAGTTTACAATTTATTGTATATTTTCAAGCAGCTAGAAGAGAGGATTTTAAATATTCCCAGCATTAAGAAATGACAAATGTTTGAGATGATGGACATGCTAATTACCCTGAGTTGCTAATTACACACGAAAAACATGTATTGAAATATCATACTGTATCCCATGGATATGTACTATAATGTGTCCATTAAAAATAATAATTGTTAAAAACCCAAGGGTCATTTCTCATGTGTCCTATGTCAGTGTTGTGGTCCATTGGTGGAGACCCAGCCATTTGCAAGTAAGACTATAGTCACTTGAGCTGAAAGCAAATGAATCGTCACAAAAATTACCACTGGCACCGAGTCTTCTTTCCAGAATTTCCTGCCCACAGCACTGCCACAGTCACTGTGGGCAGGAAAGACACACTAGCACCCAAGTTTCAACCCCAGTACAGTTGATGCTTTTATTTCTCTGGTTTGGAATAGGTGTGTGTGCATAATTTACGTTTACTCCAACTGTCCCCTTGCTTAAATAGCTTCTTAAGGATAACTTCCTCTTACTAAATCCCAACAGCTTCTGAGCATCCGTTATATTCTCCAAAGTAAATAAAAAGAGAAAACGTGTTGAAAGCCTGATAATGTTCACTTAAGAATCCAGCATGATGTACAGCTTGAAATGGCTACTCCACCTTGTTCCTTTACATGACTTTTAAAGTAGCCCCAGTTATTATACATAATTGAGGTCATAATTTCTGCAATACCATTAGG
This sequence comes from Macaca mulatta, assembly GCF_049350105.2. Taxonomy (NCBI): domain Eukaryota; kingdom Metazoa; phylum Chordata; class Mammalia; order Primates; family Cercopithecidae; genus Macaca; species Macaca mulatta. The sequence goes on along the minus strand of NC_133416.1, from coordinate 486,510 downwards.
TCCACGAACGGTAGGGCCAGAGGACTTCAAAGTCTGTCTCCGATTTTTTTTTTTAAAAAAGGGAAAGCTCATGAGAGTAGGTAATGAAAATAAATATTCACACAACTCGGAACAGGGGATGGTGAAACATAAAACTCCAGCCTGGCACAGGTGTCCAGCCAGTGAGGGTGGGGACACAGACTCATAGGGTCCCCACAATCCCTCAAAAATGCCACAGACAAGTGGGTGGCCTGAGACAGAGCCAGGCTCCGAATTCCGGGAGCTGTCTGGCTCATGTGCACCTCATGTGGTCCACACTGCACGAGGATGCCCAACGTCACCAGTCCCGGTGCAGAACACAAGAATGCCCCATGGCATGAGCCCCCGCTGCACAGCATAGCCCGAAGGTGCCAGCTCAGACTCCTACACACGCTGGTCACCAAGGCACTGCCCTCCAGGAAGGAGGACCCCAGAGGTCGTGGCAGGGTGAGGTTCTGCTCTTCATCATCCGCGAGCAGAGGGGAAAGTCCCAGCAGACATTTGGGGAGCCTCTACACGTGGTTCTGGGACTCTGAGTGGAGGTTCAAAGATGTCCCCAGGTACGCCAGACTCAAACCTAAAAAAGACCCATTCTTCCAGATATGCCCAGACTGGAACCTATATAGGCCATCCTTCCTAGCTTTTCTCTGGAAAAGCAGGCTTAAAAGAGTATCGACTAAAAGGGGCCACCAGGAAGACAGAAGTCCTATCTTTAAAAAAAGATTTTTTTTTTTTTTTTTTTTTTTTTTTTAAAAAAGAGGCACTGAGGCTCTGACCCATCTGAGCACAGAGTACATGCTCGGCAGCCTCTGTCAGAGCAGAGCAAGTACACACATGCTCTCCATGCCCTGTGCTCCCAGCACCCGTGCTCCCCGCACCCATGCTTCACACGCCCGTGCTCCCCGCACCCGTCCTCTCCACGCCCATGCTCCCTACACCTATCTGTGCTCCCCATGCCTATGCTCCCTGCAGCCGTGCTCCCCGCACTGTGCTCCCTGCGCCCATGTCTGCTCCTCGAGCTCTCTTCCACTGGTTTCCTCTGTACATCCCTCTTGATAGTCACTGTCACTGTCACCTCGAATCGCCTGGCTAAATGGAGGTAAAGAAAAAGTCTAGAGTAGCACATTGGAGGACAGAGTGGAAGTGGCTATTTACCAAGCAGGGCTATGAGATGAGCGCATCTGATCCCCATTAATCCTGACGGTCAGTTGATTAGCCCTGTTCAACAGCTGGGGACACTGAGGTGTGGAAGGACGGGCTTGCTTACCCCAGACGATGCTGACAGTGTGGGCCCAGCCCAGTCCCACAGCCACCAGGAGGAGGCTCCTCACTGGGCAGGCGCGGATGTGCAGCCCAGAGAACGCTTGGGACCCTGGCACAGACTCCTCAGGAAGGAAACAGAGAAAGGCCCACAGAGACTCAAGCAGCACAGAAGAAGGTCACCCACAAGTTAAAAATAGATGTTTGTGCTTTACCGTCCCAGAGTGCTAAAAATCCAACCCACTCACACGCACAGCCTGACGTGAGCCTGGCCTCCTGCAGCACTGGGCTAAGCGAGAGACGTACCTGCCTCTCTCCCGACAATAGCAAACTTGGCAGCTATTCTTCAATGTACTTGACACGCTTCTGTGAGGATTAAGCGACACTCTGTCGACACTGGCTAAGTTTAATCCTGACACAGCCAACCATCTAGATCTGCAGTGAACAAACAACTTACTTTGGATGATTCTGCCACTAACAAAGACCCTGAATCTCCCACCAAAGCTTAGTGACACGACTTACCTTTCTGTTTTCATTTCAGGTACACTGGCCCACATGATCTAATTTACCTGCTGATAATGCCTTGGAAAGACCACCAGGGGGCCCCACACCATTTTCAGCTTTAGAGGGATGTGAATTTCCCTTTGATGAGAAAGGTGATGGGGAAATAAAACAAGGATCCAAAACAGATGCCTGTGTGTTTCCTGGGAGTGATAAAGTCAGGAACTGCCTCTGTGTGTCAGGCGAGGGAATAACAGAGACAATGGCACCAACTCCTGAGACAGAAGACCTGATGCATGGTGCAGCCACCGCCTGTGGCCAAGGAAATTCCAGGGAATGTAGACCCCAGTTGTATGGTACAGCCACCATGTGCGACCACAGAAATTCCAGGAATGCAGACCCTCAGTCACATGGTACAGCCACTATCTGCAGCCACAGAAATTCCAGAGAACGCAGACCCTCAGACACATGGTACAGCCACTATCTATGGCCATGGAAATTCCAAGGAATGCAGACCCTCAGTCACATGGTACAGCCACCATATATGGCCACGGAAATTCCGAGGAATGCATACCCCAGTCGCATGGTGCAGCCACAGCCTGCAGCCACAGAAATTCTGGAGAACGCAGACCCCAGTCGCATGGTACAGCCACTACCTATGGCCATGGAAATTCCAGAGAACAGAGACCCTCATTCCCATGGTACAGCCACCACCTATGGCCACGGAAATTCAGGGGAACGCAGACCCTCAGTTACATGGTACAGCTACCACCTGTGGTCACAGAAATCCTGGGGAACACAGACTCCAGTCGCATGGTGCAGCTACCACCTGTGGTCACAGAAATCCTGGGGAACACAGACTCCAGTCGCATGGTGCAGCCACCACCTGCAGTCACGGAAATTCCAGGGAATGCAGACCCCAGTCACATGGTACAGCCACCATCTATGGCCACGGAAATTCCAGGGAACATAGACACCAGTCGCATGGTGCGGCCACCACCTGTGGCCATGGAAATTCTGGGGAATGCAGGCCCCAGTCTCTAAAGTATGAACTTCACTGCAGTGAATGTGGAAGAGTTTCTCTCTGTGCAGAGCTCAGTATCCAGAAGGGGAGATGGCCCCAGGAATGCCTTCCTCCTCTTCAGAGCTCAGGGCCTAGGGCTGACACCCTGGGGAGGGGTCCTTGTTCAGCAATTGTGCCTGTGGAGGGTCCCCCAACACTCACCGTGCACCTCCTAGGAGCGGAGGCTACAAAAGGGAGCCAGAGACCAAGCTCTGCTCAGACAACAGTGAGCTGATGGCCTTCCACTCTAAGTTCAACAGGGACCCAGGGACCAAGCTCTGCTCAGACAACAGTGAGTTGATGGCCTTCCACTCTAAGTTCAACAGGGACCCAGGGACCAAGCTCTGCTCAGACAATAGTGAGCAGATGGCCTTCCACTCTAAGTTCAACAGGGACCCAGGGACAAAGTTCTGCTGAGACAACAGTGAACTGATGGCCTTCCACTCTAAGTTCCAACTGCATGGAATGTGTATTCCATGAATGCTTGTTAAATGAATGATTCATATAAGGTCATCTGTGCTGACCTTTGCTGGTCTGCTGAATGTGAGCTTCAGAGCATAGGCCTCATTCCTGGAGCAGCCAGCTCTTCCCAGAGCGACGGCCGCTGCAGGGCAAAGCCCAGAGCTTGTCCTGCAGCAACACACTCAGGACCCTGCGCTGGGCACGCTGGGGGCCTCTCCAGCAGAAGATCCCCAGCCCGGACCGTGCAATACCAGTGAACCCCAGGGGAGTCCCAAGTGCTCAAAATCATGTAAACGTCCATTGTGATTTAACATATCAATTTTAGAAGAAAGGGCATATTGCCACCTCTCTCCTCAAACTAGGGACTATAAATCGATCCATCACCCTAACTGAGACTCTGCTTTAAATTCTGCTAAAACTACCATCCAAACACTCAAATTTACATTAGCGTTAAGGGAAAAAAAAAACTAAACCAAACACCTGTAAGAAACGGTCAAGTAACCTGTGATACATCAACCCAAAGATTAAACATGAAAACAATGAAGTAGCAAGATATTAAAAGAATATAAACTCTATGTACATCATGGCCCAAGGTTCTAAAATTACACAGAGACAAAGACTGGAATGGAAGGGGGATACGTTTACAGATACATTTTTTATTTTTTAATTTTTAATATTACTTCTCTAATGTATGATTTGACTAACCAGATAATTCAGCAAAAAATAAAAAAATAAATTGTGCCTATAGATAAATATGTAAAGAATCCTTTTCTTTGATGCCAATGGAATTAGTTTGGGTCTGACCCACAGTCTTCAATCTTTTAATTAAGACACAAAAATCATCTTTCAAGCTGTTAGGAAAAAAAGAAGAAAAAGATTGAAAACCAGGAGCCCAGAAAAAAAGGACTCGCTATGTATCACAGCGTCTCTCCACGCCTCTCCACCCCGGACAGTGCTCCCTCTTTCCCCATTTTCATACCTACTGCACAAAACACTTAGTAAAGAACTATCTCAATTCATGAGTCACACAGCACAAAGGGCCAGTGTCTCTGCCAAACATACCCTGCAGCCCCAAAACGAAGAGGCAACTGGTTCCTTCCTTCCTCAGTGAAGGAAGAATGAGAGGCTGCTGGTTGTCATTTTAAATCTCACACCTCAATGTCTTAGCACTTTCCTGCTTTGTTGGTTTCCAGGGCTTATTAAAATTAACCACCCCCCCCCCCCCCCCCCGCCGCGGATATTGAAGAAAGAAAGCAGGAAGGTTGTGCAGGCTTCCAAGAGGCAGAGCCCTGCTTCCGCGGCCACCTCTGTCTTTCTACCCACAGCAGCCGGGTTTACCAATTAGTCTCCCTTAAAGAGCAGTTTATGCTCATCGCGAACAAATGGATGCAATTGCTTCTTTTGAGATGCAGCAAGTTTTGGGCCCTCAACAAAAAAAAGAAAAGAAAAGAAAAGAAAAGAAAAGAAAAGAAAAGAAAGAAAGAAAGAAAGAAAGAAAGAAAGAAAGAAAGAAAGAAAGAAAGAAAGAAAGAAAGAGAAAAAACAGGGCACTGGCACAACAGTCATAACCTCTGCGTGGCACACACACAGAAGGAAAGTTAAAGCCCTGGAGGCGGAGGCGTTCGGAAAGGGAAGGTGGAAGCAGGAAGGACGCCCACGGGATAGAGTGGTCAGAAACAGACCACCTCACCAAAGGGCGCCTTAGACGTTCCAGAGGACAAAATGCCCCTCTTTCCAGGGTAAACACCCATTTGCCAAACTCAGCCAGTGACGGCAAGCAGGAGTTTGCTTTTTTTTTTAAGGCGTCTGAGTAACGATGACAAGAGCAAGAAATGAGCTTAATAATGGGACTGACAGGGCCCCGGGCTGGTGACTCAGCTGATGTGCACAGCATCAAAACCCAGGTTCCTCAATGCGCTCCCTCTGCAGTTCAGGACAGCACTACAACTCACCCCATCAATCACTGCTTAAAAAATCAGTTCTAAAAAAAGACGACCCATTTGAAAGCAGCCGGAGGAGGAAGACAGAGAGTGTCTCACAGAATCCAACCGCTTGTAGCCTCGGAACCATAACAAGAATATGAAACTAGCGGGTCCAGTGTGAGGCAGAACAGAGACGCCGTCACGGCTCTCAGGAGGCTGAGCAGGAAGCGCATGGCTCACGCCCTGCAACGCCCTAAGGGCGCCTGGAGCAGCCCACAGGCCTGTGTCCTTCGTGTGGGTTCACCTTCCTAGTTTCCTGGGTAAATTCAATGTACAGCATTTATTCGCCAAGAAAAGAACATTCAAATCAAACTACTGTCATAACTCTGAAGGGCTCTTAACACTCCAGTCCACACGTTCAAAAGCCCACAAATATCAGTGCTGCCACTGTGCAGGTAACAATGTTTTGGATGCATCATGCACGTAACCAGTAACGACGTTTTCATGTTTTCCGTAGCCATCTCATTCAGGATACTAAAATGATCTGTGACGACTTGATACTTAGTTATCTGTGATTTTCAGATAGATTTAACAAGGCTACCTGGCCAAGAAGGCCTCACCCTCCTGAACCCGGGCACCGGTGCCCCTACGTGCACCCGGGGCCTGGGGAGTGCAGTCTCCACCACCTCTCGCTCTTCAATGTTAAATGTCCTCCCGGAGCGCCTGCGTCGTGGGCCCAGGCTCGGCCCCTCCTGGAGAGCCCTTTCCACATTACAGGACAGGGGAAGCCCAGAGCCCGCGCTGCGGCGCCGCTGACGTCCCGGAGTCCCCGCTTCCTGGTCCTTCCCGTCCGCGGAGGCTGGCGGGGAGGGCCTGGGACCCATTTTAGTTTTCGGTTTTGTCACGAGCCGGAAGGCGACAGCACATGCGAGCGCAGGAAACCCTTTTTTAAAATCTTCCAGCGGAAACGCGAGGGGCTGCCGGACTGCCTCGGAGACGCCAAGCGGGAACCCAGAGCACCCCTGCCGTTTCCCGCATTGCAGCAGCCGGGACCCCGCCCACGCCGCGGGGGGCCCGAGGCGACAGGAGGCCCGCCGGGATCCGGCCGTTTCTTCCTCGACATGCTGGGGGATGGCGTGGGGCGGAGTTGGGGGGCGGGGGCAACTTAAGAAGTGATCGCGCTGTACCCAGGATTCGGAGGGGAAGCCCGGCCCCATCCTACAGCTCAGAGGCAGAACGACCCCGGAAGGTGTTCCAGGCGACCCCCTCTACCAGGCTCAATTTAAAACATAAACCGGAGAGGGTGGAAAGCTCACTATTTTCCGAATGGAGGTTCCTACCGCCATGTTCCTTCCTCCTCCGCCCCACCCGGCAAGGACCCCGGGGCTGCCTTGCCGGCTCCCGCCGCCCCGCAGGTACCCCTGTCGCTCCCGGGCACGGGCTTCTCCCCAGTTCTTCCCATCGCTTCCCCGCTCTTCTCCCCAGTTCTTCCCATCGCTTCCCCACCTTTCCCCGGGTCCTTCCATCGCTTCCCCCTCTTCTGCCCGGTTCCCCCATCCCCTTCCCCTGTTCTCCCCTTCTCCCTCTTCTCCCCTTCTCCGTCCGTCCCTCCCTCGCCGCCCGGAGGGGGGCGCGCACCTTGAGCATGTCCCCCGCTGGTCAGCACGCCGATGGCCTTGCCGGCCCCGGAGAGCTGCTCCAGGAACTTCCGCAAGGAGCCCTTGGGGGCCCGGGAGTCGTCCGCGTCCAAGGCGAGGAGGCCGAGGGCAGCCGCTAGTCCGGGTGCGCAGCAGGCAATGGAGACCCTGCCGGCGCGCGCCCGACTCGGAAACGTTGCCCCGCCCGCGCCCCCGCCCGGCCCTAGAGTCAAAGGGCCTTGACGGGCGGGGCCCAAGCGCACAGGAGGGGCTGCGGGGGTGGGGGCGCGGCTAGGGGCAGGGGCAGGGGCAGGGAAAGGGGCAGAGAAAGGGGCAGGGGCTGGCCGGGGGCGGGTGTGGGCAGGAGGACCTACGCGGGGGTCGTCGTAGGTGGCTGCCGCGCTAGAGGTGGGTGAGGTCGCGGAGGCGGGGGTAGCACCACAAGTGGGCGGAGTCCCTGGGGGTGGGGCCGCGTTGCCGGTGCGCTAGCCTCGCGGGTGGGTTGGAGGACTCTGGTTGGGGCCTTTAGAGATGCCCGGAGCGCCACAGGTGGGGGCAGGGGCAGCGACCGGGGGAGGGGAGACCGCAAGGGGGCGGGGTCACATCGTTCGCTGGGCGGGCCAAGGCAGGGCGGAATAGAACGCCGGGAGCATCTCCCGGGGGCGGGGGGGCAAGGGAGACCGTGAGTGGGCGCGAACGCCGGGGCCGGTGGAAACCCCGCACTTGCGGGGAGCGCCGATGGCGGGGCGGGGTGGAATTGGGGCGCGGAGACCCCACCTGGACGCGGAGGCTCGCGGCAGGCCCGGTAGATCCGGCTGTTGTCAGCGCCGAGCCCGGCCGCGCGCACAGCTTCTTGGTGGCGGCAGGATTCCTCCTGGGGCTGCGCTAGGAGCCTCTGCGCGCGGCTTCCTCGATCCCCGCCCCCACGTTTTCTCTGCAGCCTGAGGTCGGGAAGGACGCACGGAGAGTGGATCCTCCAGGTGGTGGGAAAAGCTGAGCGCGGCGAGCTTAGCTATGACGAAGCTGCGATTTCCCGGGTCCACGGGGTCTGTGGCGCTCCCGGGCCCCCAGCCCGTCCCGTGGGGAGAAGAATCCTTGGGGTGGGGGAGAGTATCGGGGCGCTACCCTCAGAGACGCCTGGGCGCGCGAAAGTCAGAGTGGGACAGGAGGAGGCGCAACGGGACTGACCTGGCGGGGAGGCGGGACGACCCTTCCTCCCTATGGACAGGCGCGCTGCTGTACGCTGTGCCGACCTCGGCTGACTTCACCGGCCAACTCCACGTGCTGAAATACGCACATCCAAAGCGCTGTGCCAGTTGCCCATCCACAGCTTAGCAACCTGGTGCCAGTTACCTGCGATGGGAGAGGGAGCAGCCCCTACAAAAGCACGGGCTTATGGGATCCCGGTTCCTTCAGTGCTCACCCCACGAAGAAGGGCTCCCAAACGGCCCCACTCGAGGGCTTTCCGGAGGATGGTCCTGCGCAGTGGGTGTTTGTTGAACAGATAGGAAACAACAAAAGAGACTAAGAAGAGGTTTGTTCTATGAACCCGGGAAAGTGAAGCAATCGCAAAGGAGAGTCTCACCAAAGGGCAATCCTGGGGAAAAGATGGAGAGGCATGGATTTTTCTTGGATGTGTGCCTCATCCTGGGGCTCATCCCGCTGAGCATCAAATATTCATTGCAAAAGAGGAAAAAAATATATATGCTGCAGACAATGCTGGATGGTCTAATCTCTCCCTTGGCCAGAATTAACGGCGAAATTCCTAACCCCTCGTGGTCCTCAGAATCACCTGTCCTATGCACACCCCCATTAAACCACTGAAGTCCAGTTTCTGGGAGCTCAGCCAGGAAATGTGTAGTTTTAAACAAACCACCTAGGTTATCCTGATGAATGCAAAGTCAGAGAGCGCTGCTCTCATGCAGTGAACCTGAGCATTATTCTATTAATTAAAAGGGAGAGGCGAATCCTGGCTGTCTTAAGGTGGCAGTTGAGTGGCCTTTGCCTTCTGGCGGGCAGAAGAGCAGACCGAGGCTCTAAGCACCTGCACCCACAGTTGGGCTCAGGATCTGTGCTGGAGAATAGAAGGGCTAATTTAATTATTCATGCCTTTTTAGAGCATGTTACATGTGGAGAAGGTGGGCCACACTGAATTTTATTTTAGCCAAATACCCGTTATCTCCTTATACAATTGATATTTTTATATTGAACATTAGGGGATTGGTAATTTGTCATCAAATTGTAATACAGAAAATGATAGATACAACCTAACAGTTCAAACATGATGAGTTAAATAAATGATGGTAAAAATATGCGCTGCAATAATATTTAGTTGCTGTTACCGCTACAAAGATATGTGTCTACTGACATGGAAATATGTTCAGGACATACAAATAAGTGAAAAGGCAGGCCTAGACGCAGTGCGAGCCTGTGTGTGAGTGCGTGCGTGTGTGTGTGTGTGTGTGTGTGTGTGTGTGTGTGTGAGTCTGCATACATATGTAAATGTTTCTGAGCATTTTATTTCCTTTCTTTTGCTTAGTATAGGCAATGCCATTTTTCTCTGCGATGAACAGGTATTGTTTAGGGAATAGAAATAGCTAATGAAAAACAATAAAATTTAGAGTGTCAAGACCCCCAAGGTTACGGATTATGTTCAAAAGTTTTTCTGTGTATAAGGGCTAGGGTCAGGGTGGTCACTGACGGTCCTCACACATCTGTTCTTATGAGTTTGGCCCATTGCTCAGTCAGTCAGGGAATTAACATATATTAATATATACCTGTAGCAAAGATGGAAAAGAATAGCTATGGCTTTTTTTTTTTTTTTGAAAGTCATGTATTTCAATGTTGCTACAACTAGAGGTTTTTGTTTTTTTTTTTTTTTAACTTTGGCCTTAGCAATGAATCTTCTAATTCAAGAGGAAGATATTACATGCCGTGCTGACCGTACAGCTTCCACCCAGTAGGACCTGAGGTGTGTGCTTGTTCTTTATTGTCCCTTGACAGATTACTCCAAAGGCCCACACCAGCACACACTTATACGCCAGGAATGATTACTCCTTGGGCCAGGAGTTCAGGCAGGCTTCACTGGGCCCTCTGCCCCAGGGGCTCTCCAGGGCTGCAGCAGGTGTCTGCCTAGGGCTGCTGTGTCTTCTGAAGGCTCAGGCTCATCAGGGGAGGAGCTGCTTCCATGCTCACTTCTGTGTTGCTGGCAGGATTCTGTTGCTTGCAGGCTGTTGGACTGAAGGCCCCAGTCTCTCTGTGGCATCAGCTTCAGGTTGCCCTCTGCCCTGGGCGGGTGACTGGCTTTGCCAGAACTAGCACCTACCAAGAGCCAGGGGGAGAGTTCCAGTGGACAGAACCTCAGCTCCTCCCAATCCAATCTCAGGAGAGACCACCATCTCTTTTGCCTGGTTCTATTCATCAGAAGTGAGCCGCTGAGTCCAGCCCTCTTCTAGGGTCTGGCTGTGAACACTAGAGACAGCGGCCAAGGGGAGCCACTTGGGAGGGTGGTGCTGCCTGGGACCTGCCTAGGACAAGGTGAAGGAGAACATGCATAGGGAAAGCTGCCCTTCCCACTTCCCCTCAGTGGTGAGCGCAGGAGTTGCCGATGTGCCCTAAAGGAGTTCTGGCATCCCAGGAGGGAAGCAGCTCCCAGCCATGAGGACACCATGACCCAGTGCCCCAGCATGTGGGGCTGCACATCCCAGGGCTACCTGAGCTGCAGCCTCTTCCCCTTCTCTGCTGTCTCGGCCTGTGCATGGAGTGGGCATCTCAAATCTGCAGGGGCCAAACTGAGCTCAGGCCTCTGCACCCCCCACACAACCCCCCATCGCTCAGTCTTCCTTACCTCAGCTCCTGGTGACTCCATCCTCCCAGGGGCTCAGGCTGAAGCCTTGCAGTGCTCTTCCACCCTGGCATCTAAGTCCCTCAGGAAAGTCTCCATTGGCTCTTCATTGCATCTGGAGCCACTAGGGCCAGGCCACCACCTTTGACCTGGACCGGAACAGGCTCCCTCCTCATCCCCTGCTCTGCCCCAACCTCCACCCCACCTCCATGTCTCGGGTGTCCTCAGCTTCAAAGTCAGGGTGCACCTATCAGGATGTAATTCAGGCATCTTCTCTGCTGACTCGGAGTCACAGACCCCACACAAGCCACACTGGCCTGTCCTCTGGTCCCTTCAGATCCTGGTGCTGCCCAGAGGCCCATGCAGGCACCCGACAACCTCAGGCCTAGCCTGCTCTTTCCTCAACCCAGGCCCTCCTCTCCCTACCGACTCTGCCCACTTTCCACAGGTCTGTCCTGCAAGGTCTCCTGCACGGTGAGGCCTCCCCAGATCACCCTCTTAGAAATTTTGGGCTCCATGCACACTCCTGTTCCCTCCCTGCTGCTCTTAAAACATCCTCGTCAGTGTCACACATGGGGCATTTCACCTATCTGCTGGGCTTCTCGAAAGGTCCCCTGGCTGAACTCTGAATGCCGTGGATTCAGAGATCTTTGACTATTCCCTGCTGCAGTCCCAGGGTAACAGCAGAGCCCAGGACAGAGTGAACCTGTCATGGGTGCTGCTGAATGAATGAATGAAGGAGGGAGTGAGTGAGTGAGTGAGTGAGTGAGTGAGTGAGTGAAGGAGTAAATGAATGAGTAAATGAGTGAATGGGTGAGTGAGTGAGTCAGTCAGTGAATGAGTGAGTGAGTGGATGAGGGAAGGAGAAATGAGTGAGTGAGTGGGTAAATGACTGAATGAGTGACCGTGAGTGGGTGAATGAATTGCCAAGGGAGTCAATGAGTGAATGAGTGAGTGAGTGAATGGGTGAGTGAATAAGTGAGTAAGTGAATGAATGAGCGTCTTAGTGAATGAGTGAGTGAATAAGCAAGTGAATAAGTGAGTGAATGAGTGAGTGACCGAGGGAATAAATGAGTGATGAGTGAGTGAGTGAGTGAATGAATGAGTGACTTAGTGAATGGGTGAGTGGGTGAATGAGTGAGTGAACAGATGAGTGGGTGAGTGAGTGAAAGGGTGAGTTAGGGAATGACTGAGTGAGTGAATGAGGGAATGAATGAGTGAATGAATGGGTGAGTGAATGAGTGAGTGAGTGAGTGAATGGGTCAGTGAATGAGTGAGTGAATGAGTAAATGAATGAGCAAGTGAGTAAAAGGGTGAGTGAATGAGTGAGTGAGCGAGTGAAGGAGTGAATGAGTGAATGAGTGAGTGAGTGAATGAGTTAACGAGTGAATGAATGAGTGAGTGAATGAGTGAGTGGGTCGCTCAGAGGAGATGAGGACAGGAGTTGCCCTCTGACTGCTACAGTAGACAGGAGCTGAAGGAGTCTGAAGGGTGGGATGTGCTCACTCGATACATACACCCTGCTCCACACATCCCCAGAGAAACCTAGTCTCACCAGAGTGGTCGCTTGAGAATTATTAGTAACAACCTTTTCCCCAATATTTCATATATGCAGGATGATTTCTTACTTTCCTTGAAAATGCCAATCGTTTTTTGGACTTGGAATTCTCCACTGCTGGTCCACGCCACTGTATTCTCCCATAGGGGTATCCCCCGAGTTGGAGAAAGAGTCATTCCCAGGAATGGATAAAAGCCAGAAGGGCATCATCAGGTGGGGCACCTTCTCCTATCATCCTCCCCTTCCTGTCTGGGTTACCCTGAGTGACTTGGTTTGGAGGTCTACAAAATGCGGACATATCAAATTTAGATAAAAGCCTAAGCAGTTTAAGAGGTTGCAGTGCTAGCAGGAAGGTCTTTGGCTCCCGGCACCCTCCCCCTGTCCAGTCTCTGCTGGACCCAGGACTCTGACTCCACCTTCGGCCTTGGGGGTTTCCTCCCTTCCTTCCCAGCCACTGAGCCGGCTTGGGCTAATCTGCAACCGCAGAGGTGCAGCCCTCCTCCTTTCCTCCTGCCTCTTCCTCTCTTCTCACTTTCCTTCTGCTTCTTTCAGGACTTTGGAAAGTCCAAGAATAAGCAAAACTGTAGACCAGAAAACGCTGCCTTGAGCCCATTCCCCTCCCAGCAGCTTCCCTTCAGACTCCTTGATCTTGAAAACTTATTTTGCTTCGTATCTAGATGCTAAACTTTATATAGAAAACAGGTGGGGTTGGTTTCTTGGCCGGGTACAGTGACTCACACCTATAACCCCAGTGCTTTAGAGGCCAAGGGGGAACGATTGCTTGAGGTCACATGTTTGAGACTAGCCTGGGCAACACAGGGAGACCTCGTCTCTACAAAAATTCAAAAAAAAAAAAAAATTACCTGGAGCGATGGCACATCTGTAGTCCCAGGTACTTGGGAGGTCGAGGCAGGAGGATCACTTGAACTCAGGAGTTTGAGATAACAGTGAGCTATGATTATATCACTGCACTCCAGCTTGAGTAGGAGAGTGAGACACTATCTCCTAAAAAAATAAAAATAAAAAGTGCTGGAGTCCAAGCCCACAGCCAATTGCGACATGTAGATCTTTCATTTTTATAATCCGCCTCTCTTGTCTAAGTGCCAAATGACACTTTCATTGTGTGCAACTACTTCCACTTTTGACTGGCTTCTCTTTCCTTATGTATTAAGAATCAGGTTGCATAGAGTTCTGAGAAAATAAACTAATAAATCAGCTGCGTGCCATGGCTCATGTCTATAATCTCAGCACTTTAGGAGGCTGACACAAGGATTGCTTGAGACCAGGAGTTTGAGACCCGCTTTGGCCACATAACGAGATCCTGTCTCTACAAAAAATAAAAAAAATAAAAATAAAACGTTAGCAGGACATGGTGGCACACCTGCAGTCCCAGCTACTCAGGTGGTGGAGGCCTGAGGATTGGCTCGAGCCTGGGAGGTTGAGACTGCAGTGAGCCGTGATCATACCACTACACTTTGGCCTGAGTGACACAGTGAGACTCTATTTCTAAATAATATAATATAATATAATATAATATAATATAATATAATATAATATAATATAAAAACAGATGGAAGCTTCCCAAGACTTTGATGCAGAAACAGGTCGCCCTGAACCAATTAAAATTCATGTCCAAAAACCGGAGAGAAATGAAAGAAAGAAGTTGGATTATTTCTGTAAAGTATGAGGCCACTACAAGTTTTACTTTCTCTAGGACGTTTTCTCAGTGGTGTCAACTGAAGTCCACTTCACAGAATGACTTCATCTCCTGAGCACGTTGGAGAACGATGATTAAAGAGACTTCCTGGCACTCCCGATATTTTTAGTGTCACATGGAAGCAGCAAGAGTCATATGTGTGAAATAGGTGGTATTAAAGCGGAAGACACTGGTTTGTTCTTTCATGAACATCATCGGAACATTTCTCTAACGACTAGCGTTATGTCAGAAAATGGGGAGAGAGAGATGGTTGTTTATTGGCAAATAAGTTACATAAATTTCCCAGTTAGAAAAACAATCATGATTTTAGCCTTGTCAGATGAAGTCAGATATGCCCTATGCTTCAGTTATGGAATGCTACCTCTGTATATTGATTGACCAGTATCTTCCACAGACCTGTGATCTGTCGCTGTGTATAAGCTTGAATTCATAACTACCAGTCCTTGAAGCTCCCTTGCTTCCTGCGCTGAACTGAAGTGGCTCCCAACTGAGGCATTCAAGGGAAAACTCACTGAAATATTTGAAACCACCGCCATGAACAAGAATGCTCTTCCTGTATGCTAGGATGTACACCCAGAGCGTTATCTCATTAGTTGTATATGCCAGCATCCCGCAGGATCTTTTACCTTTTTTGGGTGTCAACTTCGAGATTCTGATGTAAGCTGCAGACCTCTTCCTCTTCCAGGCGGGCTGGAGGAGAAGGCTGGGCTGGAGAGGAAGGCTGGGCTGGAGGAAAAGAGTGGGCAGGAGGGAAGGGTGGGCTGGAGGGGAAGGGTGGGCTGGAGGAAAATGGTGGGCAGGAGGGGAGAGAGGGAACCTGTGGTCTTCCTCAGGTTGCAAGAGAAAGAGAGCAGATGGGGAAGGATCAGTTACGTCTTCATCTCACATGCGGTAAATCAGTCCTCTACATAAGCCTTTATATAAGATAAGGTGAACATAGACCAGCTTCCTGTGGAGATGTAGCTATCTGTAACTATCTGCTTAGGAACAAAAGGAAAGGCAGTTTCTTGCATGATTCAGCTTCCAACTTAATGATTTTTTTCCGTTTTGGCTGTGAGTTGGGGTCCCAAGGCTTTATTTTTCCCTGTACACTATATTGTGTGTGAAAATTGTTGTTTGGGACCTAAAGTTGTTTACTTACTCCACCTGCATCCGTTAGCTCCATTTCCATTTGGAGTGGCTTCTGGAAGGCTGGAATTGAAATCCACCAGTGCCCATTTCAAGGTATTCCCAACATTGCCTGGGAAAAAGGAGCCCGGATACGCTTCCCTGTGGATGCAGGTCAGTCATCATAACGCACAGAAACAGCGTTGACCTCAGCCTGGAGCCATCGTCCTGAAAGGGGATTCTTCTCAGCTCGGGCCCGAGACTGATCCCTGAGAAGCGGCCGCTCCATCCCTGAACCCTTCCTGCTTATGTCTCCTTACTTCCTAGTGATCACGACATTCAGGCTTAGAATGCCGCAGGCCTATCCCACTGGAAGCTGCCGAGGTGCCTCCTGCCACTCAGGACGCCCGGCACAGCAGCAGGATCAAGGGACCAGCAGGGAAGAGGCTGCAGTGATTTGGGGGAACAGCCCGAAAATCACCTGGAGCCTGGTGGCAGGTGGTCCCACCTCCTCCCCAATATTAGGTCCCAGAGAAAATGACAATATGAGCAGCTCACGTCACCATTATTAGCAGAGTCTTTTTATTCTTTCCTTAATTTTTTGCCATTAAATGGAGCTCTATAGGCCCATTTTCTTTTTTCTTTTTTTTTTTTTTAGACAGAGTCTTGTTCTGTTGCCCAGGCTGGAGTGCAGTGAAGCGATATCGGCTCACTACAAGCTCGGCCTCCCGGGTTCACGCCATTCTCCTGCCTCAGCCTCCCGAGTAGCTGGGACTACAGGGCCCCATCACCATGTGTGGCTAATTTTTTGTATTTTTAGTAGAGACGGTGTTTCACTGTGTTAGCCAGGATGGTCTCGATCTCCTGACCTCGTGATCCACCTGCCTCAGACTCCCAAAGTGCTGGGATTACAGGCATGAGCCACCCCGCCAGGCCTATAGGCCCATTTTATGCTTTTAAGGCCACCAATACATGAAATTCCAGAGCTGCTTCTGTGAAACATACTTTCATTTTCATTATTTTATTATTCATTACATTAATTCTAGTATTTTATTCTCTTTGTTTTTTTAAGAAGAACTTCAGCGAGAGAGGGGCTATCCCTGCTGCCTTGTGGCTGCAGAAGGAGAGAGAAGGAGCCTCTCCTAAAAAGGGTTTCATGAAAGCCCTGAGGCGAGATACTCACTTCAGAGGGTTCAGGACAAGGACACTCACTTTGTTCTGTGCGGTGTGGAGACACGGGTGAGCGTTCCTCAGTGACACCAACTGGTTCCCTCTTGTCCTCAGCTGCCAGTGCCCTGGGACATGTCATTTGGACAAAACCATTTTCCATGTCCTGCCATCCATTCCACGGAGGCAGGAGAAAAGGGTCTGGAGGCAGGAACATAAGGCCGATTCACCTTGACTTCCGAGAACGAAATCAAATGGAAACTCTTGCGGTATGACAAGAAATATCCTCTCCATTTACACAGGGCTTACACCGAGTACATGACTTTGTAATTTTACTTCATCCTCTTCATTTACGTAGGGTACACACCAAGTAACCAATGGAAACCTCGAGAGGGGATTTAAGCCCTAGAAACTTCAGTAACGGGCCCCCTGTGCTCAGGCGCTCTCACCCTGTGGAGCGTGCTTTCATTTTCCGTAAATGTCTGCTTTGCTGCTTCATTCTTTCCTTGCTCCATTTTTGCATTGCGTCCAATTCTTGGTTCAAGGCACCAACAACCTGGACACTTTCAACCAGTAACATTATCTTAATATCTTGTTTTAAAACTGAATTCTGTTTTTCATCTGTTCACCTAGTTTTTAGAAAATAACAATGAAATACCAATTGGAGCTTACCACAGCTTAATAGGAGGGTCACTATGAGCTATACAACAGGTTTGATGTTTAAAAGCTTGCAACAATTTTTATTGCTCTTTCATTTACAAACTACAGTAAACATTTAGTTTTTTATGTTTAATTATGAAATATATGACACCTAAGAGTCTATAAAATTTGGCTGGGCACGGTGGCTCATGTCTGTAAGCCCAGCACTTTCGGAGGCTGAGGCGGGTGGATCATTTGAGGTCAGGTGTTTAAGACCAGCCTGGCCAATGTGGTGAAACCCGTCTCTACTAAAAAAATACAAAAAGTTAGCTGAGCATCATGGCAGGCACCTGTGATCCCAGCTACTCGGGAGGCTGAGGTGGGAGAGTTGTTTGAACCCAGGAGATAGAAGTTGCAGCGAGCCGAGATCGTGCCATTACACTCTAGCCTGGGCTACATGAGCAAAACTCCGCCTCAAAAGCAAACAAACAAACAAAACTGAATGCATAATCTGATAGATTAATAATTGCGCTGTTGTCATCATGCATTAGCATCGAGTGTCTTGAAAGGCTACAATGCACCCTTCTTTCATCACCTGGGTCTCCCTTCTTCACCCAGACATAGGACTAATGTGTTAATGTTTGTCTTGCTTTTCATAAGTTATATCATTTCTCTGTATATTATTCAGCCATGTCATATGTTATAGTTTGTGAACTGTATGTGGAATAGCAGTGTATTTTTCAGTAATTTCCTTTGTTCACTGTAATTTTTCATTGCTGATGCTTCTAACGGCAGTTCATTTTCACAGCTGTATCATATTCCACAATGTGACTATGCCAGCTTTTTTCCTTGATAGAGATGTATTTGGGTGGCTTTCAAGTGTTTTCTATGTCTACAATCACTGCCTAAATATTCTTGCCCCGTATGTGTCTCTTGGAGAAGGCAGTGCAAAGGCATTTCTGGGGCAGACATGCCTGAGAAGGCAAGTGTGAGGCCACAGAGGGGCGTGTCTAGCTTTTTATGAAATACAGTCTCTTAACGGGAGCAACAGCAGTGGATACTTTGCCAGCAGTTGATCTTTTCCACATTTTGGATTTTTGTGGCTCTGCTCAATTTGTTTCTTGAATTATTGGATGTATCCACAGTACTTTGTTTACTTATGTTTTGTAACTTTTTGCACGGGGACTTATCTTTCTTGGAATTTTAAGTGGGGAGATATTTTGAGGACAGGGTTGCATTGTTTCAGCAAACATGTTCACTCACATGGGGTAGAGGTGAAGTTAGCAGCCGCCTGGTGCCACGTCGATTTGACCTATGCTCTCGAGGTCTTCCAGCATGAACTCCTGGAGGACTGTTTCTCTTCGGTTCTCAGGGTCAGTGGTTTTCCCTCCACCCAGCACCAATGCAGGGACAGCTGCTCTCCTTGCTGCTCCTGCTCTGAGGTGGGCTTTTATTTTAAGTCTAAGATGTCAGATTTCTGACCTCATTTTGGAGAGACATCCGGTTTTGTTTCTGATGCCCCATCCTCTGTGCAACTGTCTAAACAGAAAAATAAATTCCACTTTGGTTCCCGCCAATTCCTTATCGACTGCTGTGGATTCCATCCTTCAATGCCAGCCCAGTAATGCACTTACAAAGATGCATTTTTGTAGGTTTTACCCAACATCTCAGTTGTTTTCGTTGGGAAAGCTATTTAGTGTCCCTTATGTTGAAAGTTGGAAGCGCCTGGCAGCACTATAGGTGAGAGAGCTGCTCTTCCCCCTTTTCATCATCTTCACGCTGGGTCCAGGCCTTCTTCACTCTGTGATTAAGATGCCACAATGGGCCGGGCATGGTGGCTCATGCCTGTAATCTTAGCACTTTAGGAGGCCAAGGTGGGTGAATCACCCGAGGCCAGGGGTTCAAGACCAACCTTGCCAACATGGTGAAACTCCGTCTCTACTAAGAGTACCAAAAATTAGCCCGGCATGGTGGTGGGTGCCTGTAATCCCAGCTACTCTGGAAGCTGAGGCAGGAGGATCACTTGAACCCAGGAAGTGGTGGTTGCAGTGAGCTGAGATCGCGCCATTGCACTCCAGCCTGGGCAACAGAGTGAGACTCCATCTCAAAATAAATAAATAAATAAACAAAAAAATAAATAGCTGCTATGGCCTCTGAGCTGCTTGCTCTGCCTCTGGCATCCATTCTCATGCCCCACATTAGCAGAGATGCACTCACACCCAGTGGGAAGGCAGGGCGACTGAAGGACTGTTATTATTAACAAGAAAGATAAAATAATTCTGAGGATAATGTATAATTCTGTTTCCTAGAAATATAAAAATGCTCTGATAAATTATTAGAATTAACAAAATTCAGTTTAGCACTCATGTTCCAAATGATCACCAACTTTAATATGTCAACAGTAGCAAGACTAAATAATAAGAGGGAGTGAGGGGGTTCACTCACAAGGGCCAGGCCTCTGCAGAGAGGGCAAGAAGGTCGACTCACTCTGCAGCTTCCTGGCCCATCATCATTTTCCGTGGGGAGAGGCTTATGGGGCCTGGCCCTCCCTCTCCTGCCTGGGGCCTCCAGCCTAGTCTCAGGGCTGAGCAAGGAATAAGCCCCATTTAGGTCATTTCCTCACTTGACCTTCTTCTGGACTGAAACGCATTTGCTTTCCGAGTGCTCATCAGGGAGCCACACATAGAAGCCCTTGTTTTCTCCCCACTGCTGACTGATTCTGGGTTTGAAGATGCCCCCATTCCCCTGACTCCTTGGACACTGCATCTTTGGCTTTCACTCCAAGATTTTGACCTCAGTTAAGGGTTCAGAAACTCTCTTTTTAAACTTTATTCTCAGATTGGTTTTCTAAAAGTCAGGCCAAAAAAAAAAAAAAAAAAAAAAAGACACGTAAAGTGGGCAAGTCAAGTGTGAGTGTAAAGTTCCGAGGATGAAGCGGAGCATACACGAACCTCTGTGAGGGCGGCGTCTGTGCTCAGGAGTCATGTTCATCCCAGAGCTTCCCAGGACACAGACCTAAACAAAAGAAAAAAAAGGAGGATAACAGAAGTAAATGCTAAGATTCAACATAAAATCCCATTTTTTTGGTGAATGCGTTTTCCCCTTAATTTCTAGGCATTTGGCATCATGGAAATAGAACAGCAGCATCTTCTACCTGCATGGCCGAGCTTTTTCAGGTGGGCAGAATAAACCAGGACAGTATACAGATCAGAGGGCAGGTTGGCAGGTGTGGATGGCCACAGAGGATGTGGGATGATCCTAAGGGGCCTTTCTACCATGATGTGTATGGGATGCAGGGAGGAGACAGAGAAGCAGGCAGGGAGACAGGGGGCGGGGGAGAGTGGGAGAGAGAGAGAGAGAGAAAGGGGGAGATAGAGAGGGAGAAAGGGAGGGAGGGAGAGACAGAGAGAGGGAGAGAGAGAGAAAGGGATGGATAGAGGGATGGAGGGAAGGACATAGAGAGGGAGAAAGAGAGAGAGGGAGAGAGAGAGGGAGAGAGGACCAATTCACCACTTTTGTCCAAAAAACCAGGCCAAATGTCTGGAGCCCAAGCGTACCTTCTCTAAAGGGTTTTGGAGCATATTGTTTTTAATTCCCTTATTCCTGCAGCTCTTCTAGAATATGACCATCTTCTGACTGTTCTATTCTTTTCTTTCTTTTTTTCTTTTATTAAATACACTCCTATAATTTGAGCTTGTTTTCCTATCTTGTAAGCTATATCCTGGCAACATTCCAAGAATGAGTCTAATTTTATTGTTTTATTTATTTATTTAAACATTTTTCTTCTTCTTTAAGAATGATTCTAGAAGTGGAATTTCTTGCCCATGGATGCAATTGTGAGGACATTTGTAAAGCTCTTGTCCAATGCCAGTCCGGAAGACTGGTCCCGAGAAGGCTCCTTGAGCAAGAGGGGGTCTGCTGCACAGCTCCCAGTAGGCACCTGTGCCACTGATCTGGGTTGGAAGGATGCCAAGCACCACAGGTAGCCTCACAGCCTGGGACGTGGGTGTCCTAGAACAGCCCTGAGGTCCTATTTTGCCCCTCCTGCCATTGTTCCTTCTTCACTGATGTCATTCTGCTTCTAGGAGGACTTCCTTTAGGTTCCTGTGACCTGGCCTTCTGTTTGATTCATACTGAGCTGTCTTAGTTCATTCAGGCTGCTATGACAAAGTGCCATAGACTGGGACGTTTATTTTAATTATTTATTATTTATTTATTTATTTATTTATTTATTTATTTTGAAATGGAGCCTTGCTCTGTTGCTCAGGCTGGAGAGCATGGTGCGATCTCGGTTCACTGCAAGCTCCACCTCCCGAGTTCAAGTGATTTTCCTGCCTCAGCCTCCTGAGTAGCTGGGACTACAGGTGCCCACCACCATACCTGGCATTTTCTTTTTTTTTTTTTGTATTTTTAGTAGAGATTCGGTTTCATCATGTTGGCCAGGATGGTCTCGATTTTTTGACCTCTTGATCCACTTGGCTTAGCCTTCCAAAGTGCTGTGATTACAGGCGTGAGCCACTGTGCCTGACCTAGACTGAGTGATTTATGAACAACGGATACTAATCTCTCACAGTCTGGAGGCTGAGAGTCCAAGGTCAATGGAGTGGCAGACTTAGTGTCTGGCGAGGGCTGCTTTCTGCTTCATCAAAGGAACCATCTCACACCACCCTCCCACAGTTCAGGAGCAAGTCAGATTTCCATGGTCCCTTTTACTAATCTCATTCTGGCTCCCAGAAGCCAGGGGGGCGGGCCAGGGGTGGCTGCCAAGGGCTCGAACGCGGGTGGTGCCTCACCCGCCGGTGATGGGGCTCCCAGAAGTAAGGGGGGCGGGCGGGAAGTGGCGGCGGGGAGCCCGATCGGGGGGCGTGCCTGCAACCCCAGCGATGGGGCTCCCAGAAGCCAGGGGGGGCCGGACGGGTTGGGAGCGGGGAACATCATCTGGATATTTGGAAGAGTATCACAAGGGGTTGTACAGTGTCTGTGATACGGAGAGTAATATCAGTCTCTCGGTGTTGGAATATTGAGAAGGATGAAACAGGGTGGATGTCCACCATGTGCCACATTGCGAGTAATATCAGTCTGTCCCCTCCATGGACATTAGGAACAATATCCCAGACTGGGTGTATGCCTCCAGCTGTACAGAGTGCAATATCATCCTTTCCCTTCCAGGATAGTAATAACAATATCACCGGGCGGGAGCACACAACCTGCGTATCATTATCATCCTCTCCCCTTCCGTATGCTAGGAACAATATCTCAGAATTGCTGTACCCTCTGTGCTATATTGGGATTAATAGCAGGCATACCCCGCGATCGGGCATGTAGTCGCCACCCCTGGCCTGCCCCCTGGGCTTCAGGGAGCACCATCGCCGGGGGTGCAGGCACCCCCCACGATCGGGCTCCCAGCTGCAACCCCCGGCCCGCCCCCCTGGCTTCTGGGAGCCCCATCGCCGGGGGTGCAGGCACCCCCCGCGATCGGGCTCCCCGCCGCCACACCCGGCCCGCCCCCCTGGCTTCTGGGAGCCCCATCGCCGGGGGTGCAGGCGCCCCCCGCGATCGGGCTCCCAGCCGCCACCCCCGGCCCGCCACCCTGGCTTCTGGGAGCCTTGTGGACCCCTAGCCTCTTTCTCATATTCTGAGTAATATCATCTCCCCATAGGAAAATTTTCAACTCCGTCTCAGACGATTGTACACCCCCAGTGTGCACACCCTCAGAGGGAGTAACCCCCTCTGTATTAGGAGTCACATCAGCCTCTTCCTCCCTGAATATTCAGAACAGTATCCCACCGTTGTTTCTACTTCCAGTGAAACTGATTGTCATATCCTCCTCTCCCAAGCAGAACTTGGAAACTCTGTCACGGGGGGTGTACACCGTTGTGA
This sequence comes from Macaca mulatta, assembly GCF_049350105.2. Classification (NCBI taxonomy): domain Eukaryota; kingdom Metazoa; phylum Chordata; class Mammalia; order Primates; family Cercopithecidae; genus Macaca; species Macaca mulatta. The sequence goes on along the minus strand of NC_133416.1, from coordinate 463,735 downwards.
TATAGAAATTAACATCGTCCTCTCCCGGGTTTACATCAGGAGCAAGTCTATTAATCATTAATATTAATAATTATATTAATATTAATAATAATTATTGATATTAATGATCACAATAAAGAGAGTAAAAATGAATACTGGTTTAAAAGGTTAACCATTTGTAATCATAATTATTAGTAATATCACTATTAATAATAATATGATGATATTAGCAATTAATGTGACTTAAATCAATACCCAGTGACGCTGGGAATACAATAATGATTAGTATTAGGAACTAATAATATTATTTGATGACATTAATATTAATAATTAATTGAAAGCAGGCATAATCATGTATTGAAAATCATTATCCATAATTAATAATGGTATCTTATGAATTTTTAGTATCATTGATAATTATTAAAATCGATCATTGACGATTAATAATCATATTATTATTCCTCATGCCACAGGAAGTGTAAACCTACTTGTGACGCTGTTCTTAATAACCAGGGTCGGAAAGCAGGACTTTAGTTTTAATATCGCAGCAGGTGTACACTCACCACGTGACACTGATCCTAATATGAAAGGGGGTAGAGTATCACATGACTCCAATTATAGCAATGGATGGATAGCTACGCGGTAATATTGCTCCTAATATTCCCGGAAGAAGCCTTTGCTATTAGTCCGCATGTGGCACTGAGGGGACAGTTTTTCTGAGATATAGTTCCTACTATACGGAGTTGGACAGGATGATAATAATTCACAGGCTGTGTGCTCCCGCCCAGTGATATTGTAATTACTATCCTGGGAGGGAGAGGATGATATTGCACTCTGTACAGCAGGAGGCGTACACCCAGTCTGGGATATTGTTGCTAATATCCATGGAGGGGACAGGCTGATATTACTCGCAATGTGGCACAGGGTGGACATTCACCCTGTTTCATCCTTCTCAATATTCCAAGGCCGAGAGACAGATATTAATCTCAGTATCACAGACACTGGACAACCCCTTGTGATACTCTTCCAAATATCCAGATCTGGTTGCCAGGAGTCACCCTCGGACAGCCCCCCTGGCTTCCGGGAGACCCATCGCGGGGGGGTCAGGCACCCCCCGCGATCGGGCTCCCAGCCGCCACCCCCGGCCCGCCCCCCTGGCTTCTGGGAGCCTTGTGGACCCCCTGCCTCTTTCTCATATTCTGAGTAATATCATCTCCCCATCGAAAATTTTCAACTCCTTCTCAGACGATTGTACACCCCCAGTGTGCACACCCTCAGAGGGAGTAACCCCCTCTGTATTAGGAGTCACATCAGCCTCTTCCTCCCTGAATATTCAGAACAGTATCCCACCGTTGTTTCTACTTCCAGTGAAACTGATTGTCATATCCTCCTCTCCCAAGCAGAACTTGGAAACTCTGTCACGGGGGGTGTACACCGTTGTGATATAGAAATTAACATCGTCCTCTCCCGGGTTTACATCAGGAGCAAGTCTATTAATCATTAATATTAATAATTATATTAATATTAATAATAATTATTGATATTAATGATCACAATAAAGAGAGTAAAAATGAATACTGGTTTAAAGGTTAACCATTTGTAATCATAATTATTAGTAATATCACTATTAATAATAATATGATGATATTAGCAATTAATGTGACTTAAATCAATACCCAGTGATGCTGGAAATACAATAATGATTAGTATTAGGAACTAATAATATTATTTGATGACATCAATATTAATAATTAATTGAAAGCAGGCATAACCATGTATTGAAAATCATTATCCATAATTAATAATGGTATCTTATGAATTTTTAGTATCATTGATAATTATTAAAATCGATCATTGATGATTAATAATCGTATTATTATTCCTCATGCCACAGGAAGTGTAAACCTACTTGTGACGCTGTTCTTAATAACCAGGGTCGGAAAGCAGGACTTTAGTTTTAATATCGCAGCAGGTGTACACTCACCACGTGACACTGATCCTAATATGAACGGGGGTAGAGTATCACATGACTCCAATTATAGCAATGGATGGATAGCTACGCGGTAATATTGCTCCTAATATTCCCGGAAGAAGCCTTTGCTATTAGTCCGAATATGGCACTGAGGGGACAGTTTTTCTGAGATATAGTTCCTAGTATACGGAGTTGGAGAGGATGATAATAATTCACAGGCTGTGTGCTCCCGCCCAGTGATATTGTAATTACTATCCTGGGAGGGAGAGGATGATATTGCACTCCGTACAGCAGGAGGCGTACACCCAGTCGGGGATATTGTTCCTAATATCCATGGAGGGGACAGGCTGATATTACTCGCAATGTGGCACAGGGTGGACATTCACCCTGTTTCATCCTTCTCAATATTCCAAGGCCGAGAGAAAGATATTAATCTCAGTATCACAGACACTGGACAACCCCTTGTGATACTCTTCCAAATATCCAGATCAGGTTGCCAGGAGCCACCCCCGGACGGCCCCCCTGGCTTCTGGGAGCCCCATCGCGGGGGGGACAGGCACCCCCCGCGATCGGGCAACCAGCCGCCACCCCCGGCCCGCCCCCCTGACTTCCGGGAGCCCCATCGCCGGGGGGTCAGGCACGCCCCCCGATCGGGCTCCCAGCCGCCACCCCCGGCCCGTCCCCCTGGCTTCCGGGAGCCCCATCGCCGGGGGTGCAGGCACCCCCCGCGATCGGGCTCCCGGCCGCCACCCCCGGCCCGCCCCCCTGGCTTCCGGGAGCCCCATCGCCGGGGGTGCAGGCACCCCCCGCGATCGGGCTCCCGGCCGCCACCCCCGGCCCGCCCCCCTGGCTTCCGGGAGCCCCATCGCCGGGGGTGCAGGCACCCCCCGCGATCGGGCTCCCGGCCGCCACCCCCGGCCCGCCCCCCTGGCTTCCGGGAGCCCCATCGCCGGGGGTGCAGGCACCCCCCGCGATCGGGCTCCCGGCCGCCACCCCCGGCCCGCCCCCCTGGCTTCCGGGAGCCCCATCGCCGGGGGTGCAGGCACCCCCCGCGATCGGGCTCCCGGCCGCCACCCCCGGCCCGCCCCCCTGGCTTCCGGGAGCCCCATCGCCGGGGGTGCAGGTACGCCCCCCGATCGGGCTCCCGGCCGCCACCCCCGGCCCGCCCCCCTGGCCTCTGGGAGCCCCATCGCCGGGGGTGCAGGCACCCCCCGCGATCGGGCTCCCAGCCGCCACCCCCGGCCCGCCCCCCTGGCCTCTGGGAGCCCCATCGCCGGGGGTGCAGGCACCCCCCGCGATCGGGCTCCCAGCCGCCACCCCCGGCCCGCCCCCCTGGCCTCTGGGAGCCCCATCGCCGGGGGTGCAGGCACCCCCCGCGATCGGGCTCCCAGCCGCCACCCCCGGCCCGCCCCCCTGGCCTCTGGGAGCCCCATCGCCGGGGGTGCAGGCACCCCCCGCGATCGGGCTCCCAGCCGCCACACCCGGCCCGCCCCCCTGGCCTCTGGGAGCCCCATCGCCGGGGGTGAAGGCACCCCCCGCGATCGGGCTCCCAGCCGCCACCCCCGGCCCGCCCCCCTGGCCTCTGGGAGCCCCATCGCCGGGGGTGCAGGCACGCCCCGCGATCGGGCTCCCAGCCGCCACCCCCGGCCCGCCCCCCTGGCCTCTGGGAGCTCCATCGCCGGGGGTGCAGGCACCCCCCGCGATCGGGCTCCCAGCCGCCACCCCCGGCCCGCCCCCCTGGCCTCTGGGAGCCCCATCGCCGGGGGTGCAGGCACCCCCCGCGATCGGGCTCCCAGCCGCCACCCCCGGCCCGCCCCCCTGGCCTCTGGGAGCCCCATCGCCGGGGGTGCAGGCACCCCCCGCGATCGGGCTCCCAGCCGCCACCCCCGGCCCGCCCCCCTGGCTTCTGGGAGCCCCATCGCCGGGGGTGCAGGCACCCCCCGCGATCGGGCTCCCAGCCGCCACCCCCGGCCCGCCCCCCTGGCTTCTGGGAGCCCCATCGCCGGGGGTGCAGGCACCCCCCGCGATCGGGCTCCCAGCCGCCACCCCCGGCCCGCCCCCCTGGCTTCTGGGAGCCCCATCGCCGGGGGTGCAGGCACCCCCCGCGATCGGGCTCCCAGCCGCCACCCCCGGCCCGCCCCCCTGGCTTCTGGGAGCCCCATCGCCGGGGGTGCAGGCACCCCCCGCGATCGGGCTCCCAGCCGCCACCCCCGGCCCGCCCCCCTGGCTTCTGGGAGCCTTGTGGACCCCCTGCCTCTTTCTCATATTCTGAGTAATATCATCTCCCCATCGGAAAATTTTCAACTCCTTCTCAGACGATTGTACACCCCCAGTGTGCACACCCTCAGAGGGAGTAACCCCCTCTGTATTAGGAGTCACATCAGCCTCTTCCTCCCTGAATATTCAGAACAGTATCCCACCGTTGTTTCTACTTCCAGTGAAACTGATTGTCATATCCTCCTCTCCCAAGCAGAACTTGGAAACTCTGTCACGGGGGGTGTACACCGTTGTGATATAGAAATTAACATCGTCCTCTCCCGGGTTTACATCAGGAGCAAGTCTATTAATCATTAATATTAATAATTATATTAATATTAATAATAATTATTGATATTAATGATCACAATAAAGAGAGTAAAAATGAATACTGGTTTAAAAGGTTAACCATTTGTAATCATAATTATTAGTAATATCACTATTAATAATTATATGATGATATTAGCGATTAATGTGACTTAAATCAATACCCAGTGATGCTGGGAATACAATAATGATTAGTATTAGGAACTAATAATATTATTTGATGACATTAATATTAATAATTAATTGAAAGCAGGCATAATCATGTATTCAAAATCATTATCCATAATTAATAATGGTATCTTATGAATTTTTAGTATCATTGATAATTATTAAAATCGATCATTGATGATTAATAATCATATTATTATTCCTCATGCCACAGGAAGTGTAAACCTACTTGTGATGCTGTTCTTAATAACCAGGGTCGGAAAGCAGGACTTTAGTTTTAATATCGCAGCAGGTGTACACTCACCACGTGACACTGATCCTAATATGAACGGGGGTAGAGTATCACATGACTCCAATTATAGCAATGGATGGATAGCTACGCGGTAATATTGCTCCTAATATTCCCGAAAGAAGCCTTTGCTATTTGTCCGAATATGGCACTGAGGGGACAGTTTTTCTGAGATATAGTTCCTAGTATACGGAGTTGGAGAGGATGATAATAATTCACAGGCTGTGTGCTCCCGCCCAGTGATATTGTAATTACTATCCTGGGAGGGAGAGGATGATATTGCACTCTGTACAGCAGGAGGCGTACACCCAGTCTGGGATATTGTTCCTAATATCCATGGAGGGGACAGGCTGATATTACTCCCAATGTGGCACAGGGTGGACATTCACCCTGTTTCATCCTTCTCAATATTCCAAGGCCGAGAGACAGATATTAATCTCAGTATCACAGACACTGGACAACCCCTTGTGATACTCTTCCAAATATCCAGATCAGGTTGCCAGGAGCCACACCCGGACGGCCCCCCTGGCTTCTGGGAGCCCCATCGCGGGGGGTCAGGCACCCCCCACGATCGGGCTCCCAGCCGCCACCCCGGCCCGCCCCCCTGGCTTCTGGGAGCCCCATCGCCGGGGGGTCAGGCACCCCCCGCGATCGGGCTCCCAGCCGCCACCCCCGGCCCGCCCCCCTGGCTTCTGGGAGCCCCATCGCCGGGGGGTCAGGCACCCCACGCGATCGGGCTCCCAGCCGCCACCCCCGGCCCGCCCCCCTGGCTTCTGGGAGCCCCATCGCCGGGGGTGCAGGCACGCCCCCCGATCGGGCTCCCAGCCGCCACCCCCGGCCCGCCCCCCTGGCTTCTGGGAACCCCATCGCCGGGGGTGCAGGCACCCCCCGCGATCGGGCTCCCAGCCGCCACCCCCGGCCCGCCCCCCTGGCTTCTGGGAGCCCCATCGCCGGGGGTGCAGGCACCCCCCGCGATCGGGCTCCCAGCCGCCACCCCCGGCCCGCCCCCCTGGCTTCTGGGAGCCCCATCGCCGGGGGTGCAGGCACCCCCCGCGATCGGGCTCCCAGCCGCCACCCCCGGCCCGCCCCCCTGGCTTCTGGGAGCCTTGTGGACCCCCTGCCTCTTTCTCATATTCTGAGTAATATCATCTCCCCATCGGAAAATTTTCAACTCCTTCTCAGACGATTGTACACCCCCAGTGTGCACACCCTTAGAGGGAGTAACCCCCTCTGTATTAGGAGTCACATCAGCCTCTTCCTCCCTGAATATTCAGAACAGTATCCCACCGTTGTTTCTACTTCCAGTGAAACTGATTGTCATATCCTCCTCTCCCAAGCAGAACTTGGAAACTCTGTCACGGGGGGTGTACACCGTTGTGATATAGAAATTAACATCGTCCTCTCCCGGGTTTACATCAGGAGCAAGTCTATTAATCATTAATATTAATAATTATATTAATATTAATAATAATTATTGATATTAATGATCACAATAAAGAGAGTAAAAATGAATACTGGTTTAAAAGGTTAACCATTTGTAATCATAATTATTAGTAATATCACTATTAATAATTATATGATGATATTAGCGATTAATGTGACTTAAATCAATACCCAGTGATGCTGGGAATACAATAATGATTAGTATTAGGAACTAATAATATTATTTGATGACATTAATATTAATAATTAATTGAAAGCAGGCATAATCATGTATTCAAAATCATTATCCATAATTAATAATGGTATCTTATGAATTTTTAGTATCATTGATAATTATTAAAATCGATCATTGATGATTAATAATCATATTATTATTCCTCATGCCACAGGAAGTGTAAACCTACTTGTGATGCTGTTCTTAATAACCAGGGTCGGAAAGCAGGACTTTAGTTTTAATATCGCAGCAGGTGTACACTCACCACGTGACACTGATCCTAATATGAACGGCGGTAGAGTATCACATGACTCCAATTATAGCAATGGATGGATAGCTACGCGGTAATATTGCTCCTAATATTCCCGAAAGAAGCCTTTGCTATTTGTCCGAATATGGCACTGAGGGGACAGTTTTTCTGAGATATAGTTCCTAGTATACGGAGTTGGAGAGGATGATAATAATTCACAGGCTGTGTGCTCCCGCCCAGTGATATTGTAATTACTATCCTGGGAGGGAGAGGATGATATTGCACTCTGTACAGCAGGAGGCGTACACCCAGTCTGGGATATTGTTCCTAATATCCATGGAGGGGACAGGCTGATATTACTCCCAATGTGGCACAGGGTGGACATTCACCCTGTTTCATCCTTCTCAATATTCCAAGGCCGAGAGACAGATATTAATCTCAGTATCACAGACACTGGACAACCCCTTGTGATACTCTTCCAAATATCCAGATCAGGTTGCCAGGAGCCACACCCGGACGGCCCCCCTGGCTTCTGGGAGCCCCATCGCGGGGGGTCAGGCACCCCCCACGATCGGGCTCCCAGCCGCCACCCCGGCCCGCCCCCCTGGCTTCTGGGAGCCCCATCGCCGGGGGGTCAGGCACCCCCCGCGATCGGGCTCCCAGCCGCCACCCCCGGCCCGCCCCCCTGGCTTCTGGGAGCCCCATCGCCGGGGGGTCAGGCACCCCACGCGATCGGGCTCCCAGCCGCCACCCCCGGCCCGCCCCCCTGGCTTCTGGGAGCCCCATCGCCGGGGGTGCAGGCACGCCCCCCGATCGGGCTCCCAGCCGCCACCCCCGGCCCGCCCCCCTGGCTTCTGGGAACCCCATCGCCGGGGGTGCAGGCACCCCCCGCGATCGGGCTCCCAGCCGCCACCCCCGGCCCGCCCCCCTGGCTTCTGGGAGCCCCATCGCCGGGGGTGCAGGCACCCCCCGCGATCGGGCTCCCAGCCGCCACCCCCGGCCCGCCCCCCTGGCTTCTGGGAGCCTTGTGGACCCCCTGCCTCTTTCTCATATTCTGAGTAATATCATCTCCCCATCGGAAAATTTTCAACTCCTTCTCAGACGATTGTACACCCCCAGTGTGCACACCCTTAGAGGGAGTAACCCCCTCTGTATTAGGAGTCACATCAGCCTCTTCCTCCCTGAATATTCAGAACAGTATCCCACCGTTGTTTCTACTTCCAGTGAAACTGATTGTCATATCCTCCTCTCCCAAGCAGAACTTGGAAACTCTGTCACGGGGGGTGTACACTGTTGTGATATAGAAATTAACATCGTCCTCTCCCGGGTTTACATCAGGAGCAAGTCTATTAATCATTAATATTAATAATTATATTTATATTAATAATAATTATTGATATTAATGATCACAATAAAGAGAGTAAAAATGAATACTGGTTTAAAAGGTTAACCATTTGTAATCATAATTATTAGTAATATCACTATTAATAATTATATGATGATATTAGCGAATAATGTGACTTAAATCAATACCCAGTGATGCTGGGAATACAATAATGATTAGTATTAGGAACTAATAATATTATTTGATGACATTAATATTAATAATTAATTGAAAGCAGGCATAATCATGTATTCAAAATCATTATCCACAATTAATAATGGTATCTTATGAATTTTTAGTATCATTGATAATTATTAAAATCGATCATTGATGATTAATAATCATATTATTATTCCTCATGCCACAGGAAGTGTAAACCTACTTGTGATGCTGTTCTTAATAACCAGGGTCGGAAAGCAGGACTTTAGTTTTAATATCGCAGCAGGTGTACACTCACCACGTGACACTGATCCTAATATGAACGGGGGTAGAGTATCACATGACTCCAATTATAGCAATGGATGGATAGCTACGCGGTAATATTGCTCCTAATATTCCCGAAAGAAGCCTTTGCTATTTGTCCGAATATGGCACTGAGGGGACAGTTTTTCTGAGATATAGTTCCTAGTATACGGAGTTGGAGAGGATGATAATAATTCACAGGCTGTGTGCTCCCGCCCAGTGATATTGTAATTACTATCCTGGGAGGGAGAGGATGATATTGCACTCTGTACAGCAGGAGGCGTACACCCAGTCTGGGATATTGTTCCTAATATCCATGGAGGGGACAGGCTGATATTACTCCCAATGTGGCACAGGGTGGACATTCACCCTGTTTCATCCTTCTCAATATTCCAAGGCCGAGAGACAGATATTAATCTCAGTATCACAGACACTGGACAACCCCTTGTGATACTCTTCCAAATATCCAGATCAGGTTGCTAGGAGCCACACCCGGACGGCCCCCCTGGCTTCTGGGAGCCCCATCGCGGGGGGTCAGGCACCCCCCACGATCGGGCTCCCAGCCGCCACCCCGGCCCGCCCCCCTGGCTTCTGGGAGCCCCATCGCCGGGGGGTCAGGCACCCCCCGCGATCGGGCTCCCAGCCGCCACCCCCGGCCCGCCCCCCTGGCCTCTGGGAGCCCCATCGCCGGGGGTGCAGGCACCCCACGCGATCGGGCTCCCAGCCGCCACCCCCGGCCCGTCCCCCTGGCCTCTGGGAGCCCCATCGCCGGGGGTGCAGGCACGCCCCCCGATCGGGCTCCCAGCCGCCACCCCCGGCCCGCCCCCCTGGCCTCTGGGAGCCCCATCGCCAGGGGTGCAGGCACCCCCCGCGATCGGGCTCCCAGCCGCCACCCCCGGCCCGCCCCCCTGGCCTCTGGGAGCCCCATCGCCGGGGGTGCAGGCACCCCCCGCGATCGGGCTCCCAGCCGCCACCCCCGGCCCGCCCCCCTGGCCTCTGGGAGCCACATCGCCGGGGGTGCAGGCACCCCCCGCGATCGGGCTCCCAGCCGCCACCCCCGGCCCGCCCCCCTGGCCTCTGGGAGCCCCATCGCCGGGGGTGCAGGCACCCCCCGCGATCGGGCTCCCAGCCGCCACCCCCGGCCCGCCCCCCTGGCCTCTGGGAGCCCCATCGCCGGGGGTGCAGGCACCCCCCGCGATCGGGCTCCCAGCCGCCACCCCCGGCCCGCCCCCCTGGCCTCTGGGAGCCCCATCGCCGGGGGTGCAGGCACCCCCCGCGATCGGGCTCCCAGCCGCCACCCCCGGCCCGCCCCCCTGGCCTCTGGGAGCCACATCGCCGGGGGTGCAGGCACCCCCCGCGATCGGGCTCCCAGCCGCCACCCCCGGCCCGCCCCCCTGGCCTCTGGGAGCCCCATCGCCGGGGGTGCAGGCACCCCCCGCGATCGGGCTCCCAGCCGCCACCCCCGGCCCGCCCCCCTGGCCTCTGGGAGCCCCATCGCCGGGGGTGCAGGCACCCCCCGCGATCGGGCTCCCTGCCGCCACCCCCGGCCCGCCCCCCTGGCCTCTGGGAGCCCCATCGCCGGGGGTGCAGGCACCCCCCGCGATCGGGCTCCCAGCCGCCACCCCCGGCCCGCCCCCCTGGCCTCTGGGAGCCCCATCGCCGGGGGTGCAGGCACCCCCCGCGATCGGGCTCCCAGCCGCCACCCCCGGCCCGCCCCCCTGGCTTCTGGGAGCCCCATCGCCGGGGGTGCAGGCACCCCCCGCGATCGGGCTCCCAGCCGCCACCCCCGGCCCGCCCCCCTGGCTTCTGGGAGCCCCATCGCCGGGGGTGCAGGCACCCCCCGCGATCGGGCTGCCAGCCGCCACCCCCGGCCCGCCCCCCTGGCTTCTGGGAGCCCCATCGCCGGGGGTGCAGGCACCCCCCGCGATCGGGCTCCCAGCCGCCACCCCCGGCCCGCCCCCCTGGCTTCTGGGAGCCTTGTGGACCCCCTGCCTCTTTCTCATATTCTGAGTAATATCATCTCCCCATCGGAAAATTTTCAACTCCTTCTCAGACGATTGTACACCCCCAGTGTGCACACCCTCAGAGGGAGTAACCCCCTCTGTATTAGGAGTCACATCAGCCTCTTCCTCCCTGAATATTCAGAACAGTATCCCACCGTTGTTTCTACTTCCAGTGAAACTGATTGTCATATCCTCCTCTCCCAAGCAGAACTTGGAAACTCTGTCACGGGGGGTGTACACCGTTGTGATATAGAAATTAACATCGTCCTCTCCCGGGTTTACATCAGGAGCAAGTCTATTAATCATTAATATTAATAATTATATTAATATTAATAATAATTATTGATATTAATGATCACAATAAAGAGAGTAAAAATGAATACTGGTTTAAAAGGTTAACCATTTGTAATCATAATTATTAGTAATATCACTATTAATAATTATATGATGATATTAGCGATTAATGTGACTTAAATCAATACCCAGTGATGCTGGGAATACAATAATGATTAGTATTAGGAACTAATAATATTATTTGATGACATTAATATTAATAATTAATTGAAAGCAGGCATAATCATGTATTCAAAATCATTATCCATAATTAATAATGGTATCTTATGAATTTTTAGTATCATTGATAATTATTAAAATCGATCATTGATGATTAATAATCATATTATTATTCCTCATGCCACAGGAAGTGTAAACCTACTTGTGATGCTGTTCTTAATAACCAGGGTCGGAAAGCAGGACTTCAGTTTTAATATCGCAGCAGGTGTACACTCACCACGTGACACTGATCCTAATATGAACGGGGGTAGAGTATCACATGACTCCAATTATAGCAATGGATGGATAGCTACGCGGTAATATTGCTCCTAATATTCCCGAAAGAAGCCTTTGCTATTTGTCCGAATATGGCACTGAGGGGACAGTTTTTCTGAGATATAGTTCCTAGTATACGGAGTTGGAGAGGATGATAATAATTCACAGGCTGTGTGCTCCCGCCCAGTGATATTGGAATTACTATCCTGGGAGGGAGAGGATGATATTGCACTCTGTACAGCAGGAGGCGTACACCCAGTCTGGGATATTGTTCCTAATATCCATGGAGGGGACAGGCTGATATTACTCCCAATGTGGCACAGGGTGGACATTCACCCTGTTTCATCCTTCTCAATATTCCAAGGCCGAGAGACAGATATTAATCTCAGTATCACAGACACTGGACAATCCCTTGTGATACTCTTCCAAATATCCAGATCAGGTTGCCAGGAGCGACACCCGGACGGCCCCCCTGGCTTCTGGGAGCCCCATCGCCGGGGGGTCAGGCACCCCCCGCGATCGGGCTCCCAGCCGCCACCCCCGGCCCGCCCCCCTGGCTTCTGGGAGCCCCATCGCCGGGGGTGCAGGCACCCCCCGCGATCGGGCTCCCAGCCGCCACCCCCGGCCCGCCCCCCTGGCTTCTGGGAGCCCCATCGCCGGGGGTGCAGGCACCCCCCGCGATCGGGCTCCCAGCCGCCACCCCCGGCCCGCCCCCCTGGCTTCTGGGAGCCCCATCGCCGGGGGTGCAGGCACCCCCCGCGATCGGGCTCCCAGCCGCCACCCCCGGCCCGCCCCCCTGGCTTCTGGGAGCCCCATCGCCGGGGGTGCAGGCACCCCCCGCGATCGGGCTCCCAGCCGCCACCCCCGGCCCGCCCCCCTGGCTTCTGGGAGCCCCATCGCCGGGGGTGCAGGCACCCCCCGCGATCGGGCTCCCAGCCGCCACCCCCGGCCCGCCCGCCTGGCTTCTGGGAGCCCCATCGCCGGGGGTGCAGGCACCCCCCGCGATCGGGCTCCCAGCCGCCACCCCCGGCCCGCCCCCCTGGCTTCTGGGAGCCCCATCGCCGGGGGTGCAGGCACCCCCCGCGATCGGGCTCCCAGCCGCCACCCCCGGCCCGCCCCCCTGGCTTCTGGGAGCCTTGTGGACCCCCTGCCTCTTTCTCATATTCTGAGTAATATCATCTCCCCATCGGAAAATTTTCACCTCCTTCTCAGACGATTGTACACCCCCAGTGTGCACACCCTCAGAGGGAGTAACCCCCTCTGTATTAGGAGTCACATCAGCCTCTTCCTCCCTGAATATTCAGAACAGTATCCCACCGTTGTTTCTACTTCCAGTGAAACTGATTGTCATATCCTCCTCTCCCAAGCAGAACTTGGAAACTCTCTCACGGGGGGTGTACACCGTTGTGATATAGAAATTAACATCGTCCTCTCCCGGGTTTACATCAGGAGCAAGTCTATTAATCATTAATATTAATAATTATATTTATATTAATAATAATTATTGATATTAATGATCACAATAAAGAGAGTAAAAATGAATACTGGTTTAAAAGGTTAACCATTTGTAATCATAATTATTAGTAATATCACTATTAATAATTATATGATGATATTAGCGATTAATGTGACTTAAATCAATACCCAGTGATGCTGGGAATACAATAATGATTAGTATTAGGAACTAATAATATTATTTGATGACATTAATATTAATAATTAATTGAAAGCAGGCATAATCATGTATTCAAAATCATTATCCATAATTAATAATGGTATCTTATGAATTTTTAGTATCATTGATAATTATTAAAATCGATCATTGATGATTAATAATCATATTATTATTCCTCATGCCACAGGAAGTGTAAACCTACTTGTGATGCTGTTCTTAATAACCAGGGTCGGAAAGCAGGACTTTAGTTTTAATATCGCAGCAGGTGTACACTCACCACGTGACACTGATCCTAATATGAACGGGGGTAGAGTATCACATGACTCCAATTATAGCAATGGATGGATAGCTACGCGGTAATATTGCTCCTAATATTCCCGAAAGAAGCCTTTGCTATTTGTCCGAATATGGCACTGAGGGGACAGTTTTTCTGAGATATAGTTCCTAGTATACGGAGTTGGAGAGGATGATAATAATTCACAGGCTGTGTGCTCCCGCCCAGTGATATTGTAATTACTATCCTGGGAGGGAGAGGATGATATTGCACTCTGTACAGCAGGAGGCGTACACCCAGTCTGGGATATTGTTCCTAATATCCATGGAGGGGACAGGCTGATATTACTCCCAATGTGGCACAGGGTGGACATTCACCCTGTTTCATCCTTCTCAATATTCCAAGGCCGAGAGACAGATATTAATCTCAGTATCACAGACACTGGACAACCCCTTGTGATACTCTTCCAAATATCCAGATCAGGTTGCCAGGAGCCACACCCGGACGGCCCCCCTGGCTTCTGGGAGCCCCATCGCGGGGGGGTCAGGCACCCCCCGCGATCGGGCTCCCAGCCGCCACCCCGGCCCGCCCCCCTGGCTTCTGGGAGCCCCATCGCCGGGGGGTCAGGCACCCCCCGCGATCGGGCTCCCAGCCGCCACCCCCGGCCCGCCCCCCTGGCTTCTGGGAGCCCCATCGCCGGGGGTGCAGGCACGCCCCCCGATCGGGCTCCCAGCCGCCACCCCCGGCCCGCCCCCCTGGCTTCTGGGAGGCCCATCGCCGGGGGTGCAGGCACCCCCCGCGATCGGGCTCCCAGCCGCCAGCCCCGGCCCGCCCCCCTGGCTTCTGGGAGGCCCATCGCCGGGGGTGCAGGCACCCCCCGCGATCGGGCTCGCAGCCGCCAGCCCCGGCCCGCCCCCCTGGCTTCTGGGAGCCCCATCGCCGGGGGTGCAGGCACCCACCGCGATCGGGCTCCCAGCCGCCTCCCCCGGCCCGCCCCCCTGGCTTCTGGGAGCCCCATCGCCGGGGGTGCAGGCACCCCCCGCGATCGGGCTCCCAGCCGCCACCCCCGGCCCGCCCCCCTGGCTTCTGGGAGCCCCATCGCCGGGGGTGCAGGCACCCCCCGCGATCGGGCTCCCAGCCGCCACCCCCGGCCCGCCCCCCTGGCTTCTGGGAGCCCCATCGCCGGGGGTGCAGGCACCCCCCGCGATCGGGCTCCCAGCCGCCACCCCCGGCCCGCCCCCCTGGCTTCTGGGAGCCCCATCGCCGGGGGTGCAGGCACCCCCCGCGATCGGGCTCCCAGCCGCCACCCCCGGCCCGCCCCCCTGGCTTCTGGGAGCCCCATCGCCGGGGGTGCAGGCACCCCCCGCGATCGGGCTCCCAGCCGCCACCCCCGGCCCGCCCCCCTGGCTTCTGGGAGCCCCATCGCCGGGGGTGCAGGCACCCCCCGCGATCGGGCTCCCAGCCGCCACCCCCGGCCCGCCCCCCTGGCTTCTGGGAGCCTTGTGGACCCCCTGCCTCTTTCTCATATTCTGAGTAATATCATCTCCCCATCGGAAAATTTTCACCTCCTTCTCAGACGATTGTACACCCCCAGTGTGCACACCCTCAGAGGGAGTAACCCCCTCTGTATTAGGAGTCACATCAGCCTCTTCCTCCCTGAATATTCAGAACAGTATCCCACCGTTGTTTCTACTTCCAGTGAAACTGATTGTCATATCCTCCTCTCCCAAGCAGAACTTGGAAACTCTGTCACGGGGGGTGTACACCGTTGTGATATAGAAATTAACATCGTCCTCTCCCGGGTTTACATCAGGAGCAAGTCTATTAATCATTAATATTAATAATTATATTTATATTAATAATAATTATTGATATTAATGATCACAATAAAGAGAGTAAAAATGAATACTGGTTTAAAAGGTTAACCATTTGTAATCATAATTATTAGTAATATCACTATTAATAATTATATGATGATATTAGCGATTAATGTGACTTAAATCAATACCCAGTGATGCTGGGAATACAATAATGATTAGTATTAGGAACTAATAATATTATTTGATGACATTAATATTAATAATTAATTGAAAGCAGGCATAATCATGTATTCAAAATCATTATCCATAATTAATAATGGTATCTTATGAATTTTTAGTATCATTGATAATTATTAAAATCGATCATTGATGATTAATAATCATATTATTATTCCTCATGCCACAGGAAGTGTAAACCTACTTGTGATGCTGTTCTTAATAACCAGGGTCGGAAAGCAGGACTTTAGTTTTAATATCGCAGCAGGTGTACACTCACCACGTGACACTGATCCTAATATGAACGGGGGTAGAGTATCACATGACTCCAATTATAGCAATGGATGGATAGCTACGCGGTAATATTGCTCCTAATATTCCCGAAAGAAGCCTTTGCTATTTGTCCGAATATGGCACTGAGGGGACAGTTTTTCTGAGATATAGTTCCTAGTATACGGAGTTGGAGAGGATGATAATAATTCACAGGCTGTGTGCTCCCGCCCAGTGATATTGTAATTACTATCCTGGGAGGGAGAGGATGATATTGCACTCTGTACAGCAGGAGGCGTACACCCAGTCTGGGATATTGTTCCTAATATCCATGGAGGGGACAGGCTGATATTACTCCCAATGTGGCACAGGGTGGACATTCACCCTGTTTCATCCTTCTCAATATTCCAAGGCCGAGAGACAGATATTAATCTCAGTATCACAGACACTGGACAACCCCTTGTGATACTCTTCCAAATATCCAGATCAGGTTGCCAGGAGCCACACCCGGACGGCCCCCCTGGCTTCTGGGAGCCCCATCGCGGGGGGGTCAGGCACCCCCCGCGATCGGGCTCCCAGCCGCCACCCCGGCCCGCCCCCCTGGCTTCTGGGAGCCCCATCGCCGGGGGGTCAGGCACCCCCCGCGATCGGGCTCCCAGCCGCCACCCCCGGCCCGCCCCCCTGGCTTCTGGGAGCCCCATCGCCGGGGGTGCAGGCACCCCCCGCGATCGGGCTCCCAGTCGCCAACCCCGGCCCGCCCCCCTGGCTTCTGGGAGCCCCATCGCCGGGGGTGCAGGCACCCCCCGCGATCGGGCTCCCAGCCGCCACCCCCGGCCCGCCCCCCTGGCTTCTGGGAGACCCATCGCCGGGGGTGCAGGCACCCCCCGCGATCGGGCCCCCAGCCGCCACCCCCGGCCCGCCCCCCTGGCTTCTGGGAGCCTTGTGGACCCCCTGCCTCTTTCTCATATTCTGAGTAATATCATCTCCCCATCGGAAAATTTTCAACTCCTTCTCAGACGATTGTACACCCCCAGTGTGCACACCCTCAGAGGGAGTAACCCCCTCTGTATTAGGAGTCACATCAGCCTCTTCCTCCCTGAATATTCAGAACAGTATCCCACCGTTGTTTCTACTTCCAGTGAAACTGATTGTCATATCCTCCTCTCCCAAGCAGAACTTGGAAACTCTGTCACGGGGGGTGTACACCGTTGTGATATAGAAATTAACATCGTCCTCTCCCGGGTTTACATCAGGAGCAAGTCTATTAATCATTAATATTAATAATTATATTTATATTAATAATAATTATTGATATTAATGATCACAATAAAGAGAGTAAAAATGAATACTGGTTTAAAAGGTTAACCATTTGTAATCATAATTATTAGTAATATCACTATTAATAATTATATGATGATATTAGCGAGTAATGTGACTTAAATCAATACCCAGTGATGCTGGGAATACAATAATGATTAGTATTAGGAACTAATAATATTATTTGATGACATTAATATTAATAATTAATTGAAAGCAGGCATAATCATGTATTCAAAATCATTATCCATAATTAATAATGGTGTCTTATGAATTTTTAGTATCATTGATAATTATTAAAATCGATCATTGATGATTAATAATCATATTATTATTCCTCATGCCACAGGAAGTGTAAACCTACTTGTGATGCTGTTCTTAATAACCAGGGTCGGAAAGCAGGACTTTAGTTTTAATATCGCAGCAGGTGTACACTCACCACGTGACACTGATCCTAATATGAACGGGGGGTAGAGTATCACATGACTCCAATTATAGCAATGGATGGATAGCTACGCGGTAATATTGCTCCTAATATTCCCGAAAGAAGCCTTTGCTATTTGTCCGAATATGGCACTGAGGGGACAGTTTTTCTGAGATATAGTTCCTAGTATACGGAGTTGGAGAGGATGATAATAATTCACAGGCTGTGTGCTCCCGCCCAGTGATATTGTAATTACTATCCTGGGAGGGAGAGGATGATATTGCACTCTGTACAGCAGGAGGCGTACACCCAGTCTGGGATATTGTTCCTAATATCCATGGAGGGGACAGGCTGATATTACTCCCAATGTGGCACAGGGTGGACATTCACCCTGTTTCATCCTTCTCAATATTCCAAGGCCGAGAGACAGATATTAATCTCAGTATCACAGACACTGGACAACCCCTTGTGATACTCTTCCAAATATCCAGATCAGGTTGCCAGGAGCCACACCCGGACGGCCCCCCTGGCTTCTGGGAGCCCCATCGCGGGAGGTCAGGCACCCCCCGCGATCGGGCTCCCAGCCGCCACCCCCGGCCCGCCCCCCTGGCTTCTGGGAGCCCCATCGCCGGGGGGTCAGGCACCCCCCGCGATCGGGCTCCCAGCCGCCAGCCCCGGCCCGCCCCCCTGGCTTCTGGGAGCCCCATCGCCGGGGGTGCAGGCACCCCCCGCGATCGGGCTCCCAGCCGCCACCCCCGGCCCGCCCCCCTGGCTTCTGGGAGCCCCATCGCCGGGGGTGCAGGCACCCCCCGCGATCGGGCTCCCAGCCGCCACCCCCGGCCCGCCCCCCTGGCTTCTGGGAGCCCCATCGCCGGGGGTGCAGGCACCCCCCGCGATCGGGCTCCCAGCCGCCACCCCCGGCCCGCCCCCCTGGCTTCTGGGAGCCCCATCGCCGGGGGTGCAGGCACCCCCCGCGATCGGGCTCCCAGCCGCCACCCCCGGCCCGCCCCCCTGGCTTCTGGGAGCCTTGTGGACCCCCTGCCTCTTTCTCATATTCTGAGTAATATCATCTCCCCATCGGAAAATTTTCACCTCCTTCTCAGACGATTGTACACCCCCAGTGTGCACACCCTCAGAGGGAGTAACCCCCTCTGTATTAGGAGTCACATCAGCCTCTTCCTCCCTGAATATTCAGAACAGTATCCCACCGTTGTTTCTACTTCCAGTGAAACTGATTGTCATATCCTCCTCTCCCAAGCAGAACTTGGAAACTCTGTCACGGGGGGTGTACACCGTTGTGATATAGAAATTAACATCGTCCTCTCCCGGGTTTACATCAGGAGCAAGTCTATTAATCATTAATATTAATAATTATATTTATATTAATAATAATTATTGATATTAATGATCACAATAAAGAGAGTAAAAATGAATACTGGTTTAAAAGGTTAACCATTTGTAATCATAATTATTAGTAATATCACTATTAATAATTATATGATGATATTAGCGATTAATGTGACTTAAATCAATACCCAGTGATGCTGGGAATACAATAATGATTAGTATTAGGAACTAATAATATTATTTGATGACATTAATATTAATAATTAATTGAAAGCAGGCATAATCATGTATTCAAAATCATTATCCATAATTAATAATGGTATCTTATGAATTTTTAGTATCATTGATAATTATTAAAATCGATCATTGATGATTAATAATCATATTATTATTCCTCATGCCACAGGAAGTGTAAACCTACTTGTGATGCTGTTCTTAATAACCAGGGTCGGAAAGCAGGACTTTAGTTTTAATATCGCAGCAGGTGTACACTCACCACGTGACACTGATCCTAATATGAACGGGGGTAGAGTATCACATGACTCCAATTATAGCAATGGATGGATAGCTACGCGGTAATATTGCTCCTAATATTCCCGAAAGAAGCCTTTGCTATTTGTCCGAATATGGCACTGAGGGGACAGTTTTTCTGAGATATAGTTCCTAGTATACGGAGTTGGAGAGGATGATAATAATTCACAGGCTGTGTGCTCCCGCCCAGTGATATTGTAATTACTATCCTGGGAGGGAGAGGATGATATTGCACTCTGTACAGCAGGAGGCGTACACCCAGTCTGGGATATTGTTCCTAATATCCATGGAGGGGACAGGCTGATATTACTCCCAATGTGGCACAGGGTGGACATTCACCCTGTTTCATCCTTCTCAATATTCCAAGGCCGAGAGACAGATATTAATCTCAGTATCACAGACACTGGACAACCCCTTGTGATACTCTTCCAAATATCCAGATCAGGTTGCCAGGAGCCACACCCGGACGGCCCCCCTGGCTTCTGGGAGCCCCATCGCGGGGGGGTCAGGCACCCCCCGCGATCGGGCTCCCAGCCGCCACCCCGGCCCGCCCCCCTGGCTTCTGGGAGCCCCATCGCCGGGGGGTCAGGCACCCCCCGCGATCGGGCTCCCAGCCGCCACCCCCGGCCCGCCCCCCTGGCTTCTGGGAGCCCCATCGCCGGGGGTGCAGGCACCCCCCGCGATCGGGCTCCCAGCCGCCACCCCCGGCCCGCCCCCCTGGCTTCTGGGAGCCCCATCGCCGGGGGTGCAGGCACCCCCCGCGATCGGGCTCCCAGCCGCCACCCCCGGCCCGCCCCCCTGGCTTCTGGGAGCCCCATCGCCGGGGGTGCAGGCACGCCCCCCGAACGGGCTCTCAGCCGCCACCCCCGGCCCGCCCCCCTGGCTTCTGGGAGCCCCATTGCCGGGGGTGCAGGCACGCCCCCCGAACGGGCTCCCAGCCGCCACCCCCGGCCCGCCCCCCTGGCTTCTGGGAGCCCCATCGCCGGGGGTGCAGGCACCCCCCGCGATCGGGCTCCCAGCCGCCACCCCCGGCCCGCCCCCCTGGCTTCTGGGAGCCCCATCGCCGGGGGTGCAGGCACCCCCCGCGATCGGGCTCCCAGCCGCCACCCCCGGCCCGCCCCTCTGGCTTCTGTGAGCCCCATCGCCGGGGATGCAGGCACCCCCCGCGATCGGGCTCCCAGCCGCCACCCCCGGCCCGCCCCCCTGGCTTCTGGGAGCCTTGTGGACCCCCTGCCTCTTTCTCATATTCTGAGTAATATCATCTCCCCATCGGAAAATTTTCACCTCCTTCTCAGACGATTGTACACCCCCAGTGTGCACACCCTCAGAGGGAGTAACCCCCTCTGTATTAGGAGTCACATCAGCCTCTTCCTCCCTGAATATTCAGAACAGTATCCCACCGTTGTTTCTACTTCCAGTGAAACTGATTGTCATATCCTCCTCTCCCAAGCAGAACTTGGAAACTCTGTCACGGGGGGTGTACACCGTTGTGATATAGAAATTAACATCGTCCTCTCCCGGGTTTACATCAGGAGCAAGTCTATTAATCATTAATATTAATAATTATATTTATATTAATAATAATTATTGATATTAATGATCACAATAAAGAGAGTAAAAATGAATACTGGTTTAAAAGGTTAACCATTTGTAATCATAATTATTAGTAATATCACTATTAATAATTATATGATGATATTAGCGATTAATGTGACTTAAATCAATACCCAGTGATGCTGGGAATACAATAATGATTAGTATTAGGAACTAATAATATTATTTGATGACATTAATATTAATAATTAATTGAAAGCAGGCATAATCATGTATTCAAAATCATTATCCATAATTAATAATGGTATCTTATGAATTTTTAGTATCATTGATAATTATTAAAATCGATCATTGATGATTAATAATCATATTATTATTCCTCATGCCACAGGAAGTGTAAACCTACTTGTGATGCTGTTCTTAATAACCAGGGTCGGAAAGCAGGACTTTAGTTTTAATATCGCAGCAGGTGTACACTCACCACGTGACACTGATCCTAATATGAACGGGGGTAGAGTATCACATGACTCCAATTATAGCAATGGATGGATAGCTACGCGGTAATATTGCTCCTAATATTCCCGAAAGAAGCCTTTGCTATTTGTCCGAATATGGCACTGAGGGGACAGTTTTTCTGAGATATAGTTCCTAGTATACGGAGTTGGAGAGGATGATAATAATTCACAGGCTGTGTGCTCCCGCCCAGTGATATTGTAATTACTATCCTGGGAGGGAGAGGATGATATTGCACTCTGTACAGCAGGAGGCGTACACCCAGTCTGGGATATTGTTCCTAATATCCATGGAGGGGACAGGCTGATATTACTCCCAATGTGGCACAGGGTGGACATTCACCCTGTTTCATCCTTCTCAATATTCCAAGGCCGAGAGACAGATATTAATCTCAGTATCACAGACACTGGACAACCCCTTGTGATACTCTTCCAAATATCCAGATCAGGTTGCCAGGAGCCACACCCGGACGGCCCCCCTGGCTTCTGGGAGCCCCATCGCCGGGGGTGCAGGCACGCCCCCCGATCGGGCTCCCAGCCGCCACCCCCGGCCCGCCCCCCTGGCTTCTGGGAGCCCCATCGCCGGGGGTGCAGGCACCCCCCGCGATCGGGCTCCCAGCCGCCACCCCCGGCCCGCCCCCCTGGCTTCTGGGAGCCCCATCGCCGGGGGTGCAGGCACCCCCCGCGATCGGGCTCCCAGCCGCCACCCCCGGCCCGCCCCCCTGGCTTCTGGGAGCCCCATCGCCGGGGGTGCAGGCACCCCCCGCGATCGGGCTCCCAGCCGCCACGCCCGGCCCGCCCCCCTGGCTTCTGGGAGCCCCATCGCCGGGGGTGCAGGCACCCCCCGGGATCGGGCTCCCAGCCGCCACCCCCGGCCCGCCCCCCTGGCTTCTGGGAGCCCCATCGCCGGGGGTGCAGGCACCCCCCGGGATCGGGCTCCCAGCCGCCACCCCCGGCCCGCCCCCTGGCTTCTGGGAGCCCCATCGCCGGGGGTGCAGGCACCCCCCGCGATCGGGCTCCCAGCCGCCACCCCCGGCCCGCCCCCCTGGCTTCTGGGAGCCCCATCGCCGGGGGTGCAGGCACCCCCCGCGATCGGGCTCCCAGCCGCCACCCCCGGCCCGCCCCCCTGGCTTCTGGGAGCCCCATCGCCGGGGGTGCAGGCACCCCCCGCGATCGGGCTCCCAGCCGCCACCCCCGGCCCGCCCCCCTGGCTTCTGGGAGCCCCATCGCCGGGGGTGCA
Organism: Macaca mulatta; assembly: GCF_049350105.2. Taxonomy (NCBI): domain Eukaryota; kingdom Metazoa; phylum Chordata; class Mammalia; order Primates; family Cercopithecidae; genus Macaca; species Macaca mulatta. The sequence goes on along the minus strand of NC_133416.1, from coordinate 440,980 downwards.
GGCACCCCCCGCGATCGGGCTCCCAGCCGCCACCCCCGGCCCGCCCCCCTGGCTTCTGGGAGCCCCATCGCCGGGGGTGCAGGCACCCCCCGCGATCGGGCTCCCAGCCGCCACCCCCGGCCCGCCCCCCTGGCTTCTGGGAGCCCCATCGCCGGGGGTGCAGGCACCCCCCGCGATCGGGCTCCCAGCCGCCACCCCCGGCCCGCCCCCCTGGCTTCTGGGAGCCCCATCGCCGGGGGTGCAGGCACCCCCCGCGATCGGGCTCCCAGCCGCCACCCCCGGCCCGCCCCCCTGGCTTCTGGGAGCCCCATCGCCGGGGGTGCAGGCACCCCCCGCGATCGGGCTCCCAGCCGCCACCCCCGGCCCGCCCCCCTGGCTTCTGGGAGCCCCATCGCCGGGGGTGCAGGCACCCCCCGCGATCGGGCTCCCAGCCGCCACCCCCGGCCCGCCCCCCTGGCTTCTGGGAGCCCCATCGCCGGGGGTGCAGGCACCCCCCGCGATCGGGCTCCCAGCCGCCACCCCCGGCCCGCCCCCCTGGCTTCTGGGAGCCCCATCGCCGGGGGTGCAGGCACCCCCCGCGATCGGGCTCCCAGCCGCCACCCCCGGCCCGCCCCCCTGGCTTCTGGGAGCCCCATCGCCGGGGGTGCAGGCACCCCCCGCGATCGGGCTCCCAGCCGCCACCCCCGGCCCGCCCCCCTGGCTTCTGGGAGCCCCATCGCCGGGGGTGCAGGCACCCCCCGCGATCGGGCTCCCAGCCGCCACCCCCGGCCCGCCCCCCTGGCTTCTGGGAGCCCCATCGCCGGGGGTGCAGGCACCCCCCGCGATCGGGCTCCCAGCCGCCACCCCCGGCCCGCCCCCCTGGCTTCTGGGAGCCCCATCGCCGGGGGTGCAGGCACCCCCCGCGATCGGGCTCCCAGCCGCCACCCCCGGCCCGCCCCCCTGGCTTCTGGGAGCCCCATCGCCGGGGGTGCAGGCACCCCCCGCGATCGGGCTCCCAGCCGCCACCCCCGGCCCGCCCCCCTGGCTTCTGGGAGCCCCATCGCCGGGGGTGCAGGCACCCCCCGCGATCGGGCTCCCAGCCGCCACCCCCGGCCCGCCCCCCTGGCTTCTGGGAGCCCCATCGCCGGGGGTGCAGGCACCCCCCGCGATCGGGCTCCCAGCCGCCACCCCCGGCCCGCCCCCCTGGCTTCTGGGAGCCCCATCGCCGGGGGTGCAGGCACCCCCCGCGATCGGGCTCCCAGCCGCCACCCCCGGCCCGCCCCCCTGGCTTCTGGGAGCCCCATCGCCGGGGGTGCAGGCACCCCCCGCGATCGGGCTCCCAGCCGCCACCCCCGGCCCGCCCCCCTGGCTTCTGGGAGCCCCATCGCCGGGGGTGCAGGCACCCCCCGCGATCGGGCGCCCAGCCGCCACCCCCGGCCCGCCCCCCTGGCTTCTGGGAGCCTTGTGGACCCCCAGCCTCTTTCTCATATTCTGAGTAATATCATCTCCCCATCGGAAAATTTTCAACTCCTTCTCAGACGATTGTACACCCCCAGGGTGCACACCCTCAGAGGGAGTAACCCCCTCTGTATTAGGAGTCACATCAGCCTCTTCCTCCCTGAATATTCAGAACAGTATCCCACCGTTGTTTCTGCTTCCAGTGAAACTGATTGTCATATCCTCCTCTCCCAAGCAGAAGTTGGAAACTCTGTCACGGGGGGTGTACACCGTTGTGATATAGAAATTAACATCGTCCTCTCCCGGGTTTACATCAGGAGCAAGTCTATTAATCATTAATATTAATAATTATATTAATATTAGTAATAATTATTGATATTAATGATCACAATAAAGAGAGTAAAAATGAATACTGGTTTAAAAGGTTAACCATTTGTAATCATAATTATTAGTAATATCACTATTAATAATAATATTATGATATTAGCAATTAATGTGACTTAAATCAATACCCAGTGATGCTGGGAATACAATAATGATTAGTATTAGGAACTAATAATATTATTTGATGACATTAATATTAATAATTAATTGAAAGCAGGCATAATCATGTATTGAAAATCATTATCCATAATTAATAATGGTATCTTATGAATTTTTAGTATCATTGATAATTATTAAAATCGATCATTGATGATTAATAATCATATTATTATTCCTCATTCCACAGGAAGTGTAAACCTACTTGTGATGCTGTTCTTAATAACCAGGGTCGGAAAGCAGGACTTTAGTTTCAATATCGCAGTAGGTGTACACACACCACGTGACACTGATCCTAATATGAACGGGGGTAGAGTATCACATGACTCCAATTATAGCAATGGATGGATAGCTACGCGGTAATATTGCTCCTAATATTCCCGGAAGAAGCCTTTGCTATTAGTCCGAATATGGCACTGAGGGGACAGTTTTTCTGAGATATAGTTCCTAGTATACGGAGTTGGAGAGGATGATAATAATTCACAGGCTGTGTGCTCCCACCCAGTGATATTGTAATTACTATCCTGGGAGGGAGAGGATGATATTGCACTCTGTACAGCAGGAGGCGTACACCCAGTCTGGGATATTGTTCATAATATCCATGGAGGGGACAGGCTGATATTACTCGCAATGTGGCACAGGGTGGACATTCACCCTGTTTCATCCTTCTCAATATTCCAAGGACGAGAGACAGATATTAATCTCAGTATTACAGACACTGGACAACCCAATGTGATACTCTTCCAAATATCCAGATCAGGTTGAAAGGAGCCACCCCTGGACGGCCCCCCTGGCTTCTGGGAGCCCCATCGCCGGGGGTGCAGGCACGCCCCCCGATCGGGCTCCCAGCCGCCACCCCCGGCCCGCCCCCCTGGCTTCTGGGAGCCCCATCGCCGGGGGTGCAGGCACCCCCCGCGATCGGGCTCCCAGCCGCCACCCCCGGCCCGCCCCCCTGGCTTCTGGGAGCCCCATCGCCGGGGGTGCAGGCACCCCCCGCGATCGGGCTCCCAGCCGCCACCCCCGGCCCGCCCCCCTGGCTTCTGGGAGCCCCATCGCCGGGGGTGCAGGCACCCCCCGCGATCGGGCTCCCAGCCGCCACCCCCGGCCCGCCCCCCTGGCTTCTGGGAGCCCCATCGCCGGGGGTGCAGGCACCCCCCGCGATCGGGCTCCCAGCCGCCACCCCCGGCCCGCCCCCCTGGCTTCTGGGAGCCCCATCGCCGGGGGTGCAGGCACCCCCCGCGATCGGGCTCCCAGCCGCCACCCGCGGCCCGCCCCCCTGGCTTCTGGGAGCCCCATCGCCGGGGGTGCAGGCACCCCCCGCGATCGGGCTCCCAGCCGCCACCCCCGGCCCGCCCCCCTGGCTTCTGGGAGCCCCATCGCCGGGGGTGCAGGCACCCCCCGCGATCGGGCTCCCAGCCGCCACCCCCGGCCCGCCCCCCTGGCTTCTGGGAGCCCCATCGCCGGGGGTGCAGGCACCCCCCGCGATCGGGCTCCCAGCCGCCACCCCCGGCCCGCCCCCCTGGCTTCTGGGAGCCCCATCGCCGGGGGTGCAGGCACCCCCCGCGATCGGGCTCCCAGCCGCCACCCCCGGCCCGCCCCCCTGGCTTCTGGGAGCCCCATCGCCGGGGGTGCAGGCACCCCCCGCGATCGGGCTCCCAGCCGCCACCCCCGGCCCGCCCCCCTGGCTTCTGGGAGCCCCATCGCCGGGGGTGCAGGCACCCCCCGCGATCGGGCTCCCAGCCGCCACCCCCGGCCCGCCCCCCTGGCTTCTGGGAGCCCCATCGCCGGGGGTGCAGGCACCCCCCGCGATCGGGCTCCCAGCCGCCACCCCCGGCCCGCCCCCCTGGCTTCTGGGAGCCCCATCGCCGGGGGTGCAGGCACCCCCCGCGATCGGGCTCCCAGCCGCCACCCCCGGCCCGCCCCCCTGGCTTCTGGGAGCCCCATCGCCGGGGGTGCAGGCACCCCCCGCGATCGGGCGCCCAGCCGCCACCCCCGGCCCGCCCCCCTGGCTTCTGGGAGCCCCATCGCCGGGGGTGCAGGCACCCCCCGCGATCGGGCGCCCAGCCGCCACCCCCGGCCCGCCCCCCTGGCTTCTGGGAGCCCCATCGCCGGGGGTGCAGGCACCCCCCGCGATCGGGCGCCCAGCCGCCACCCCCGGCCCGCCCCCCTGGCTTCTGGGAGCCCCATCGCCGGGGGTGCAGGCACCCCCCGCGATCGGGCGCCCAGCCGCCACCCCCGGCCCGCCCCCCTGGCTTCTGGGAGCCCCATCGCCGGGGGTGCAGGCACCCCCCGCGATCGGGCGCCCAGCCGCCACCCCCGGCCCGCCCCCCTGGCTTCTGGGAGCCCCATCGCCGGGGGTGCAGGCACCCCCCGCGATCGGGCTCCCAGCCGCCACCCCCGGCCCGCCCCCCTGGCTTCTGGGAGCCCCATCGCCGGGGGTGCAGGCACCCCCCGCGATCGGGCGCCCAGCCGCCACCCCCGGCCCGCCCCCCTGGCTTCTGGGAGCCCCATCGCCGGGGGTGCAGGCACCCCCCGCGATCGGGCGCCCAGCCGCCACCCCCGGCCCGCCCCCCTGGCTTCTGGGAGCCCCATCGCCGGGGGTGCAGGCACCCCCCGCGATCGGGCGCCCAGCCGCCACCCCCGGCCCGCCCCCCTGGCTTCTGGGAGCCCCATCGCCGGGGGTGCAGGCACCCCCCGCGATCGGGCTCCCAGCCGCCACCCCCGGCCCGCCCCCCTGGCTTCTGGGAGCCCCATCGCCGGGGGTGCAGGCACCCCCCGCGATCGGGCTCCCAGCCGCCACCCCCGGCCCGCCCCCCTGGCTTCTGGGAGCCCCATCGCCGGGGGTGCAGGCACCCCCCGCGATCGGGCGCCCAGCCGCCACCCCCGGCCCGCCCCCCTGGCTTCTGGGAGCCTTGTGGACCCCCAGCCTCTTTCTCATATTCTGAGTAATATCATCTCCCCATCGGAAAATTTTCAACTCCTTCTCAGACGATTGTACACCCCCAGGGTGCACACCCTCAGAGGGAGTAACCCCCTCTGTATTAGGAGTCACATCAGCCTCTTCCTCCCTGAATATTCAGAACAGTATCCCACCGTTGTTTCTGCTTCCAGTGAAACTGATTGTCATATCCTCCTCTCCCAAGCAGAAGTTGGAAACTCTGTCACGGGGGGTGTACACCGTTGTGATATAGAAATTAACATCGTCCTCTCCCGGGTTTACATCAGGAGCAAGTCTATTAATCATTAATATTAATAATTATATTAATATTAGTAATAATTATTGATATTAATGATCACAATAAAGAGAGTAAAAATGAATACTGGTTTAAAAGGTTAACCATTTGTAATCATAATTATTAGTAATATCACTATTAATAATAATATTATGATATTAGCAATTAATGTGACTTAAATCAATACCCAGTGATGCTGGGAATACAATAATGATTAGTATTAGGAACTAATAATATTATTTGATGACATTAATATTAATAATTAATTGAAAGCAGGCATAATCATGTATTGAAAATCATTATCCATAATTAATAATGGTATCTTATGAATTTTTAGTATCATTGATAATTATTAAAATCGATCATTGATGATTAATAATCATATTATTATTCCTCATTCCACAGGAAGTGTAAACCTACTTGTGATGCTGTTCTTAATAACCAGGGTCGGAAAGCAGGACTTTAGTTTCAATATCGCAGTAGGTGTACACACACCACGTGACACTGATCCTAATATGAACGGGGGTAGAGTATCACATGACTCCAATTATAGCAATGGATGGATAGCTACGCGGTAATATTGCTCCTAATATTCCCGGAAGAAGCCTTTGCTATTAGTCCGAATATGGCACTGAGGGGACAGTTTTTCTGAGATATAGTTCCTAGTATACGGAGTTGGAGAGGATGATAATAATTCACAGGCTGTGTGCTCCCACCCAGTGATATTGTAATTACTATCCTGGGAGGGAGAGGATGATATTGCACTCTGTACAGCAGGAGGCGTACACCCAGTCTGGGATATTGTTCATAATATCCATGGAGGGGACAGGCTGATATTACTCGCAATGTGGCACAGGGTGGACATTCACCCTGTTTCATCCTTCTCAATATTCCAAGGCCGAGAGACAGATATTAATCTCAGTATTACAGACACTGGACAACCCCTTGTGATACTCTTCCAAATATCCAGATCAGGTTGAAAGGAGCCACCCCCGGACGGCCCCCCTGGCTTCTGGGAGCCCCATCGCCGGGGGTGCAGGCACGCCCCCCGATCGGGCTCCCAGCCGCCAACCCCGGCCCGCCCCCCTGGCTTCTGGGAGCCCCATCGCCGGGGGTGCAGGCACCCCCCGCGATAGGGCTCCCAGCCGCCACCCCCGGCCCGCCCCCCTGGCTTCTGGGAGCCCCATCGCCGGGGGTGCAGGCACGCCCCCCGATCGGGCTCCCAGCCGCCACCCCCGGCCCGCCCCCCTGGCTTCTGGGAGCCCCATCGCCGGGGGTGCAGGCACCCCCCGCGATCGGGCTCCCAGCCGCCACCCCCGGCCCGCCCCCCGGCTTCTGGGAGCCCCATCGCCGGGGGTGCAGGCACGCCCCCCGATCGGGCTCCCAGCCGCCACCCCCGGCCCGCCCCCCTGGCTTCTGGGAGCCCCATCGCCGGGGGTGCAGGCACCCCCCGCGATCGGGCTCCCAGCCGCCACCCCCGGCCCGCCCCCCTGGCTTCTGGGAGCCCCATCGCCGGGGGTGCAGGCACCCCCCGCGATCGGGCTCCCAGCCGCCACCCCCGGCCCGCCCCCCGGCTTCTGGGAGCCCCATCGCCGGGGGTGCAGGCACCCCCCGCGATCGGGCTCCCAGCCGCCACCCCCGGCCCGCCCCCCGGCTTCTGGGAGCCCCATCGCCGGGGGTGCAGGCACCCCCCGCGATCGGGCTCCCAGCCGCCACCCCCGGCCCGCCCCCCTGGCTTCTGGGAGCCCCATCGCCGGGGGTGCAGGCACCCCCCGCGATCGGGCTCCCAGCCGCCACCCCCGGCCCGCCCCCCTGGCTTCTGGGAGCCCCATCGCCGGGGGTGCAGGCACCCCCCGCGATCGGGCTCCCAGCCGCCACCCCCGGCCCGCCCCCCTGGCTTCTGGGAGCCCCATCGCCGGGGGTGCAGGCACCCCCCGCGATCGGGCTCCCAGCCGCCACCCCCGGCCCGCCCCCCTGGCTTCTGGGAGCCCCATCGCCGGGGGTGCAGGCACCCCCCGCGATCGGGCTCCCAGCCGCCACCCCCGGCCCGCCCCCCTGGCTTCTGGGAGCCCCATCGCCGGGGGTGCAGGCACCCCCCGCGATCGGGCTCCCAGCCGCCACCCCCGGCCCGCCCCCCTGGCTTCTGGGAGCCCCATCGCCGGGGGTGCAGGCACCCCCCGCGATCGGGCTCCCAGCCGCCACCCCCGGCCCGCCCCCCTGGCTTCTGGGAGCCCCATCGCCGGGGGTGCAGGCACCCCCCGCGATCGGGCTCCCAGCCGCCACCCCCGGCCCGCCCCCCTGGCTTCTGGGAGCCCCATCGCCGGGGGTGCAGGCACCCCCCGCGATCGGGCTCCCAGCCGCCACCCCCGGCCCGCCCCCCTGGCTTCTGGGAGCCCCATCGCCGGGGGTGCAGGCACCCCCCGCGATCGGGCTCCCAGCCGCCACCCCCGGCCCGCCCCCCTGGCTTCTGGGAGCCCCATCGCCGGGGGTGCAGGCACCCCCCGCGATCGGGCTCCCAGCCGCCACCCCCGGCCCGCCCCCCTGGCTTCTGGGAGCCCCATCGCCGGGGGTGCAGGCACCCCCCGCGATCGGGCTCCCAGCCGCCACCCCCGGCCCGCCCCCCTGGCTTCTGGGAGCCCCATCGCCGGGGGTGCAGGCACCCCCCGCGATCGGGCTCCCAGCCGCCACCCCCGGCCCGCCCCCCTGGCTTCTGGGAGCCCCATCGCCGGGGGTGCAGGCACCCCCCGCGATCGGGCTCCCAGCCGCCACCCCCGGCCCGCCCCCCTGGCTTCTGGGAGCCCCATCGCCGGGGGTGCAGGCACCCCCCGCGATCGGGCTCCCAGCCGCCACCCCCGGCCCGCCCCCCTGGCTTCTGGGAGCCCCATCGCCGGGGGTGCAGGCACCCCCCGCGATCGGGCTCCCAGCCGCCACCCCCGGCCCGCCCCCCTGGCTTCTGGGAGCCCCATCGCCGGGGGTGCAGGCACCCCCCGCGATCGGGCTCCCAGCCGCCACCCCCGGCCCGCCCCCCTGGCTTCTGGGAGCCCCATCGCCGGGGGTGCAGGCACCCCCCGCGATCGGGCTCCCAGCCGCCACCCCCGGCCCGCCCCCCTGGCTTCTGGGAGCCCCATCGCCGGGGGTGCAGGCACCCCCCGCGATCGGGCTCCCAGCCGCCACCCCCGGCCCGCCCCCCTGGCTTCTGGGAGCCCCATCGCCGGGGGTGCAGGCACCCCCCGCGATCGGGCTCCCAGCCGCCACCCCCGGCCCGCCCCCCTGGCTTCTGGGAGCCCCATCGCCGGGGGTGCAGGCACCCCCCGCGATCGGGCTCCCAGCCGCCACCCCCGGCCCGCCCCCCTGGCTTCTGGGAGCCCCATCGCCGGGGGTGCAGGCACCCCCCGCGATCGGGCTCCCAGCCGCCACCCCCGGCCCGCCCCCCTGGCTTCTGGGAGCCCCATCGCCGGGGGTGCAGGCACCCCCCGCGATCGGGCTCCCAGCCGCCACCCCCGGCCCGCCCCCCTGGCTTCTGGGAGCCCCATCGCCGGGGGTGCAGGCACCCCCCGCGATCGGGCTCCCAGCCGCCACCCCCGGCCCGCCCCCCTGGCTTCTGGGAGCCCCATCGCCGGGGGTGCAGGCACCCCCCGCGATCGGGCTCCCAGCCGCCACCCCCGGCCCGCCCCCCTGGCTTCTGGGAGCCCCATCGCCGGGGGTGCAGGCACCCCCCGCGATCGGGCTCCCAGCCGCCACCCCCGGCCCGCCCCCTGGCTTCTGGGAGCCCCATCGCCGGGGGTGCAGGCACCCCCCGCGATCGGGCTCCCAGCCGCCACCCCCGGCCCGCCCCCCTGGCTTCTGGGAGCCCCATCGCCGGGGGTGCAGGCACCCCCCGCGATCGGGCTCCCAGCCGCCACCCCCGGCCCGCCCCCCTGGCTTCTGGGAGCCCCATCGCCGGGGGTGCAGGCACCCCCCGCGATCGGGCTCCCAGCCGCCACCCCCGGCCCGCCCCCCTGGCTTCTGGGAGCCCCATCGCCGGGGGTGCAGGCACCCCCCGCGATCGGGCTCCCAGCCGCCACCCCCGGCCCGCCCCCCTGGCTTCTGGGAGCCCCATCGCCGGGGGTGCAGGCACCCCCCGCGATCGGGCTCCCAGCCGCCACCCCCGGCCCGCCCCCCTGGCTTCTGGGAGCCTTGTGGACCCCCTGCCTCTTTCTCATATTCTGAGTAATATCATCTCCCCATCGGAAAATTTTCAACTCCTTCTCAGACGATTGTACACCCCCAGTGTGCACACCCTCAGAGGGAGTAACCCCCTCTGTATTAGGAGTCACATCAGCCTCATCCTCCCTGAATATTCAGAACAGTATCCCACCGTTGTTTCTACTTCCAGTGAAACTGGTTGTCATATCCTCCTCTCCCAAGCAGAACTTGGAAACTCTGTCACGGGGGGTGTACACCGTTGTGATATAGAAATTAACATCGTCCTCTCCCGGGTTTACATCAGGAGCAAGTCTATTAATCATTAATATTAATAATTATATTAATATTAATAATAATTATTGATATTAATGATCACAATAAAGAGAGTAAAAATGAATACTGGTTTAAAAGGTTAACCATTTGTAATCATAATTATTAGTAATATCACTATTAATAATTATATGATGATATTAGCGATTAATGTGACTTAAATCAATACCCAGTGATGCTGGGAATACAATAATGATTAGTATTAGGAACTAATAATATTATTTGATGACATTAATATTAATAATTAATTGAAAGCAGGCATAATCATGTATTCAAAATCATTATCCATCATTAATAATGGTATCTTATGAATTTTTAGTATCATTGATAATTATTAAAATCGATCATTGATGATTAATAATCATATTATTATTCCTCATGCCACAGGAAGTGTAAACCTACTTGTGATGCTGTTCTTAATAACCAGGGTCGGAAAGCAGGACTTTAGTTTTAATATCGCAGCAGGTGTACACTCACCACGTGACACTGATCCTAATATGAACGGGGGTAGAGTATCACATGACTCCAATTATAGCAATGGATGGATAGCTACGCGGTAATATTGCTCCTAATATTCCCGAAAGAAGCCTTTGCTATTTGTCCGAATATGGCACTGAGGGGACAGTTTTTCTGAGATATAGTTCCTAGTATACGGAGTTGGAGAGGATGATAATAATTCACAGGCTGTGTGCTCCCGCCCAGTGATATTGTAATTACTATCCTGGGAGGGAGAGGATGATATTGCACTCTGTACAGCAGGAGGCGTACACCCAGTCTGGGATATTGTTCCTAATATCCATGGAGGGGACAGGCTGATATTACTCCCAATGTGGCACAGGGTGGACATTCACCCTGTTTCATCCTTCTCAATATTCCAAGGCCGAGAGACAGATATTAATCTCAGTATCACAGACACTGGACAACCCCTTGTGATACTCTTCCAAATATCCAGATCAGGTTGCCAGGAGCCACACCCGGACGGCCCCCCTGGCTTCTGGGAGCCCCATCGCGGGGGGGTCAGGCACCCCCCGCGATCGGGCTCCCAGCCGCCACCCCGGCCCGCCCCCCTGGCTTCTGGGAGCCCCATCGCCGGGGGGTCAGGCACCCCCCGCGATCGGGCTCCCAGCCGCCACCCCCGGCCCGCCCCCCTGGCTTCTGGGAGCCCCATCGCCGGGGGTGCAGGCACGCCCCCCGATCGGGCTCCCAGCCGCCACCCCCGGCCCGCCCCCCTGGCTTCTGGGAGCCCCATCGCCGGGGGTGCAGGCACCCCCCGCGATCGGGCTCCCAGCCGCCACCCCCGGCCCGCCCCCCTGGCTTCTGGGAGCCCCATCGCCGGGGGTGCAGGCACCCCCCGCGATCGGGCTCCCAGCCGCCACCCCCGGCCCGCCCCCCTGGCTTCTGGGAGCCCCATCGCCGGGGGTGCAGGCACCCCCCGCGATCGGGCTCCCAGCCGCCACCCCCGGCCCGCCCCCCTGGCTTCTGGGAGCCCCATCGCCGGGGGTGCAGGCACCCCCCGCGATCGGGCTCCCAGCCGCCACCCCCGGCCCGCCCCCCTGGCTTCTGGGAGCCCCATCGCCGGGGGTGCAGGCACCCCCCGCGATCGGGCTCCCAGCCGCCACCCCCGGCCCGCCCCCCTGGCTTCTGGGAGCCCCATCGCCGGGGGTGCAGGCACCCCCCGCGATCGGGCTCCCAGCCGCCACCCCCGGCCCGCCCCCCTGGCTTCTGGGAGCCCCATCGCCGGGGGTGCAGGCACCCCCCGCGATCGGGCTCCCAGCCGCCACCCCCGGCCCGCCCCCCTGGCTTCTGGGAGCCCCATCGCCGGGGGTGCAGGCACCCCCCGCGATCGGGCTCCCAGCCGCCACCCCCGGCCCGCCCCCCTGGCTTCTGGGAGCCCCATCGCCGGGGGTGCAGGCACCCCCCGCGATCGGGCTCCCAGCCGCCACCCCCGGCCCGCCCCCCTGGCTTCTGGGAGCCCCATCGCCGGGGGTGCAGGCACCCCCCGCGATCGGGCTCCCAGCCGCCACCCCCGGCCCGCCCCCCTGGCTTCTGGGAGCCCCATCGCCGGGGGTGCAGGCACCCCCCGCGATCGGGCTCCCAGCCGCCACCCCCGGCCCGCCCCCCTGGCTTCTGGGAGCCCCATCGCCGGGGGTGCAGGCACCCCCCGCGATCGGGCTCCCAGCCGCCACCCCCGGCCCGCCCCCCTGGCTTCTGGGAGCCCCATCGCCGGGGGTGCAGGCACCCCCCGCGATCGGGCTCCCAGCCGCCACCCCCGGCCCGCCCCCCTGGCTTCTGGGAGCCCCATCGCCGGGGGTGCAGGCACCCCCCGCGATCGGGCTCCCAGCCGCCACCCCCGGCCCGCCCCCCTGGCTTCTGGGAGCCCCATCGCCGGGGGTGCAGGCACCCCCCGCGATCGGGCTCCCAGCCGCCACCCCCGGCCCGCCCCCCTGGCTTCTGGGAGCCCCATCGCCGGGGGTGCAGGCACCCCCCGCGATCGGGCTCCCAGCCGCCACCCCCGGCCCGCCCCCCTGGCTTCTGGGAGCCCCATCGCCGGGGGTGCAGGCACCCCCCGCGATCGGGCTCCCAGCCGCCACCCCCGGCCCGCCCCCCTGGCTTCTGGGAGCCCCATCGCCGGGGGTGCAGGCACCCCCCGCGATCGGGCTCCCAGCCGCCACCCCCGGCCCGCCCCCCTGGCTTCTGGGAGCCCCATCGCCGGGGGTGCAGGCACCCCCCGCGATCGGGCTCCCAGCCGCCACCCCCGGCCCGCCCCCCTGGCTTCTGGGAGCCCCATCGCCGGGGGTGCAGGCACCCCCCGCGATCGGGCTCCCAGCCGCCACCCCCGGCCCGCCCCCCTGGCTTCTGGGAGCCCCATCGCCGGGGGTGCAGGCACCCCCCGCGATCGGGCTCCCAGCCGCCACCCCCGGCCCGCCCCCCTGGCTTCTGGGAGCCCCATCGCCGGGGGTGCAGGCACCCCCCGCGATCGGGCTCCCAGCCGCCACCCCCGGCCCGCCCCCTGGCTTCTGGGAGCCCCATCGCCGGGGGTGCAGGCACCCCCCGCGATCGGGCTCCCAGCCGCCACCCCCGGCCCGCCCCCCTGGCTTCTGGGAGCCCCATCGCCGGGGGTGCAGGCACCCCCCGCGATCGGGCTCCCAGCCGCCACCCCCGGCCCGCCCCCCTGGCTTCTGGGAGCCCCATCGCCGGGGGTGCAGGCACCCCCCGCGATCGGGCTCCCAGCCGCCACCCCCGGCCCGCCCCCCTGGCTTCTGGGAGCCCCATCGCCGGGGGTGCAGGCACCCCCCGCGATCGGGCTCCCAGCCGCCACCCCCGGCCCGCCCCCCTGGCTTCTGGGAGCCCCATCGCCGGGGGTGCAGGCACCCCCCGCGATCGGGCTCCCAGCCGCCACCCCCGGCCCGCCCCCCTGGCTTCTGGGAGCCCCATCGCCGGGGGTGCAGGCACCCCCCGCGATCGGGCTCCCAGCCGCCACCCCCGGCCCGCCCCCCTGGCTTCTGGGAGCCCCATCGCCGGGGGTGCAGGCACCCCCCGCGATCGGGCTCCCAGCCGCCACCCCCGGCCCGCCCCCCTGGCTTCTGGGAGCCCCATCGCCGGGGGTGCAGGCACCCCCCGCGATCGGGCTCCCAGCCGCCACCCCCGGCCCGCCCCCCTGGCTTCTGGGAGCCCCATCGCCGGGGGTGCAGGCACCCCCCGCGATCGGGCTCCCAGCCGCCACCCCCGGCCCGCCCCCCTGGCTTCTGGGAGCCCCATCGCCGGGGGTGCAGGCACCCCCCGCGATCGGGCTCCCAGCCGCCACCCCCGGCCCGCCCCCCTGGCTTCTGGGAGCCCCATCGCCGGGGGTGCAGGCACCCCCCGCGATCGGGCTCCCAGCCGCCACCCCCGGCCCGCCCCCCTGGCTTCTGGGAGCCCCATCGCCGGGGGTGCAGGCACCCCCCGCGATCGGGCTCCCAGCCGCCACCCCCGGCCCGCCCCCCTGGCTTCTGGGAGCCCCATCGCCGGGGGTGCAGGCACCCCCCGCGATCGGGCTCCCAGCCGCCACCCCCGGCCCGCCCCCCTGGCTTCTGGGAGCCCCATCGCCGGGGGTGCAGGCACCCCCCGCGATCGGGCTCCCAGCCGCCACCCCCGGCCCGCCCCCCTGGCTTCTGGGAGCCCCATCGCCGGGGGTGCAGGCACCCCCCGCGATCGGGCTCCCAGCCGCCACCCCCGGCCCGCCCCCCTGGCTTCTGGGAGCCCCATCGCCGGGGGTGCAGGCACCCCCCGCGATCGGGCTCCCAGCCGCCACCCCCGGCCCGCCCCCCTGGCTTCTGGGAGCCCCATCGCCGGGGGTGCAGGCACCCCCCGCGATCGGGCTCCCAGCCGCCACCCCCGGCCCGCCCCCCTGGCTTCTGGGAGCCCCATCGCCGGGGGTGCAGGCACCCCCCGCGATCGGGCTCCCAGCCGCCACCCCCGGCCCGCCCCCCTGGCTTCTGGGAGCCCCATCGCCGGGGGTGCAGGCACCCCCCGCGATCGGGCTCCCAGCCGCCACCCCCGGCCCGCCCCCCTGGCTTCTGGGAGCCCCATCGCCGGGGGTGCAGGCACCCCCCGCGATCGGGCTCCCAGCCGCCACCCCCGGCCCGCCCCCCTGGCTTCTGGGAGCCCCATCGCCGGGGGTGCAGGCACCCCCCGCGATCGGGCTCCCAGCCGCCACCCCCGGCCCGCCCCCCTGGCTTCTGGGAGCCCCATCGCCGGGGGTGCAGGCACCCCCCGCGATCGGGCTCCCAGCCGCCACCCCCGGCCCGCCCCCCTGGCTTCTGGGAGCCCCATCGCCGGGGGTGCAGGCACCCCCCGCGATCGGGCTCCCAGCCGCCACCCCCGGCCCGCCCCCCTGGCTTCTGGGAGCCCCATCGCCGGGGGTGCAGGCACCCCCCGCGATCGGGCTCCCAGCCGCCACCCCCGGCCCGCCCCCCTGGCTTCTGGGAGCCCCATCGCCGGGGGTGCAGGCACCCCCCGCGATCGGGCTCCCAGCCGCCACCCCCGGCCCGCCCCCCTGGCTTCTGGGAGCCCCATCGCCGGGGGTGCAGGCACCCCCCGCGATCGGGCTCCCAGCCGCCACCCCCGGCCCGCCCCCCTGGCTTCTGGGAGCCCCATCGCCGGGGGTGCAGGCACCCCCCGCGATCGGGCTCCCAGCCGCCACCCCCGGCCCGCCCCCCTGGCTTCTGGGAGCCCCATCGCCGGGGGTGCAGGCACCCCCCGCGATCGGGCTCCCAGCCGCCACCCCCGGCCCGCCCCCCTGGCTTCTGGGAGCCCCATCGCCGGGGGTGCAGGCACCCCCCGCGATCGGGCTCCCAGCCGCCACCCCCGGCCCGCCCCCCTGGCTTCTGGGAGCCCCATCGCCGGGGGTGCAGGCACCCCCCGCGATCGGGCTCCCAGCCGCCACCCCCGGCCCGCCCCCCTGGCTTCTGGGAGCCCCATCGCCGGGGGTGCAGGCACCCCCCGCGATCGGGCTCCCAGCCGCCACCCCCGGCCCGCCCCCCTGGCTTCTGGGAGCCCCATCGCCGGGGGTGCAGGCACCCCCCGCGATCGGGCTCCCAGCCGCCACCCCCGGCCCGCCCCCCTGGCTTCTGGGAGCCCCATCGCCGGGGGTGCAGGCACCCCCCGCGATCGGGCTCCCAGCCGCCACCCCCGGCCCGCCCCCCTGGCTTCTGGGAGCCCCATCGCCGGGGGTGCAGGCACCCCCCGCGATCGGGCTCCCAGCCGCCACCCCCGGCCCGCCCCCCTGGCTTCTGGGAGCCCCATCGCCGGGGGTGCAGGCACCCCCCGCGATCGGGCTCCCAGCCGCCACCCCCGGCCCGCCCCCCTGGCTTCTGGGAGCCCCATCGCCGGGGGTGCAGGCACCCCCCGCGATCGGGCTCCCAGCCGCCACCCCCGGCCCGCCCCCCTGGCTTCTGGGAGCCCCATCGCCGGGGGTGCAGGCACCCCCCGCGATCGGGCTCCCAGCCGCCACCCCCGGCCCGCCCCCCTGGCTTCTGGGAGCCCCATCGCCGGGGGTGCAGGCACCCCCCGCGATCGGGCTCCCAGCCGCCACCCCCGGCCCGCCCCCCTGGCTTCTGGGAGCCCCATCGCCGGGGGTGCAGGCACCCCCCGCGATCGGGCTCCCAGCCGCCACCCCCGGCCCGCCCCCCTGGCTTCTGGGAGCCCCATCGCCGGGGGTGCAGGCACCCCCCGCGATCGGGCTCCCAGCCGCCACCCCCGGCCCGCCCCCCTGGCTTCTGGGAGCCCCATCGCCGGGGGTGCAGGCACCCCCCGCGATCGGGCTCCCAGCCGCCACCCCCGGCCCGCCCCCCTGGCTTCTGGGAGCCCCATCGCCGGGGGTGCAGGCACCCCCCGCGATCGGGCTCCCAGCCGCCACCCCCGGCCCGCCCCCCTGGCTTCTGGGAGCCCCATCGCCGGGGGTGCAGGCACCCCCCGCGATCGGGCTCCCAGCCGCCACCCCCGGCCCGCCCCCCTGGCTTCTGGGAGCCCCATCGCCGGGGGTGCAGGCACCCCCCGCGATCGGGCTCCCAGCCGCCACCCCCGGCCCGCCCCCCTGGCTTCTGGGAGCCCCATCGCCGGGGGTGCAGGCACCCCCCGCGATCGGGCTCCCAGCCGCCACCCCCGGCCCGCCCCCCTGGCTTCTGGGAGCCCCATCGCCGGGGGTGCAGGCACCCCCCGCGATCGGGCTCCCAGCCGCCACCCCCGGCCCGCCCCCCTGGCTTCTGGGAGCCCCATCGCCGGGGGTGCAGGCACCCCCCGCGATCGGGCTCCCAGCCGCCACCCCCGGCCCGCCCCCCTGGCTTCTGGGAGCCCCATCGCCGGGGGTGCAGGCACCCCCCGCGATCGGGCTCCCAGCCGCCACCCCCGGCCCGCCCCCCTGGCTTCTGGGAGCCCCATCGCCGGGGGTGCAGGCACCCCCCGCGATCGGGCTCCCAGCCGCCACCCCCGGCCCGCCCCCCTGGCTTCTGGGAGCCCCATCGCCGGGGGTGCAGGCACCCCCCGCGATCGGGCTCCCAGCCGCCACCCCCGGCCCGCCCCCCTGGCTTCTGGGAGCCCCATCGCCGGGGGTGCAGGCACCCCCCGCGATCGGGCTCCCAGCCGCCACCCCCGGCCCGCCCCCCTGGCTTCTGGGAGCCCCATCGCCGGGGGTGCAGGCACCCCCCGCGATCGGGCTCCCAGCCGCCACCCCCGGCCCGCCCCCCTGGCTTCTGGGAGCCCCATCGCCGGGGGTGCAGGCACCCCCCGCGATCGGGCTCCCAGCCGCCACCCCCGGCCCGCCCCCCTGGCTTCTGGGAGCCCCATCGCCGGGGGTGCAGGCACCCCCCGCGATCGGGCTCCCAGCCGCCACCCCCGGCCCGCCCCCCTGGCTTCTGGGAGCCCCATCGCCGGGGGTGCAGGCACCCCCCGCGATCGGGCTCCCAGCCGCCACCCCCGGCCCGCCCCCTGGCTTCTGGGAGCCCCATCGCCGGGGGTGCAGGCACCCCCCGCGATCGGGCTCCCAGCCGCCACCCCCGGCCCGCCCCCCTGGCTTCTGGGAGCCCCATCGCCGGGGGTGCAGGCACCCCCCGCGATCGGGCTCCCAGCCGCCACCCCCGGCCCGCCCCCCTGGCTTCTGGGAGCCCCAT
This sequence comes from Macaca mulatta, assembly GCF_049350105.2. Taxonomy (NCBI): domain Eukaryota; kingdom Metazoa; phylum Chordata; class Mammalia; order Primates; family Cercopithecidae; genus Macaca; species Macaca mulatta. The sequence continues at coordinate 423,609 of NC_133416.1, read as the reverse complement.
CGCCGGGGGTGCAGGCACCCCCCGCGATCGGGCTCCCAGCCGCCACCCCCGGCCCGCCCCCCTGGCTTCTGGGAGCCCCATCGCCGGGGGTGCAGGCACCCCCCGCGATCGGGCTCCCAGCCGCCACCCCCGGCCCGCCCCCCTGGCTTCTGGGAGCCCCATCGCCGGGGGTGCAGGCACCCCCCGCGATCGGGCTCCCAGCCGCCACCCCCGGCCCGCCCCCCTGGCTTCTGGGAGCCCCATCGCCGGGGGTGCAGGCACCCCCCGCGATCGGGCTCCCAGCCGCCACCCCCGGCCCGCCCCCCTGGCTTCTGGGAGCCCCATCGCCGGGGGTGCAGGCACCCCCCGCGATCGGGCTCCCAGCCGCCACCCCCGGCCCGCCCCCCTGGCTTCTGGGAGCCCCATCGCCGGGGGTGCAGGCACCCCCCGCGATCGGGCTCCCAGCCGCCACCCCCGGCCCGCCCCCCTGGCTTCTGGGAGCCCCATCGCCGGGGGTGCAGGCACCCCCCGCGATCGGGCTCCCAGCCGCCACCCCCGGCCCGCCCCCCTGGCTTCTGGGAGCCCCATCGCCGGGGGTGCAGGCACCCCCCGCGATCGGGCTCCCAGCCGCCACCCCCGGCCCGCCCCCCTGGCTTCTGGGAGCCCCATCGCCGGGGGTGCAGGCACCCCCCGCGATCGGGCTCCCAGCCGCCACCCCCGGCCCGCCCCCCTGGCTTCTGGGAGCCCCATCGCCGGGGGTGCAGGCACCCCCCGCGATCGGGCTCCCAGCCGCCACCCCCGGCCCGCCCCCCTGGCTTCTGGGAGCCCCATCGCCGGGGGTGCAGGCACCCCCCGCGATCGGGCTCCCAGCCGCCACCCCCGGCCCGCCCCCCTGGCTTCTGGGAGCCCCATCGCCGGGGGTGCAGGCACCCCCCGCGATCGGGCTCCCAGCCGCCACCCCCGGCCCGCCCCCCTGGCTTCTGGGAGCCCCATCGCCGGGGGTGCAGGCACCCCCCGCGATCGGGCTCCCAGCCGCCACCCCCGGCCCGCCCCCCTGGCTTCTGGGAGCCCCATCGCCGGGGGTGCAGGCACCCCCCGCGATCGGGCTCCCAGCCGCCACCCCCGGCCCGCCCCCCTGGCTTCTGGGAGCCCCATCGCCGGGGGTGCAGGCACCCCCCGCGATCGGGCTCCCAGCCGCCACCCCCGGCCCGCCCCCCTGGCTTCTGGGAGCCCCATCGCCGGGGGTGCAGGCACCCCCCGCGATCGGGCTCCCAGCCGCCACCCCCGGCCCGCCCCCCTGGCTTCTGGGAGCCCCATCGCCGGGGGTGCAGGCACCCCCCGCGATCGGGCTCCCAGCCGCCACCCCCGGCCCGCCCCCCTGGCTTCTGGGAGCCCCATCGCCGGGGGTGCAGGCACCCCCCGCGATCGGGCTCCCAGCCGCCACCCCCGGCCCGCCCCCCTGGCTTCTGGGAGCCCCATCGCCGGGGGTGCAGGCACCCCCCGCGATCGGGCTCCCAGCCGCCACCCCCGGCCCGCCCCCCTGGCTTCTGGGAGCCCCATCGCCGGGGGTGCAGGCACCCCCCGCGATCGGGCTCCCAGCCGCCACCCCCGGCCCGCCCCCCTGGCTTCTGGGAGCCCCATCGCCGGGGGTGCAGGCACCCCCCGCGATCGGGCTCCCAGCCGCCACCCCCGGCCCGCCCCCCTGGCTTCTGGGAGCCCCATCGCCGGGGGTGCAGGCACCCCCCGCGATCGGGCTCCCAGCCGCCACCCCCGGCCCGCCCCCCTGGCTTCTGGGAGCCCCATCGCCGGGGGTGCAGGCACCCCCCGCGATCGGGCTCCCAGCCGCCACCCCCGGCCCGCCCCCCTGGCTTCTGGGAGCCCCATCGCCGGGGGTGCAGGCACCCCCCGCGATCGGGCTCCCAGCCGCCACCCCCGGCCCGCCCCCCTGGCTTCTGGGAGCCTTGTGGACCCCCTGCCTCTTTCTCATATTCTGAGTAATATCATCTCCCCATCGGAAAATTTTCAACTCCTTCTCAGACGATTGTACACCCCCAGTGTGCACACCCTCAGAGGGAGTAACCCCCTCTGTATTAGGAGTCACATCAGCCTCATCCTCCCTGAATATTCAGAACAGTATCCCACCGTTGTTTCTACTTCCAGTGAAACTGGTTGTCATATCCTCCTCTCCCAAGCAGAACTTGGAAACTCTGTCACGGGGGGTGTACACCGTTGTGATATAGAAATTAACATCGTCCTCTCCCGGGTTTACATCAGGAGCAAGTCTATTAATCATTAATATTAATAATTATATTAATATTAATAATAATTATTGATATTAATGATCACAATAAAGAGAGTAAAAATGAATACTGGTTTAAAAGGTTAACCATTTGTAATCATAATTATTAGTAATATCACTATTAATAATTATATGATGATATTAGCGATTAATGTGACTTAAATCAATACCCAGTGATGCTGGGAATACAATAATGATTAGTATTAGGAACTAATAATATTATTTGATGACATTAATATTAATAATTAATTGAAAGCAGGCATAATCATGTATTCAAAATCATTATCCATCATTAATAATGGTATCTTATGAATTTTTAGTATCATTGATAATTATTAAAATCGATCATTGATGATTAATAATCATATTATTATTCCTCATGCCACAGGAAGTGTAAACCTACTTGTGATGCTGTTCTTAATAACCAGGGTCGGAAAGCAGGACTTTAGTTTTAATATCGCAGCAGGTGTACACTCACCACGTGACACTGATCCTAATATGAACGGGGGTAGAGTATCACATGACTCCAATTATAGCAATGGATGGATAGCTACGCGGTAATATTGCTCCTAATATTCCCGAAAGAAGCCTTTGCTATTTGTCCGAATATGGCACTGAGGGGACAGTTTTTCTGAGATATAGTTCCTAGTATACGGAGTTGGAGAGGATGATAATAATTCACAGGCTGTGTGCTCCCGCCCAGTGATATTGTAATTACTATCCTGGGAGGGAGAGGATGATATTGCACTCTGTACAGCAGGAGGCGTACACCCAGTCTGGGATATTGTTCCTAATATCCATGGAGGGGACAGGCTGATATTACTCCCAATGTGGCACAGGGTGGACATTCACCCTGTTTCATCCTTCTCAATATTCCAAGGCCGAGAGACAGATATTAATCTCAGTATCACAGACACTGGACAACCCCTTGTGATACTCTTCCAAATATCCAGATCAGGTTGCCAGGAGCCACACCCGGACGGCCCCCCTGGCTTCTGGGAGCCCCATCGCGGGGGGGTCAGGCACCCCCCGCGATCGGGCTCCCAGCCGCCACCCCGGCCCGCCCCCCTGGCTTCTGGGAGCCCCATCGCCGGGGGGTCAGGCACCCCCCGCGATCGGGCTCCCAGCCGCCACCCCCGGCCCGCCCCCCTGGCTTCTGGGAGCCCCATCGCCGGGGGTGCAGGCACGCCCCCCGATCGGGCTCCCAGCCGCCACCCCCGGCCCGCCCCCCTGGCTTCTGGGAGCCCCATCGCCGGGGGTGCAGGCACCCCCCGCGATCGGGCTCCCAGCCGCCACCCCCGGCCCGCCCCCCTGGCTTCTGGGAGCCCCATCGCCGGGGGTGCAGGCACCCCCCGCGATCGGGCTCCCAGCCGCCACCCCCGGCCCGCCCCCCTGGCTTCTGGGAGCCCCATCGCCGGGGGTGCAGGCACCCCCCGCGATCGGGCTCCCAGCCGCCACCCCCGGCCCGCCCCCCTGGCTTCTGGGAGCCCCATCGCCGGGGGTGCAGGCACCCCCCGCGATCGGGCTCCCAGCCGCCACCCCCGGCCCGCCCCCCTGGCTTCTGGGAGCCCCATCGCCGGGGGTGCAGGCACCCCCCGCGATCGGGCTCCCAGCCGCCACCCCCGGCCCGCCCCCCTGGCTTCTGGGAGCCCCATCGCCGGGGGTGCAGGCACCCCCCGCGATCGGGCTCCCAGCCGCCACCCCCGGCCCGCCCCCCTGGCTTCTGGGAGCCCCATCGCCGGGGGTGCAGGCACCCCCCGCGATCGGGCTCCCAGCCGCCACCCCCGGCCCGCCCCCCTGGCTTCTGGGAGCCCCATCGCCGGGGGTGCAGGCACCCCCCGCGATCGGGCTCCCAGCCGCCACCCCCGGCCCGCCCCCCTGGCTTCTGGGAGCCCCATCGCCGGGGGTGCAGGCACCCCCCGCGATCGGGCTCCCAGCCGCCACCCCCGGCCCGCCCCCCTGGCTTCTGGGAGCCCCATCGCCGGGGGTGCAGGCACCCCCCGCGATCGGGCTCCCAGCCGCCACCCCCGGCCCGCCCCCCTGGCTTCTGGGAGCCCCATCGCCGGGGGTGCAGGCACCCCCCGCGATCGGGCTCCCAGCCGCCACCCCCGGCCCGCCCCCCTGGCTTCTGGGAGCCCCATCGCCGGGGGTGCAGGCACCCCCCGCGATCGGGCTCCCAGCCGCCACCCCCGGCCCGCCCCCCTGGCTTCTGGGAGCCCCATCGCCGGGGGTGCAGGCACCCCCCGCGATCGGGCTCCCAGCCGCCACCCCCGGCCCGCCCCCCTGGCTTCTGGGAGCCCCATCGCCGGGGGTGCAGGCACCCCCCGCGATCGGGCTCCCAGCCGCCACCCCCGGCCCGCCCCCCTGGCTTCTGGGAGCCCCATCGCCGGGGGTGCAGGCACCCCCCGCGATCGGGCTCCCAGCCGCCACCCCCGGCCCGCCCCCCTGGCTTCTGGGAGCCCCATCGCCGGGGGTGCAGGCACCCCCCGCGATCGGGCTCCCAGCCGCCACCCCCGGCCCGCCCCCCTGGCTTCTGGGAGCCCCATCGCCGGGGGTGCAGGCACCCCCCGCGATCGGGCTCCCAGCCGCCACCCCCGGCCCGCCCCCCTGGCTTCTGGGAGCCCCATCGCCGGGGGTGCAGGCACCCCCCGCGATCGGGCTCCCAGCCGCCACCCCCGGCCCGCCCCCCTGGCTTCTGGGAGCCCCATCGCCGGGGGTGCAGGCACCCCCCGCGATCGGGCTCCCAGCCGCCACCCCCGGCCCGCCCCCCTGGCTTCTGGGAGCCCCATCGCCGGGGGTGCAGGCACCCCCCGCGATCGGGCTCCCAGCCGCCACCCCCGGCCCGCCCCCCTGGCTTCTGGGAGCCCCATCGCCGGGGGTGCAGGCACCCCCCGCGATCGGGCTCCCAGCCGCCACCCCCGGCCCGCCCCCCTGGCTTCTGGGAGCCCCATCGCCGGGGGTGCAGGCACCCCCCGCGATCGGGCTCCCAGCCGCCACCCCCGGCCCGCCCCCCTGGCTTCTGGGAGCCCCATCGCCGGGGGTGCAGGCACCCCCCGCGATCGGGCTCCCAGCCGCCACCCCCGGCCCGCCCCCCTGGCTTCTGGGAGCCCCATCGCCGGGGGTGCAGGCACCCCCCGCGATCGGGCTCCCAGCCGCCACCCCCGGCCCGCCCCCCTGGCTTCTGGGAGCCCCATCGCCGGGGGTGCAGGCACCCCCCGCGATCGGGCTCCCAGCCGCCACCCCCGGCCCGCCCCCCTGGCTTCTGGGAGCCCCATCGCCGGGGGTGCAGGCACCCCCCGCGATCGGGCTCCCAGCCGCCACCCCCGGCCCGCCCCCCTGGCTTCTGGGAGCCCCATCGCCGGGGGTGCAGGCACCCCCCGCGATCGGGCTCCCAGCCGCCACCCCCGGCCCGCCCCCCTGGCTTCTGGGAGCCCCATCGCCGGGGGTGCAGGCACCCCCCGCGATCGGGCTCCCAGCCGCCACCCCCGGCCCGCCCCCCTGGCTTCTGGGAGCCCCATCGCCGGGGGTGCAGGCACCCCCCGCGATCGGGCTCCCAGCCGCCACCCCCGGCCCGCCCCCCTGGCTTCTGGGAGCCCCATCGCCGGGGGTGCAGGCACCCCCCGCGATCGGGCTCCCAGCCGCCACCCCCGGCCCGCCCCCCTGGCTTCTGGGAGCCCCATCGCCGGGGGTGCAGGCACCCCCCGCGATCGGGCTCCCAGCCGCCACCCCCGGCCCGCCCCCCTGGCTTCTGGGAGCCCCATCGCCGGGGGTGCAGGCACCCCCCGCGATCGGGCTCCCAGCCGCCACCCCCGGCCCGCCCCCCTGGCTTCTGGGAGCCCCATCGCCGGGGGTGCAGGCACCCCCCGCGATCGGGCTCCCAGCCGCCACCCCCGGCCCGCCCCCCTGGCTTCTGGGAGCCCCATCGCCGGGGGTGCAGGCACCCCCCGCGATCGGGCTCCCAGCCGCCACCCCCGGCCCGCCCCCCTGGCTTCTGGGAGCCCCATCGCCGGGGGTGCAGGCACCCCCCGCGATCGGGCTCCCAGCCGCCACCCCCGGCCCGCCCCCCTGGCTTCTGGGAGCCCCATCGCCGGGGGTGCAGGCACCCCCCGCGATCGGGCTCCCAGCCGCCACCCCCGGCCCGCCCCCCTGGCTTCTGGGAGCCCCATCGCCGGGGGTGCAGGCACCCCCCGCGATCGGGCTCCCAGCCGCCACCCCCGGCCCGCCCCCCTGGCTTCTGGGAGCCCCATCGCCGGGGGTGCAGGCACCCCCCGCGATCGGGCTCCCAGCCGCCACCCCCGGCCCGCCCCCCTGGCTTCTGGGAGCCCCATCGCCGGGGGTGCAGGCACCCCCCGCGATCGGGCTCCCAGCCGCCACCCCCGGCCCGCCCCCCTGGCTTCTGGGAGCCCCATCGCCGGGGGTGCAGGCACCCCCCGCGATCGGGCTCCCAGCCGCCACCCCCGGCCCGCCCCCCTGGCTTCTGGGAGCCCCATCGCCGGGGGTGCAGGCACCCCCCGCGATCGGGCTCCCAGCCGCCACCCCCGGCCCGCCCCCCTGGCTTCTGGGAGCCCCATCGCCGGGGGTGCAGGCACCCCCCGCGATCGGGCTCCCAGCCGCCACCCCCGGCCCGCCCCCCTGGCTTCTGGGAGCCCCATCGCCGGGGGTGCAGGCACCCCCCGCGATCGGGCTCCCAGCCGCCACCCCCGGCCCGCCCCCCTGGCTTCTGGGAGCCCCATCGCCGGGGGTGCAGGCACCCCCCGCGATCGGGCTCCCAGCCGCCACCCCCGGCCCGCCCCCCTGGCTTCTGGGAGCCCCATCGCCGGGGGTGCAGGCACCCCCCGCGATCGGGCTCCCAGCCGCCACCCCCGGCCCGCCCCCCTGGCTTCTGGGAGCCCCATCGCCGGGGGTGCAGGCACCCCCCGCGATCGGGCTCCCAGCCGCCACCCCCGGCCCGCCCCCCTGGCTTCTGGGAGCCCCATCGCCGGGGGTGCAGGCACCCCCCGCGATCGGGCTCCCAGCCGCCACCCCCGGCCCGCCCCCCTGGCTTCTGGGAGCCCCATCGCCGGGGGTGCAGGCACCCCCCGCGATCGGGCTCCCAGCCGCCACCCCCGGCCCGCCCCCCTGGCTTCTGGGAGCCCCATCGCCGGGGGTGCAGGCACCCCCCGCGATCGGGCTCCCAGCCGCCACCCCCGGCCCGCCCCCCTGGCTTCTGGGAGCCCCATCGCCGGGGGTGCAGGCACCCCCCGCGATCGGGCTCCCAGCCGCCACCCCCGGCCCGCCCCCCTGGCTTCTGGGAGCCCCATCGCCGGGGGTGCAGGCACCCCCCGCGATCGGGCTCCCAGCCGCCACCCCCGGCCCGCCCCCCTGGCTTCTGGGAGCCCCATCGCCGGGGGTGCAGGCACCCCCCGCGATCGGGCTCCCAGCCGCCACCCCCGGCCCGCCCCCCTGGCTTCTGGGAGCCCCATCGCCGGGGGTGCAGGCACCCCCCGCGATCGGGCTCCCAGCCGCCACCCCCGGCCCGCCCCCCTGGCTTCTGGGAGCCCCATCGCCGGGGGTGCAGGCACCCCCCGCGATCGGGCTCCCAGCCGCCACCCCCGGCCCGCCCCCCTGGCTTCTGGGAGCCCCATCGCCGGGGGTGCAGGCACCCCCCGCGATCGGGCTCCCAGCCGCCACCCCCGGCCCGCCCCCCTGGCTTCTGGGAGCCCCATCGCCGGGGGTGCAGGCACCCCCCGCGATCGGGCTCCCAGCCGCCACCCCCGGCCCGCCCCCCTGGCTTCTGGGAGCCCCATCGCCGGGGGTGCAGGCACCCCCCGCGATCGGGCTCCCAGCCGCCACCCCCGGCCCGCCCCCCTGGCTTCTGGGAGCCCCATCGCCGGGGGTGCAGGCACCCCCCGCGATCGGGCTCCCAGCCGCCACCCCCGGCCCGCCCCCCTGGCTTCTGGGAGCCCCATCGCCGGGGGTGCAGGCACCCCCCGCGATCGGGCTCCCAGCCGCCACCCCCGGCCCGCCCCCCTGGCTTCTGGGAGCCCCATCGCCGGGGGTGCAGGCACCCCCCGCGATCGGGCTCCCAGCCGCCACCCCCGGCCCGCCCCCCTGGCTTCTGGGAGCCCCATCGCCGGGGGTGCAGGCACCCCCCGCGATCGGGCTCCCAGCCGCCACCCCCGGCCCGCCCCCCTGGCTTCTGGGAGCCCCATCGCCGGGGGTGCAGGCACCCCCCGCGATCGGGCTCCCAGCCGCCACCCCCGGCCCGCCCCCCTGGCTTCTGGGAGCCCCATCGCCGGGGGTGCAGGCACCCCCCGCGATCGGGCTCCCAGCCGCCACCCCCGGCCCGCCCCCCTGGCTTCTGGGAGCCCCATCGCCGGGGGTGCAGGCACCCCCCGCGATCGGGCTCCCAGCCGCCACCCCCGGCCCGCCCCCCTGGCTTCTGGGAGCCTTGTGGACCCCCTGCCTCTTTCTCATATTCTGAGTAATATCATCTCCCCATCGGAAAATTTTCAACTCCTTCTCAGACGATTGTACACCCCCAGTGTGCACACCCTCAGAGGGAGTAACCCCCTCTGTATTAGGAGTCACATCAGCCTCATCCTCCCTGAATATTCAGAACAGTATCCCACCGTTGTTTCTACTTCCAGTGAAACTGGTTGTCATATCCTCCTCTCCCAAGCAGAACTTGGAAACTCTGTCACGGGGGGTGTACACCGTTGTGATATAGAAATTAACATCGTCCTCTCCCGGGTTTACATCAGGAGCAAGTCTATTAATCATTAATATTAATAATTATATTAATATTAATAATAATTATTGATATTAATGATCACAATAAAGAGAGTAAAAATGAATACTGGTTTAAAAGGTTAACCATTTGTAATCATAATTATTAGTAATATCACTATTAATAATTATATGATGATATTAGCGATTAATGTGACTTAAATCAATACCCAGTGATGCTGGGAATACAATAATGATTAGTATTAGGAACTAATAATATTATTTGATGACATTAATATTAATAATTAATTGAAAGCAGGCATAATCATGTATTCAAAATCATTATCCATGATTAATAATGGTATCTTATGAATTTTTAGTATCATTGATAATTATTAAAATCGATCATTGATGATTAATAATCATATTATTATTCCTCATGCCACAGGAAGTGTAAACCTACTTGTGATGCTGTTCTTAATAACCAGGGTCGGAAAGCAGGACTTTAGTTTTAATATCGCAGCAGGTGTACACTCACCACGTGACACTGATCCTAATATGAACGGGGGTAGAGTATCACATGACTCCAATTATAGCAATGGATGGATAGCTACGCGGTAATATTGCTCCTAATATTCCCGAAAGAAGCCTTTGCTATTTGTCCGAATATGGCACTGAGGGGACAGTTTTTCTGAGATATAGTTCCTAGTATACGGAGTTGGAGAGGATGATAATAATTCACAGGCTGTGTGCTCCCGCCCAGTGATATTGTAATTACTATCCTGGGAGGGAGAGGATGATATTGCACTCTGTACAGCAGGAGGCGTACACCCAGTCTGGGATATTGTTCCTAATATCCATGGAGGGGACAGGCTGATATTACTCCCAATGTGGCACAGGGTGGACATTCACCCTGTTTCATCCTTCTCAATATTCCAAGGCCGAGAGACAGATATTAATCTCAGTATCACAGACACTGGACAACCCCTTGTGATACTCTTCCAAATATCCAGATCAGGTTGCCAGGAGCCACACCCGGACGGCCCCCCTGGCTTCTGGGAGCCCCATCGCGGGGGGGTCAGGCACCCCCCGCGATCGGGCTCCCAGCCGCCACCCCGGCCCGCCCCCCTGGCTTCTGGGAGCCCCATCGCCGGGGGGTCAGGCACCCCCCGCGATCGGGCTCCCAGCCGCCACCCCCGGCCCGCCCCCCTGGCTTCTGGGAGCCCCATCGCCGGGGGTGCAGGCACGCCCCCCGATCGGGCTCCCAGCCGCCACCCCCGGCCCGCCCCCCTGGCTTCTGGGAGCCCCATCGCCGGGGGTGCAGGCACCCCCCGCGATCGGGCTCCCAGCCGCCACCCCCGGCCCGCCCCCCTGGCTTCTGGGAGCCCCATCGCCGGGGGTGCAGGCACCCCCCGCGATCGGGCTCCCAGCCGCCACCCCCGGCCCGCCCCCCTGGCTTCTGGGAGCCCCATCGCCGGGGGTGCAGGCACCCCCCGCGATCGGGCTCCCAGCCGCCACCCCCGGCCCGCCCCCCTGGCTTCTGGGAGCCCCATCGCCGGGGGTGCAGGCACCCCCCGCGATCGGGCTCCCAGCCGCCACCCCCGGCCCGCCCCCCTGGCTTCTGGGAGCCCCATCGCCGGGGGTGCAGGCACCCCCCGCGATCGGGCTCCCAGCCGCCACCCCCGGCCCGCCCCCCTGGCTTCTGGGAGCCCCATCGCCGGGGGTGCAGGCACCCCCCGCGATCGGGCTCCCAGCCGCCACCCCCGGCCCGCCCCCCTGGCTTCTGGGAGCCCCATCGCCGGGGGTGCAGGCACCCCCCGCGATCGGGCTCCCAGCCGCCACCCCCGGCCCGCCCCCCTGGCTTCTGGGAGCCCCATCGCCGGGGGTGCAGGCACCCCCCGCGATCGGGCTCCCAGCCGCCACCCCCGGCCCGCCCCCCTGGCTTCTGGGAGCCCCATCGCCGGGGGTGCAGGCACCCCCCGCGATCGGGCTCCCAGCCGCCACCCCCGGCCCGCCCCCCTGGCTTCTGGGAGCCCCATCGCCGGGGGTGCAGGCACCCCCCGCGATCGGGCTCCCAGCCGCCACCCCCGGCCCGCCCCCCTGGCTTCTGGGAGCCCCATCGCCGGGGGTGCAGGCACCCCCCGCGATCGGGCTCCCAGCCGCCACCCCCGGCCCGCCCCCCTGGCTTCTGGGAGCCCCATCGCCGGGGGTGCAGGCACCCCCCGCGATCGGGCTCCCAGCCGCCACCCCCGGCCCGCCCCCCTGGCTTCTGGGAGCCCCATCGCCGGGGGTGCAGGCACCCCCCGCGATCGGGCTCCCAGCCGCCACCCCCGGCCCGCCCCCCTGGCTTCTGGGAGCCCCATCGCCGGGGGTGCAGGCACCCCCCGCGATCGGGCTCCCAGCCGCCACCCCCGGCCCGCCCCCCTGGCTTCTGGGAGCCCCATCGCCGGGGGTGCAGGCACCCCCCGCGATCGGGCTCCCAGCCGCCACCCCCGGCCCGCCCCCCTGGCTTCTGGGAGCCCCATCGCCGGGGGTGCAGGCACCCCCCGCGATCGGGCTCCCAGCCGCCACCCCCGGCCCGCCCCCCTGGCTTCTGGGAGCCCCATCGCCGGGGGTGCAGGCACCCCCCGCGATCGGGCTCCCAGCCGCCACCCCCGGCCCGCCCCCCTGGCTTCTGGGAGCCCCATCGCCGGGGGTGCAGGCACCCCCCGCGATCGGGCTCCCAGCCGCCACCCCCGGCCCGCCCCCCTGGCTTCTGGGAGCCCCATCGCCGGGGGTGCAGGCACCCCCCGCGATCGGGCTCCCAGCCGCCACCCCCGGCCCGCCCCCCTGGCTTCTGGGAGCCCCATCGCCGGGGGTGCAGGCACCCCCCGCGATCGGGCTCCCAGCCGCCACCCCCGGCCCGCCCCCCTGGCTTCTGGGAGCCCCATCGCCGGGGGTGCAGGCACCCCCCGCGATCGGGCTCCCAGCCGCCACCCCCGGCCCGCCCCCCTGGCTTCTGGGAGCCCCATCGCCGGGGGTGCAGGCACCCCCCGCGATCGGGCTCCCAGCCGCCACCCCCGGCCCGCCCCCCTGGCTTCTGGGAGCCCCATCGCCGGGGGTGCAGGCACCCCCCGCGATCGGGCTCCCAGCCGCCACCCCCGGCCCGCCCCCCTGGCTTCTGGGAGCCCCATCGCCGGGGGTGCAGGCACCCCCCGCGATCGGGCTCCCAGCCGCCACCCCCGGCCCGCCCCCCTGGCTTCTGGGAGCCCCATCGCCGGGGGTGCAGGCACCCCCCGCGATCGGGCTCCCAGCCGCCACCCCCGGCCCGCCCCCCTGGCTTCTGGGAGCCCCATCGCCGGGGGTGCAGGCACCCCCCGCGATCGGGCTCCCAGCCGCCACCCCCGGCCCGCCCCCCTGGCTTCTGGGAGCCCCATCGCCGGGGGTGCAGGCACCCCCCGCGATCGGGCTCCCAGCCGCCACCCCCGGCCCGCCCCCCTGGCTTCTGGGAGCCCCATCGCCGGGGGTGCAGGCACCCCCCGCGATCGGGCTCCCAGCCGCCACCCCCGGCCCGCCCCCCTGGCTTCTGGGAGCCCCATCGCCGGGGGTGCAGGCACCCCCCGCGATCGGGCTCCCAGCCGCCACCCCCGGCCCGCCCCCCTGGCTTCTGGGAGCCCCATCGCCGGGGGTGCAGGCACCCCCCGCGATCGGGCTCCCAGCCGCCACCCCCGGCCCGCCCCCCTGGCTTCTGGGAGCCCCATCGCCGGGGGTGCAGGCACCCCCCGCGATCGGGCTCCCAGCCGCCACCCCCGGCCCGCCCCCCTGGCTTCTGGGAGCCCCATCGCCGGGGGTGCAGGCACCCCCCGCGATCGGGCTCCCAGCCGCCACCCCCGGCCCGCCCCCCTGGCTTCTGGGAGCCCCATCGCCGGGGGTGCAGGCACCCCCCGCGATCGGGCTCCCAGCCGCCACCCCCGGCCCGCCCCCCTGGCTTCTGGGAGCCCCATCGCCGGGGGTGCAGGCACCCCCCGCGATCGGGCTCCCAGCCGCCACCCCCGGCCCGCCCCCCTGGCTTCTGGGAGCCCCATCGCCGGGGGTGCAGGCACCCCCCGCGATCGGGCTCCCAGCCGCCACCCCCGGCCCGCCCCCCTGGCTTCTGGGAGCCCCATCGCCGGGGGTGCAGGCACCCCCCGCGATCGGGCTCCCAGCCGCCACCCCCGGCCCGCCCCCCTGGCTTCTGGGAGCCCCATCGCCGGGGGTGCAGGCACCCCCCGCGATCGGGCTCCCAGCCGCCACCCCCGGCCCGCCCCCCTGGCTTCTGGGAGCCCCATCGCCGGGGGTGCAGGCACCCCCCGCGATCGGGCTCCCAGCCGCCACCCCCGGCCCGCCCCCCTGGCTTCTGGGTGCCCCATCGCCGGGGGTGCAGGCACCCCCCGCGATCGGGCTCCCAGCCGCCACCCCCGGCCCGCCCCCCTGGCTTCTGGGAGCCCCATCGCCGGGGGTGCAGGCACCCCCCGCGATCGGGCTCCCAGCCGCCACCCCCGGCCCGCCCCCCTGGCTTCTGGGAGCCTTGTGGACCCCCTGCCTCTTTCTCATATTCTGAGTAATATCATCTCCCCATCGGAAAATTTTCAACTCCTTCTCAGACGTTTGTACACCCCCAGTGTGCACACCCTCAGAGGGAGTAACCCCCTCTGTATTAGGAGTCACATCAGCCTCTTCCTCCCTGAATATTCAGAACAGTATCCCACCGTTGTTTCTACTTCCAGTGAAACTGATTGTCATATCCTCCTCTCCCAAGCAGAACTTGGAAACTCTGTCACGGGGGGTGTACACCGTTGTGATATAGAAATTAACATCGTCCTCTCCCGGGTTTACATCAGGAGCAAGTCTATTAATCATTAATATTAATAATTATATTTATATTAATAATAATTATTGATATTAATGATCACAATAAAGAGAGTAAAAATGAATACTGGTTTAAAAGGTTAACCATTTGTAATCATAATTATTAGTAATATCACTATTAATAATTATATGATGATATTAGCGAGTAATGTGACTTAAATCAATACCCAGTGATGCTGGGAATACAATAATGATTAGTATTAGGAACTAATAATATTATTTGATGACATTAATATTAATAATTAATTGAAAGCAGGCATAATCATGTATTCAAAATCATTATCCACAATTAATAATGGTATCTTATGAATTTGTAGTATCATTGATAATTATTAAAATCGATCATTGATGATTAATAATCATATTATTATTCCTCATGCCACAGGAAGTGTAAACCTACTTGTGATGCTGTTCTTAATAACCAGGGTCGGAAAGCAGGACTTTAGTTTTAATATCGCAGCAGGTGTACACTCACCACGTGACACTGATCCTAATATGAACGGGGGTAGAGTATCACATGACTCCAATTATAGCAATGGATGGATAGCTACGCGGTAATATTGCTCCTAATATTCCCGAAAGAAGCCTTTGCTATTTGTCCGAATATGGCACTGAGGGGACAGTTTTTCTGAGATATAGTTCCTAGTATACGGAGTTGGAGAGGATGATAATAATTCACAGGCTGTGTGCTCCCGCCCAGTGATATTGTAATTACTATCCTGGGAGGGAGAGGATGATATTGCACTCTGTACAGCAGGAGGCGTACACCCAGTCTGGGATATTGTTCCTAATATCCATGGAGGGGACAGGCTGATATTACTCCCAATGTGGCACAGGGTGGACATTCACCCTGTTTCATCCTTCTCAATATTCCAAGGCCGAGAGACAGATATTAATCTCAGTATCACAGACACTGGACAACCCCTTGTGATACTCTTCCAAATATCCAGATCAGGTTGCCAGGAGCCACACCCGGACGGCCCCCCTGGCTTCTGGGAGCCCCATCGCGTGGGGGTCAGGCACCCCCCGCGATCGGGCTCCCAGCCGCCACCCCGGCCCGCCCCCCTGGCTTCTGGGAGCCCCATCGCCGGGGGGTCAGGCACCCCCCGCGATCGGGCTCCCAGCCGCCACCCCCGGCCCGCCCCCCTGGCTTCTGGGAGCCCCATCGCCGGGGGTGCAGGCACGCCCCCCGATCGGGCTCCCAGCCGCCACCCCCGGCCCGCCCCCCTGGCTTCTGGGAGCCCCGTCGCCGGGGGTGCAGGCACCCCCCGCGATCGGGCTCCCAGCCGCCACCCCCGGCCCGCCCCCCGGGCTTCTGGGAGCCCCGTCGCCGGGGGTGCAGGCACCCCCCGCGATCGGGCTCCCAGCCGCCACCCCCGGCCCGCCCCCCGGGCTTCTGGGAGCCCCGTCGCCGGGGGTGCAGGCACCCCCGGCGATCGGGCTCCCAGCCGCCACCCCCGGCCCGCCCCCCGGGCTTCTGGGAGCCCCGTCGCCGGGGGTGCAGGCACCCCCGGCGATCGGGCTCCCAGCCGCCACCCCCGGCCCGCCCCCCGGGCTTCTGGGAGCCCCGTCGCCGGGGGTGCAGGCACCCCCGGCGATCGGGCTCCCAGCCGCCACCCCCGGCCCGCCCCCCGGGCTTCTGGGAGCCCCGTCGCCGGGGGTGCAGGCACCCCCGGCGATCGGGCTCCCAGCCGCCACCCCCGGCCCGCCCCCCGGGCTTCTGGGAGCCCCGTCGCCGGGGGTGCAGGCACCCCCGGCGATCGGGCTCCCAGCCGCCACCCCCGGCCCGCCCCCCGGGCTTCTGGGAGCCCCGTCGCCGGGGGTGCAGGCACCCCCGGCGATCGGGCTCCCAGCCGCCACCCCCGGCCCGCCCCCCGGGCTTCTGGGAGCCCCGTCGCCGGGGGTGCAGGCACCCCCGGCGATCGGGCTCCCAGCCGCCACCCCCGGCCCGCCCCCCGGGCTTCTGGGAGCCCCGTCGCCGGGGGTGCAGGCACCCCCGGCGATCGGGCTCCCAGCCGCCACCCCCGGCCCGCCCCCCGGGCTTCTGGGAGCCCCGTCGCCGGGGGTGCAGGCACCCCCGGCGATCGGGCTCCCAGCCGCCACCCCCGGCCCGCCCCCCGGGCTTCTGGGAGCCCCGTCGCCGGGGGTGCAGGCACCCCCGGCGATCGGGCTCCCAGCCGCCACCCCCGGCCCGCCCCCCGGGCTTCTGGGAGCCCCGTCGCCGGGGGTGCAGGCACCCCCGGCGATCGGGCTCCCAGCCGCCACCCCCGGCCCGCCCCCCGGGCTTCTGGGAGCCCCGTCGCCGGGGGTGCAGGCACCCCCGGCGATCGGGCTCCCAGCCGCCACCCCCGGCCCGCCCCCCGGGCTTCTGGGAGCCCCGTCGCCGGGGGTGCAGGCACCCCCGGCGATCGGGCTCCCAGCCGCCACCCCCGGCCCGCCCCCCGGGCTTCTGGGAGCCCCGTCGCCGGGGGTGCAGGCACCCCCGGCGATCGGGCTCCCAGCCGCCACCCCCGGCCCGCCCCCCGGGCTTCTGGGAGCCCCGTCGCCGGGGGTGCAGGCACCCCCGGCGATCGGGCTCCCAGCCGCCACCCCCGGCCCGCCCCCCGGGCTTCTGGGAGCCCCGTCGCCGGGGGTGCAGGCACCCCCGGCGATCGGGCTCCCAGCCGCCACCCCCGGCCCGCCCCCCGGGCTTCTGGGAGCCCCGTCGCCGGGGGTGCAGGCACCCCCGGCGATCGGGCTCCCAGCCGCCACCCCCGGCCCGCCCCCCGGGCTTCTGGGAGCCCCGTCGCCGGGGGTGCAGGCACCCCCGGCGATCGGGCTCCCAGCCGCCACCCCCGGCCCGCCCCCCGGGCTTCTGGGAGCCCCGTCGCCGGGGGTGCAGGCACCCCCGGCGATCGGGCTCCCAGCCGCCACCCCCGGCCCGCCCCCCGGGCTTCTGGGAGCCCCGTCGCCGGGGGTGCAGGCACCCCCGGCGATCGGGCTCCCAGCCGCCACCCCCGGCCCGCCCCCCGGGCTTCTGGGAGCCCCGTCGCCGGGGGTGCAGGCACCCCCGGCGATCGGGCTCCCAGCCGCCACCCCCGGCCCGCCCCCCGGGCTTCTGGGAGCCCCGTCGCCGGGGGTGCAGGCACCCCCGGCGATCGGGCTCCCAGCCGCCACCCCCGGCCCGCCCCCCGGGCTTCTGGGAGCCCCGTCGCCGGGGGTGCAGGCACCCCCGGCGATCGGGCTCCCAGCCGCCACCCCCGGCCCGCCCCCCGGGCTTCTGGGAGCCCCGTCGCCGGGGGTGCAGGCACCCCCGGCGATCGGGCTCCCAGCCGCCACCCCCGGCCCGCCCCCCGGGCTTCTGGGAGCCCCGTCGCCGGGGGTGCAGGCACCCCCGGCGATCGGGCTCCCAGCCGCCACCCCCGGCCCGCCCCCCGGGCTTCTGGGAGCCCCGTCGCCGGGGGTGCAGGCACCCCCGGCGATCGGGCTCCCAGCCGCCACCCCCGGCCCGCCCCCCGGGCTTCTGGGAGCCCCGTCGCCGGGGGTGCAGGCACCCCCGGCGATCGGGCTCCCAGCCGCCACCCCCGGCCCGCCCCCCGGGCTTCTGGGAGCCCCGTCGCCGGGGGTGCAGGCACCCCCGGCGATCGGGCTCCCAGCCGCCACCCCCGGCCCGCCCCCCGGGCTTCTGGGAGCCCCGTCGCCGGGGGTGCAGGCACCCCCGGCGATCGGGCTCCCAGCCGCCACCCCCGGCCCGCCCCCCGGGCTTCTGGGAGCCCCGTCGCCGGGGGTGCAGGCACCCCCGGCGATCGGGCTCCCAGCCGCCACCCCCGGCCCGCCCCCCGGGCTTCTGGGAGCCCCGTCGCCGGGGGTGCAGGCACCCCCGGCGATCGGGCTCCCAGCCGCCACCCCCGGCCCGCCCCCCGGGCTTCTGGGAGCCCCGTCGCCGGGGGTGCAGGCACCCCCGGCGATCGGGCTCCCAGCCGCCACCCCCGGCCCGCCCCCCGGGCTTCTGGGAGCCCCGTCGCCGGGGGTGCAGGCACCCCCGGCGATCGGGCTCCCAGCCGCCACCCCCGGCCCGCCCCCCGGGCTTCTGGGAGCCCCGTCGCCGGGGGTGCAGGCACCCCCGGCGATCGGGCTCCCAGCCGCCACCCCCGGCCCGCCCCCCGGGCTTCTGGGAGCCCCGTCGCCGGGGGTGCAGGCACCCCCGGCGATCGGGCTCCCAGCCGCCACCCCCGGCCCGCCCCCCGGGCTTCTGGGAGCCCCGTCGCCGGGGGTGCAGGCACCCCCGGCGATCGGGCTCCCAGCCGCCACCCCCGGCCCGCCCCCCGGGCTTCTGGGAGCCCCGTCGCCGGGGGTGCAGGCACCCCCGGCGATCGGGCTCCCAGCCGCCACCCCCGGCCCGCCCCCCGGGCTTCTGGGAGCCCCGTCGCCGGGGGTGCAGGCACCCCCGGCGATCGGGCTCCCAGCCGCCACCCCCGGCCCGCCCCCCGGGCTTCTGGGAGCCCCGTCGCCGGGGGTGCAGGCACCCCCGGCGATCGGGCTCCCAGCCGCCACCCCCGGCCCGCCCCCCGGGCTTCTGGGAGCCCCGTCGCCGGGGGTGCAGGCACCCCCGGCGATCGGGCTCCCAGCCGCCACCCCCGGCCCGCCCCCCGGGCTTCTGGGAGCCCCGTCGCCGGGGGTGCAGGCACCCCCGGCGATCGGGCTCCCAGCCGCCACCCCCGGCCCGCCCCCCGGGCTTCTGGGAGCCCCGTCGCCGGGGGTGCAGGCACCCCCGGCGATCGGGCTCCCAGCCGCCACCCCCGGCCCGCCCCCCGGGCTTCTGGGAGCCCCGTCGCCGGGGGTGCAGGCACCCCCGGCGATCGGGCTCCCAGCCGCCACCCCCGGCCCGCCCCCCGGGCTTCTGGGAGCCCCGTCGCCGGGGGTGCAGGCACCCCCGGCGATCGGGCTCCCAGCCGCCACCCCCGGCCCGCCCCCCGGGCTTCTGGGAGCCCCGTCGCCGGGGGTGCAGGCACCCCCGGCGATCGGGCTCCCAGCCGCCACCCCCGGCCCGCCCCCCGGGCTTCTGGGAGCCCCGTCGCCGGGGGTGCAGGCACCCCCGGCGATCGGGCTCCCAGCCGCCACCCCCGGCCCGCCCCCCGGGCTTCTGGGAGCCCCGTCGCCGGGGGTGCAGGCACCCCCGGCGATCGGGCTCCCAGCCGCCACCCCCGGCCCGCCCCCCGGGCTTCTGGGAGCCCCGTCGCCGGGGGTGCAGGCACCCCCGGCGATCGGGCTCCCAGCCGCCACCCCCGGCCCGCCCCCCGGGCTTCTGGGAGCCCCGTCGCCGGGGGTGCAGGCACCCCCGGCGATCGGGCTCCCAGCCGCCACCCCCGGCCCGCCCCCCGGGCTTCTGGGAGCCCCGTCGCCGGGGGTGCAGGCACCCCCGGCGATCGGGCTCCCAGCCGCCACCCCCGGCCCGCCCCCCGGGCTTCTGGGAGCCCCGTCGCCGGGGGTGCAGGCACCCCCGGCGATCGGGCTCCCAGCCGCCACCCCCGGCCCGCCCCCCGGGCTTCTGGGAGCCCCGTCGCCGGGGGTGCAGGCACCCCCGGCGATCGGGCTCCCAGCCGCCACCCCCGGCCCGCCCCCCGGGCTTCTGGGAGCCCCGTCGCCGGGGGTGCAGGCACCCCCGGCGATCGGGCTCCCAGCCGCCACCCCCGGCCCGCCCCCCGGGCTTCTGGGAGCCCCGTCGCCGGGGGTGCAGGCACCCCCGGCGATCGGGCTCCCAGCCGCCACCCCCGGCCCGCCCCCCGGGCTTCTGGGAGCCCCGTCGCCGGGGGTGCAGGCACCCCCGGCGATCGGGCTCCCAGCCGCCACCCCCGGCCCGCCCCCCGGGCTTCTGGGAGCCCCGTCGCCGGGGGTGCAGGCACCCCCGGCGATCGGGCTCCCAGCCGCCACCCCCGGCCCGCCCCCCGGGCTTCTGGGAGCCCCGTCGCCGGGGGTGCAGGCACCCCCGGCGATCGGGCTCCCAGCCGCCACCCCCGGCCCGCCCCCCGGGCTTCTGGGAGCCCCGTCGCCGGGGGTGCAGGCACCCCCGGCGATCGGGCTCCCAGCCGCCACCCCCGGCCCGCCCCCCGGGCTTCTGGGAGCCCCGTCGCCGGGGGTGCAGGCACCCCCGGCGATCGGGCTCCCAGCCGCCACCCCCGGCCCGCCCCCCGGGCTTCTGGGAGCCCCGTCGCCGGGGGTGCAGGCACCCCCGGCGATCGGGCTCCCAGCCGCCACCCCCGGCCCGCCCCCCGGGCTTCTGGGAGCCCCGTCGCCGGGGGTGCAGGCACCCCCGGCGATCGGGCTCCCAGCCGCCACCCCCGGCCCGCCCCCCGGGCTTCTGGGAGCCCCGTCGCCGGGGGTGCAGGCACCCCCGGCGATCGGGCTCCCAGCCGCCACCCCCGGCCCGCCCCCCGGGCTTCTGGGAGCCCCGTCGCCGGGGGTGCAGGCACCCCCGGCGATCGGGCTCCCAGCCGCCACCCCCGGCCCGCCCCCCGGGCTTCTGGGAGCCCCGTCGCCGGGGGTGCAGGCACCCCCGGCGATCGGGCTCCCAGCCGCCACCCCCGGCCCGCCCCCCGGGCTTCTGGGAGCCCCGTCGCCGGGGGTGCAGGCACCCCCGGCGATCGGGCTCCCAGCCGCCACCCCCGGCCCGCCCCCCGGGCTTCTGGGAGCCCCGTCGCCGGGGGTGCAGGCACCCCCCGCGATCGGGCTCCCAGCCGCCACCCCCGGCCCGCCCCCCGGGCTTCTGGGAGCCCCGTCGCCGGGGGTGCAGGCACCCCCCGCGATCGGGCTCCCAGCCGCCACCCCCGGCCCGCCCCCCTGGCTTCTGGGAGCCTTGTGGACCCCCTGCCTCTTTCTCATATTCTGAGTAATATCATCTCCCCATCGGAAAATTTTCAACTCCTTCTCAGACGATTGTACACCCCCAGTGTGCACACCCTCAGAGGGAGTAACCCCCTCTGTATTAGGAGTCACATCAGCCTCATCCTCCCTGAATATTCAGAACAGTATCCCACCGTTGTTTCTACTTCCAGTGAAACTGGTTGTCATATCCTCCTCTCCCAAGCAGAACTTGGAAACTCTGTCACGGGGGGTGTACACCGTTGTGATATAGAAATTAACATCGTCCTCTCCCGGGTTTACATCAGGAGCAAGTCTATTAATCATTAATATTAATAATTATATTAATATTAATAATAATTATTGATATTAATGATCACAATAAAGAGAGTAAAAATGAATACTGGTTTAAAAGGTTAACCATTTGTAATCATAATTATTAGTAATATCACTATTAATAATTATATGATGATATTAGCGAGTAATGTGACTTAAATCAATACCCAGTGATGCTGGGAATACAATAATGATTAGTATTAGGAACTAATAATATTATTTGATGACATTAATATTAATAATTAATTGAAAGCAGGCATAATCATGTATTCAAAATCATTATCCACAATTAATAATGGTATCTTATGAATTTGTAGTATCATTGATAATTATTAAAATCGATCATTGATGATTAATAATCATATTATTATTCCTCATGCCACAGGAAGTGTAAACCTACTTGTGATGCTGTTCTTAATAACCAGGGTCGGAAAGCAGGACTTTAGTTTTAATATCGCAGCAGGTGTACACTCACCACGTGACACTGATCCTAATATGAACGGGGGTAGAGTATCACATGACTCCAATTATAGCAATGGATGGATAGCTACGCGGTAATATTGCTCCTAATATTCCCGAAAGAAGCCTTTGCTATTTGTCCGAATATGGCACTGAGGGGACAGTTTTTCTGAGATATAGTTCCTAGTATACGGAGTTGGAGAGGATGATAATAATTCACAGGCTGTGTGCTCCCGCCCAGTGATATTGTAATTACTATCCTGGGAGGGAGAGGATGATATTGCACTCTGTACAGCAGGAGGCGTACACCCAGTCTGGGATATTGTTCCTAATATCCATGGAGGGGACAGGCTGATATTACTCCCAATGTGGCACAGGGTGGACATTCACCCTGTTTCATCCTTCTCAATATTCCAAGGCCGAGAGACAGATATTAATCTCAGTATCACAGACACTGGACAACCCCTTGTGATACTCTTCCAAATATCCAGATCAGGTTGCCAGGAGCCACACCCGGACGGCCCCCCTGGCTTCTGGGAGCCCCATCGCGTGGGGGTCAGGCACCCCCCGCGATCGGGCTCCCAGCCGCCACCCCGGCCCGCCCCCCTGGCTTCTGGGAGCCCCATCGCCGGGGGGTCAGGCACCCCCCGCGATCGGGCTCCCAGCCGCCACCCCCGGCCCGCCCCCCTGGCTTCTGGGAGCCCCATCGCCGGGGGTGCAGGCACGCCCCCCGATCGGGCTCCCAGCGGCCACCCCCGGCCCGCCCCCCTGGCTTCTGGGAGCCCCGTCGCCGGGGGTGCAGGCACCCCCCGCGATCGGGCTCCCAGCCGCCACCCCCGGCCCGCCCCCCTGGCTTCTGGGAGCCTTGTGGACCCCCTGCCTCTTTCTCATATTCTGAGTAATATCATCTCCCCATCGGAAAATTTTCACCTCCTTCTCAGACGATTGTACACCCCCAGTGTGCACACCCTCAGAGGGAGTAACCCCCTCTGTATTAGGAGTCACATCAGCCTCTTCCTCCCTGAATATTCAGAACAGTATCCCACCGTTGTTTCTACTTCCAGTGAAACTGATTGTCATATCCTCCTCTCCCAAGCAGAACTTGGAAACTCTGTCACGGGGGGTGTACACCGTTGTGATATAGAAATTAACATCGTCCTCTCCCGGGTTTACATCAGGAGCAAGTCTATTAATCATTAATATTAATAATTATATTTATATTAATAATAATTATTGATATTAATGATCACAATAAAGAGAGTAAAAATGAATACTGGTTTAAAAGGTTAACCATTTGTAATCATAATTATTAGTAATATCACTATTAATAATTATATGATGATATTAGCGATTAATGTGACTTAAATCAATACCCAGTGATGCTGGGAATACAATAATGATTAGTATTAGGAACTAATAATATTATTTGATGACATTAATATTAATAATTAATTGAAAGCAGGCATAATCATGTATTCAAAATCATTATCCATAATTAATAATGGTATCTTATGAATTTTTAGTATCATTGATAATTATTAAAATCGATCATTGATGATTAATAATCATATTATTATTCCTCATGCCACAGGAAGTGTAAACCTACTTGTGATGCTGTTCTTAATAACCAGGGTCGGAAAGCAGGACTTTAGTTTTAATATCGCAGCAGGTGTACACTCACCACGTGACACTGATCCTAATATGAACGGGGGTAGAGTATCACATGACTCCAATTATAGCAATGGATGGATAGCTACGCGGTAATATTGCTCCTAATATTCCCGAAAGAAGCCTTTGCTATTTGTCCGAATATGGCACTGAGGGGACAGTTTTTCTGAGATATAGTTCCTAGTATACGGAGTTGGAGAGGATGATAATAATTCACAGGCTGTGTGCTCCCGCCCAGTGATATTGTAATTACTATCCTGGGAGGGAGAGGATGATATTGCACTCTGTACAGCAGGAGGCGTACACCCAGTCTGGGATATTGTTCCTAATATCCATGGAGGGGACAGGCTGATATTACTCCCAATGTGGCACAGGGTGGACATTCACCCTGTTTCATCCTTCTCAATATTCCAAGGCCGAGAGACAGATATTAATCTCAGTATCACAGACACTGGACAACCCCTTGTGATACTCTTCCAAATATCCAGATCAGGTTGCCAGGAGCCACACCCGGACGGCCCCCCTGGCTTCTGGGAGCCCCATCGCGGGAGGGTCAGGCACCCCCCGCGATCGGGCTCCCAGCCGCCACCCCGGCCCGCCCCCCTGGCTTCTGGGAGCCCCATCGCCGGGGGGTCAGGCACCCCCCGCGATCGGGCTCCCAGCCGCCACCCCCGGCCCGCCCCCCTGGCTTCAGGGAGCCCCATCGCCGGGGGTGCAGGCACGCCCCCCGATCGGGCTCCCAGCCGCCACACCCGGCCCGCCCCCCTGGCTTCTGGGAGCCCCATCGCGGGGGGTGCAGGCACCCCCCGCGATCGGGCTCCCAGCCGCCACCCCCGGCCCGCCCCCCTGGCTTCTGGGAGCCCCATCGCGGGGGGTGCAGGCACCCCCCGCGATCGGGCTCCCAGCCGCCACCCCCGGCCCGCCCCCCTGGCTTCTGGGAGCCCCATCGCGGGGGGTGCAGGCACCCCCCGCGATCGGGCTCCCAGCCGCCACCCCCGGCCCGCCCCCCTGGCTTCTGGGAGCCCCATCGCGGGGGGTGCAGGCACCCCCCGCGATCGGGCTCCCAGCCGCCACCCCCGGCCCGCCCCCCTGGCTTCTGGGAGCCCCATCGCGGGGGGTGCAGGCACCCCCCGCGATCGGGCTCCCAGCCGCCACCCCCGGCCCGCCCCCCTGGCTTCTGGGAGCCCCATCGCGGGGGGTGCAGGCACCCCCCGCGATCCGGCTCCCAGCCGCCACCCCCGGCCCGCCCCCCTGGCTTCTGGGAGCCCCATCGCGGGGGGTGCAGGCACCCCCCGCGATCGGGCTCCCAGCCGCCACCCCCGGCCCGCCCCCCTGGCTTCTGGGAGCCCCATCGCGGGGGGTGCAGGCACCCCCCGCGATCGGGCTCCCAGCCGCCACCCCCGGCCCGCCAACCTGGCTTCTGGGAGCCCCATCGCGGGGGGTGCAGGCACCCCCCGCGATCGGGCTCCCAGCCGCCACCCCCGGCCCGCCCCCCTGGCTTCTGGGAGCCCCATCGCCGGGGGTGCAGGCACCCCCCGCGATCGGGCTCCCAGCCGCCACCCCCGGCCCGCCCCCCTGGCTTCTGGGAGCCTTGTGGACCCCCTGCCTCTTTCTCATATTCTGAGTAATATCATCTCCCCATCGGAAAATTTTCAACTCCTTCTCAGACGATTGTACACCCCCAGTGTGCACACCCTCAGAGGGAGTAACCCCCTCTGTATTAGGAGTCACATCAGCCTCTTCCTCCCTGAATATTCAGAACAGTATCCCACCGTTGTTTCTACTTCCAGTGAAACTGATTGTCATATCCTCCTCTCCCAAGCAGAACTTGGAAACTCTGTCACGGGGGGTGTACACCGTTGTGATATAGAAATTAACATCGTCCTCTCCCGGGTTTACATCAGGAGCAAGTCTATTAATCATTAATATTAATAATTATATTTATATTAATAATAATTATTGATATTAATGATCACAATAAAGAGAGTAAAAATGAATACTGGTTTAAAAGGTTAACCATTTGTAATCATAATTATTAGTAATATCACTATTAATAATTATATGATGATATTAGCGATTAATGTGACTTAAATCAATACCCAGTGATGCTGGGAATACAATAATGATTAGTATTAGGAACTAATAATATTATTTGATGACATTAATATTAATAATTAATTGAAAGCAGGCATAATCATGTATTCAAAATCATTATCCATGATTAATAATGGTATCTTATGAATTTTTAGTATCATTGATAATTATTAAAATCGATCATTGATGATTAATAATCATATTATTATTCCTCATGCCACAGGAAGTGTAAACCTACTTGTGATGCTGTTCTTAATAACCAGGGTCGGAAAGCAGGACTTTAGTTTTAATATCGCAGCAGGTGTACACTCACCACGTGACACTGATCCTAATATGAACGGGGGTAGAGTATCACATGACTCCAATTATAGCAATGGATGGATAGCTACGCGGTAATATTGCTCCTAATATTCCCGAAAGAAGCCTTTGCTATTTGTCCGAATATGGCACTGAGGGGACAGTTTTTCTGAGATATAGTTCCTAGTATACGGAGTTGGAGAGGATGATAATAATTCACAGGCTGTGTGCTCCCGCCCAGTGATATTGTAATTACTATCCTGGGAGGGAGAGGATGATATTGCACTCTGTACAGCAGGAGGCGTACACCCAGTCTGGGATATTGTTCCTAATATCCATGGAGGGGACAGGCTGATATTACTCCCAATGTGGCACAGGGTGGACATTCACCCTGTTTCATCCTTCTCAATATTCCAAGGCCGAGAGACAGATATTAATCTCAGTATCACAGACACTGGACAACCCCTTGTGATACTCTTCCAAATATCCAGATCAGGTTGCCAGGAGCCACACCCGGACGGCCCCCCTGGCTTCTGGGAGCCCCATCGCGGGGGGGTCAGGCACCCCCCGCGATCGGGCTCCCAGCCGCCACCCCGGCCCGCCCCCCTGGCTTCTGGGAGCCCCATCGCCGGGGGGTCAGGCACCCCCCGCGATCGGGCTCCCAGCCGCCACCCCCGGCCCGCCCCCCTGGCTTCTGGGAGGCCCATCGCCGGGGGTGCAGGCACCCCCCGCGATCGGGCTCCCAGCCGCCACCCCCGGCCCGCCCCCCTGGCTTCTGGGAGCCCCATCGCCGGGGGTGCAGGCACCCCCCGCGATCGGGCTCCCAGCCGCCACCCCCGGCCCGCCCCCCTGGCTTCTTGGAGCCCCATCGCCGGGGGTGCAGGCACCCCCCGCGATCGGGCTCCCAGCCGCCACCCCCGGCCCGCCCCCCTGGCTTCTGGGAGCCCCATCGCCGGGGGTGC
The DNA here is from genome assembly GCF_049350105.2 of Macaca mulatta. Lineage (NCBI taxonomy): Eukaryota > Metazoa > Chordata > Mammalia > Primates > Cercopithecidae > Macaca > Macaca mulatta. The sequence continues at coordinate 397,083 of NC_133416.1, read as the reverse complement.
AGGCACCCCCCGCGATCGGGCTCCCAGCCGCCACCCCCGGCCCGCCCCCCTGGCTTCTGGGAGCCCCATCGCCGGGGGTGCAGGCACCCCCCGCGATCGGGCTCCCAGCCGCCACCCCCGGCCCGCCCCCCTGGCTTCTGGGAGCCCCATCGCCGGGGGTGCAGGCACCCCCCGCGATCGGGCTCCCAGCCGCCACCCCCGGCCCGCCCCCCTGGCTTCTGGGAGCCCCATCGCCGGGGGTGCAGGCACCCCCCGCGATCGGGCTCCCAGCCGCCACCCCCGGCCCGCCCCCCTGGCTTCTGGGAGCCCCATCGCCGGGGGTGCAGGCACCCCCCGCGATCGGGCTCCCAGCCGCCACACCCGGCCCGCCCCCCTGGCTTCTGGGAGCCCCATCGCCGGGGGTGCAGGCACCCCCCGCGATCGGGCTCCCAGCCGCCACCCCCGGCCCGCCCCCCTGGCTTCTGGGAGCCCCATCGCCGGGGGTGCAGGCACCCCCCGCGATCGGGCTCCCAGCCGCCACCCCCGGCCCGCCCCCCTGGCTTCTGGGAGCCCCATCGCCGGGGGTGCAGGCACCCCCGCGATCGGGCTCCCAGCCGCCACCCCCGGCCCGCCCCCCTGGCTTCTGGGAGCCCCATCGCCGGGGGTGCAGGCACCCCCCGCGATCGGGCTCCCAGCCGCCACCCCCGGCCCGCCCCCCTGGCTTCTGGGAGCCCCATCGCCGGGGGTGCAGGCACCCCCCGCGATCGGGCTCCCAGCCGCCACCCCCGGCCCGCCCCCCTGGCTTCTGGGAGCCCCATCGCCGGGGGTGCAGGCACCCCCCGCGATCGGGCTCCCAGCCGCCACCCCCGGCCCGCCCCCCTGGCTTCTGGGAGCCCCATCGCCGGGGGTGCAGGCACCCCCCGCGATCGGGCTCCCAGCCGCCACCCCCGGCCCGCCCCCCTGGCTTCTGGGAGCCCCATCGCCGGGGGTGCAGGCACCCCCCGCGATCGGGCTCCCAGCCGCCACCCCCGGCCCGCCCCCCTGGCTTCTGGGAGCCCCATCGCCGGGGGTGCAGGCACCCCCCGCGATCGGGCTGCCAGCCGCCACCCCCGGCCCGCCCCCCTGGCTTCTGGGAGCCTTGTGGACCCCCTGCCTCTTTCTCATATTCTGAGTAATATCATCTCCCCATCGGAAAATTTTCAACTCCTTCTCAGACGATTGTACACCCCCAGTGTGCACACCCTCAGAGGGAGTAACCCCCTCTGTATTAGGAGTCACATCAGCCTCATCCTCCCTGAATATTCAGAACAGTATCCCACCGTTGTTTCTACTTCCAGTGAAACTGGTTGTCATATCCTCCTCTCCCAAGCAGAACTTGGAAACTCTGTCACGGGGGGTGTACACCGTTGTGATATAGAAATTAACATCTTCCTCTCCCGGGTTTACATCAGGAGCAAGTCTATTAATCATTAATATTAATAATTATATTAATATTAATAATAATTATTGATATTAATGATCACAATAAAGAGAGTAAAAATGAATACTGGTTTAAAAGGTTAACCATTTGTAATCATAATTATTAGTAATATCACTATTAATAATTATATGATGATATTAGCAATTAATGTGACTTAAATCAATACCCAGTGATGCTGGGAATACAATAATAATTAGTATTAGGAACTAATAATATTATTTGATGACATTAATATTAATAATTAATTGAAAGCAGGCATAATCATGTATTCAAAATCATTATCCATAATTAATAATGGTATCTTATGAATTTTTAGTATCATTGATAATTATTAAAATCGATCATTGATGATTAATAATCATATTATTATTCCTCATGCCACAGGAAGTGTAAACCTACTTGTGATGCTGTTCTTAATAACCAGGGTCGGAAAGCAGGACTTTAGTTTTAATATCGCAGCAGGTGTACACTCACCACGTGACACTGATCCTAATATGAACGGGGGTAGAGTATCACATGACTCCAATTATAGCAATGGATGGATAGCTACGCGGTAATATTGCTCCTAATATTCCCGAAAGAAGCCTTTGCTATTTGTCCGAATATGGCACTGAGGGGACAGTTATTCTGAGATATAGTTCCTAGTATACGGAGTTGGAGAGGATGATAATAATTCACAGGCTGTGTGCTCCCGCCCAGTGATATTGTAATTACTATCCTGGGAGGGAGAGGATGATATTGCACTCTGTACAGCAGGAGGCGTACACCCAGTCTGGGATATTGTTCCTAATATCCATGGAGGGGACAGGCTGATATTACTCCCAATGTGGCACAGGGTGGACATTCACCCTGTTTCATCCTTCTCAATATTCCAAGGTCGAGAGACAGATATTAATCTCAGTATCACAGACACTGGACAACCCCTTGTGATACTCTTCCAAATATCCAGATCAGGTTGCCAGGAGCCACACCCGGACGGCCCCCCTGGCTTCTGGGAGCCCCATCGCGTGGGGGTCAGGCACCCCCCGCGATCGGGCTCCCAGCCGCCACCCCGGCCCGCCCCCCTGGCTTCTGGGAGCCCCATCGCCGGGGGGTCAGGCACCCCCCGCGATCGGGCTCCCAGCCGCCACCCCCGGCCCGCCCCCCTGGCTTCTGGGAGCCCCATCGCCGGGGGTGCAGGCACGCCCCCCGATCGGGCTCCCAGCGGCCACCCCCGGCCCGCCCCCCTGGCTTCTGGGAGCCCCGTCGCCGGGGGTGCAGGCACCCCCCGCGATCGGGCTCCCAGCCGCCACCCCCGGCCCGCCCCCCTGGCTTCTGGGAGCCTTGTGGACCCCCTGCCTCTTTCTCATATTCTGAGTAATATCATCTCCCCATCGGAAAATTTTCACCTCCTTCTCAGACGATTGTACACCCCCAGTGTGCACACCCTCAGAGGGAGTAACCCCCTCTGTATTAGGAGTCACATCAGCCTCTTCCTCCCTGAATATTCAGAACAGTATCCCACCGTTGTTTCTACTTCCAGTGAAACTGATTGTCATATCCTCCTCTCCCAAGCAGAACTTGGAAACTCTGTCACGGGGGGTGTACACCGTTGTGATATAGAAATTAACATCGTCCTCTCCCGGGTTTACATCAGGAGCAAGTCTATTAATCATTAATATTAATAATTATATTTATATTAATAATAATTATTGATATTAATGATCACAATAAAGAGAGTAAAAATGAATACTGGTTTAAAAGGTTAACCATTTGTAATCATAATTATTAGTAATATCACTATTAATAATTATATGATGATATTAGCGATTAATGTGACTTAAATCAATACCCAGTGATGCTGGGAATACAATAATGATTAGTATTAGGAACTAATAATATTATTTGATGACATTAATATTAATAATTAATTGAAAGCAGGCATAATCATGTATTCAAAATCATTATCCATAATTAATAATGGTATCTTATGAATTTTTAGTATCATTGATAATTATTAAAATCGATCATTGATGATTAATAATCATATTATTATTCCTCATGCCACAGGAAGTGTAAACCTACTTGTGATGCTGTTCTTAATAACCAGGGTCGGAAAGCAGGACTTTAGTTTTAATATCGCAGCAGGTGTACACTCACCACGTGACACTGATCCTAATATGAACGGGGGTAGAGTATCACATGACTCCAATTATAGCAATGGATGGATAGCTACGCGGTAATATTGCTCCTAATATTCCCGAAAGAAGCCTTTGCTATTTGTCCGAATATGGCACTGAGGGGACAGTTTTTCTGAGATATAGTTCCTAGTATACGGAGTTGGAGAGGATGATAATAATTCACAGGCTGTGTGCTCCCGCCCAGTGATATTGTAATTACTATCCTGGGAGGGAGAGGATGATATTGCACTCTGTACAGCAGGAGGCGTACACCCAGTCTGGGATATTGTTCCTAATATCCATGGAGGGGACAGGCTGATATTACTCCCAATGTGGCACAGGGTGGACATTCACCCTGTTTCATCCTTCTCAATATTCCAAGGCCGAGAGACAGATATTAATCTCAGTATCACAGACACTGGACAACCCCTTGTGATACTCTTCCAAATATCCAGATCAGGTTGCCAGGAGCCACACCCGGACGGCCCCCCTGGCTTCTGGGAGCCCCATCGCGGGAGGGTCAGGCACCCCCCGCGATCGGGCTCCCAGCCGCCACCCCGGCCCGCCCCCCTGGCTTCTGGGAGCCCCATCGCCGGGGGGTCAGGCACCCCCCGCGATCGGGCTCCCAGCCGCCACCCCCGGCCCGCCCCCCTGGCTTCAGGGAGCCCCATCGCCGGGGGTGCAGGCACGCCCCCCGATCGGGCTCCCAGCCGCCACACCCGGCCCGCCCCCCTGGCTTCTGGGAGCCCCATCGCGGGGGGTGCAGGCACCCCCCGCGATCGGGCTCCCAGCCGCCACCCCCGGCCCGCCCCCCTGGCTTCTGGGAGCCCCATCGCGGGGGGTGCAGGCACCCCCCGCGATCGGGCTCCCAGCCGCCACCCCCGGCCCGCCCCCCTGGCTTCTGGGAGCCCCATCGCGGGGGGTGCAGGCACCCCCCGCGATCGGGCTCCCAGCCGCCACCCCCGGCCCGCCCCCCTGGCTTCTGGGAGCCCCATCGCGGGGGGTGCAGGCACCCCCCGCGATCGGGCTCCCAGCCGCCACCCCCGGCCCGCCCCCCTGGCTTCTGGGAGCCCCATCGCGGGGGGTGCAGGCACCCCCCGCGATCGGGCTCCCAGCCGCCACCCCCGGCCCGCCCCCCTGGCTTCTGGGAGCCCCATCGCGGGGGGTGCAGGCACCCCCCGCGATCCGGCTCCCAGCCGCCACCCCCGGCCCGCCCCCCTGGCTTCTGGGAGCCCCATCGCGGGGGGTGCAGGCACCCCCCGCGATCGGGCTCCCAGCCGCCACCCCCGGCCCGCCCCCCTGGCTTCTGGGAGCCCCATCGCGGGGGGTGCAGGCACCCCCCGCGATCGGGCTCCCAGCCGCCACCCCCGGCCCGCCAACCTGGCTTCTGGGAGCCCCATCGCGGGGGGTGCAGGCACCCCCCGCGATCGGGCTCCCAGCCGCCACCCCCGGCCCGCCCCCCTGGCTTCTGGGAGCCCCATCGCCGGGGGTGCAGGCACCCCCCGCGATCGGGCTCCCAGCCGCCACCCCCGGCCCGCCCCCCTGGCTTCTGGGAGCCTTGTGGACCCCCTGCCTCTTTCTCATATTCTGAGTAATATCATCTCCCCATCGGAAAATTTTCAACTCCTTCTCAGACGATTGTACACCCCCAGTGTGCACACCCTCAGAGGGAGTAACCCCCTCTGTATTAGGAGTCACATCAGCCTCTTCCTCCCTGAATATTCAGAACAGTATCCCACCGTTGTTTCTACTTCCAGTGAAACTGATTGTCATATCCTCCTCTCCCAAGCAGAACTTGGAAACTCTGTCACGGGGGGTGTACACCGTTGTGATATAGAAATTAACATCGTCCTCTCCCGGGTTTACATCAGGAGCAAGTCTATTAATCATTAATATTAATAATTATATTTATATTAATAATAATTATTGATATTAATGATCACAATAAAGAGAGTAAAAATGAATACTGGTTTAAAAGGTTAACCATTTGTAATCATAATTATTAGTAATATCACTATTAATAATTATATGATGATATTAGCGATTAATGTGACTTAAATCAATACCCAGTGATGCTGGGAATACAATAATGATTAGTATTAGGAACTAATAATATTATTTGATGACATTAATATTAATAATTAATTGAAAGCAGGCATAATCATGTATTCAAAATCATTATCCATGATTAATAATGGTATCTTATGAATTTTTAGTATCATTGATAATTATTAAAATCGATCATTGATGATTAATAATCATATTATTATTCCTCATGCCACAGGAAGTGTAAACCTACTTGTGATGCTGTTCTTAATAACCAGGGTCGGAAAGCAGGACTTTAGTTTTAATATCGCAGCAGGTGTACACTCACCACGTGACACTGATCCTAATATGAACGGGGGTAGAGTATCACATGACTCCAATTATAGCAATGGATGGATAGCTACGCGGTAATATTGCTCCTAATATTCCCGAAAGAAGCCTTTGCTATTTGTCCGAATATGGCACTGAGGGGACAGTTTTTCTGAGATATAGTTCCTAGTATACGGAGTTGGAGAGGATGATAATAATTCACAGGCTGTGTGCTCCCGCCCAGTGATATTGTAATTACTATCCTGGGAGGGAGAGGATGATATTGCACTCTGTACAGCAGGAGGCGTACACCCAGTCTGGGATATTGTTCCTAATATCCATGGAGGGGACAGGCTGATATTACTCCCAATGTGGCACAGGGTGGACATTCACCCTGTTTCATCCTTCTCAATATTCCAAGGCCGAGAGACAGATATTAATCTCAGTATCACAGACACTGGACAACCCCTTGTGATACTCTTCCAAATATCCAGATCAGGTTGCCAGGAGCCACACCCGGACGGCCCCCCTGGCTTCTGGGAGCCCCATCGCGGGGGGTCAGGCACCCCCCGCGATCGGGCTCCCAGCCGCCACCCCGGCCCTCCCCCCTGGCTTCTGGGAGCCCCATCGCCGGGGGTGCAGGCACGCCCCCCGATCGGGCTCCCAGCCGCCACCCCCGGCCCGCGCCCCTGGCTTCTGGGAGCCCCATCGCCGGGGGTGCAGGCACCCCCGGCGATCGGGCTCCCAGCCGCCACCCCCGGCCCGCCCCCCTGGCTTCTGGGAGCCCCATCGCCGGGGGTGCAGGCACCCCCGGCGATCGGGCTCCCAGCCGCCACCCCCGGCCCGCCCCCCTGGCTTCTGGGAGCCCCATCGCCGGGGGTGCAGGCACCCCCGGCGATCGGGCTCCCAGCCGCCACCCCCGGCCCGCCCCCCTGGCTTCTGGGAGCCTTGTGGACCCCCTGCCTCTTTCTCATATTCTGAGTAATATCATCTCCCCATCGGAAAATTTTCAACTCCTTCTCAGACGATTGTACACCCCCAGTGTGCACACCCTCAGAGGGAGTAACCCCCTCTGTATTAGGAGTCACATCAGCCTCATCCTCCCTGAATATTCAGAACAGTATCCCACCGTTGTTTCTACTTCCAGTGAAACTGGTTGTCATATCCTCCTCTCCCAAGCAGAACTTGGAAACTCTGTCACGGGGGGTGTACACCGTTGTGATATAGAAATTAACATCTTCCTCTCCCGGGTTTACATCAGGAGCAAGTCTATTAATCATTAATATTAATAATTATATTAATATTAATAATAATTATTGATATTAATGATCACAATAAAGAGAGTAAAAATGAATACTGGTTTAAAAGGTTAACCATTTGTAATCATAATTATTAGTAATATCACTATTAATAATTATATGATGATATTAGCAATTAATGTGACTTAAATCAATACCCAGTGATGCTGGGAATACAATAATGATTAGTATTAGGAACTAATAATATTATTTGATGACATTAATATTAATAATTAATTGAAAGCAGGCATAATCATGTATTCAAAATCATTATCCATAATTAATAATGGTATCTTATGAATTTTTAGTATCATTGATAATTATTAAAATCGATCATTGATGATTAATAATCATATTATTATTCCTCATGCCACAGGAAGTGTAAACCTACTTGTGATGCTGTTCTTAATAACCAGGGTCGGAAAGCAGGACTTTAGTTTTAATATCGCAGCAGGTGTACACTCACCACGTGACACTGATCCTAATATGAACGGGGGTAGAGTATCACATGACTCCAATTATAGCAATGGATGGATAGCTACGCGGTAATATTGCTCCTAATATTCCCGAAAGAAGCCTTTGCTATTTGTCCGAATATGGCACTGAGGGGACAGTTTTTCTGAGATATAGTTCCTAGTATACGGAGTTGGAGAGGATGATAATAATTCACAGGCTGTGTGCTCCCGCCCAGTGATATTGTAATTACTATCCTGGGAGGGAGAGGATGATATTGCACTCTGTACAGCAGGAGGCGTACACCCAGTCTGGGATATTGTTCCTAATATCCATGGAGGGGACAGGCTGATATTACTCCCAATGTGGCACAGGGTGGACATTCACCCTGTTTCATCCTTCTCAATATTCCAAGGCCGAGAGACAGATATTAATCTCAGTATCACAGACACTGGACAACCCCTTGTGATACTCTTCCAAATATCCAGATCAGGTTGCCAGGAGCCACACCCGGACGGCCCCCCTGGCTTCTGGGAGCCCCATCGCGGGGGGGTCAGGCACCCCCCGCGATCGGGCTCCCAGCCGCCACCCCGGCCCGCCCCCCTGGCTTCTGGGAGCCCCATCGCCGGGGGGTCAGGCACCCCCCGCGATCGGGCTCCCAGCCGCCACCCCCGGCCCGCCCCCCTGGCTTCTGGGAGGCCCATCGCCGGGGGTGCAGGCACCCCCCGCGATCGGGCTCCCAGCCGCCACCCCCGGCCCGCCCCCCTGGCTTCTGGGAGCCCCATCGCCGGGGGTGCAGGCACCCCCCGCGATCGGGCTCCCAGCCGCCACCCCCGGCCCGCCCCCCTGGCTTCTTGGAGCCCCATCGCCGGGGGTGCAGGCACCCCCCGCGATCGGGCTCCCAGCCGCCACCCCCGGCCCGCCCCCCTGGCTTCTGGGAGCCCCATCGCCGGGGGTGCAGGCACCCCCCGCGATCGGGCTCCCAGCCGCCACCCCCGGCCCGCCCCCCTGGCTTCTGGGAGCCCCATCGCCGGGGGTGCAGGCACCCCCCGCGATCGGGCTCCCAGCCGCCACCCCCGGCCCGCCCCCCTGGCTTCTGGGAGCCCCATCGCCGGGGGTGCAGGCACCCCCCGCGATCGGGCTCCCAGCCGCCACCCCCGGCCCGCCCCCCTGGCTTCTGGGAGCCCCATCGCCGGGGGTGCAGGCACCCCCCGCGATCGGGCTCCCAGCCGCCACCCCCGGCCCGCCCCCCTGGCTTCTGGGAGCCCCATCGCCGGGGGTGCAGGCACCCCCCGCGATCGGGCTCCCAGCCGCCACACCCGGCCCGCCCCCCTGGCTTCTGGGAGCCCCATCGCCGGGGGTGCAGGCACCCCCCGCGATCGGGCTCCCAGCCGCCACCCCCGGCCCGCCCCCCTGGCTTCTGGGAGCCCCATCGCCGGGGGTGCAGGCACCCCCCGCGATCGGGCTCCCAGCCGCCACCCCCGGCCCGCCCCCCTGGCTTCTGGGAGCCCCATCGCCGGGGGTGCAGGCACCCCCGCGATCGGGCTCCCAGCCGCCACCCCCGGCCCGCCCCCCTGGCTTCTGGGAGCCCCATCGCCGGGGGTGCAGGCACCCCCCGCGATCGGGCTCCCAGCCGCCACCCCCGGCCCGCCCCCCTGGCTTCTGGGAGCCCCATCGCCGGGGGTGCAGGCACCCCCCGCGATCGGGCTCCCAGCCGCCACCCCCGGCCCGCCCCCCTGGCTTCTGGGAGCCCCATCGCCGGGGGTGCAGGCACCCCCCGCGATCGGGCTCCCAGCCGCCACCCCCGGCCCGCCCCCCTGGCTTCTGGGAGCCCCATCGCCGGGGGTGCAGGCACCCCCCGCGATCGGGCTCCCAGCCGCCACCCCCGGCCCGCCCCCCTGGCTTCTGGGAGCCCCATCGCCGGGGGTGCAGGCACCCCCCGCGATCGGGCTCCCAGCCGCCACCCCCGGCCCGCCCCCCTGGCTTCTGGGAGCCCCATCGCCGGGGGTGCAGGCACCCCCCGCGATCGGGCTGCCAGCCGCCACCCCCGGCCCGCCCCCCTGGCTTCTGGGAGCCTTGTGGACCCCCTGCCTCTTTCTCATATTCTGAGTAATATCATCTCCCCATCGGAAAATTTTCAACTCCTTCTCAGACGATTGTACACCCCCAGTGTGCACACCCTCAGAGGGAGTAACCCCCTCTGTATTAGGAGTCACATCAGCCTCATCCTCCCTGAATATTCAGAACAGTATCCCACCGTTGTTTCTACTTCCAGTGAAACTGGTTGTCATATCCTCCTCTCCCAAGCAGAACTTGGAAACTCTGTCACGGGGGGTGTACACCGTTGTGATATAGAAATTAACATCTTCCTCTCCCGGGTTTACATCAGGAGCAAGTCTATTAATCATTAATATTAATAATTATATTAATATTAATAATAATTATTGATATTAATGATCACAATAAAGAGAGTAAAAATGAATACTGGTTTAAAAGGTTAACCATTTGTAATCATAATTATTAGTAATATCACTATTAATAATTATATGATGATATTAGCAATTAATGTGACTTAAATCAATACCCAGTGATGCTGGGAATACAATAATAATTAGTATTAGGAACTAATAATATTATTTGATGACATTAATATTAATAATTAATTGAAAGCAGGCATAATCATGTATTCAAAATCATTATCCATCATTAATAATGGTATCTTATGAATTTTTAGTATCATTGATAATTATTAAAATCGATCATTGATGATTAATAATCATATTATTATTCCTCATGCCACAGGAAGTGTAAACCTACTTGTGATGCTGTTCTTAATAACCAGGGTCGGAAAGCAGGACTTTAGTTTTAATATCGCAGCAGGTGTACACTCACCACGTGACACTGATCCTAATATGAACGGGGGTAGAGTATCACATGACTCCAATTATAGCAATGGATGGATAGCTACGCGGTAATATTGCTCCTAATATTCCCGAAAGAAGCCTTTGCTATTTGTCCGAATATGGCACTGAGGGGACAGTTATTCTGAGATATAGTTCCTAGTATACGGAGTTGGAGAGGATGATAATAATTCACAGGCTGTGTGCTCCCGCCCAGTGATATTGTAATTACTATCCTGGGAGGGAGAGGATGATATTGCACTCTGTACAGCAGGAGGCGTACACCCAGTCTGGGATATTGTTCCTAATATCCATGGAGGGGACAGGCTGATATTACTCCCAATGTGGCACAGGGTGGACATTCACCCTGTTTCATCCTTCTCAATATTCCAAGGTCGAGAGACAGATATTAATCTCAGTATCACAGACACTGGACAACCCCTTGTGATACTCTTCCAAATATCCAGATCAGGTTGCCAGGAGCCACACCCGGACGGCCCCCCTGGCTTCTGGGAGCCCCATCGCCGGGGGGTGCAGGCACCCCCCGCGATCGGGCTCCCAGCCGCCACCCCCGGCCCGCCCCCCTGGCTTCTGGGAGCCCCATCGCGGGGGGTGCAGGCACCCCCCGCGATCGGGCTCCCAGCCGCCACCCCCGGCCCGCCCCCCTGGCTTCTGGGAGCCCCATCGCGGGGGGTGCAGGCACCCCCCGCGATCGGGCTCCCAGCCGCCACCCCCGGCCCGCCCCCCTGGCTTCTGGGAGCCCCATCGCGGGGGGTGCAGGCACCCCCCGCGATCGGGCTCCCAGCCGCCACCCCCGGCCCGCCCCCCTGGCTTCTGGGAGCCCCATCGCGGGGGGTGCAGGCACCCCCCGCGATCGGGCTCCCAGCCGCCACCCCCGGCCCGCCCCCCTGGCTTCTGGGAGCCCCATCGCGGGGGGTGCAGGCACCCCCCGCGATCGGGCTCCCAGCCGCCACCCCCGGCCCGCCCCCCTGGCTTCTGGGAGCCCCATCGCGGGGGGTGCAGGCACCCCCCGCGATCGGGCTCCCAGCCGCCACCCCCGGCCCGCCCCCCTGGCTTCTGGGAGCCCCATCGCGGGGGGTGCAGGCACCCCCCGCGATCGGGCTCCCAGCCGCCACCCCCGGCCCGCCCCCCTGGCTTCTGGGAGCCCCATCGCGGGGGGTGCAGGCACCCCCCGCGATCGGGCTCCCAGCCGCCACCCCCGGCCCGCCCCCCTGGCTTCTGGGAGCCCCATCGCGGGGGGTGCAGGCACCCCCCGCGATCGGGCTCCCAGCCGCCACCCCCGGCCCGCCCCCCTGGCTTCTGGGAGCCCCATCGCGGGGGGTGCAGGCACCCCCCGCGATCGGGCTCCCAGCCGCCACCCCCGGCCCGCCCCCCTGGCTTCTGGGAGCCTCATCGCCGGGGGTGCAGGCACCCCCCGCGATCGGGCTCCCAGCCGCCACCCCCGGCCCGCCCCCCTGGCTTCTGGGAGCCTTGTGGACCCCCTGCCTCTTTCTCATATTCTGAGTAATATCATCTCCCCATCGGAAAATTTTCAACTCCTTCTCAGACGATTGTACACCCCCAGTGTGCACACCCTCAGAGGGAGTAACCCCCTCTGTATTAGGAGTCACATCAGCCTCTTCCTCCCTGAATATTCAGAACAGTATCCCACCGTTGTTTCTACTTCCAGTGAAACTGATTGTCATATCCTCCTCTCCCAAGCAGAACTTGGAAACTCTGTCACGGGGGGTGTACACCGTTGTGATATAGAAATTAACATCGTCCTCTCCCGGGTTTACATCAGGAGCAAGTCTATTAATCATTAATATTAATAATTATATTAATATTAATAATAATTATTGATATTAATGATCGCAATAAAGAGAGTAAAAATGAATACTGGTTTAAAAGGTTAACCATTTGTAATCATAATTATTAGTAATATCACTATTAATAATTATATGATGATATTAGCGATTAATGTGACTTAAATCAATACCCAGTGATGCTGGGAATACAATAATGATTAGTATTAGGAACTAATAATATTATTTGATGACATTAATATTAATAATTAATTGAAAGCAGGCATAATCATGTATTCAAAATCATTATCCATAATTAATAATGGTATCTTATGAATTTTTAGTATCATTGATAATTATTAAAATCGATCATTGATGATTAATAATCATATTATTATTCCTCATGCCACAGGAAGTGTAAACCTACTTGTGATGCTGTTCTTAATAACCAGGGTCGGAAAGCAGGACTTTAGTTTTAATATCGCAGCAGGTGTACACTCACCACGTGACACTGATCCTAATATGAACGGGGGTAGAGTATCACATGACTCCAATTATAGCAATGGATGGATAGCTACGCGGTAATATTGCTCCTAATATTCCCGAAAGAAGCCTTTGCTATTTGTCCGAATATGGCACTGAGGGGACAGTTTTTCTGAGATATAGTTCCTAGTATACGGAGTTGGAGAGGATGATAATAATTCACAGGCTGTGTGCTCCCGCCCAGTGATATTGTAATTACTATCCTGGGAGGGAGAGGATGATATTGCACTCTGTACAGCAGGAGGCGTACACCCAGTCTGGGATATTGTTCCTAATATCCATGGAGGGGACAGGCTGATATTACTCCCAATGTGGCACAGGGTGGACATTCACCCTGTTTCATCCTTCTCAATATTCCAAGGCCGAGAGACAGATATTAATCTCAGTATCACAGACACTGGACAACCCCTTGTGATACTCTTCCAAATATCCAGATCAGGTTGCCAGGAGCCACACCCGGACGGCCCCCCTGGCTTCTGGGAGCCCCATCGCGGGGGGTCAGGCACCCCCCGCGATCGGGCTCCCAGCCGCCACCCCGGCCCTCCCCCCTGGCTTCTGGGAGCCCCATCGCCGGGGGTGCAGGCACGCCCCCCGATCGGGCTCCCAGCCGCCACCCCCGGCCCGCCCCCCTGGCTTCTGGGAGCCCCATCGCCGGGGGTGCAGGCACCCCCCGCGATCGGGCTCCCAGCCGCCACCCCCGGCCCGCCCCCCTGGCTTCTGGGAGCCTTGTGGACCCCCTGCCTCTTTCTCATATTCTGAGTAATATCATCTCCCCATCGGAAAATTTTCAACTCCTTCTCAGACGATTGTACACCCCCAGTGTGCACACCCTCAGAGGGGGTAACCCCCTCTGTATTAGGAGTCACATCAGCCTCATCCTCCCTGAATATTCAGAACAGTATCCCACCGTTGTTTCTACTTCCAGTGAAACTGGTTGTCATATCCTCCTCTCCCAAGCAGAACTTGGAAACTCTGTCACGGGGGGTGTACACCGTTGTGATATAGAAATTAACATCGTCCTCTCCCGGGTTTACATCAGGAGCAAGTCTATTAATCATTAATATTAATAATTATATTAATATTAATAATAATTATTGATATTAATGATCACAATAAAGAGAGTAAAAATGAATACTGGTTTAAAAGGTTAACCATTTGTAATCATAATTATTAGTAATATCACTATTAATAATTATATGATGATATTAGCAATTAATGTGACTTAAATCAATACCCAGTGATGCTGGGAATACAATAATGATTAGTATTAGGAACTAATAATATTATTTGATGACATTAATATTAATAATTAATTGAAAGCAGGCATAATCATGTATTCAAAATCATTATCCATAATTAATAATGGTATCTTATGAATTTTTAGTATCATTGATAATTATTAAAATCGATCATTGATGATTAATAATCATATTATTATTCCTCATGCCACAGGAAGTGTAAACCTACTTGTGATGCTGTTCTTAATAACCAGGGTCGGAAAGCAGGACTTTAGTTTTAATATCGCAGCAGGTGTACACTCACCACGTGACACTGATCCTAATATGAACGGGGGTAGAGTATCACATGACTCCAATTATAGCAATGGATGGATAGCTACGCGGTAATATTGCTCCTAATATTCCCGAAAGAAGCCTTTGCTATTTGTCCGAATATGGCACTGAGGGGACAGTTTTTCTGAGATATAGTTCCTAGTATACGGAGTTGGAGAGGATGATAATAATTCACAGGCTGTGTGCTCCCGCCCAGTGATATTGTAATTACTATCCTGGGAGGGAGAGGATGATATTGCACTCTGTACAGCAGGAGGCGTACACCCAGTCTGGGATATTGTTCCTAATATCCATGGAGGGGACAGGCTGATATTACTCCCAATGTGGCACAGGGTGGACATTCACCCTGTTTCATCCTTCTCAATATTCCAAGGCCGAGAGACAGATATTAATCTCAGTATCACAGACACTGGACAACCCCTTGTGATACTCTTCCAAATATCCAGATCAGGTTGCCAGGAGCCACACCCGGACGGCCCCCCTGGCTTCTGGGAGCCCCATCGCGGGGGGGTCAGGCACCCCCCGCGATCGGGCTCCCAGCCGCCACCCCGGCCCGCCCCCCTGGCTTCTGGGAGCCCCATCGCCGGGGGGTCAGGCACCCCCCGCGATCGGGCTCCCAGCCGCCACCCCCGGCCCGCCCCCCTGGCTTCTGGGAGGCCCATCGCCGGGGGTGCAGGCACCCCCCGCGATCGGGCTCCCAGCCGCCACCCCCGGCCCGCCCCCCTGGCTTCTGGGAGCCCCATCGCCGGGGGTGCAGGTACCCCCCGCGATCGGGCTCCCAGCCGCCACCCCCGGCCCGCCCCCCTGGCTTCTGGGAGCCCCATCGCCGGGGGTGCAGGCACCCCCCGCGATCGGGCTCCCAGCCGCCACCCCCGGCCCGCCCCCCTGGCTTCTGGGAGCCCCATCGCCGGGGGTGCAGGCACCCCCCGCGATCGGGCTCCCAGCCGCCACCCCCGGCCCGCCCCCCTGGCTTCTGGGAGCCCCATCGCCGGGGGTGCAGGCACGCCCCGCGATGGGGCTCCCAGCCGCCACCCCCGGCCCGCCCCCCTGGCTTCTGGGAGCCCCATCGCCGGGGGTGCAGGCACCCCCCGCGATCGGGCTCCCAGCCGCCACCCCCGGCCCGCCCCCCTGGCTTCTGGGAGCCCCATCGCCGGGGGTGCAGGCACCCCCCGCGATCGGGCTCCCAGCCGCCACCCCCGGCCCGCCCCCCTGGCTTCTGGGAGCCCCATCGCCGGGGGTGCAGGCACCCCCCGCGATCGGGCTCCCAGCCGCCACCCCCGGCCCGCCCCCCTGGCTTCTGGGAGCCCCATCGCCGGGGGTGCAGGCACCCCCCGCGATCGGGCTCCCAGCCGCCACCCCCGGCCCGCCCCCCTGCCTTCTGGGAGCCCCATCGCCGGGGGTGCAGGCACCCCCCGCGATCGGGCTCCCAGCCGCCACCCCCGGCCCGCCCCCCTGGCTTCTGGGAGCCCCATCGCCGGGGGTGCAGGCACCCCCCGCGATCGGGCTGCCAGCCGCCACCCCCGGCCCGCCCCCCTGGCTTCTTGGAGCCTTGTGGACCCCCTGCCTCTTTCTCATATTCTGAGTAATATCATCTCCCCATCGGAAAATTTTCAACTCCTTCTCAGACGATTGTACACCCCCAGTGTGCACACCCTCAGAGGGAGTAACCCCCTCTGTATTAGGAGTCACATCAGCCTCATCCTCCCTGAATATTCAGAACAGTATCCCACCGTTGTTTCTACTTCCAGTGAAACTGGTTGTCATATCCTCCTCTCCCAAGCAGTACTTGGAAACTCTGTCACGGGGGGTGTACACCGTTGTGATATAGAAATTAACATCGTCCTCTCCCGGGTTTACATCAGGAGCAAGTCTATTAATCATTAATATTAATAATTATATTAATATTAATAATAATTATTGATATTAATGATCACAATAAAGAGAGTAAAAATGAATACTGGTTTAAAAGGTTAACCATTTGTAATCATAATTATTAGTAATATCACTATTAATAATTATATGATGATATTAGCAATTAATGTGACTTAAATCAATACCCAGTGATGCTGGGAATACAATAATGATTAGTATTAGGAACTAATAATATTATTTGATGACATTAATATTAATAATTAATTGAAAGCAGGCATAATCATGTATTCAAAATCATTATCCATAATTAATAATGGTATCTTATGAATTTTTAGTATCATTGATAATTATTAAAATCGATCATTGATGATTAATAATCATATTATTATTCCTCATGCCACAGGAAGTGTAAACCTACTTGTGATGCTGTTCTTAATAACCAGGGTCGGAAAGCAGGACTTTAGTTTTAATATCGCAGCAGGTGTACACTCACCACGTGACACTGATCCTAATATGAACGGGGGTAGAGTATCACATGACTCCAATTATAGCAATGGATGGATAGCTACGCGGTAATATTGCTCCTAATATTCCCGAAAGAAGCCTTTGCTATTTGTCCGAATATGGCACTGAGGGGACAGTTTTTCTGAGATATAGTTCCTAGTATACGGAGTTGGAGAGGATGATAATAATTCACAGGCTGTGTGCTCCCGCCCAGTGATATTGTAATTACTATCCTGGGAGGGAGAGGATGATATTGCACTCTGTACAGCAGGAGGCGTACACCCAGTCTGGGATATTGTTCCTAATATCCATGGAGGGGACAGGCTGATATTACTCCCAATGTGGCACAGGGTGGACATTCACCCTGTTTCATCCTTCTCAATATTCCAAGGTCGAGAGACAGATATTAATCTCAGTATCACAGACACTGGACAACCCCTTGTGATACTCTTCCAAATATCCAGATCAGGTTGCCAGGAGCCACACCCGGACGGCCCCCTGGCTTCTGGGAGCCCCATCGCCGGGGGGTGCAGGCACCCCCCGCGATCGGGCTCCCAGCCGCCACCCCCGGCCCGCCTCCCTGGCTTCTGGGAGCCCCATCGCCGGGGGTGCAGGCACCCCCCGCGATCGGGCTCCCAGCCGCCACCCCCGGCCCGCCCCCCTGGCTTCTGGGAGCCCCATCGCCGGGGGTGCAGGCACCCCCCGCGATCGGGCTCCCAGCCGCCACCCCCGGCCCGCCCCCCTGGCTTCTGGGAGCCCCATCGCCGGGGGTGCAGGCACCCCCCGCGATCGGGCTCCCAGCCGCCACCCCCGGCCCGCCCCCCTGGCTTCTGGGAGCCCCATCGCCGGGGGTGCAGGCACCCCCCGCGATCGGGCTCCCAGCCGCCACCCCCGGCCCGCCCCCCTGGCTTCTGGGAGCCTTGTGGACCCCCTGCCTCTTTCTCATATTCTGAGTAATATCATCTCCCCATCGGAAAATTTTCAACTCCTTCTCAGACGATTGTACACCCCCAGTGTGCACACCCTCAGAGGGAGTAACCCCCTCTGTATTAGGAGTCACATCAGCCTCATCCTCCCTGAATATTCAGAACAGTATCCCACCGTTGTTTCTACTTCCAGTGAAACTGGTTGTCATATCCTCCTCTCCCAAGCAGAACTTGGAAACTCTGTCACGGGGGGTGTACACCGTTGTGATATAGAAATTAACATCGTCCTCTCCCGGGTTTACATCAGGAGCAAGTCTATTAATCATTAATATTAATAATTATATTAATATTAATAATAATTATTGATATTAATGATCACAATAAAGAGAGTAAAAATGAATACTGGTTTAAAAGGTTAACCATTTGTAATCATAATTATTAGTAATATCACTATTAATAATTATATGATGATATTAGCGAGTAATGTGACTTAAATCAATACCCAGTGATGCTGGGAATACAATAATGATTAGTATTAGGAACTAATAATATTATTTGATGACATTAATATTAATAATTAATTGAAAGCAGGCATAATCATGTATTCAAAATCATTATCCACAATTAATAATGGTATCTTATGAATTTGTAGTATCATTGATAATTATTAAAATCGATCATTGATGATTAATAATCATATTATTATTCCTCATGCCACAGGAAGTGTAAACCTACTTGTGATGCTGTTCTTAATAACCAGGGTCGGAAAGCAGGACTTTAGTTTTAATATCGCAGCAGGTGTACACTCACCACGTGACACTGATCCTAATATGAACGGGGGTAGAGTATCACATGACTCCAATTATAGCAATGGATGGATAGCTACGCGGTAATATTGCTCCTAATATTCCCGAAAGAAGCCTTTGCTATTTGTCCGAATATGGCACTGAGGGGACAGTTTTTCTGAGATATAGTTCCTAGTATACGGAGTTGGAGAGGATGATAATAATTCACAGGCTGTGTGCTCCCGCCCAGTGATATTGTAATTACTATCCTGGGAGGGAGAGGATGATATTGCACTCTGTACAGCAGGAGGCGTACACCCAGTCTGGGATATTGTTCCTAATATCCATGGAGGGGACAGGCTGATATTACTCCCAATGTGGCACAGGGTGGACATTCACCCTGTTTCATCCTTCTCAATATTCCAAGGCCGAGAGACAGATATTAATCTCAGTATCACAGACACTGGACAACCCCTTGTGATACTCTTCCAAATATCCAGATCAGGTTGCCAGGAGCCACACCCGGACGGCCCCCCTGGCTTCTGGGAGCCCCATCGCGGGGGGGTCAGGCACCCCCCGCGATCGGGCTCCCAGCCGCCACCCCGGCCCGCCCCCCTGGCTTCTGGGAGCCCCATCGCCGGGGGGTCAGGCACCCCCCGCGATCGGGCTCCCAGCCGCCACCCCCGGCCCGCCCCCCTGGCTTCTGGGAGCCCCATCGCCGGGGGTGCAGGCACCCCCCGCGATCGGGCTCCCAGCCGCCACCCCCGGCCCGCCCCCCTGGCTTCTGGGAGCCCCATCGCCGGGGGTGCAGGCACCCCCCGCGATCGGGCTCCCAGCCGCCACCCCCGGCCCGCCCCCCTGGCTTCTGGGAGCCCCATCGCCGGGGGTGCAGGCACGCCCCCCGAACGGGCTCTCAGCCGCCACCCCCGGCCCGCCCCCCTGGCTTCTGGGAGCCCCATTGCCGGGGGTGCAGGCACGCCCCCCGAACGGGCTCCCAGCCGCCACCCCCGGCCCGCCCCCCTGGCTTCTGGGAGCCCCATCGCCGGGGGTGCAGGCACCCCCCGCGATCGGGCTCCCAGCCGCCACCCCCGGCCCGCCCCCCTGGCTTCTGGGAGCCCCATCGCCGTGGGTGCAGGCACCCCCCGCGATCGGGCTCCCAGCCGCCACCCCCGGCCCGCCCCTCTGGCTTCTGGGAGCCCCATCGCCGGGGGTGCAGGCACCCCCCGCGATCGGGCTCCCAGCCGCCACCCCCGGCCCGCCCCCCTGGCTTCTGGGAGCCCCATCGCCGGGGGTGCAGGCACCCCCCGCGATCGGGCTCCCAGCCGCCACCCCCGGCCCGCCCCCCTGGCTTCTGGGAGCCTTGTGGACCCCCTGCCTCTTTCTCATATTCTGAGTAATATCATCTCCCCATCGGAAAATTTTCACCTCCTTCTCAGACGATTGTACACCCCCAGTGTGCACACCCTCAGAGGGAGTAACCCCCTCTGTATTAGGAGTCACATCAGCCTCTTCCTCCCTGAATATTCAGAACAGTATCCCACCGTTGTTTCTACTTCCAGTGAAACTGGTTGTCATATCCTCCTCTCCCAAGCAGAACTTGGAAACTCTGTCACGGGGGGTGTACACCGTTGTGATATAGAAATTAACATCGTCCTCTCCCGGGTTTACATCAGGAGCAAGTCTATTAATCATTAATATTAATAATTATATTTATATTAATAATAATTATTGATATTAATGATCACAATAAAGAGAGTAAAAATGAATACTGGTTTAAAAGGTTAACCATTTGTAATCATAATTATTAGTAATATCACTATTAATAATTATATGATGATATTAGCAATTAATGTGACTTAAATCAATACCCAGTGATGCTGGGAATACAATAATGATTAGTATTAGGAACTAATAATATTATTTGATGACATTAATATTAATAATTAATTGAAAGCAGGCATAATCATGTATTCAAAATCATTATCCATAATTAATAATGGTATCTTATGAATTTTTAGTATCATTGATAATTATTAAAATCGATCATTGATGATTAATAATCATATTATTATTCCTCATGTCACAGGAAGTGTAAACCTACTTGTGATGCTGTTCTTAATAACCAGGGTCGGAAAGCAGGACTTTAGTTTTAATATCGCAGCAGGTGTACACTCACCACGTGACACTGATCCTAATATGAACGGGGGTAGAGTATCACATGACTCCAATTATAGCAATGGATGGATAGCTACGCGGTAATATTGCTCCTAATATTCCCGGAAGAAGCCTTTGCTATTAGTCCGCATATGGCACTGAGGGTACAGTTTTTCTGAGATATAGTTCCTAGTATACGGAGTTGGAGAGGATGATAATAATTCACAGGCTGTGTGCTCCCGCCCAGTGATATTGTAATTACTATCCTGGGAGGGAGAGGATGATATTGCACTCTGTACAGCAGGAGGCGTACACCCAGTCTGGGATATTGTTCCTAATATCCATGGAGGGGACAGGCTGATATTACTCCCAATGTGGCACAGGGTGGACATTCACCCTGTTTCATCCTTCTCAATATTCCAAGGCCGAGAGACAGATATTAATCTCAGTATCACAGACACTGGACAACCCCTTGTGATACTCTTCCAAATATCCAGATCAGGTTGCCAGGAGCCATCCCCGGACGGTCCCCTTGGCTTCTGGGAGCCCCATCGCGAGGGGGTCAGACACCCCCCGCGATCGGGCTCCCAGCCGCCACCCCCGGCCCGCCCCCCGGCTACTGGGAGCCCCATCGCCGGGGGTGCAGGCACCCCCCGCGATCGGGCTCCCAGCCGCCACCCCCGGCCCTCCCCCCGGCTTCTGGGAGCCCCATCGCCGGGGGTGCAGGCACCCCCCGCGATCGGGCTCCCAGCCGCAACCCCCGGCCCGCCCCCCTGGCTTCTGGGAGCCCCATCGCCGGGCGTGCAGGCACCCTCCGCAATCGGGCTGCCGGCCGCCACCCCTGGCCCGCCCCCCTGGCTTCTGGGAGCCCCATCGCCGGGGGTGCAGGCACCCCCCGCGATCGGGCTCCCTGCCGCCACCCCCGGACCGCCCCCCTGGCCCCTGGGAGCCCCATCGCCCCGAAATGTCTACTAAAAATACAAAAAAAGAGAGAAAATGCCAGTTATGGTTGTGCGCACCTGTAGTCCCAGCTCCTCGGGGGGCTGAGGCAGGAAAATCACTTGAACTCGGGAGTTGGAACTTGCAGTGAACTGAGATCACAGCACTGCTCTCCTGCCTGGGCAACAGAGCACGGCTCCATTTCAAAATAAATAAATAAATAAATCAATAAATAATAAATAAATAAAATAAACCTCCCAGTCTATGGCACTTTGTCATAGCAGCCTGAATGAACTAAGACTGCTCAGTAACGAATCAAACCGAAGGCCAGGTCACAGGAACCAAAAGGAAGTCCTCCTAGAAGCAGAATGACATCAGGGAAGAAGAAACAGTGGCAGGAGGGGCAAAGTAGGACCTCAGGGCTGTTCTAGGACACCGAGGTCCCAGGCTGTGAGGCCACCTGTGGAGCTTGGCATCCTGCCAACCCAGATCAATGGCACAGGTGCCTACCGGGAGCTGTGCAGCAGACCCCCTCTTTCTCAAGGAGCCTTCTCGGGACCAGCCTTCTGGACTGGCATTGGACAAGAGCTTCACAAATGTCCTCACAATTGCATCCATGGGCAAGAAATTCCACTTCTTGAATCTTTCTTAAAGAAAAAGCACAATGTTTAAATAAATAAATAAAACAATAAAATTAGACTCATTCCTGGAATGTTGCCAGGATATAGCTTACAAGATAGGACAACAAGCTCAAATTATAGGAGTGTATTTACTAAAAGAAAAAAAGAAAGAAAAGAATAGAACAGTCAGAAGATGGTCATATTCTAGAAGAGCTGTAGGAATAAGGGAATTAAAAACAATATGCTCCAAAACCCTTTAGAGAAGGTACGCTCGGGCTCCAGACCTTTGGCCTGGTTTTTTGGACAAAAGTGGTGAATTGGTCCTCTCTCCCTCTCTCTCTCCCTCTCTCTTTTTCCCTCTCTATGTCCTTCCCTCCATCCCTCTATCCATCCCTTTCTCTCTCTCTCTCCCTCTCTCTGTCTCTCCCTCCCTCCCTTTCTCCCTCTCTATCTCCCCCTTTCTCTCTCTCTCTCTCTCTCTCTCCCCCACTCTCCCCCGCCCCCTGTCTCCCTGCCTGCTTCTCTGTCCCCTCCCTGCATCCCATACACATCATGGTAGAAAGGCCCCTTAGGATCATCCCACATCCTCTGTGGCCATCCACACCTGCCAACCTGCCCTCTGATCTGTATACTGTCCTGGTTTATTCTGCCCACCTGAAAAAGCTCGGCCATGCAGGTAGAAGATGCTGCTGTTCTATTTCCATGATGCCAAATGCCTAGAAATTAAGAGGAAAACCCATTCACCAAAAAAATGGGATTTTATGGAGAATCTTAGCATTTACTTCTGTTATCCTCCTTTTTTTTCTTTTGTTTAGGTCTGTGTCCTGGGAAGCTCTGGGATGAACATGACTCCTGAGCACAGACGCCGCCCTCACAGAGGTTCGTGTATGCTCGGCTTCATCCGCGGAACTTTACACTCACACTTGACTCACCCACTTTATGTGTCTTTTTTTTTTTTTTTTTGGCCTGACTTTTAGAAAACCAATCTGAGAATAAAGTTTAAAAAGAGAGTTTCTGAACCCTTAACTGAGGTCAAAATCTTGGAGTGAAAGCCAAAGATGCAGTGTCCAAGGAGTCAGGGGAATGGGGGCATCTTCGAACCCAGAATCAGTCAGCAGTGGGGAGAAAACAAGGGCTTCTATGTGCGGCTCCCTGATGAGCACTCGGAAAGCAAATGCATTTCAGTCCAGAAGAAGGTCAAGTGAGGAAATGACCTAAATGGGGCTTATTCCTTGCCCAGCCCTGAGAATAAGCTGGAGTCCCCAGGCAGGAGAGGGAGGGCCAGGCCCCATAAGCCTCTCACCATGGAAAACGATGATGGGCCAGGAAGCTGCAGAGTGAGTCGACCTTCTTGCCCTCTCTGCAGAGGCCTGGCCCTTGTGAGTGAACCCCCTCACTCCCTCTTATTATTTAGTCTTGCTACTGTTGGCATATTAAAGTTGGTGATCATTTGGAACATGAGTGCTAAACTGAATTTTGTTAATTCTAATAATTTATCAGAGCATTTTTATATTTCTAGGAAACAGAATTATACATTATCCTCAGAATTTTTTTATCTTTCTTGTTAATAATAACAGTCCTTCAGTCGTCCTGCCTTCCCACTGGGTGTGAGTGCATCTCTGCTAATGTGGGGCATGAGAATGGATGCCAGAGGCAGAGCAAGCAGCTCAGAGGCCATAGCAGCTATTTATTTTTTTGTTTATTTATTTATTTATTTTGAGATGGAGTCTCACTCTGTTGCCCAGGCTGAAGTGCAATGGCATGATCTCAGCTCACTGCAACCTCCACCTCCTTGGTTCAAGCAATTCTCCTGCCTCAGCTTCCAGAGTAGCTGGGATTACAGGCACCCACCACCATGCCGGGCTAATTTTTGGTACTCTTAGTAGAGACGGAGTTTCACCATGTTGGCAAGGTTGGTCTTGAACCCCTGGCCTCGGGTGATTCACCCACCTTGGCCTCCTAAAGTGCTAAGATTACAGGCATGAGCCACCATGCCCGGCCCATTGTGGCATCTTAATCACAGAGTGAAGAAGGCCTGGACCCAGCGTGAAGATGATGAAAAGGGGGAAGAGCAGCTCTCTCACCTATAGTGCTGCCAGGCGCTTCCAACTTTCAACATAAGGGACACTAAATAGCTTTCCCAACGAAAACAACTGAGATGTTGGGTAAAACCTACAAAAATGCATCTTTGTAAGTGCATTACTGGGCTGGCATTGAAGGATGGAATCCACAGCAGTCGATAAGGAATTGGCGGGAACCAAAGTGGAATTTATTTTTCTGTTTAGACAGTTGCACAGAGGATGGGGCATCAGAAACAAAACCGGATGTCTCTCCAAAATGAGGTCAGAAATCTGACATCTTAGACTTAAAATAAAAGCCCACCTCAGAGCAGGAGCAGCAAGGAGAGCAGCTGTCCCTGCATTGGTGCTGGGTGGAGGGAAAACCACTGACCCTGAGAACCAATGAGAAACAGTCCTCCAGGAGTTCATGCTGGAAGACCTCGAGAGCATGGGTCAAATCGACGTGGCACCAGGCGGCTGCTAACTTCACCTCTACCCCATGTGAGTGAACATCTTTGCTGAAACAATGCAACCCTGTCCTCAAAATATCTCCCCACTTAAAATTCCAAGAAAGATAAGTCCCCGTGCAAAAAGTTACCAAACATAAGTAAACAAAGTACTGTGGATACATCCAATAATTCAAGAAACAAATTGAGCAGAGCCACAAAAATCCAAAATGTGGAAAAGATCAACTGCTGGCAAAGTATCCACTGCTGTTGCTCCCGTTAAGAGACTGTATTTCATAAAAAGCTAGACACGCCCCTCTGTGGCCTCACACTTGCCTTCTCAGGCATGTCTGCCCCAGAAATGCCTTTGCACTGCCTTCTCCAAGAGACACATACGGGGCAAGAATATTTAGGCAGTGATTGTAGACATAGAAAACACTTGAAAGCCACCCAAATACATCTCTATCAAGGAAAAAAGCTGGCATAGTCACATTGTGGAATATGATACAGCTGTGAAAATGAACTGCCGTTAGAAGCATCAGCAATGAAAAATTACAGTGAACAAAGGAAATTACTGAAAAATACACTGCTATTCCACATACAGTTCACAAACTATAACATATGACATGGCTGAATAATATACAGAGAAATGATATAACTTATGAAAAGCAAGACAAACATTAACACATTAGTCCTATGTCTGGGTGAAGAAGGGAGACCCAGGTGATGAAAGAAGGGTGCATTGTAGCCTTTCAAGACACTCGATGCTAATGCATGATGACAACAGCGCAATTATTAATCTATCAGATTATGCATTCAGTTTTGTTTGTTTGTTTGCTTTTGAGGCGGAGTTTTGCTCATGTAGCCCAGGCTAGAGTGTAATGGCACGATCTCGGCTCGCTGCAACTTCTATCTCCTGGGTTCAAACAACTCTCCCACCTCAGCCTCCCGAGTAGCTGGGATCACAGGTGCCTGCCATGATGCTCAGCTAACTTTTTGTATTTTTTTAGTAGAGACGGGTTTCACCACATTGGCCAGGCTGGTCTTAAACACCTGACCTCAAATGATCCACCCGCCTCAGCCTCCGAAAGTGCTGGGCTTACAGACATGAGCCACCGTGCCCAGCCAAATTTTATAGACTCTTAGGTGTCATATATTTCATAATTAAACATAAAAAACTAAATGTTTACTGTAGTTTGTAAATGAAAGAGCAATAAAAATTGTTGCAAGCTTTTAAACATCAAACCTGTTGTATAGCTCATAGTGACCCTCCTATTAAGCTGTGGTAAGCTCCAATTGGTATTTCATTGTTATTTTCTAAAAACTAGGTGAACAGATGAAAAACAGAATTCAGTTTTAAAACAAGATATTAAGATAATGTTACTGGTTGAAAGTGTCCAGGTTGTTGGTGCCTTGAACCAAGAATTGGACGCAATGCAAAAATGGAGCAAGGAAAGAATGAAGCAGCAAAGCAGACATTTACGGAAAATGAAAGCACGCTCCACAGGGTGAGAGCGCCTGAGCACAGGGGGCCCGTTACTGAAGTTTCTAGGGCTTAAATCCCCTCTCGAGGTTTCCATTGGTTACTTGGTGTGTACCCTACGTAAATGAAGAGGATGAAGTAAAATTACAAAGTCATGTACTCGGTGTAAGCCCTGTGTAAATGGAGAGGATATTTCTTGTCATACCGCAAGAGTTTCCATTTGATTTCGTTCTCGGAAGTCAAGGTGAATCGGCCTTATGTTCCTGCCTCCAGACCCTTTTCTCCTGCCTCCGTGGAATGGATGGCAGGACATGGAAAATGGTTTTGTCCAAATGACATGTCCCAGGGCACTGGCAGCTGAGGACAAGAGGGAACCAGTTGGTGTCACTGAGGAACGCTCACCCGTGTCTCCACACCGCACAGAACAAAGTGAGTGTCCTTGTCCTGAACCCTCTGAAGTGAGTATCTCGCCTCAGGGCTTTCATGAAACCCTTTTTAGGAGAGGCTCCTTCTCTCTCCTTCTGCAGCCACAAGGCAGCAGGGATAGCCCCTCTCTCGCTGAAGTTCTTCTTAAAAAAACAAAGAGAATAAAATACTAGAATTAATGTAATGAATAATAAAATAATGAAAATGAAAGTATGTTTCACAGAAGCAGCTCTGGAATTTCATGTATTGGTGGCCTTAAAAGCATAAAATGGGCCTATAGGCCTGGCGGGGTGGCTCATGCCTGTAATCCCAGCACTTTGGGAGTCTGAGGCAGGTGGATCACGAGGTCAGGAGATCGAGACCATCCTGGCTAACACAGTGAAACACCGTCTCTACTAAAAATACAAAAAATTAGCCATACATGGTGATGGGGCCCTGTAGTCCCAGCTACTCGGGAGGCTGAGGCAGGAGAATGGCGTGAACCCGGGAGGCCGAGCTTGTAGTGAGCCGATATCGCTTCACTGCACTCCAGCCTGGGCAACAGAACAAGACTCTGTCTAAAAAAAAAAAAAAGAAAAAAGAAAATGGGCCTATAGAGCTCCATTTAATGGCAAAAAATTAAGGAAAGAATAAAAAGACTCTGCTAATAATGGTGACGTGAGCTGCTCATATTGTCATTTTCTCTGGGACCTAATATTGGGGAGGAGGTGGGACCACCTGCCACCAGGCTCCAGGTGATTTTCGGGCTCTTCCCCCAAATCACTGCAGCCTCTTCCCTGCTGGTCCCTTGATCCTGCTGCTGTGCCGGGCGTCCTGAGTGGCAGGAGGCACCTCGGCAGCTTCCAGTGGGATAGGCCTGCGGCATTCTGAGCCTGAATGTCCTGATCACTAGGAAGTAAGGAGACATAAGCAGGAAGGGTTCAGGGATGGAGCGGCCGCTTCTCAGGGATCAGTCTCGGGCCCGAGCTGAGAAGAATCCCCTTTCAGGACGATGGCTCCAGGCTGAGGTCAACGCTGTTTCTGTGCGTTATGATGACTGACCTGCATCCACAGGGAAGCGTATCCGGGCTCCTTTTTCCCAGGCAATGTTGGGAATACCTTGAAATGGGCACTGGTGGATTTCAATTCCAGCCTTCCAGAAGCCACTCCAAATGGAAATGGAGCTAACGGATGCAGGTGGAGTAAGTAAACAACTTTAGGTCCCAAACAACAATTTTCACACACAATATAGTGTACAGGGAAAAATAAAGCCTTGGGACCCCAACTCACAGCCAAAACGGAAAAAAATCATTAAGTTGGAAGCTGAATCATGCAAGAAACTGCCTTTCCTTTTGTTCCTAAGCAGATAGTTACAGATAGCTACATCTCCACAGGAAGCTGGTCTATGTTCACCTTATCTTATATAAAGGCTTATGTAGAGGACTGATTTACCGCATGTGAGATGAAGACGTAACTGATCCTTCCCCATCTGCTCTCTTTCTCTTGCAACCTGAGGAAGACCACAGGTTCCCTCTCTCCCCTCCTGCCCACCATTTTCCTCCAGCCCACCCTTCCCCTCCAGCCCACCCTTCCCTCCTGCCCACTCTTTTCCTCCAGCCCAGCCTTCCTCTCCAGCCCAGCCTTCTCCTCCAGCCCGCCTGGAAGAGGAAGAGGTCTGCAGCTTACATCAGAATCTCGAAGTTGACACCCAAAAAAGGTAAAAGATCCTGCGGGATGCTGGCATATACAACTAATGAGATAACGCTCTGGGTGTACATCCTAGCATACAGGAAGAGCATTCTTGTTCATGGCGGTGGTTTCAAATATTTCAGTGAGTTTTCCCTTGAATGCCTCAGTTGGGAGCCACTTCAGTTCAGCGCAGGAAGCAAGGGAGCTTCAAGGACTGGTAGTTATGAATTCAAGCTTATACACAGCGACAGATCACAGGTCTGTGGAAGATACTGGTCAATCAATATACAGAGGTAGCATTCCATAACTGAAGCATAGGGCATATCTGACTTCATCTGACAAGGCTAAAATCATGATTGTTTTTCTAACTGGGAAATTTATGTAACTTATTTGCCAATAAACAACCATCTCTCTCTCCCCATTTTCTGACATAACGCTAGTCGTTAGAGAAATGTTCCGATGATGTTCATGAAAGAACAAACCAGTGTCTTCCGCTTTAATACCACCTATTTCACACATATGACTCTTGCTGCTTCCATGTGACACTAAAAATATCGGGAGTGCCAGGAAGTCTCTTTAATCATCGTTCTCCAACGTGCTCAGGAGATGAAGTCATTCTGTGAAGTGGACTTCAGTTGACACCACTGAGAAAACGTCCTAGAGAAAGTAAAACTTGTAGTGGCCTCATACTTTACAGAAATAATCCAACTTCTTTCTTTCATTTCTCTCCGGTTTTTGGACATGAATTTTAATTGGTTCAGGGTGACCTGTTTCTGCATCAAAGTCTTGGAAAGCTTCCATCTGTTTTTATATTATATTATATTATATTATATTATATTATATTATATTATATTATATTATATTATTTAGAAATAGAGTCTCACTGTGTCACTCAGGCCAAAGTGTAGTGGTATGATCACGGCTCACTGCAGTCTCAACCTCCCAGGCTCGAGCCAATCCTCAGGCCTCCACCACCTGAGTAGCTGGGACTGCAGGTGTGCCACCATGTCCTGCTAACGTTTTATTTTTATTTTTTTATTTTTTGTAGAGACAGGATCTCGTTATGTGGCCAAAGCGGGTCTCAAACTCCTGGTCTCAAGCAATCCTTGTGTCAGCCTCCTAAAGTGCTGAGATTATAGACATGAGCCATGGCACGCAGCTGATTTATTAGTTTATTTTCTCAGAACTCTATGCAACCTGATTCTTAATACATAAGGAGAGAGAAGCCAGTCAAAAGTGGAAGTAGTTGCACACAATGAAAGTGTCATTTGGCACTTAGACAAGAGAGGCGGATTATAAAAATGAAAGATCTACATGTCGCAATTGGCTGTGGGCTTGGACTCCAGCACTTTTTATTTTTATTTTTTTAGGAGATAGTGTCTCACTCTCTTACTCAAGCTGGAGTGCAGTGATATAATCATAGCTCACTGTTATCTCAAACTCCTGAGTTCAAGTGATCCTCCTGCCTCGACCTCCCAAGTACCTGGGACTACAGATGTGCCATCGCTCCAGGTAATTTTTTTTTTTTTGAATTTTTGTAGAGACGAGGTCTCCCTGTGTTGCCCAGGCTAGTCTCAAACATGTGACCTCAAGCAATCGTTCCCCCTTGGCCTCTAAAGCACTGGGGTTATAGGTGTGAGTCACTGTACCCGGCCAAGAAACCAACCCCACCTGTTTTCTATATGAAGTTTAGCATCTAGATACGAAGCAAAATAAGTTTTCAAGATCAAGGAGTCTGAAGGGAAGCTGCTGGGAGGGGAATGGGCTCAAGGCAGCGTTTTCTGGTCTACAGTTTTGCTTATTCTTGGACTTTCCAAAGTCCTGAAAGAAGCAGAAGGAAAGTGAGAAGAGAGGAAGAGGCAGGAGGAAAGGAGGAGGGCTGCACCTCTGCGGTTGCAGATTAGCCCAAGCCGGCTCAGTGGCTGGGAAGGAAGGGAGGAAACCCCCAAGGCCGAAGGTGGAGTCAGAGTCCTGGGTCCAGCAGAGACTGGACAGGGGGAGGGTGCCGGGAGCCAAAGACCTTCCTGCTAGCACTGCAACCTCTTAAACTGCTTAGGCTTTTATCTAAATTTGATATGTCCGCATTTTGTAGACCTCCAAACCAAGTCACTCAGGGTAACCCAGACAGGAAGGGGAGGATGATAGGAGAAGGTGCCCCACCTGATGATGCCCTTCTGGCTTTTATCCATTCCTGGGAATGACTCTTTCTCCAACTCGGGGGATACCCCTATGGGAGAATACAGTGGCGTGGACCAGCAGTGGAGAATTCCAAGTCCAAAAAACGATTGGCATTTTCAAGGAAAGTAAGAAATCATCCTGCATATATGAAATATTGGGGAAAAGGTTGTTACTAATAATTCTCAAGCGACCACTCTGGTGAGACTAGGTTTCTCTGGGGATGTGTGGAGCAGGGTGTATGTATCGAGTGAGCACATCCCACCCTTCAGACTCCTTCAGCTCCTGTCTACTGTAGCAGTCAGAGGGCAACTCCTGTCCTCATCTCCTCTGAGCGACCCACTCACTCATTCACTCACTCATTCATTCACTCGTTAACTCATTCACTCACTCACTCATTCACTCATTCACTCCTTCACTCGCTCACTCACTCATTCACTCACCCTTTTACTCACTTGCTCATTCATTTACTCATTCACTCACTCATTCACTGACCCATTCACTCACTCACTCACTCATTCACTCACCCATTCATTCACTCATTCATTCCCTCATTCACTCACTCAGTCATTCCCTAACTCACCCTTTCACTCACTCACCCATTCACTCATTCACTCACTCATTCACTCACTCACTCATTTCCTCATTCATTCACTCAATCATTCACTCACTCAAATCATTCACTCATTCACTCACTCATTCACCTCTTCACTCACTCATTCACTCATCCTTTACTCACACACTCACTCATTTATTGACTCATTCACTCACTCGTTCATTCACTCACTCAATTCTTCACTCCCTCATTCACTTGTTCGCTCACTGACTCATTCACTCACTCTTTCCCTCACCCATTCACTCACTCACCCACTCATCTGTTCACTCACTCATTCACCCACTCACCCATTCACTAAGTCACTCATTCATTCACTCACTCACTCACTCATCACTCATTTATTCCCTCGGTCACTCACTCATTCACTCACTTATTCACTTGCTTATTCACTCACTCATTCACTAAGACGCTCATTCATTCACTTACTCACTTATTCACTCACCCATTCACTCACTCACTCATTCACTCATTGACTCCCTTGGCAATTCATTCACCCACTCACGGTCACTCATTCAGTCATTTACCCACTCACTCACTCATTTCTCCTTCCCTCATCCACTCACTCACTCATTCACTGACTGACTCACTCACTCACCCATTCACTCATTTACTCACTCATTTACTCCTTCACTCACTCACTCACTCACTCACTCACTCACTCACTCCCTCCTTCATTCATTCATTCAGCAGCACCCATGACAGGTTCACTCTGTCCTGGGCTCTGCTGTTGCCCTGGGACTGCAGCAGGGAATAGTCAAAGATCTCTGAATCCACGGCATTCAGAGTTCAGCCAGGGGACCTTTCGAGAAGCCCAGCAGATAGGTGAAATGCCCCATGTGTGACACTGACGAGGATGTTTTAAGAGCAGCAGGGAGGGAACAGGAGTGTGCATGGAGCCCAAAATTTCTAAGAGGGTGATCTGGGGAGGCCTCACCGTGCAGGAGACCTTGCAGGACAGACCTGTGGAAAGTGGGCAGAGTCGGTAGGGAGAGGAGGGCCTGGGTTGAGGAAAGAGCAGGCTAGGCCTGAGGTTGTCGGGTGCCTGCATGGGCCTCTGGGCAGCACCAGGATCTGAAGGGACCAGAGGACAGGCCAGTGTGGCTTGTGTGGGGTCTGTGACTCCGAGTCAGCAGAGAAGATGCCTGAATTACATCCTGATAGGTGCACCCTGACTTTGAAGCTGAGGACACCCGAGACATGGAGGTGGGGTGGAGGTTGGGGCAGAGCAGGGGATGAGGAGGGAGCCTGTTCCGGTCCAGGTCAAAGGTGGTGGCCTGGCCCTAGTGGCTCCAGATGCAATGAAGAGCCAATGGGGACTTTCCTGAG
Source organism: Macaca mulatta (assembly GCF_049350105.2). Classification (NCBI taxonomy): domain Eukaryota; kingdom Metazoa; phylum Chordata; class Mammalia; order Primates; family Cercopithecidae; genus Macaca; species Macaca mulatta. Next base: position 364,540 of record NC_133416.1, on the reverse strand, counting down.
GGACTTAGATGCCAGGGTGGAAGAGCACTGCAAGGCTTCAGCCTGAGCCCCTGGGAGGATGGAGTCACCAGGAGCTGAGGTAAGGAAGATTGAGCGATGGGGGGTTGTGTGGGGGGTGCAGAGGCCTGAGCTCAGTTTGGCCCCTGCAGATTTGAGATGCCCACTCCATGCACAGGCCGAGACAGCAGAGAAGGGGAAGAGGCTGCAGCTCAGGTAGCCCTGGGATGTGCAGCCCCACATGCTGGGGCACTGGGTCATGGTGTCCTCATGGCTGGGAGCTGCTTCCCTCCTGGGATGCCAGAACTCCTTTAGGGCACATCGGCAACTCCTGCGCTCACCACTGAGGGGAAGTGGGAAGGGCAGCTGTCCCTATGCATGTTCTCCTTCACCTTGTCCTAGGCAGGTCCCAGGCAGCACCACCCTCCCAAGTGGCTCCCCTTGGCCGCTGTCTCTAGTGTTCACAGCCAGACCCTAGAAGAGGGCTGGACTCAGCGGCTCACTTCTGATGAATAGAACCAGGCAAAAGAGATGGTGGTCTCTCCTGAGATTGGATTGGGAGGAGCTGAGGTTCTGTCCACTGGAACTCTCCCCCTGGCTCTTGGTAGGTGCTAGTTCTGGCAAAGCCAGTCACCCGCCCAGGGCAGAGGGCAACCTGAAGCTGATGCCACAGAGAGACTGGGGCCTTCAGTCCAACAGCCTGCAAGCAACAGAATCCTGCCAGCAACACAGAAGTGAGCATGGAAGCAGCTCCTCCCCTGATGAGCCTGAGCCTTCAGAAGACACAGCAGCCCTAGGCAGACACCTGCTGCAGCCCTGGAGAGCCCCTGGGGCAGAGGGCCCAGTGAAGCCTGCCTGAACTCCTGGCCCAAGGAGTAATCACTCCTGGGGTATAAGTGTGTGCTGGTGTGGGCCTTTGGAGTAATCTGTCAAGGGACAATAAAGAACAAGCACACACCTCAGGTCCTACTGGGTAGAAGCTGTACGGTCAGCACGGCATGTAATATCTTCCTCTTGAATTAGAAGATTCATTGCTAAGGCCAAAGTTAAAAAAAAACAAAAACAAAAACCTCTAGTTGTAGCAACATTGAAATACATGACTTTCAAAAAAAAAAAAAAAAGCCATAGCTATTCTTTTCCATCTTTGCTACAGGTATATATTAATATATGTTAATTCCCTGACTGACTGAGCAATGGGCCAAACTCATAAGAACAGATGTGTGAGGACCGTCAGTGACCACCCTGACCCTAGCCCTTATACACAGACAAACTTTTGAACATAATCCGTAACCTTGGGGGTCTTGACACTCTAAATTTTATTGTTTTTCATTAGCTATTTCTATTCCCTAAACAATACCTGTTCATCGCAGAGAAAAATGGCATTGCCTATACTAAGCAAAAGAAAGGAAATAAAATGCTCAGAAACATTTACATATGTATGCAGACTCACACACACACACACACACACACACACACACACACACACACACGCACACACTCACACACAGGCTCGCACTGCGTCTAGGCCTGCCTTTTCACTTATTTGTATGTCCTGAACATATTTCCATGTCAGTAGACACATATCTTTGTAGCGGTAACAGCAACTAAATATTATTGCAGCGCATATTTTTACCATCATTTATTTAACTCATCATGTTTGAACTGTTAGGTTGTATCTATCATTTTCTGTATTACAGACAATTTGATGACAAATGACCAATCCCCTAATGTTCAATATAAAAATATCAATTGTATAAGGAGATAACGGGTATTTGGCTAAAATAAAATTCAGTGTGGCCCACCTTCTCCACATGTAACATGCTCTAAAAAGGCATGAATAATTAAATTAGCCCTTCTATTCTCCAGCACAGATCCTGAGCCCAACTGTGGGTGCAGGTGCTTAGAGCCTCGGTCTGCTCTTCTGCCCGCCAGAAGGCAAAGGCCACTCAACTGCCACCTTAAGACAGCCAGGATTCGCCTCTCCCTTTTAATTAATAGAATAATGCTCAGGTTCACTGCATGAGAGCAGCGCTCTCTGACTTTGCATTCATCAGGATAACCTAGGTGGTTTGTTTAAAACTACACATTTCCTGGCTGAGCTCCCAGAAACTGGACTTCAGTGGTTTAATGGGGGTGTGCATAGGACAGGTGATTCTGAGGACCACGAGGGGTTAGGAATTTCGCCGTTAATTCTGGCCAAGGGAGAGATTAGACCATCCAGCATTGTCTGCAGCATATATATTTTTTTCCTCTTTTGCAATGAATATTTGATGCTCAGCGGGATGAGCCCCAGGATGAGGCACACATCCAAGAAAAATCCATGCCTCTCCATCTTTTCCCCAGGATTGCCCTTTGGTGAGACTCTCCTTTGCGATTGCTTCACTTTCCCGGGTTCATAGAACAAACCTCTTCTTAGTCTCTTTTGTTGTTTCCTATCTGTTCAACAAACACCCACTGCGCAGGACCATCCTCCGGAAAGCCCTCGAGTGGGGCCGTTTGGGAGCCCTTCTTCGTGGGGTGAGCACTGAAGGAACCGGGATCCCATAAGCCCGTGCTTTTGTAGGGGCTGCTCCCTCTCCCATCGCAGGTAACTGGCACCAGGTTGCTAAGCTGTGGATGGGCAACTGGCACAGCGCTTTGGATGTGCGTATTTCAGCACGTGGAGTTGGCCGGTGAAGTCAGCCGAGGTCGGCACAGCGTACAGCAGCGCGCCTGTCCATAGGGAGGAAGGGTCGTCCCGCCTCCCCGCCAGGTCAGTCCCGTTGCGCCTCCTCCTGTCCCACTCTGACTTTCGCGCGCCCAGGCGTCTCTGAGGGTAGCGCCCCGATACTCTCCCCCACCCCAAGGATTCTTCTCCCCACGGGACGGGCTGGGGGCCCGGGAGCGCCACAGACCCCGTGGACCCGGGAAATCGCAGCTTCGTCATAGCTAAGCTCGCCGCGCTCAGCTTTTCCCACCACCTGGAGGATCCACTCTCCGTGCGTCCTTCCCGACCTCAGGCTGCAGAGAAAACGTGGGGGCGGGGATCGAGGAAGCCGCGCGCAGAGGCTCCTAGCGCAGCCCCAGGAGGAATCCTGCCGCCACCAAGAAGCTGTGCGCGCGGCCGGGCTCGGCGCTGACAACAGCCGGATCTACCGGGCCTGCCGCGAGCCTCCGCGTCCAGGTGGGGTCTCCGCGCCCCAATTCCACCCCGCCCCGCCATCGGCGCTCCCCGCAAGTGCGGGGTTTCCACCGGCCCCGGCGTTCGCGCCCACTCACGGTCTCCCTTGCCCCCCCGCCCCCGGGAGATGCTCCCGGCGTTCTATTCCGCCCTGCCTTGGCCCGCCCAGCGAACGATGTGACCCCGCCCCCTTGCGGTCTCCCCTCCCCCGGTCGCTGCCCCTGCCCCCACCTGTGGCGCTCCGGGCATCTCTAAAGGCCCCAACCAGAGTCCTCCAACCCACCCGCGAGGCTAGCGCACCGGCAACGCGGCCCCACCCCCAGGGACTCCGCCCACTTGTGGTGCTACCCCCGCCTCCGCGACCTCACCCACCTCTAGCGCGGCAGCCACCTACGACGACCCCCGCGTAGGTCCTCCTGCCCACACCCGCCCCCGGCCAGCCCCTGCCCCTTTCTCTGCCCCTTTCCCTGCCCCTGCCCCTGCCCCTAGCCGCGCCCCCACCCCCGCAGCCCCTCCTGTGCGCTTGGGCCCCGCCCGTCAAGGCCCTTTGACGCTAGGGCCGGGCGGGGGCGCGGGCGGGGCAACGTTTCCGAGTCGGGCGCGCGCCGGCAGGGTCTCCATTGCCTGCTGCGCACCCGGACTAGCGGCTGCCCTCGGCCTCCTCGCCTTGGACGCGGACGACTCCCGGGCCCCCAAGGGCTCCTTGCGGAAGTTCCTGGAGCAGCTCTCCGGGGCCGGCAAGGCCATCGGCGTGCTGACCAGCGGGGGACATGCTCAAGGTGCGCGCCCCCCTCCGGGCGGCGAGGGAGGGACGGACGGAGAAGGGGAGAAGAGGGAGAAGGGGAGAACAGGGGAAGGGGATGGGGGAACCGGGCAGAAGAGGGGGAAGCGATGGAAGGACCCGGGGAAAGGTGGGGAAGCGATGGGAAGAACTGGGGAGAAGAGCGGGGAAGCGATGGGAAGAACTGGGGAGAAGCCCGTGCCCGGGAGCGACAGGGGTACCTGCGGGGCGGCGGGAGCCGGCAAGGCAGCCCCGGGGTCCTTGCCGGGTGGGGCGGAGGAGGAAGGAACATGGCGGTAGGAACCTCCATTCGGAAAATAGTGAGCTTTCCACCCTCTCCGGTTTATGTTTTAAATTGAGCCTGGTAGAGGGGGTCGCCTGGAACACCTTCCGGGGTCGTTCTGCCTCTGAGCTGTAGGATGGGGCCGGGCTTCCCCTCCGAATCCTGGGTACAGCGCGATCACTTCTTAAGTTGCCCCCGCCCCCCAACTCCGCCCCACGCCATCCCCCAGCATGTCGAGGAAGAAACGGCCGGATCCCGGCGGGCCTCCTGTCGCCTCGGGCCCCCCGCGGCGTGGGCGGGGTCCCGGCTGCTGCAATGCGGGAAACGGCAGGGGTGCTCTGGGTTCCCGCTTGGCGTCTCCGAGGCAGTCCGGCAGCCCCTCGCGTTTCCGCTGGAAGATTTTAAAAAAGGGTTTCCTGCGCTCGCATGTGCTGTCGCCTTCCGGCTCGTGACAAAACCGAAAACTAAAATGGGTCCCAGGCCCTCCCCGCCAGCCTCCGCGGACGGGAAGGACCAGGAAGCGGGGACTCCGGGACGTCAGCGGCGCCGCAGCGCGGGCTCTGGGCTTCCCCTGTCCTGTAATGTGGAAAGGGCTCTCCAGGAGGGGCCGAGCCTGGGCCCACGACGCAGGCGCTCCGGGAGGACATTTAACATTGAAGAGCGAGAGGTGGTGGAGACTGCACTCCCCAGGCCCCGGGTGCACGTAGGGGCACCGGTGCCCGGGTTCAGGAGGGTGAGGCCTTCTTGGCCAGGTAGCCTTGTTAAATCTATCTGAAAATCACAGATAACTAAGTATCAAGTCGTCACAGATCATTTTAGTATCCTGAATGAGATGGCTACGGAAAACATGAAAACGTCGTTACTGGTTACGTGCATGATGCATCCAAAACATTGTTACCTGCACAGTGGCAGCACTGATATTTGTGGGCTTTTGAACGTGTGGACTGGAGTGTTAAGAGCCCTTCAGAGTTATGACAGTAGTTTGATTTGAATGTTCTTTTCTTGGCGAATAAATGCTGTACATTGAATTTACCCAGGAAACTAGGAAGGTGAACCCACACGAAGGACACAGGCCTGTGGGCTGCTCCAGGCGCCCTTAGGGCGTTGCAGGGCGTGAGCCATGCGCTTCCTGCTCAGCCTCCTGAGAGCCGTGACGGCGTCTCTGTTCTGCCTCACACTGGACCCGCTAGTTTCATATTCTTGTTATGGTTCCGAGGCTACAAGCGGTTGGATTCTGTGAGACACTCTCTGTCTTCCTCCTCCGGCTGCTTTCAAATGGGTCGTCTTTTTTTAGAACTGATTTTTTAAGCAGTGATTGATGGGGTGAGTTGTAGTGCTGTCCTGAACTGCAGAGGGAGCGCATTGAGGAACCTGGGTTTTGATGCTGTGCACATCAGCTGAGTCACCAGCCCGGGGCCCTGTCAGTCCCATTATTAAGCTCATTTCTTGCTCTTGTCATCGTTACTCAGACGCCTTAAAAAAAAAAGCAAACTCCTGCTTGCCGTCACTGGCTGAGTTTGGCAAATGGGTGTTTACCCTGGAAAGAGGGGCATTTTGTCCTCTGGAACGTCTAAGGCGCCCTTTGGTGAGGTGGTCTGTTTCTGACCACTCTATCCCGTGGGCGTCCTTCCTGCTTCCACCTTCCCTTTCCGAACGCCTCCGCCTCCAGGGCTTTAACTTTCCTTCTGTGTGTGTGCCACGCAGAGGTTATGACTGTTGTGCCAGTGCCCTGTTTTTTCTCTTTCTTTCTTTCTTTCTTTCTTTCTTTCTTTCTTTCTTTCTTTCTTTCTTTCTTTCTTTCTTTCTTTCTTTCTTTCTTTCTTTTCTTTTCTTTTCTTTTCTTTTCTTTTCTTTTCTTTTCTTTTTTTTGTTGAGGGCCCAAAACTTGCTGCATCTCAAAAGAAGCAATTGCATCCATTTGTTCGCGATGAGCATAAACTGCTCTTTAAGGGAGACTAATTGGTAAACCCGGCTGCTGTGGGTAGAAAGACAGAGGTGGCCGCGGAAGCAGGGCTCTGCCTCTTGGAAGCCTGCACAACCTTCCTGCTTTCTTTCTTCAATATCCGCGGCGGGGGGGGGGGGGTGGTTAATTTTAATAAGCCCTGGAAACCAACAAAGCAGGAAAGTGCTAAGACATTGAGGTGTGAGATTTAAAATGACAACCAGCAGCCTCTCATTCTTCCTTCACTGAGGAAGGAAGGAACCAGTTGCCTCTTCGTTTTGGGGCTGCAGGGTATGTTTGGCAGAGACACTGGCCCTTTGTGCTGTGTGACTCATGAATTGAGATAGTTCTTTACTAAGTGTTTTGTGCAGTAGGTATGAAAATGGGGAAAGAGGGAGCACTGTCCGGGGTGGAGAGGCGTGGAGAGACGCTGTGATACATAGCGAGTCCTTTTTTTCTGGGCTCCTGGTTTTCAATCTTTTTCTTCTTTTTTTCCTAACAGCTTGAAAGATGATTTTTGTGTCTTAATTAAAAGATTGAAGACTGTGGGTCAGACCCAAACTAATTCCATTGGCATCAAAGAAAAGGATTCTTTACATATTTATCTATAGGCACAATTTATTTTTTTATTTTTTGCTGAATTATCTGGTTAGTCAAATCATACATTAGAGAAGTAATATTAAAAATTAAAAAATAAAAAATGTATCTGTAAACGTATCCCCCTTCCATTCCAGTCTTTGTCTCTGTGTAATTTTAGAACCTTGGGCCATGATGTACATAGAGTTTATATTCTTTTAATATCTTGCTACTTCATTGTTTTCATGTTTAATCTTTGGGTTGATGTATCACAGGTTACTTGACCGTTTCTTACAGGTGTTTGGTTTAGTTTTTTTTTTCCCTTAACGCTAATGTAAATTTGAGTGTTTGGATGGTAGTTTTAGCAGAATTTAAGGCAGAGTCTCAGTTAGGGTGATGGATCGATTTATAGTCCCTAGTTTGAGGAGAGAGGTGGCAATATGCCCTTTCTTCTAAAATTGATATGTTAAATCACAATGGACATTTACATGATTTTGAGCACTTGGGACTCCCCTGGGGTTCACTGGTATTGCACGGTCCGGGCTGGGGATCTTCTGCTGGAGAGGCCCCCAGCGTGCCCAGCGCAGGGTCCTGAGTGTGTTGCTGCAGGACAAGCTCTGGGCTTTGCCCTGCAGCGGCCGTCGCTCTGGGAAGAGCTGGCTGCTCCAGGAATGAGGCCTATGCTCTGAAGCTCACATTCAGCAGACCAGCAAAGGTCAGCACAGATTACCTTATATGAATCATTCATTTAACAAGCATTCATGGAATACACATTCCATGCAGTTGGAACTTAGAGTGGAAGGCCATCAGTTCACTGTTGTCTCAGCAGAACTTTGTCCCTGGGTCCCTGTTGAACTTAGAGTGGAAGGCCATCTGCTCACTATTGTCTGAGCAGAGCTTGGTCCCTGGGTCCCTGTTGAACTTAGAGTGGAAGGCCATCAACTCACTGTTGTCTGAGCAGAGCTTGGTCCCTGGGTCCCTGTTGAACTTAGAGTGGAAGGCCATCAGCTCACTGTTGTCTGAGCAGAGCTTGGTCTCTGGCTCCCTTTTGTAGCCTCCGCTCCTAGGAGGTGCACGGTGAGTGTTGGGGGACCCTCCACAGGCACAATTGTTGAACAAGGACCCCTCCCCAGGGTGTCAGCCCTAGGCCCTGAGCTCTGAAGAGGAGGAAGGCATTCCTGGGGCCATCTCCCCTTCTGGATACTGAGCTCTGCACAGAGAGAAACTCTTCCACATTCACTGCAGTGAAGTTCATACTTTAGAGACTGGGGCCTGCATTCCCCAGAATTTCCATGGCCACAGGTGGTGGCCGCACCATGCGACTGGTGTCTATGTTCCCTGGAATTTCCGTGGCCATAGATGGTGGCTGTACCATGTGACTGGGGTCTGCATTCCCTGGAATTTCCGTGACTGCAGGTGGTGGCTGCACCATGCGACTGGAGTCTGTGTTCCCCAGGATTTCTGTGACCACAGGTGGTAGCTGTACCATGTAACTGAGGGTCTGCGTTCCCCTGAATTTCCGTGGCCATAGGTGGTGGCTGTACCATGGGAATGAGGGTCTCTGTTCTCTGGAATTTCCATGGCCATAGGTAGTGGCTGTACCATGCGACTGGGGTCTGCGTTCTCCAGAATTTCTGTGGCTGCAGGCTGTGGCTGCACCATGCGACTGGGGTATGCATTCCTCGGAATTTCCGTGGCCATATATGGTGGCTGTACCATGTGACTGAGGGTCTGCATTCCTTGGAATTTCCATGGCCATAGATAGTGGCTGTACCATGTGTCTGAGGGTCTGCGTTCTCTGGAATTTCTGTGGCTGCAGATAGTGGCTGTACCATGTGACTGAGGGTCTGCATTCCTGGAATTTCTGTGGTCGCACATGGTGGCTGTACCATACAACTGGGGTCTACATTCCCTGGAATTTCCTTGGCCACAGGCGGTGGCTGCACCATGCATCAGGTCTTCTGTCTCAGGAGTTGGTGCCATTGTCTCTGTTATTCCCTCGCCTGACACACAGAGGCAGTTCCTGACTTTATCACTCCCAGGAAACACACAGGCATCTGTTTTGGATCCTTGTTTTATTTCCCCATCACCTTTCTCATCAAAGGGAAATTCACATCCCTCTAAAGCTGAAAATGGTGTGGGGCCCCCTGGTGGTCTTTCCAAGGCATTATCAGCAGGTAAATTAGATCATGTGGGCCAGTGTACCTGAAATGAAAACAGAAAGGTAAGTCGTGTCACTAAGCTTTGGTGGGAGATTCAGGGTCTTTGTTAGTGGCAGAATCATCCAAAGTAAGTTGTTTGTTCACTGCAGATCTAGATGGTTGGCTGTGTCAGGATTAAACTTAGCCAGTGTCGACAGAGTGTCGCTTAATCCTCACAGAAGCGTGTCAAGTACATTGAAGAATAGCTGCCAAGTCTGCTATTGTCGGGAGAGAGGCAGGTACGTCTCTCGCTTAGCCCAGTGCTGCAGGAGGCCAGGCTCACGTCAGGCTGTGCGTGTGAGTGGGTTGGATTTTTAGCACTCTGGGACGGTAAAGCACAAACATCTATTTTTAACTTGTGGGTGACCTTCTTCTGTGCTGCTTGAGTCTCTGTGGGCCTTTCTCTGTTTCCTTCCTGAGGAGTCTGTGCCAGGGTCTCAAGCGTTCTCTGGGCTGCACATCCGCGCCTGCCCAGTGAGGAGCCTCCTCCTGGTGGCTGTGGGACTGGGCTGGGCCCACACTGTCAGCATCGTCTGGGGTAAGCAAGCCCGTCCTTCCACACCTCAGTGTCCCCAGCTGTTGAACAGGGCTAATCAACTGACCGTCAGGATTAATGGGGATCAGATGCGCTCATCTCATAGCCCTGCTTGGTAAATAGCCACTTCCACTCTGTCCTCCAATGTGCTACTCTAGACTTTTTCTTTACCTCCATTTAGCCAGGTGATTCGAGGTGACAGTGACAGTGACTATCAAGAGGGATGTACAGAGGAAACCAGTGGAAGAGAGCTCGAGGAGCAGACATGGGCGCAGGGAGCACAGTGCGGGGAGCACGGCTGCAGGGAGCATAGGCATGGGGAGCACAGATAGGTGTAGGGAGCATGGGCGTGGAGAGGACGGGTGTGGGGAGCACGGGCGTGTGAAGCATGGGTGCGGGGAGCACGGGTGCTGGGAGCACAGGGCATGGAGAGCATGTGTGTACTTGCTCTGCTCTGACAGAGGCTGCCGAGCATGTACTCTGTGCTCAGATGGGTCAGAGCCTCAGTGCCTCTTTTTAAAAAAAAAAAAAAAAAAATCTTTTTTTAAAGATAGGACTTCTGTCTTCCTGGTGGCCCCTTTTAGTCGATACTCTTTTAAGCCTGCTTTTCCAGAGAAAAGCTAGGAAGGATGGCCTATATAGGTTCCAGTCTGGGCATATCTGGAAGAATGGGTCTTTTTTAGGTTTGAGTCTGGCGTACCTGGGGACATCTTTGAACCTCCACTCAGAGTCCCAGAACCACGTGTAGAGGCTCCCCAAATGTCTGCTGGGACTTTCCCCTCTGCTCGCGGATGATGAAGAGCAGAACCTCACCCTGCCACGACCTCTGGGGTCCTCCTTCCTGGAGGGCAGTGCCTTGGTGACCAGCGTGTGTAGGAGTCTGAGCTGGCACCTTCGGGCTATGCTGTGCAGCGGGGGCTCATGCCATGGGGCATTCTTGTGTTCTGCACCGGGACTGGTGACGTTGGGCATCCTCGTGCAGTGTGGACCACATGAGGTGCACATGAGCCAGACAGCTCCCGGAATTCGGAGCCTGGCTCTGTCTCAGGCCACCCACCTGTCTGTGGCATTTTTGAGGGATTGTGGGGACCCTATGAGTCTGTGTCCCCACCCTCACTGGCTGGACACCTGTGCCAGGCTGGAGTTTTATGTTTCACCATCCCCTGTTCCGAGTTGTGTGAATATTTATTTTCATTACCTACTCTCATGAGCTTTCCCTTTTTTTAAAAAAAAAAATCGGAGACAGACTTTGAAGTCCTCTGGCCCTACCGTTTGTGGACCTAATGGTATTGCAGAAATTATGACCTCAATTATGTATAATAACTGGGGCTACTTTAAAAGTCATGTAAAGGAACAAGGTGGAGTAGCCATTTCAAGCTGTACATCATGCTGGATTCTTAAGTGAACATTATCAGGCTTTCAACACGTTTTCTCTTTTTATTTACTTTGGAGAATATAACGGATGCTCAGAAGCTGTTGGGATTTAGTAAGAGGAAGTTATCCTTAAGAAGCTATTTAAGCAAGGGGACAGTTGGAGTAAACGTAAATTATGAACACACACCTATTCCAAACCAGAGAAATAAAAGCATCAACTGTACTGGGGTTGAAACTTGGGTGCTAGTGTGTCTTTCCTGCCCACAGTGACTGTGGCAGTGCTGTGGGCAGGAAATTCTGGAAAGAAGACTCGGTGCCAGTGGTAATTTTTGTGACGATTCATTTGCTTTCAGCTCAAGTGACTATAGTCTTACTTGCAAATGGCTAGGTCTCCACCAATGGACCACAACACTGACATAGGACACATGAGAAATGACCCTTGGGTTTTTAACAATTATTATTTTTAATGGACACATTATAGTACATATCCATGGGATACAGTATGATATTTCAATACATGTTTTTCGTGTGTAATTAGCAACTCAGGGTAATTAGCATGTCCATCATCTCAAACATTTGTCATTTCTTAATGCTGGGAATATTTAAAATCCTCTCTTCTAGCTGCTTGAAAATATACAATAAATTGTAAACTATAGTCACCCTACAAGGCTATAGCACACTAACCCTTATTTTTACTATCTAGATGTAATTTTGTATCCATTAGACAACCTCTCCCTTTCTGCCTTCCCGCCGCCCTTTCCTGTCTCTAGAAGCCACTGTTCTACCTTCCGAGGGTAGAATATCGTTTTCCTCATAGAGATCTTTAACCTTCTTGGTTAGATTTCTTCTGAGGTATTTTTATTTTTATTTTATATTTTTGTAGTTAAATGGGATTGCTTTCTTGATTTCTTTTTTCACTGGCTCATTGTTGGTCTATAGAAATGCTACTGATTTTTATATGTTGATTTTGTATTCTGTAACTTTACTGAATTTGTTTATCAGTTCAAAGAGATTTTTGCTGGAGTCTTTTTTTTTTTTTTAATATATAAGAGCACATTGTCTGAAAACAGACAATTAGAGTGCCTCCTTTCTACTTTGGGTGCCCTTGATTTCTTTCTCTTGCCTGACTGCTCTTGACTAGGACGTTCAGTGCTGTGTTGAATAGGCGTGGCACAAGTGGGCGTCCTTGTCTTGTTACAGATCTCAGAGAAAAAGCTCTTAGTGTTTCCCCATTCCCCATTATGTTAGCTGTGGGTTTGTCACATATGGCCTTTATTGTGTTGAGGTATTTTTCCTTCAGTGCCTCTTTTGTTGAGACTTTCTATCATGAAGCAGCGTTGAATTTTATCAAATGCTTTTTCTGTATCTATCGAAATGATATTATGGTTTTTGTCCTTAATTCTGTTGATGTGATGTAGCATGATTATTGATTTGTGTTTGTTCAGCAATCCTTGCATCCTGGGATAAATCCCACTTGATCATGGTGTATAATCTTTTTGATTTGCTGTTGGATTCAGTTTGTTAGTATTTTGTTGAGGATTTTTGCATCTGTGTTCATCAGGGATATTGACCTATAGTTTTCTCTTTTTATTGTGTCCTTGTCTTATTTTGGTATCAGGGTAATGCTGGTCTTGAAGAATGAACTTGGCAGGATTCCCTCCTCTTCAATACTTTTGGAATAGTTTGAGAAGAATTGAAACAAAAATGTGTAGAATTCAGCTGCGAAGTCACCTAGTTCTGGGCTTTTCTTTGTTGGGAGACTTTTTATTATTACTTAGTCATACATGTTACTCATTATTGGTCTGTTTTAGGATTTCCGTTTCTTCTTGGTTCCATCTTGGTAGGTTGTACGTGTCCGGGAATTTATCCATTTCTTCTAGGTTTTCCAATCTGTTGACATATAGTTGTTCAAAATAGTCTGTAATGATCCCTTGTATTTCTGTGGTATCAACTGTCATTCTCCTTTTCTGTTTCTAATTTTATTTCTTTCGGATTTCTTTTTGTTTGCTTAGTGTAGCTAATGGTTTGTCTATTTTATTTATCTTTTCAAAAAACCAACATTTTTTCTTCATTTTTATATTTGTTAGTTTCAAGTTTATTTAGTTCCTCTTTGATCTTTGTTATGTCTTTTCTTCTACCACTTTTGGATTTGATTTGTTCTTGCTCTTCTAGCTCATTGCAGTTCGTTGTTAGGTTGTTTATTTTAAATCTGTTTTTTAAATGTAGGAGTTTATTGTTATAAACTTTCCTCTTAATACTGCTTTTGCTGTATACCATAAACTTTGATATGTTGTGTTTCTGTTTTCATTTATTTCAAGAAATTTTTAAATTTCCTTCTTAATTTCTTCATTGACCCATTGGCTATTCAAGGGCATATTGTTTAATTTCTATGTATTTATACAGTTTTGAAAGTTCTCCTCGTTGTTGATTTTTTTTAAAATTAAACTTTGTGTTCTAGGGTACATGTTCACAATGTGCGGGTTTATTACATATGTATTCGCGTGCCAAGTTGGTATGCTGCACGCATTAACTCATCATTTACATTAGGTATATCTCCTAATGTTATCCCTCCCCCCTCCCTCCTCCCCCCTCCCCACAACAGGCCCCAGTGTGTGATGTTTCCTTTCCTGTGTCCAAGTGATCTCACTGTTCATTTCCCACCTATGAGTGAGAACATGCGGTGTTTAGTTTTCTGTCCTTGCGATAGTTTGCTGAGAATGATGGTTTCCAGCTGCATCCATGTCCCTACAAAGGACATGAACTCATCCTTTTTTATGGCTGCATAGTATACCATGGTGTATATGTGCCACATTTTCTTAATCCAGTCTGTCATTGATGGACATTTGGGTTAGTTCCAAGTCTTTGCTGTTGTGAATAGTGCCGCAATAAACATACGTGTGCATGTGTCTTTATAGCAGCATGATTTATAATCCTTTGGGTATATACCCAGTATTGGGATGGCTGGGTCAAATGGTATTTCTAGTACTAGATCCTTGAGGAATGACCACACTGTCTTCCACAATGGTTGAACTAGTTTACCGTCCCACCAACAGTGTAAAAGTGTTCCTATTTCTCCACATCCTCTCCAGCACCTGTTGTTTCCTGACTTTTTAATGATCACCATTCTAACTGGTGTGAGATGGTATCTCATTGTGGTTTTGATTTGCATTTCTCTGATGGCGAGTGATTATTGTAGCAGGACTAGCCTCAGACAAAACATGATGGGAGGCTACATGTATCAGCTAACAGAGCAAAACGTTTTACACTGCTTTCTCAAACAATGTCTGGAATTTACAGATAACACTAGTAGTTTTGGTCAGGGGTTAATATTTTTATTATTATTTTAACCACCAGGGCCAGGTGGTGGTGCCAAGGTCCTCTAGCTATTTATCTTCCTTCTGTTTCTTTCTAACTTTTTGTTTTCTCCCCCTTCTCCTGTCTTATAAACTAGGGAAAAGGGGAGACGGGGAAAAGCTGGGAAAGACAACAGGAGAAGTGGTGGTCTCATTCTATATTATGAGCATTTTTTCATGTCTCTATTGGCTGCATAAATGTCTTCTTTTGAGAAGTGTCTGTTCCTTGTTGTTGATTTATAGCTTTATTCTGTTAGAGTCTGAGAATATCCTAGATGTTATTTCAATTTTAGAAAAAATGTATTGAGAATTCTTTTGTAGCCTAACATGTGGTGGATTCTAGAGAATATTCCATGTGCTGAGAAGAATGTGCATTTTGTATCTGTTGGATGAAATGTTCTGTAAATGTCTGTTAGGTCCATTTGGTCTACACTGGACTTTAAATTTGATGTTTTGTTGTTATTTTTTGTCTAGATGACCTCCAGTACTGACAGTGGGATTTTGAAGCTCCTACTATTGTTGTGTTGGTGTCTCCCTGTCTCTCTCTATACATATATATGTATATATAAATTTATTTGAGACAGAGTTTTGCTCTTGTTGCCTAGGCTGGAGGGCAGAGGTGCAATCTCAACTCATTGCAACCTCCACCTCCTGAGTTCAAGTGATTCTCCTGCCTCAGCCTCCCAAGTAGCTGGGATTACAGGCATGTGCCACCATGCTGGGCTAATTTTTTGTATTAGTAGAGACAGGGTTTCACCATATTGGCCAGGCTGGTCTTAAACTCCTGACCTCAGGTGATCCACCTGCCTCCACATCCCTCCCAAAATGCTGGGATTATGGGCGTGAGGCACCGCGCCCGACCTCTCTCTCCATTTAGATCTACTAATATTTGCTTTATATATCTGAGTGCTTTGTTGTTGGGTGCACATATACTCGTAATTGTTATATCCTTTTGCTATTTTGATCTCTTTATTATATAATTACCTTTTTTTCTCCTTTTTACAGTTTTTGACTTAAATTGTGATTGATCTGAAATAAATATGGCTACTCTTGCTTACTTTTGATTTCCATTAATGTGGAATGTGTTTTTCCATCCCTTCACATTTAGTCTATGTGTGTCTTTGCAGCTGAACTGTGTTTTTTGTAGGCAGCATATAGTCGGTTTTTCTTGTTTTAAATTCATTCAGGCCGTCTCTATCTTTTAATTGGGAATCTTGGGATTATTTTGCTATTGATATCCCAGTCCAGACATTAAGATTTTCTCACTTAAGTCGCTTGTACACAAATTAATATGAAGAGGAAGTAGAGTTTTTCTTTTGTCCTTTTGAAGAGAGTGATGGATTATTATTTTGACTTCATGCAAGTGAGGGACTCACCATGCCTGTTGGGATTTTAGAATTTCTTTCCTGTTATTAGGAACAGCAATGATCTGTAATGGGTTCCTGGAATCATCCAGTGATGGTCTGAATATCTTAAAAGTTTCCTTTCATGTCTCATTTTCTATTTCTCCCCTAGTAGCCATGCACCCGGGGCAGGACATGGCCTTACATTTCCTTGGTTTCTTGATGATTTCTTAGGTTTAGTGTTTGACACAGTTAGGATTCTGGATAAAATCAGCCCTTCTGGGAAGTGTGTAAGTCAAACAAGGACTTTCTGGTGGCGTTATACAGGTTTCCCATGCCCCGTGAGTACAGGAATAGCCCCCTGGGGAAGGAGAATGGGCACATGATGGCAGGGAGCCATTCTTGGATGGTCCCATCGTTCTGCAGGAATTGTCATGCAGGAAGAAGAAGCACATGGCGACTGAGCTGGTAGTGATTCTGCTGATACTTTTGATCGTTATGATTTGCTCCTGAAAGGTGATGTGGGATGAACTGCAATATTTAGAATGCTGACATTCCTTGAAACAAAGATATAGAAAAAGGCTTATAATTGCATGATGCCTTGTAGTTTTCAGCTGCTCTCATGTGGATCCTTTTTCGTCCTTCTGAAATGCTTTCCCAGGAGAGAGCGTTGTTCTTCGTGTATAGATGAGGAGCCTGGGTTTCAAATGGTTAGGAATTCAGTGCACGCATTGGAATCTTTAGTTTCCTGGAACATTTTCTATTCAAGTATAGACCACATGGCCTCTAAAGGCTGGCTCATTCTTAACACCGCGAATGGGGATCCAGCCTCACCTCTGGGGTGGGTGGCAGGAACTCCACAGCCATCCTGGGTGCTCTGGGGTGGGGTGGCTGAGCTGTGGCAGCCCCTCCCAGCTGAGCAGCAAGGCTGGGGAAAGCTCATTCCATTCCCCTTGGTTCTAACCAGGTAGAGGCTTACACTGCACATTTCCTTAGCTGGGAACCTTTAGAACTTTACATTTAAATCTAGTCTGTGATCCAGGGGGTAGACACATGGGTATTCACTGTACAATTCCTACATTTTTTGTATATTTAAAAAAATTTTTTATGTGTCGTGGATGACAAAAGAAATGAGACCCCTTTGAGTTAGCTTTTCTGTACAGCATCTTCTAGAATCAGGAGGCTGGACAGGGTTTAGTTTCATCAGAAATCTGAATCTTTCTGGTCAAGAGACGGCACTATTAAGTTCTTGGTTGTGTGGTTTCTGGGAAAGAAATATTCTAAATGAGTTCCAGGAATCACCTCTGTGGGATTTCTACAGGAAAAGTGACCACTCTTGAAGCTTCGCTGTCACTAACAAGAATAATGGTGACGGTTTCTAAGCTGTCTCCAGCCAATCTTTAGTTCTTTTATGCAGAGTGCTTTTATTCCAAGTGAAGTGCCCTTCTGTTTAATAGTGACCTCCAGTTATTACAGGGATTGCAGCTGCATTTGATGGACGTGAACCTGCTCATCTCTGGCTCCCCAGCTTCGCCTCTGGGGTGCGTGGCAGGCGCTCCACAGCCATCCTGAGTGCTCTGGGGTGGGAAGTCTCTAGGGGGAGTGGACAGTGCATGGCCGGGACGTTCCTGTCCGACGTTCCACACTGGTGTATAGGCGTCTCTGCCCTGTTTCCTCCGTCCGTGCGTCTGTGGCGTTTCCTCTGTTCGTGCATCTGTGGACTGTTTTCTCCGTGTGTGCCTCTGTGGCACGTTTTCTCCGTCCATGCGTCTGTGGCGTTTCTTCCATCCGTGCGTCAGTGGCGTTTCTTTCGTCCCTGCGTCTGTGGCACTTTTCCTCCCTCCGTGCGTCTGTGGCACTTTTCTTCCCTCCATGCGTCTGTGGTGTTTCCTCCGTCCGTGCGTCTGTGGTGTTTTCTCCGTCTGTGGATCTGTGGCGTTTCCTCTGTGAGTCTGTGGCCTGTTTTCTCCATCCACGCTGAAGGCCGTCACTTCTCTCTAGTCACCACTTACTGATCGCTCCCTGTGTGCTGAGCCTGTGTCAGGCGTGTGGCGTGTGTCACCTGTGTGGCAGGGGTTTGCGTGACACACAGGGACACACGCTTGGGGAGCTGCAGTGATGGGGTCATAGCCACGCAGCTCAGCCCTCGGTCTGAGGGTCTTGGTGCCCACCCAGCTCTTCCCGAAGCAGCCTCGGGGCAGATCCCAGCTCTGCTTTCTCTCCTCGAGGTACCTCATGAGGTAAACTAAGCAAATCGAAAGTAGGAAACAGTTGTGAAATGAGGCCTGGGTTCAAGTGTGTGTGTTCATTTCTCTTTACATGTTTACTTCACGTACCCCCAATGATATACTTTCCAGCTGGTATAACAATTAATTACCAGCCATTACTGGTACAAAATTCCAGGAAGGATATTTGAGGAGGGCATAGTCTCAAAAACATGCTTGATTTTCACAGTTGTGATTTGCATGATAAAGCTCTCAGGACTGTGACTTTCTTTTGTTATCTTATTTTTATTTTTAGACCCTTGGGAGGAAGTTATTTAGTGATTACTTATAATTGTGAAAATAATGTAATGATTACAGAATCTCATTAGAATAAATACTATATTTTCTGTTCCTTATGTCAATGAAATCATCTTAATCCAGGCCGATGTTGGCAGGAATTGTCACGTTTAAAATGGGTAAGATATTTATGTGATGTGACGACCTCCCGTATCGTCTCTGGAACATATCAGAACTTTCATCTCAATTCTCACTTGTTGACACCCTACCTTGTTTTGTAATTATTCTTGTTTGCATCAGAATTTTGAATCCACGTACCTGAGATGATACTTACGTATGCATGTACGCATGCATGTGTGTGCATGTGTGTATGCGTGTGTATGTGCGTGTCCACGTGTCCATGTGCACGTGTATATGCATGTATGTGTGTGCATGTGTACGTGTGTATATGAGTGTACGTGTATGTGCATATGCGTGTGTATGCATGTATGTGTATATGTGTGCATGCATGTGTGCTCATGCACACATGTGTATGTGTGTATGTGTATGCACATATGTACACGCGTGTGTACATGTATAGGTACGTGTATGCATGTGTATGCATCTGTGTGCACACAGATATACCTTTTCCTTTCATACAGGCTGTTTTGAGTATTGCTGTTAGGCAGTGACAACTTTCTGTTTCCTCAGTCAGAAAATGGGTAGCTCATCATTAATAAAGATGAGCATTCAACATCAAGAATAACTAAATACAAATGAAATTATCATATTAAATAAATAAATTCCAAAACAAAGGCAATGTTGTGTACTATGTGTTCACATTGAACTTTCTTATAAAAATTGGTGTGAATGTTTCCCACTTATTGGAAATCACATGACTAGTTTAAGCCAAAACGTGGAATATTAATTAATTCTGTTTTCAGATCACTTTTGCATATTTATGATTGATCTGTTCTGCTGTTCTGGAAGCTCTGAAAACCACTCTGTCTTACTCTAGCTGGTGCCACGGTTGTGAGAATTCAGGGAAACAAGGTGTTTGCCAGTTTAAGTATTTTAGATCTCAAACTGCCTCTTTTCTGCATCATAAACCAGTCTTAAAGACAGACATAGTGTGACTTGTAGTGGATTATGTCAGTTTTATTTTCTGTGGCTGAATCATCACTCTACATTGTGAATTAATGTTATTTTTCAGATCGTCTTTATAACACAGGGAGGTTCTCCAGTGTTGAGTGCAGGTTCAGTGAAAGTACTAACACTGTTACTACGGACTTAAACAGACTTGTTTTCTGGGGTGATAACCTTGGAGTCAGACATTCAGTGTCCGCCCATCTCTTGGTTCCGAGTTCTCGGTCCCCTCCCGCTCTCCTCTCCCTGTACCCTTACTACTGTCTTACCTTCTTTTTGACTCCTAGGCCCTCGGAAGATGGTGTGTTGGGGGCAGGTGCCTGCTGTGAATCTTTGATAACTTTGGGAGAGAACTTTTTCTTTGGAGCAAGACCCCTCTCAATAAACTTTCAGTAGCCTGAGTATCATCTGTTGTGTGAACTATTTGTGGAAAATGTTCAGCATTTTTCCTTGGATTTTGACTGATCTTTCTCCACCTGCCAGTTTCTTCTCAGTTTGCCATGTCTGTACCCTCACCAACCCGTTCCAGCCTGGTTACGTGTAAAGTATTTGAAGCAGAGCTCTGCAGATGAGAGAGTGTGTGTCACCCCCCGAGTTCCCTTCCTGGCCTCTGAGTGTCGGTTGTGTTTTGTTCTGAGGGACGACTCTGAGGCTCCTGGCCCCTGTTTTGGAGCACCCCACAGCAAAGTGGGTGTAAAATGAAAAATGGGTTTATGCTGTATTATTATAATTCATAGAGTAGATGATAAAAATGCTTGAATCTGAACAGCAACTGAAAATGAGGACATGGTACCAGTTTGGATGTTGGACGACTTTCTTGAAAAAAGTTTTCATCAAATTTAGAAACTGTGAGTGTGCTGTTTTCTATTTCATACTTAGAATCTGTATAGTGTGTGTTGTATGAATGTGTTGTATGAGTGTGTTGTGTTGTATGTGAGTTGCATGGGTTGTATGTGTGTTGTATGTGCATATTGTGTTGAGTTGCACTTATTGTACGTTTGAGTGTTGTGTGTTGTATGAGTGTGTTGTGCGTGTATTTGTGAGTTGCATGCTTTGTATGTTGTATGAGTGTTGTGTGTTGTATGTGTGTATGTGTATGTCGTATATGAGTTGCATGTATTGTGTGTGATGTATGAGTGTTGTGTGTTGTATGAGTGTGTTGTACATGTGTTTATGGGTTGCATGTGTTGTGTGTTGTATGAGTGTTGTGTGTTGTGAGTGAATTGTACATGTATTTGTGTTGAGTTGCGTGTGTTGTGTGCATGTTGTATGTGTTATATGTTGTATGAGTGTGTTGTACGTGCATGCTGTGTTATGCGTGAGTTGCATGTGTTGTATGTGTTGTATGAGTGTATTGTATGTGTATGTTGTGTTATGAGTTGCATGTATTGTGTGTACGTTGTATGAGTGTTGTGTTGTATGAGTGTGTTGTACGTGAATGTTGTGTTGAGTTGCGTGTGTTGTGTGTGTTGTACGTGCATGTTGTGTTGAACGTGAGTTGCATGTGTTGTACGTGAGCTGTATGAGTGTGTTGTGTGTGTATGTTGTGAGTTGCATGTATTGTATGTATGTTGTATGAGTGTTGTGTGTGCATGTTGTGTTGTGAGTTACGTGTGTTGTGTGTTGTATGAGTGTTGTGTGTTGTATGAGTGTGTTGCATGTGCGTGTTGTATGTGAGTTGTGTGTTGTGTGTGCTGTATGAGTGCATTGTACGTGCGTGTTGTGTTGTATGTAAGTTACGTGTGCTGTATGTGTGTATGAGTGTGTTGTACGCACATGTTGTGTTGTGAGTTGCATGTATTGGTTATGTGTCGTATGAGTGTGTTATAAATGCACATTGTGTTGTGAGTCACATGTATTGGGTATGTGTTGTATAGGTTGTGTGTGTTTGTGTGCAGTGTGTGTTGTCAGTGTTGTATAAGCCCATTGTACATGCGTGTTGTGTTGTGTTGCATGTGAGTTGCATGTTGTCAGTGTGTGCCATGTGAGAGGCGTGGCATCCACATGACTGCTCCTCAGTGAGTCCTGCCTTGCAGCCCCTTCAAGCTTGTATCTTCCCGAGCAGCCTAGAAGCAGCAGCCTGTTTGCCTCTGCCCCTCCCCAGGGGGCCTCAGCCAGATCCTGTGCTCAGCCCCCGGCTGGGCAGTCTGCCTCTCTTGTCTCTCTCTCTTCTCTCTCATCGTCCTCCTGCGCCTCCTCCTTCTGGGGACCTGCATCCTTCCTCTGTGCTTCCTGGCAAGCCACACCTGGGACGTTGGAGTTCAGGCTGTCCTCCAAACCGTTTGCTCCTCTCTGAAGAGCGCCCCCCTTGACTGGCCGTGAGCAGCTGGAGTGGATTGCAGGGAAGGGAGGTGGGTGTTCCTGTAGAGACGCCAGGGTCTTACCTGGGGAGAAGGGAGCCTGCACTGGGCAGGCCGCCCTCCTGAGGAAGGGGATGGGGTGGGAGGAGGCTCTCGTGGACAAGGGGCCCACCTCCTGCCCTCCTTCCCTCTATCCCAGTCTGTTGTGAGGGAGGGCGGGACCCTAGGTGATTTCTATGCAGATCTTCAATTATCCACGCTGTGAAACAAATACTTCTGTTTTTAAGATCAGAGGAAATCTCCTTTGTTTCTCTGCCTTTTATTTTATTTTATTTTATTTTATTTTATTTTATTTTATTTGAGAAGGAGTTGCCCAGGCTAGAGTGCGGTGGCGTGATCTCGGCTCACTGCAACCTCCACCTCCCAGGTTTAAGCAATTCTCCTGCTTCAGCCTCCTAAGTAGCTGGGATTACAGGTGCCCACCACATCTGGGTAATTTTTGCATTTTTAGTAGAGATGGGGTTTCACCATGTTGACCAGGCTGGTCTCAAACTCGTGACCTCAAGTGATCCACCCGCCTTGGCCTTCCAAGGGGTTGGGATTACAGGCGTGAGCCACCGTGCCCGGTCTGTCTGCCTCTTAGTTAGAACCTGTGTATTTTATGTTTTACATTTCACTTTTCTGGGTCAGAACAGTAGTGTTTCTTTTTCGTAGTGTTGCTATGAATGTCCTTTACGGTTAGGAGACTGGGTTGGCTGCCCACTGGAGAGTGGTATCACTGGGTCACGGTCACCATCTGCCACAGCAGCGTCCAGAGTGTTTAGAGTCTTTCCTGGACGTAGACACCCTTTTGTCTGACATTCAGATAAAACCAATCACCGCATTCAGATAAAGAGGTCAGAGCTGGGAACCGTTAGTGCACATCCACCTCTCCCGAGAGTGTTCACGCCTCTTCCACGCGGGGCTAGGCTGCTGCTGAGCATGGTTCTGCTGGCTGTGGCTGTGGCCTCTTTCCTCAACCACAGCCATCGCAGGCCTGCCACAGTTTTTATTCTTCTAGAAGAGAATAGGCAACACAAGAGAAGCAAGGTATGTTAGATATGAAACCGTTAAAAATTATTTCCTCAAACATTGTATATATTTTTTGCCCATACCTAATTTGATAGCAATTTTAAAAAGATTAAAATGAAAAAAAAATTCCCCTATATTAAGTCTTTGAAAGGCATCCAACTTAGTTTTCATACAATTATTCTCTCTTTGGAGTCATACTTTGTTGGTTTCAGTAATGTGTAACAAATGCACCAGCATAAACAGATTTAGGAGCAAACAACTGCTTCGTAATTATAGTTCAGCTCGCGGGGCCCGGCTGTGGGGGTGCAGCCTGCGCCTGCCTGTGCGCCAATAGGGCTGGTCACCTTGAGCATCTGGGAGTGTCTGGGTAAGTGAGGTCTGGGCAAGGCAGCGTCCACACACCTGCGTAGTTCTCACTTTGTCCACGTTATCCGGCAATGCCACAAAATTATCAAGTAAGTGTTCTCCAAGCGCATATTCAGTTAGTGTTTGGAAAGTGCATAGGTACCTCATACAGCACCTTTAAGAGGAACTAGGAGCCCAGGAATGAGAGCGGGTGTGAGACCTGTACTCTCTTTGCATAGATAAAATATGCATGTGCATATCTGAGGCCAGAAAGTTAGATTGGGGCCAGAATGTGGAAGTCCTTACCTGTGGGATACTAGGGAACCACTGAGGGTTTTGGAGAGAATCGTGTCTCTGATGTGCGGCATGCTGTGGAGCCGGGGGGTGACAGGGAAGGCTCATGCAGGGCACTCGCTGTGGCCGGAGGAGGAGAGAAGGCAGCCAGTGAGCTGAGCAATTCGGTGCCTGGGTCAGGAGGGGAAGAGGGAGTACAGGAAGGCGGATGAAGCTGCGAGTCTGCACCCCGAGGTCGCCGTTGCGCTTTGCCGGAAATCAGGAGAAGCAAGTGTGGACCTGACTCAGAGATACTTAGAGACACCACTGCAAGCTGCAAGTTTGGAAATACAGGAGGAGGCTTGGGGAAAATCTGGAGCAGGGAGCATTTGGGAGCCTCTTAGGTAGAAGTGCACGTCAAGTAGCCAGCGTGTGAGGCGTGCATGTCTGGAGAGAGGAGGCCAAAGGAAAGCCCACATTTGGAAATGGAGGAAGGGTTGGAAGACCCAGAGAAGGCCCTGCTTAGAATCCAGAGAAGAGCTGGATGGCGCAGTTCACTAAAGCCCAGAGCCGAGAGTTTCCAGGAGAAAGTCCCAAGTGTTGCTGAAAACCAGGGGGCAGGACTCCAGTTGGAGCCTGTGGGGGAGCCTGGCGGCCCTGATCCCTGAGAGCAGCCAGAGCCTGGGTGTCATGGTGGAAGTGGGTGGGAAGTGCAGGAAGCAGGTGGAGATGGTCCTTCAAGGCCTGGTGCTTCACACAGGTAGCCAGCTGTGGACCGAGACACAACTGGAGAGGGGCCTGAACCCAGAGCATCTCCAGGTGGAGGAGGGAGCCAGGAAGGGCAAAGGTATCCGGAAGAAAGGGGGCAGGCATGGAGCCAGGTCCCCAGGGAGGCTGCAGTCTTCTTTCTCTGTTCATGGACTGGTTGTTGGTTATTTTGAGTTCTCAAAGTCGTCCACTCGGTGCGGTCCAGAGAAAGTTCCCAGGGGTCTCAAGCCGGAGCAGGCCTTGTGCTTTTCCGAACACTGTGCGTGTTGACTCAGGGTTACCGTCAATGGCTAATTCTAGCGTGTCTTTTGTTGAAGTCTGCAGAGGAGCCTCAACCAGCACCGGCTTTTGAAGAACTTAGAAAACTTGTGTTCTTCTGATTCTGGGATTTTTGCCTGAAATGCCTCGTATATTTTTGGCTAGGTGTTGTTAGCACTTGTGTTACAGCATTTGGAGCTCTGTATTTTTGTGATGTGCTAGCTGTGAGGATGTTTAAAATTAGATTCCTAGAAATCAGGTTATAGGAGCTCTCGGCCATGCTTCATGGGTTATGTTTTGACCCCTCATAGTGGACCCCGTTGCAGTGGCTATTCTTAGTATTTGTGGAACACCTGACTGGTGATGCTAGGAGAATGTGATTTGTTTTCTTTGTAAGTCTAAAGTCTAACGACCTTGTAGAGTCTTTATACCTATCTCTTATAAATCAGCTTTAATATACTTGAAAATGTCCTCATTGTGCCCTTGAAAAGCAGGCTCACATTTTAAAAGTCATCCTTTTAAAATCCTTTTCTGCAGCCTGTGCCCTTTGTCTGTTTTGTTACCTTCACTGCAACATCATGAAACAGGGACAAGGGCTAGAATCTATTTCATACACAGAGCTTGAAACAGGGACAAGGACTAGAATCTCTGTTTCATACACAGAGCTGAACTGTGCTGAGCGACCTGCTATGCTGACGTCTGTTTCTGTCATGAGAGGGAACCCAGGCCTCTTGACTTTTCCTTTTGTACATTTTCAAAAAGAATATTTTTTCCTCTCTTGGGTCCATTCCATTGTGGGATTCTCTCCTAAGGCTGTTTCTTTGCGTTCCATTTTGACAAGTATGATTTATTTCTGAGATGATGAAAGGGCAGTGAAAAGGCCTGGGAAAGAGAAAGCAGGAAGAGAAGGAATCGTCTCATGATTTTAGTCAGAAGGAAATCACTCAGACAGAAACGCTATTCCAAGTGGGTCAGATCCCAGGAAGTGGGATTGAATAAGTGACATGATATCGCACAACTGTTTTACATTCTTGCTGTTGCCAGGGGTAACGAAAAGAACGAGTATATTCATTCCGAGGTCAAATATATATCTTTGCTGACTCTGACTATAATTAGCAGAATTCGTTCAGTTCAAGTTTGAGAATACCTTTACAGAAGAGGGTCTTCGTGCCCGTGTGCCTATTTCTATTTATATGTTCACACGTATTGGAGTATAAATGTGTGTGTGCTGTGTGTGAGACCTCATTATTTGAAACAAGAAATGTGCAGTAGAGCTTATTAATTACGGGAAGGTACATTTGGGGGATAAACCACTTTGTTTAGAATTGAATAATGGGGTCTTTGAGGGATGTATATATGTATGTGTGTTTGCATTTATGTGTATGAAAGTGTGTATTGCATGTATATGTGTTGTGCATGTATGTGTGCCTTTGTGTGTAATGTACATGTGCATGCATGTGTATATGTGTGCATGTGTATTTGTGTTGCATGTATGTGTGTGCATGTGTTACATGTTTAGGCACGACTGCACATATGTGCAAGTAGGCATGCATGGATGCTCATGTGTATATAGTTATACATGTATATTTGTGCATGTTATGTCTACACACTTACGTATGTATGTGTGTCAGAATGTGTATGTATATGCATGTGTGTTTGAGTGTTGTGTGTATGCTTGTGCGTGTGTGTTTGAGTGTTGTATGTTTGTGTGCGTGTGTTTGAGTGTTGTGTGTATGTGTACGCGTCTGTTATGTGGTGGTATTATGTGATTATGTGAACGTGTGTGCATGTGTGAATGTATGTATTGCATATAGGTGTGCGTGTCCATGTGTGTGTGTGTGTGTGTGATATGTGTCTGTGCATGCATGCATGTGCACATTTGATTTGTGAATCCTCTCTGGGAGGGGCATGTTCCTGGAGACAGTGCATGGGATCCTCCGCTGTCCTCTCAGGGAGAGAGACATTGTGAAAGTTCGAGCCATTAGGTAAACATGCCTGATGTTCTATAAAATATATATTTAAATATACCACTGGGGTTAAATATATGTTAAATGGGTGCAAAGCTGTTATATTGCATTAAAAGTCATGTTAGTACTTCCTGGTTAAAGGCTTTGTGAAAGATTTCCTGTACATGGGACATAATACACCACACAGAATTACAGCAGGTCAATGGTATTTGCCAGGAGGTCTGGCTTATGATTGGTATTTCTAGTTGCAGACATGCAGGTTGAGCTTTGCTGGACTTAGAGGAGGGTCATTGACTCTGCCCACTGAATGATACCAGCGTCTCTGCTGCTTCCTTTTTCTGCCGGCTTCATCCAGAGCTGGGACAGCTGCTCTCAGACGCATTGTACTTTTTTCTACATAAAAATCTGCAGCATTTGTTAGCAGACCAGTAGCAGACCAAGTGGCAGGTCCAGGGGCAGGTCCAGCGTCAGGTCCAGCATCAGGTCCAGCGGCAGGTCCAGCATCAGGTCCAGGAACAGGTTCAGCGGCAGGTCCAGCGACAGGTCCAGGGGCAGGTCCAGCAGCAGGTCCAGTGTCAGGTCCAGCGGCAGGTCCAGCCAACTTTCCACATGGCCCATGTGAAAATGTACCCTCTCCCTTCCATTTTTTAAAGCAGTATCATTAGTAGAGCCTACTGCCATTTCTCCTTGAGCTCCTCACAGTGGATGGTAAGCATTTGCTTTATTAAAGCAAAGTTCCGTGCTCTTTGTGCTAAGTCCCCTCTGCCTTTCTGTGAGAGGCTAGAATTGGGATCGACCCTCAGCTGTGCCAGAGCCTTGGTACATGTCTCAGTTCTGGAATCTACTCTGTGCTTGTTGCCTTCCATCCACCGACAGCCGTCTGTCTTCCTGTCACTCCTTCAACACGGAGTCCAGCAGAGTGCACACAGGTGAGCCTGTGTGAATGCTGGTTTTGTAGGATCTTATCGGGACCTTAGTCATCTTTTCACTAGGAAACCAGACACTGCAAAGGACTTAAAGAAAAGCCCAAAGAAGCCGTATCAGTAGAATCATAGAGACAGAATTCTACAACCATAGGAAATGGCATTGATTATCATGAAATGTGCATTTATGTGAGGCATAGTAAAACATCATATTTCTTACTGGGTAAGAGCTTGGAAAAGATTATGAAAGTATAACTGACTCTACTCTTGTATCGTAGAACATGGTAAAATGATGCAAGGTGTTGTATAGAATGGAACAAACAATATAATTATATAGAGTAGCGCAGAATAGAACAAATAGCATAATGTTATATAGGGTAGCATAGAATAGAAGAAACAGTGTAACATTATGTAGTATAGTATACAATAGGAAAAATCGTATTACATGGTCTAGAATAGAACAAGTGGGATAGTATTGTAGAGTATACAGTTGAACTAATGACGTAGTATTGCATAGCATAATACAATCTAGATTAGAACACACAGCATAGTATTAATATTACGTAGTGTGGTGTGGAATAGTAGAGTCGCATGGCACAGAACAGAGAGGATAGTGTTCTGTAGCACTGATGCAGGAGTTTTGCTCTTTAGCTCAGCTGGGTCCAGGTTCTTGTCTAATGACCAGGAAGAAACAGGCACGGGGACATCGAAGAGTGAGTGCAGTGGAACTCGTTAAGCTAAAAGTTAAGCTCTCAGCGAAAAGAGGGGTCCTGAGAGCAGATTGCTGGTCGCCCCCTTCCCAGTTGACTACAAGGGCTTTTATATAGCAGCTGATGGGGCTGGGCTCGCTGTCTAAGGAGCAAATATCTGGTGGTTCCACCCCATTCCCTCGTGTGCATGGGGACCTTTAGTCTGCTGTGAGCATGTTTAGGAGGGCCCCCCCGTGCAAGTCCCCCTATCTGCACAAAACATGGGCTGGAGGCTCTCTGGGACCCTTCCCTTACTGTCTGCCTAAAGCAAGCTGGCTAACTCCTTTCTGTATAGAAGAAAATAGAATAGAATAGAACAGATAGTACAGCGTTTTATAGTATGGAGTGAAGCTGTAGTATTCTATCATAGAGAATGGAATAGTATAGAATAGAACAAACAGATCGTACTAGTGTAGTATAGAATAGTAGCCTCATGCAGCACGGAGCAGTGTTGTTCTCCCTATGTACAGAGTGTAACCACCAGGAGAGCGTTCTTCAGTGGGGCGTCACTGGCCCTTCATATTTCTTTGGTTCTGCGGAAATGAGGAGAGGAAGTTAATAGAGGGGGAGGAGGTTGGCTTTCTTACTTTTAAGGCGCTCATTACTTCTTGGGGATCATTTGATGGTCCCCTTTGGTAGTATTCTGTGAAGCAGTCTCTGTACTCTGTGTAGGGTGAAATGTGG
The DNA here is from genome assembly GCF_049350105.2 of Macaca mulatta. NCBI lineage: Eukaryota > Metazoa > Chordata > Mammalia > Primates > Cercopithecidae > Macaca > Macaca mulatta. The sequence continues at coordinate 336,031 of NC_133416.1, read as the reverse complement.
AGCAGTCTGTGGACTCTGTGTAGGGTGAAATGTGGAGCAGTCTGTGGACTCTGTGTAGGGTGAAACATGAAGCAGTTGAGAAAGGATGAAGTCAGAAGTAGCTCAGCAGAGATGCACCAACTCTTACCTGGGAGACTGTGGAGCAGTCTGTGGACTCTGTGTAGGGTGAAATGAGGTGTTTTGTGTGAATTGTTGTCTCATGCCTGGCACATGGCAGAGCCTCCGTGGATCTTGCCGTCGTGAACCCTCTGATAACTTCTCTACAGTGCCCTCCACACTATAAATACCACACATTGTGGGAAGTCCGGGCCTTTTCAAAGGCTGGGTTTCATTTTAACAAAATTGTTATGCCCTGCTTATTTGGAATGGCCAGATCATCCTGCACTTCTGACTTCACCTGTCCAGCTGGGTACACCTCCCTGCGTGCTGCCAAGGTTTACGGCGGAATTCCCTGACGCCACTACCCTCACTGCCTGCACCTGAATCTGCTGTGGGGTCATTTCCTTATTGGACTTGTCTGGGGACCTCCTGAGGGGTGGATGGGTGAGGACTGGGTTATCTGGGGAAGGTGTTCATGGCATTCCTGTTTTCAGTTTGTGTCTCTGTTGGAAGAGATGCTTTTAGCACATCCGTTAATCCAGACGTGATTAGCAAGGAGTGTCTCTCCCAGGTAAGAGTTGGTGCATCTCTGCTGAGCTACTTCTGACTTCATCCTTTTTAAAGTCTGTTACAAAGAGAACTTTGGTTTCTCAAGGTTTAAGAATTGATGTCAAAGAGCAATTTAGTGTTCTTTTTGAGTCACCAGCCTTGCTGTGGATGATTCATGAGTCCTTGGTGGTTAGGGCCACAGCACAATCGGTGGGCCGTGTGTTCCCCACCCTGGTGGATACTTTCTCACCCAAAGAAATGTATTCTGTTAACATGTCTCAGTTAGAATATTTTAGTAGGAGACAGAGTTATGGCTCTTGTTTTAATTTGTAATAGATGATTACTGTAGCAGGGTCAAGGTTGAGACTTGCAGTGTAGCTCATGGAAAACATTGATTAGAAACACCCAAAATATATCACCAGCTTTGTTGCTGCAGCTCCAAGGGACTAGGAATGCATATATATTTTTTCTTTTGTTATTATTTATTATTTTTATTTTTGAGACAGAGTCTTGCTCTGTCACCCAGGCTGGATTGCAGTGGCATAATCTCAGCTCACTGTAACCTCTGCTTCCAGGGTTCAAGAGAATCTTGTGTCTCAGCCTCCCAAGTAGCTGGGATTACATGTGCCTGCCACCATGCCCAGCTAATTTTTGTATTTTTAGTAGAGACAGGGGTCTCACCGTGTTGGCCAGGCTGGTCTTGAACTCCTGACCTCAAGGGATCTGCCAACCTTGGCCTCCCAAAGTGCTTACATTACACACATGAGCCACTGTGCCTGGCCGCCATGATCATTTTAAATGTGGCACTGAATATCTGCCTTTTTTTTTTTTTTTTAAGAAGTGCAAATGTTACCTCTCACACCTCTATTCTGTTGCTGGCCTGGGCTGGCCAGCAGGGTTCCCAGGCTCGAGGCCATGTCTGAAGTGTTGTTGGACAGTGTGGATCTGTGACCCCTTGGTCTTTGGGGACGTGGGGCACCCCGAGACACCCACAGTCTTGCGAGGGCTTACGGCTCTGTGTGTGGCTGCTGTGAGGCAGCCTTCGGTGGGGAGGAAGGAGAGCAGAGCCCATCTGTCCTGGTGCGGAAAATGCCCAAGAAACCAAAGAAATGGTACAAAAAAAATCATCTGCCCTGGTGCCATTTCTGTAAAAAAAAAAAAAAAAAAAAAAATTCACTCTGAATGTGGCTCTGTGCTTGAGGAGGATAGAAAATACCTGGAAAGGCACAGAAAGTGTTCTTATGGGGTCAGCGCCGGGAAGTGGGATGGGAGGCTTGGGAGTGTGTGCAAAGGAGGAAGTGGCATATTTTATTCTAGTTTATTTGGTAGAGCAAGTGATGAAAGTGAAGCTTGAGTGATCAGAGTAGCTCGGCCTGGCCATGGGTAGATCCCAGCGTGTCCCGCCTCCCGCCTGCAGCTGCAGCTCTGTTTCTCCATCACAAATGAGACAGGTGGCCTGAGGTTGTGGGCCGAGGAGGGGCAGCTCGGTGTCCCCAGCACCTGACTGTCCAGGCTGCTCTTGGGCCAGCCTGAGGGAAGGGGCGGAGGAGAGCTGGGAGGGTGCACAGTGCGTCCTCCTCCCCCGCCCTGGGACTGAGGTAAGCCCAGGCTGCTGTCAGGATGGAGGAAGATGCCCTCAGGACGGAGGAAGAGGCCGATGGAGTTTGGTCAGCAGCCAGTGTTGTCTTTCCCACAGGGGATACGCAGTGCCCCAACTAGCAGGAAAAAACTCTGCTTTAGTTTTTAAATTTTGCTCATTCTCTTTATCGTGCTGGTCATGGTAAGATTTGGATATTGTTGGTAGGAATCAGTGTCAATTGCGTACAGTTGACTCTTGTCCAACACAAGCTTGAGCTTTGCGGGTCAACTTATAGGTGGATTTTTTCAACCAAACTCAGGGAGAAAATACAGTGTTCTGCCACGTGAAACGCATGTCGGAGGGCTGATTCTTTGTACACGCAGAAAATACAGTGTTCCTGCCATGTGAAACGCGTGTCGGAGGGCCGACTCTTTGTACACGCAGGTTCGGCAGGTCCACCTGTGGGGCTTGAATGTGCCTGGATTTGGTGTCCATGGGGTCCTGGAACCGACTCCCTGAGTCCAGCGAGGCTGGCCCCGGGATCAACTCCTTGAGGACAGCGAGGCTGGCCCCGGGACCGGCTCCCTGAGGACAGCGAGGCTGTTTCTAGTAGCAGGTGGTTTATTTTGTGTTTTCCCCCTGGCTCCACACCCCGTTCTCAAAGACACGGCTGTCACAGGGGGACCAGCTGGGGCAGGGGAAGAGTGGAGGGCACCTGGTAGAAGTGGCCGTGGACTCTCTTAGGAACGATAACCGTGACACCTACCGTAGACGAAGATGTTGTTGGTCTGCACTCTTCTCGTGTTGGTCTGGGGCATACAGTGGCCGTGGGCTGGTGTGGTCCACAGCCCCGGTCTGGGGCATGCAGTGGCTTTGGGCTGGTGTGGTCCACAGCCCCGGGCTCCGTGGTCCCTGACCCTGAAATCCCATCCGGTCCTGTGTCACCTTGGGCCAGCTGTCTCCTGAGGGGAAGGGAACAGGGAACAGCCCTCCCCGCATGGCCTCCCCAGCACCACCCACCCCCAGGACCTCCAGTGTTGACCCTGCTGGGGGCTCCTCTCTCCTGGGGGGACCTTGTCCCAACAAGAGGACTCCATGGGCTGCAGGAGGTGTCGAGCTATTTTCTCTCCTGGAACTGGGTTGCTGGCAGCTCCCAGATGCAGGAGGAAAGGCTCAGAAGTGCCTTCATAATAAGGAGTTGTTGACGTGAACTTCGGACAGCAAACACTGCTTACATTTCCTTTTCCATTTTGATGCGTTAATGGTGTGCGGCAACACCGTGACACACGGGGATGCAGGTGATGGGTGACCCCCCCGCAAGGGGGCCATGCACCTGTTTGATAAGAAGGCATGCTTCTCTTACTGCAAATAAAAGCTTTTAATGGTTTTCTGCCAGAAAGACCCTGTCCTTTATGTAGGATACATAGCGGATCATTTGGCAAGGGATTGGGGATTTGGGGTTAAACTAAAAACAAATTAATTTCATTTTGTAGCACTCTGAACCCATTTGAGTTAATTATTCATTGAGAATTTGAATAGCACACACTGTTCTGACTTCCAATTTCCCCCTAATGAACGGCATTTGCTGTAACATGACAAAACCCTTAGTCTTAGAATTACTGGGTAATGTGGAAAAAGTCAAAGTTGGTTCTCTGTTGTTTTGCTTTAAGGAAATTATATTACTTTGCAGCCACTTAGTTTTCTCCTTTCCAGTAAGAAAAATTGCTTTCTTACTACCTGAAAATTCGTGAAGGTCAAGGGGACACAGGCTGCAGTGCATTAAAAGCCACCATCAAATGTGGACGTGGACCGAGTTTTCCCCTGTTCTCTCCCACCATCAAATGTGGATGTGGACTCAGTTTCCCCCTGGTCTCGCCCATCATCAAATGTGGACTTTGACCCAGTTTCCCCGTGTTCTCGCCCATCATCAAACGTGGACGTGGACCCAGTTTCCCCCGTTCTTTCCCACCATCAAATGTGGACGTGGACCCAGCTTCCCCCTGTTCTTGCTAACCATCAAATGTGGACTTGGACACACTTTCCCTCTGTTCTTGCCCACCATCAAATGTGGACACGGATTCAGTTTCCCTCTGTTCTTGCCCACCATCAAATATAGATGTGGACCTAGTTACCTTCTGTTCTCACCCACCATCAAATGTGGGTCTGGACCCAATTTCCTTCTGTTCTTGCCCACCATCAAATGTGGGCATGGACTCAGTTTCCCTCGGTTCGTGCCTACCTTGCCACCATGGCTCATTTCACAATCACTCAGGAAAGGAAGAAACATTATTTTTAATAGGCATGAAGGCAGTTGTTTTTAACCTAAGGAACAGGACATAATTCCAGCAATGGGAATGACCAGCCGAGTGGGTCTGTGTGAGGTTTGGAAGAAAAAAAGGATTTTAACTTCCCCTCTCTGTGTGTGCCCACCTCCCCCAGTTGAGAGTCACAGATTTAATTACTTTAATTTTGAGCTTAAAATAATTTCACAACCTAACAAAAACTACTACAGTCCTATAAAATTCTGCTGTGTGTTTGGTTTTTCAGTTGCTTTTCTGAATATGGTAAATGAATGCATTATGAGTTGTTATTTTAGTAATTGCTGTAAAAATTAATGTATGTTATAACCAAGTGTTATAAAGTTAATTTAGCACCAAAGGAAAGCTAAAGCTGCATTGATTTCCCAGTGTAGTTGTGCATAACAACGGCTCCATGAGGCAGGGGCTGTGACCTTGCAGTCTGGTGGGAGCAGGTGCCACCTGGCTGGTGCGTTCGCTGCCCGTCCCCTCTTGCTGCCAGGCAGCTTTGCAGTTTCCAGGCTATGCGGGAATTGAGGCCGGTGGTCAGTAAGAGACGGTGGGTAGGTGGGTGGTGCAGGTTGACGTGGGGTGGAAGGAGGCGTGGAGAGCCTGGGGAAGCCTGGACAGCAGCTCCGGTACCTGCACAGGGGAGCAGGGTGCAGCGGCACGGGACAGTGAGTAGCTCCTGGAAACAGCCGTTGGGGTTTTTATAGATGAGTCTGTCTTCAGCTCTGCATCCCTTTCCTGCTGAGTCCGGGTGGAGGGTGGAGGCGTCGAGCGCTTGTTTCTCCAGGTGAGGGCCCATCGGACACAGCCAGTGTTTCCTGGAGTCCCCTCACCTGGGAACGTGCCCCTGCTCTTTTCAGAACAAAAGAAATCTTAGTTAAACTTGACACATCACCTTTCCAGAAGGTGTTTAAGTCTGTATGCCTGTTAAGTCACCTAACTTTAAAGAGTAATGATACAATATGCTTCTTTTTAGGGGAGAAAACCTAGCTGATTTAAAAGATAAAATCAGAGGTTGGGGTCGCAGCATTGTGGAGGAGACTTGGTTTATGTCCTAGTGGGCAGCAGTGTTTCCTCAACTATGGTGTTTGCTCTATTATTACATTACAGAGGTGACACTTCAAGCATAGGGAAATGGAAGGCAAAACAGCGCCCCCATTCAGAGATAAACGTTATCAACATATTCATGCACTTCCTTCTGCTGTTTTTGCTCTTCACTTTTTGTTTTAAGACCACGTTCGTAGGATGGATATATAATTGTTTATGGTGACTTTAAAAGCACCTTTCTTGCTAAAAAGAGTATTTTTTCAGTCTGGAAAATTTAGACAACATGTTTTGTTTAAAAATTAATTATAATACCACCGTGAAGTCATCAATGTTTTTATACATTTTCTTGGTCTCTTTATGGACTTAATAGATACAATTTAACAAATTGGAAATAACGTAATATTATGCATAAAATGTTTCTTGGCATTAGAGATGGAGCAGAGAGGAGGCACAGGGCTTCCCGCTGGCTGAGGTCCTCCCAGGGTGTGACCAGCAGCCTCCCAAGTTTAGGGTCTGCACGGAGTAAGATTTCTAAATTGCCTTACACCACAACCCCTGCAGCCACGCGTCCCTTTGATAAGGGGGTGTACTCTGATAGATTTTTCAAGACAAGAGTTCGCTGGATCTGAGGCTGTTTCAGCTGCTTCTGGAGACGGCAGCTCTGGGACGTTTGTGCCAGCTCTCCCTCAAGACCCCACGGATGCCACATCCTCATCTTTTGGAACCCAGTGTTGTAGAGGAGAAATCTGAAGCCGGTTTGATTTTTGCTTCTTGGTAGGAAACTGATGTTTTCAGGCTTTTCCCCTTTATTTCCATAATGAAGATGATGTCCAACCTCATCCAGAGGTGTGTTTGTTACCTTGTCGGGAATGTCCAGCCCTTATGTCCCCCTTCAGGTCCTCAGTCCCTTTCTCAACTTCCTCGCAATCCTCCCCATCTCATCCATCTTCACTGTAATTCTGTTATTTTTTTCATTTTTGTGCTCAGTTTCCCATGCGACTTTTGTTCTTGTTTCACAGATGCCCGTGCCAAACTTTATGTCTGGGGCTCGAGGGTCATGTTTTATTCTGTCTGCCTCTGCATGTACTTTTGAGAAGTGGGGTTGGAGGTTGCCCCCCAGGTGCTGTTTCAGCTGGACCTGCCCAGACTCTGTGAATTGGGGGCGTCGGGCAAAGCCCATGTGGCCCTATGGTGGGCCGTGTTGCTGAACCGTACATCTGAGGTTTGGGGGCCGTGTTTCATTCTGTCTGCCTCTGCATGTACTTTTGAGAAGTGAGGGTGGGGGTTGCCCCCTGGGTGTTTCAGCTGCACCTGCCCAGACTCCCTGAAGTGGGAACGTCGGGCAGAACCCGTGTGGCTCTACGGTGGGCTCTGGTGCTGACAGAGCAAGAAGCCGCACTCCCAGGACGTGCTTGCAGCTGTGGGCAGGACTGGGATTGTGACAGGATCATTTCCTTCTCTAAAATACATCTCAACTGTTATCCAGAGGGTTGGCTGCAGGCTTTCAACAGCTTCACTCTTCTTAGTGACCAGGAGACAATTCATTAAACAGAGTTGCCGTCAGGGTTTAATTAGGAATTTCTGCGAGTGGCTGGCGGTACAGCTCCCTCTGCAAGCCTCCTGCAGCCTCCCCGTCCCCACTCTTGGGCCCAGCCACCTGCATTGGTCTGTGGAGGCTGCACATTCTCTGTTCTCCTAAGGGACTCCTGGACTTCGGGACAGCCTTGGTAAGTTGATGTGTAACTCCCAGTCTCTTCTCTCTTTAAGTAAGTACGTTCATGGAATCCTGATCTTCTAAATTGTTTCATCTTTGTAAAACAGCCACAGTTTCCTAAGCCACCTTGTGTCTGAATGTGAATCACTTGTTATTTTTCACTGCAGAATGAACAGAACTGGAATCATAAGATTTAGAAGGCGATGAAAAGACAGAGGTTAGCGTACTCCATTTTCTCACCTTTTCCTTACACTTTTTCCTTAAATGCACCCCTCGTATGTCTGTGAAGTTCTTCCCAATTCTGTAACGTCACTCCATCCTCAAGTGGAACATTTGTGAACAATAACAAGTATTGATGTGTACACCTCTGCAACCCAGCTGGAATTAATGCTTTTTATTTATGAATGGATGGTCATCAGATGGCCAGAGGGATTCCCTGTGAATTTCGGGGGTCCTCATGCCTGCTTGTGAGTGACATGCACATGGCGAGGGCTAGGGAATCTGAGTCTCTGTGATTCGAGTATTGACATCATTTACGCAAGGCAGGTGGATGACTCTTTGAGCTTTGCATGCTCCTGGGTGGCACAGCACAGCTGACATGGAGTGGGGCAAGGGCTTGTTCCACGAGTTTCTGTGTTTTTGTTTTTGTTGTTGTTGTTGTTGTTATTTTTTTTGAGATGGAGTCTCTCTCTGTCACTCAGGCTGGAGTGCAGTGGCGCGATCCAGGCTCACTGAAAGCTCCACCTCCCGTGTTCACACCATTCTCCTGCCTCAGCCTCCCGAGTAGCTGGGACTACAGGTGCCCACACCACGCCCTGCTAAATTTTTTGTATTTTTAGTAGAGACGAGGTTTCACAGTGTTAACCAGGATGGTCTCGATCTCCTGACATTGTGATCCACCCGCCTTGGCCTCCTGAAGTGCTGGGATTGCAGGCGTGAGCCACCGTGCCTGGCCTGTTTTTGTTTTTTTGAGACGGAGTCTTGCTCTGTCATCCAGATTGAAGTGCAGTGTCATGATCTAGGCTCACTGCAACCTCCACTCACTGCAACCTCTGCCTTTCAGTTCGAGCAATTCTCTTGCCTCAGCCCCCCTAGTAGCTGGGATTACAGGCATGTGCCACCATGCCTGGCTGATTTTTGTATTTTTAGTAGAGACAGGATTTTGCCATGTTGGTCGGCTGGTCTTAAACTGTTGGCCCCATGTGATCCACCCGCCTTGGCCTCCCAAAGTGCTGAGATTACAGGCATGGGCCACTGCACCCGGCCCTGTGTTTGACTCTTAAATCTTCTTTTTCTTTTTAATATTTCTGTTTCTGGACGGCCACTCAGTGGATATGGAGGAAGAGTTCACAGATGTCCGTATTACATTTCTTACTTAAATTAGCCTCCCTTGAACACTGCTATAGGGTACAGATGCATGAAGGGCTGAAAGGGTGGTTGCGTCCCAGTAAGTGTGAGCGTGGAGCTGGTCTGTGAGACCCCGGTGCCAGTGAAGGCACCCGTGTGAGATGGCCTGGGATGGGGGTGTTCAGAGCCCTGACCGTGGCACACACCCTTCAGCTTTGATGTTTCAGGCCATTGCTCTGGTCATCAGTGAGCAGAAGGTCTAACAGCAGTGATATTTATCACTAGCTGTGTTGGCCAATGTGTTAGGAGGGTGAACCTGTTTGACTTAAGCTGTTTGACGGGTTTGCATTTAAATAGACAACTGGTGACCTGGTGCCTGGACGCTTGCTCTGTGACTTGCCCTACGTGGCTTCTCCCTCTGGTATGTGTTAGATGAGATGGGCGTGTTTAGGGTGGTGTGGCCCTAGACTAGAAATGCAAACCCTGCCTCACCCCAGATCTGCCCCACCCCAGTGTGACTTTTGGAGATGGAGGCCCAGCATCCTTCACCTGCCCTCCAGGGTGATGCTGAGGATGCTGAGGTTTCAGAGCGCTGCTTTGTTGGCACTCCAGCAAGTCCTGCTTAAAGAGGCCAGGATCTGAAATGGCAGGTTACCAAATTGTATAGCAGAAAAATAGAAACGTTTCCTTAGAATGGGCGTAGGAAGAAAAATGATTTCCTTCACCATATCTGGAAAAGATTTCAAATTAGCAGGCACTATTTGGAATTATTAGTGGTCTCCTGTATTTCTTATCTTTTTTTTGTTTTTTCTTTATTTTGATACAGGGTCTCACCCTGATGCCCAGGCTGGAGTGCAGTGGTGCAATCTTGGCTCCCTGCAACCTCTGCCTCCTGGACTCAGGTGATCGTCTCACCTCAGCCCCCTGAGTATCTGGGACTACAGGCACGATACCATACCTGGCTATTTTTTTTTTTTTTTTTTTTTTTTGTAGAGACGAGTCTTGCTATGTTGCCCAGGGTGGTCTCAAATTCAAGCATTTGTCCTGCCTCAGTCTCCCAAAATGCTTCTGTACCCCTGACCCAACAAGGAAGGACAAGAGGCGTGAGCCACACTCCTGGCCTCCTGTCTTTCCTTGTTGGAGCAGGGATGTAGAAGCACTTGCCGCAGCTGACTTGAGTATATCTCGTTTTGCTTTGTTTTCGTCACGGGTAACCTGGCAGTGCTGTGCACCAGTGCTGCTGGCCAGTTGTTTTTTCGATGGACTGGCAGAAAATCAATCTGAGACCCGGGTTCCTTTCTCCCCGGGTACTGACCAGGTGGGAGAGGAAGGACGTTATCTGAGTATCAACTTCATGAGGGCTGGTGGGGAAACGTCAACTTTAAGGTGCCTGGGATCTAAGGCATGGAACCCAGAGTGCAGCGGAACATAGGGGATGTATCCTTGGGAGCAGAGACGTGCGGGCCAGTGCCCTCGTTCCTGGCAGGTTCTGAGTGCAAGAAAAGGTTAGTGGCCCAGCCGAAGTCACGGAGCAACCTGCCAAGACCTGCCTGGATGTGTGGCTGGCATCTGTGCTGGCCCCAAAACTGCCCATTTGGGGATTCCTTGCAGTTTCAGACCCATCTAGGGGTCCGGAGAGGGTCCCAACCATGACCTCAAAGAAAGAGGTGTTGCCTTGAGATCCTCCAAGGTGAGGGTAGGAATTTTTTTTTTTTTTTCAATTAGCAATAATTTGTTGTGAATGATCTTGGACCTATTTTCCACTTCTTTGTATAGGAAGAGAGACAGAATAAAAAGTCTCAATGTGCCAGATGCCATGTAATGAAGTCGTGGGGTTAACATTGTTGATTATTATGTAACATCACGTTAAGTGGAACATATTCACACGTGTCCACAGCGTGTGCGTGTGCCCAGTCCGATGAGCACGTTGGGTTGGGGTCGCTGCTGGTTCATGCAGCCCCTCTGGGTGGTGCTTTCTCTGTGACTTGCCCAACACCGTTGCTGCTGCCTCTGTTGGAGTTCAGCCTTGACCGGCCTTGCTGCCACCAGGTTCTCGGGGCCTGTGCACCCTCTTCCCCGCGCGCACCCTCTACCCCGCGTGCACGTTCTTCCTGGGGCACACCCTCGTCTCCGCGAGCACCCTCGTCCTCTGTCCTGCCCACCCGGGGTCTGCTGTGTGTTTCTACTCAGCCCATGCCTGCCTCTTGCTGTGAGCTCAGTTTATTGAGGTGCGGTGAGAAACCAACAGAGGGGAGCAGTGTCCCAGCTTGTCAGGGCAGGAGGGAGCCTTGGGCATCTCTTCCCCAACTCTGGCGACCCACCCTTCGCGATATAGTGCTGGGGAGAGAGGTGAGTTCTAAAGGTAAGACGGCCGTGATTTCCTGAGTCTTAATTACCTAACACTGGGTCATCTGCCATGTCGCCTCATCGAAGGGCACCTCTAGAGACAAAGCAAAGCCTCTGGTGGCCGTGGGCGGGGTGGCCATGCCTGTCTGTGGGTTCTGTAGAACCTACCCAAAGCCCCTCCAGCCGTGGGGATGTTCAGGCACTTGCCGCCTGTAGGAAGTGTGCGTTAGCCACGTGGTAGGTGCGGACGCCTGGAGGGATAGGCACAGGCCCACAGGCGTGGTGAGTGTGGGAGATTTAGCCACGTGGGGACGTGTGGCGGGATAGGCACAGGACCACAGACGTGGCGGGTGTGAGAGAAAGTGCACAGAGTGCCCAGCAGATGGCGTGTGGTCAGCGGAAGCCGTGAACACAGGCCGGGCTCGGGAGACACATTTGGAAATACACTTTAAGCAACATCAATGGATAATGCTGCGATTTGGTTTCCTCCCGTGGTCCAAAACATGTTCTAGAGATGCCGCTGCTTGGTGTGTACCTGAGACAAGGGTCTAAATGTATTAGGGCCTTGATGTAATCTGTAAGACAGGTACAAAATGCCTATTTCAACGAGGCACTGAACAAGAAAGCGTGCTCTATTCAGTGCAATGAGAATGCTTCATTGTCATAAGCAAAGTAAAATGCCTCCAAGGCGAGCTTGCCATGTGTTTAATGACCTTGGACACGAGCCTCCTAAACCTGCCAGAAAGTGCTTCCAGCGTGGCTTCATGCAGTGGTTTCATGCAGTGGCTTCAGTGGAGAATGTGCATATGTGGCTGATACTGAGAGCTGCGCAGCACCCTCCTGACCTGACGCATGCCCATGTGTGGACCGTGAGCCGGGCAGCACCCTCCCGACCTGACGCATCCCCACGTGTGGGCCATGAGCCGGGCATCCTGACCTGACAGGTCCGCATGTGTGGACCATGAGCCGGGCAGCACCCTCTTGACCTGACGGGTCTCCTTGTGCCCATTGTGGGACCTCCGTCAGTCAAACAAGTGACACATGTCAAACTGAATGCAGGGAGGAGGGTCCAGGATTGCACGCAGGCTCCATGTCTCATCCTTCTGAGGCCTTCTGGGAAGCCAGGAGGGCAGTGGGGTCTTTTGCGTGTTTCCTCCTGGTGGCTATGAATTTGTACCAATGGCTTTTTGCAAAAGGGCCCGGAGGCGGAATCAGACCCTGTCTTAGAAAGGATGACGTCTTCACGGGCACCTCTTTCCGCCACTCTAGTGCTCCTGTGATTTTTCAATATGTGCACCCTGCAGACTTCAGCCTGTTGGTGTCTTGGGGGAATAGATACCAGGATTGTTCCAATGTGTGCAAACCTGAAACAGGAATTTCTCTGCGTTGAGTTGGTCACCAAAATGGGAGGTAAGGGGAGAGGGGAAGGAACTTCTTGGCCTCATCAGCCCTTTTCTTGAAACTCACAGTCAAACTTTGTCAAATTCTAGATGATGGTGCTTTAGTCGATGCATTTATGTATGTTATGTCTTGTTTTCTGAGTATGGTGCTTCGAGAATTTAAATATTAAGGTGAAATTGCCATGCACGGTTGAATTGGCACCATAATTTGACTCTCTGTAAAGCCTTTTGGTTTTCTGTTAGAGTGACTTACCATTTTTTGAGTTAACTGAAACAAACTCTGCTGTCAGCACGAAGGAACCACTGTCTAGTTAGGACATCCAATTAAATAGAATTCTCCTAAATAGAGCGTGCTCTTTTCATAAATTTTAAAAATTCATCTATTCATCAAACACATATTGAGTACTTATCACCCTGGTTGCTAGTCACTGTTCATATATATTTTTAAGGAATTACTTCCACCTAGCTCTGAAATAACATTGTATTTAGAATTTAGCCCAGAGGTGATTAAGCATGAACTTTTCTCAGCAGTCTTGTTTTCATTTTTACTTGATAACATGTTCTCAGACTCGGTGCCCAGCTGACGTTACTGTGCATTGCCCCAGGCACACACCTGGCCGGCGCTGTGTCTCTGGGGCTTTAGAGCAGGAAGGAAGGGCTGCCAGGTGTCTGGCCCTTCCATGTTTCCCTGGGGGAAGGATTAGGCCTTGGGCAGGAGTCTTGGCTTGTCTTACTGGATTAGCTGGTGTCATTCAGTCAGCTCTGCCTTGGTGTTAAGCTCTGGACTGACTCTGACCTCTGAGTGGCAGAGGAGAGGATGGCGTTTTAGAATCAGTCATGCAGACCGGGGCACCCAGCAGGTCTCGGATAAAAAGTGGTGGCAATTGATCACTTCCCTTTTTGGGAGAACTGTGTGGATTGACTCAGACCTCTTTCTTTTGATTTTATCTTGAGACTTTGCAGAAGCAAAAATGCCTTTAAAAAAAATTAAATGATGGGCTTTTGTAATGTTTGTGTCTCCCCAAGATTCACAAGTTGGAATCCTCACCCGCGAGGAGATAGTGCTAGGAGGGGGAGCTTTGGGCGGTGAGGAGGTCGTGAGGGTCTCATAAATGGGATTTGTGCCCTCAGAAAAGGGACTACAGAGAGCTCCCTCGCTCCTTCCATGGTGTGCGGACCCAGTGAGAAGCGCCGTCTATGAACCAGGAAGCCCTCACCAGGCAAACCTGTCAGGCCTTGACTATGGACTTCCCAGCCTGAGACTGAGACTGAGAGCTGTGAGAAATGAACTTGTGTCATTTGCCAGCCCCTGCCCAGCCTGTGGTGTGTTGTTAGAGCAGCCTGGGTGAACGAAGGCAGGTCGTGAATTTTCTGTCATGCTTTCTGGCTTCAGATACTTGCTAGGGAGATGTCACCATCTTACCCAGGTGGAAGTGTCTGGAATCAGACGTTCCGTTATGATTTGACCTTGTTCTTGCCCCACGCCTGTGCCGTTCACACCTCCAGGTGTCTCGGCTGCCCGCGGCCCCTCCAGACGTTTCTGATTCGGGGTGTGGTGCTGGTCGCGGCCGTGCCGTCAGTGACCAGGAGTAGGAGCTCGCGCCCCTCGTGAAGCAGCAGCCTCACCCGGAAGCTGCCGAGAAGCATTTGACAGAAGGTGATCGTGCCTCGAGACTGAAACTTCCTGTTTACAGGGAATGGAGGTGCATAGTAGGGAATTTCATGATGGCCCTAGAAACAGATGCCTCTGGGGTAGGGGATATTCTGCAGGACAATGCAATGATCTTCTCGAAAAGTGAAGATCACAGATAAAAGGGGTGCGAGGCTGTCCCTGACTAAGACGGGGAAGGAGAGTCACTCAGCACAGTGTGTGGCCCGGATAGAAAAGACGTTTTCGGAACGATTGTGCTACCTGAACATAACCTGGACAACGATGCTCTGAAATCATTCTTGTCTGCTGATGATGGTACTGCGGCTGCAGAGGGGCCTTTATTCCTAGGGAACGTGTGCCTGAGGACTCGGTGAGGCAGCAGGAGCCTCTCACCTTCAAGTGGCTCCAGAGAAGAAACAAATCTGTCTCTCTGTCTGATCTACAGAGAGAGTGAGAAAGCAAATCTAACGAAATGTTAGCAGTTGTTGGAGCTCCACGTGGAGAAAACTTGACCACTCGTTGTACTGTTCTTCCACTTTTTAAATATGTTTGAACATTTTCATAATGAAAATGTGGGAAAGTAAAAATAAATCTGGAAATTAGAACGGAAGTGAGCCCAGCCAAGTGCTCTTGGGTTCAGCCGGGAAGAGCCAACGGTCCGTTGGTGTTCTCTCGACTCGTCGTGGGGATTTCCTCCTCCTGGGTTCACCACCTAGTTTTCCTTGTGGTAGTTATTTTATACATAGCTATGAGCATAGGTGATACTGAAAACACACGTTTAGTGTGGTTTGTCATTAAGAATTTGGAGAACTGGCTAAATAAACCACTTGTACAGAGTTGAGATGAGCACTACCTGCCTCAGCGTCTGTGGTAACAGCTTCATTTGGGTGCAGAGCTTGGCAGAGGTTTGAGTGACTCTGTCTCGATGGTCCTCTGTCAGAGGACAAGCTTAAGCATCACCACCGAGGGCCCTGTTGAGCCTCTGGGCTGGAAGTAACCTCCCCCTGGCTGGTGAGGCAGCCTCTGAGGGCCTTTCCTGACAAAGCCCTTCACTGAGCTGCAGTTTGGCCATCTCTGCCCTCACCTCCCCGACTGCAGGGCCTCGAGGTCTCACCACCTCCAGCCTGAGCACCCAGTGCCCAGGGGCAATTTCCCACCTTCCCTGGGGGCTCAGGATTCTGGCTCCCGGGGCAGTGCCCGCAGCTGGGCCCCTCCTCCTGGGCTGGGGGTAAGGCTGGCCACGGCCTCCTGCTATGTCCCACTGGCCACTTCACCGCAGCTGCAGCCCTCACTGGGTGGCCCCTCCTGCTTCTGTTGGATGAGGAGATGCAGGCCTTCACCGAGGCTTCCTGGCCTCGCCCCTGCTGGCCCCAAGGCTGTGCCGCTTCCCCCTTCCCAGCCCCTGGTCTCTGTACAGTGTCTGTCCAGGATGTCTGTCCATCTGTCCTTGACATTCTGTCCAGAAGCAGCCACTGTCATCTTAGTTTGTGAGGGGCGAGCAGAGCCCAGGTGCGGTCGATGTGGAGATGCTCATGCACTTCAGTGTGCAGGGAAGTGAGTTCCTTCATATCTACAGCCTCTGCACAGCCAGCTGGGAGCTCACCCCATTCACAGGTGGATGTGCCTTGTTTTTTGGCCCAATCACCTGCATTAACTCAGAAGAATCACAGTTCCCTGCTTTTCTGTCTTTCGTGACCGTCCACCTCCCTCCTCTGCCTGGGGCTGAATGGTGGGGTCTGTCATGGGTTCGTGGGACCCTCTGTTCTTGTGCGGCCACCAGGAACTGTTATCCGGGCTGATTCCACAGGAGGAGTTTGGGGTGAGCTCCTGAGCGAGAGTTGGGAAGACTGACGTCTGTGTAAACCTTGCTTGTTCATGGTTATTCCTCTCAGTCTTCTTAAATTGTGAAAAATTGAGGACCATTTTGAAATATGGATTTAGGTATGGATTGGTGAGGAGAGAACGTTGATCTAATTGGGTTTACGTTTTGTGTGATAATTTTACACTATCCTTGGGAAAAACTGAAGATGTTGACAGGGTCATGAGAATCGTTTCTTTCTTTCTTTCTTTCTTTTCTCTTTTTTTTTTTTTTTTTGAGATGGAGTCTCACTCTTGTTGCCCAGGCTGGAGTGCAATGGTGCAATCTCGGCTCACTGCAAACTCTGCCTCCTGGGTTCAAACAATTCTCCTGCCTCAGTCCCCCAGTAGCTGAGATTATAGGCGCTCACCACCACGTCCAGCTAATTTTTTGTATTTTTGGCAGAGATGGGGTTTTGCTCTTAAGGGCATTGTTCATTAAGTATTAATTGGTGGCCTGCCGTTGAAGTAATGTTAGTGTAGTGCTGACATCATCAGCCATGGCAGAAACTTACTTGGCATCCCTGGAAAAGAGGGCAGGGAAGCATAGTGCCCTGACACCACCTCATTCTCCAGTGCTACTTCCAACTCTGAGCTGATGGTCATTATGAGTGGATCTGCCCTGGACAATTAGTTTAGTGCAGCTGCCTTGGACAGTCAGGTTAAAAGTAACAAACCGTCACAAAACTCAGCTAATAAAATGTGAGGAGAGACATGGGACACCAGGAAGGGGTGAGGCCTGTCTCCCTGTGTGCCATCTGTGTGGAGCCTCAGTACCTAGGGGACAGCGTTTACACAGAGCCCCAGGTTTTTATTAGCATTTCCCTGAATAAAATGTCACTTGTGAGCTGCGGACTGGGAGGCTTTTTCTGATTATTAGGTTTCGTAATGTGGGATCATCAGTAGGCAAGGTGGGCCTGAGGGCCATAGGATCTGGAGACTGTCCAGGGCTGCTTTCTGGGGATGACAGGCTTGTCCCTTCAGCAGTCAAGACACCAAAGAGAGTCTTTCTGAGAATAAAAGAGAGAAGCTTTTAAGGAAAAAGGCAGTTTCTCTCTCTGTTTGGGAGTTGAGTGCATTTTCCTACATTTACTCGGAGATGTTCCTTGGTTCCCACCATGTGCCATCGCCCCGCTATGGGGTAGGGTCACCCCACCGCGTACCTAACCCAGGAAAACTCCTCTGCAGTTATTTCAGAGGCTGTGTGCATTTCTCTTGCCTCAACGGGTAGAGTGAGTTTTTCTTCCTACTGTTTTTAGTCAGTTTTCTTAATCTAGCCTGTTACTGGGATAAGTTCCAGAGACGAGCAGTTTTAAAAACAATCTTTGTACGTTGCGTAGAGAGCAGTCCACCTGTAACCAGTTTGTTCCTGGAGGTACCGCAGTGGCCTTGGTTACGCGAGGGCCCCGTGGCTCAGGATGGGCCGAGGAAGGAGTGCGTGAGCAGTGGGCACTGGCCGGAGGCAGGGGAGGCGTGGCCACCTGTGGCTCGAACTCCCCCCATCCACTCTACCGCACCGCTGGGACGTGAACATTCTCGCCCTGGACGTTTTGTCTGAATGTTCAGTGCCCAGGCTCTTGGGTACACAGGCGGCCCCGGGTTTTATTTCAAAAGGGTGTCGCGAACAGTGAAGTAACCCACGTGCCTAAGCTTTGATTGACATGAAGGAATGTAGAGGCTGCTGAAATCCTGGTCATTTTAGAACAAAGTATTTTATTAACAGTTTTCTAAAAGAAAGAAATCATTAAAAAATTGATCCCTGTTGAGGTAGAAGGATCTCGTCCTCATGCTCCTCAGTTCCTTCCAGAATCAGCTTCCAGTTCAGCTGCAGAACAGGTTCTGGTGGTGGCTGGAGTAGCCCAGGCACGTGCCGTCGGGTCTAAGTTCACACTGGTGCCCGTGTGGTCTCCAGTTACGGTGCGGGCCGTGGGGTCTGAGTTCACACCATTGCCCATGTGGTCTCCAGTTACGGTGCTGGCCATGGAGTCTGAGTTCACACTGGTGCCTGCGTGGTCTTCAGTTACAGTGCTGGCCATTTGTGCCTTTCTGGGAAGTTAGAAGGAGGATCATTTCATCACGTCTCTGTCCTCCCACACCTGATCTATGCTGGGCCACCGTGAATTCTTCCTTTTAACTGTTTCTCTCATCACGGGCAACACTGGTGTTCTGTGGTCAATGTTTGCCATTTCTGAAAACGGATTCTGTGTTTCTTTATATAATCACCTGGTCTCTTTTACGAATTTCGCTTTTCTTTAAGAAAATCATCGTGCTTTTATCTCTTCAATCTCAACTCTGTTCCCTGACACAGGCTCTTACCAGCTCGAAAATTAAAAGTAATCTTTGATTATACTTAATACTTTCTAAAGTTTTCAAAAGTTTATCAGCATGTGGGTTACTGAACATTGACTGTTTATTTAATGGAAAATTAGATTCTAAGTAGAGTATTAGAGTGAAAATGATCTTTTGATTTTATTAAAATATTCAGGTAAAAATATTAAAATGCCTTCGCCAAACTTCATGCCTGTGTAGCGTGAAAACATTAAGCTGCTCTCTGCTCCCGGGAATGCATGAGTAGAGTATGTGTTTGAAAGCGTCATTCCAGTCTTAAGTTTTAGGTATTCTTAAAGGGGTTGGCTGGAGAAGTGACATTTAGCATTGAGTGAACGTTTGACAAAGATTTGTCTCGATATAAAAATAGTTAAAAACAATCTTTAGTGTTTCCTGTCAGGGTTCACCCATTAAAGAATGGTCTTGTAAAAAACTCATCGAGAGTGTCGGCGCCCAGAGGTGCTACCTTGCCCACAGTTGTGTCATCTGCTGTCACCAGGCGACACGCCCAGCGTTTAGCTGCACGTCAGATGTGGCCACGGGGCCACAGGACATCCCTGCGGACGGATGTTCTTATGCAGATTAATGAGGATGGAGACCGCTGCAGAACTGTAAGCCCCCCAGGGGCTGACGGAAGCCTGGGAATACCCGAGACACCAGAGTCGCTGCTGCCCTGGGTGGAAGGAAACCTGCCCTGGAAGATGGGAAATGCAATAAGGAGAAAGTACCAGGGTACATGATGCTGTGAAAACGGAGATGTTTTAATTAAATTAACAATTAAAATCATTTTAATTATGTGAATTATTTGAATTCATGTTAGTTCTTTTTAGGAAATTAATACTTAAAGCAAGTTTGTTTTCTGAATTGTTTGATTTAATTGAGTCAGCACAAGAGTTAGCATTGATATCTGACCCTCTTCCAGGGTTGGGGCAGAGGAGATGGGGGCAGAGGAGACAGGCCTCCCACCCGCTTTCCCCTGGAGCTCAGCCAGAATTTCCCATTGAGGAGCCCTCAGCTCCCTGAGAGCCAGGAGCTCTTGCGGAGAAGCCGCTGTCGGCATGCCACCCGCTTTGATGGCCCTGCTCTGCCATCCCTGCGCTCCAAGGGCCGGACCCTGCCGCTGCCTGTGCCAGACGGGTCTCAGGGAGGTGCCAGCCAGGGGTTATGCATGGCGGGGCCTGGGCATCGCTGTCCAGATTCCGTGGCTGCCGGTTTCATTCTCTCGCTGTTTGTCCCCCTAGCAAGACTCATGAGGTTCCTTGAGGACAAGACCCCCTCCTGCCACCTGGTCTGTTTCCTGAACGTTCTCTGCACGAGTACAGCCCCGGGATGCAGCCCTCGGGAATCAGGGTGTCGGCCATAGTAGGGCGGGTCGCTCTGCTGGGCACCATGATGGATGTTAACCGCTGTGCTTCACTTCGGGGACGTGTTTAAGTACAAAAGTAATTTTAAAATTTCACCATTATTTCAAGACAGCTAAGAGCCTATTAGCACAGAATCCCTGGTCTGAATGAAATCAAACGGTTCTTATTAATTATTCATGATGCCACGAATATGTAGCCTTATTTTTTATAATTGCCAGTCTGTATAATTAACCTTTCATTTGGTTAAAGTACTTAACACTAAGTAGAGCTGTACTTTCAACTGTTTATAAAGCATATGGAAGAATGTTTAAATGTTTAATTAGAACCACTTTTTTTTAGTTTCATAGAGAATTTTTTTTCTTGTCAACGAGGGTCTTTAATTATTTAAACCAAAAGAGAAAAACAGGCCAGAACAGAAAAACAACTAGTAAAGCTCGGAACTGTGAAGGTGGCATCATTCCGTTAGTCTCGGATTTTGCTTCCTGGGTTTGTGACGTGGTCAGAGTCCTTGTCTTTGATTTCCTAACACAAGTTGTTAAAGTTGGAAGTGAGTGTGAAATTGAGTTAGTCTAGCTTTATTCTTTCACGGATGAGAAGTGAATTATCTTCAGCAAGGTGGGTGCAGGCATGGTCCCCGGGGGTCACTGTGGTGAACAGGCCGCCCTTGTGGGGAGCCAAGTTCGTCATCACTGGGACAGAGCCCAGGACACTTCCCCAGCTGGCCAGCCTCTTCCTAGAACCTCACACATTGCAAAGGATGGAGTCCAGATCTATACCGTGAAGAAACGAGGGTGGTTACAGAAAGCACCACGATCTCAGCTGAGTGGCTCTGAGCACCCCAACGTTGGGGCACCTCAGCATCCTGTGTGGCTCAGGCCGTGCCCAGCAGGGAGGCCGGCCCGATCGAGCTGCGGTCTCCACCCTGAGAGTGAGGGCTCCTTCCCCCAGCGCGAGTTAAAGCATCATGTGTCCACCTGTGCAGTGGCTGGTCCCAGTGGCCCTGGAGGGCTGAAACCCTGGGTCCCGCCACTGGTCCGGGGCATCCGTTTCCCCTTCCTGCAGTTCCTGTGTCTGTGTGTCCAGGGGGCTCCGATCCCTGTCTTAGGACCATGGCTGAGGGGTCAAGTTCACCCGCTTTGGAGCTGGCCCGGATCTTGGTTCTGTGGATCCTCGCTGTGTGGCTCTGGAGCAGTTCTGTCCTCAGGAGATGGATCCTCACAGCCGCCTCTTGGGGCCATGAGGAGAATTAATAGGACAACTCCCGGGTAGCTGCTCAAAGCCCTGTGCGGGGCCAGCCCTGTGTCTCCACCAGTTCCTTTGCTCTGTGCTCCCCCCCACTGTCACATTGCCAGCCTTTATTTCCTTTTCCTTAGACCCAGACAGCGAATGCTCCGCTGGTCTTGGCAGCCCCTTCTCTAGTCTATCCTCAAATCACTTCCTGACGGACAGCCATGACTAGCCATCGGCGTGACCAAAACCCCACAAAATAGAACCCAACTTTCCTATTAAGCTGTACAGAGCTGTCCCAGCCCACTTCCCACAGGCTGGCCTCATTCACCATGGGATCCGTGGTTCTCACCTGGGGCTGGGGGTGCCCCTGGCATCTGGTGGGGAGTGTCAGGGATGTCCCTCCAGGCCCAGTACAGTCCCCCAGCCAGTGGCCGGCAGACAGCAGCACCCAACCTGATGTCCCTGTGGCTTCTGGTTCCCCGAGGCTGGCTGTGCTTTGCTGCCTCTACATGCTCTCAGACGTGTGCCCTCTCTCCACCTTCACTGGTTAGCAGTGTTCCATCCATTAGAGCTCAAAGCACTGCCTCCCGGCATTGCAGCCCCTTCTCCTGGCCTGCCGTCTGCCTGTGCCCCACGGTCTGTACCGTGTCCTCACGGACCGATCAGAGCGAGGCTTCCAGGGATGGAAAGGTTCCTGCTTGTGTCTGCTTGTGTCTCTGTCCCGCCTTCTCTGGACCTGGCACCGTGGCCTTTGCCGACAGAGGTCTTGGGTTGATTGTCAGCGAAGCAGACAATCTATATGGCTCTAAATGGCTGTGAACATGCTTGATTGGGTTATTTTAAAAATAGTTGTATATGTAAACATTTGAGTGTGACACAGGTGGATTTTTGGGCTAATGGTCTTGTTCTTCAGGGAGTAACCACAGGCCCATCCACAAGGACCATTTCCAGCTGATTTATGGAACGCTGTTCTACCTGGTTAATTTTCAACGTTATCTCAGCCTGAGAGGTAGGTCAGCATGTGACGAAGTTCACCGGTTTGAATCCTAATCTGCTCCTTAGGAGCTGCACCTTCCATGCCTTCGTTTCTTCCTTGGTTAGGTAGGGAAGGTATGAGCTACCTCAGAGTTGTGAGTGAGGCCTGCATCGAGTGACCGCATTAAAGTGACAAGGACTGCACCCGGAGTGTTGATATTTAAAGACCTTTAAACATCGCGATGCCGCATTTTGGTACCCAGGTAAAACAGCAAAGTTCTTTCAGATGCAGACACAGACCCTCGGTGAGGTGGGGGGCTGATGGCAGGAGGTGGACCACCGACCCTGTAACGAGGGCGTGGTCTGTTCGAGGCTGAACGAAGTGCACATCATTGCATGTACCACGGAAGTCCCTCTCGTGAAGTCCTGGAAGGGTCCATGTGGCTGAGCCGTGTGGTCTGTCCATGACGTCCGGCAGAAGCAGAGCTTTCGGGTGCAGCCTTGCTCTTGTGCGCACAGCCCTCAACGGTCTCAAAAGTCTGAGGCTTAAAGCAGGCTTGGGGTTTCCTTACACCTCCTGGACATCTAATTTGCCTGGCAAACATGTTTTTCTTGGGTGTAAAGGTGAAGGAATGGGTGATTCTGGTGAAAGTGTACTAATTACTGCACTTCTGGGTCAGTGGCGCTTGGTTGAAGACACTATCTGCCCTGGATGGACATCTCTGGGGTGGTGAGAACCGGTGGCTGGATGTCGCAGGGTTGCCAAGAAGATGCCAATTTTTTCCTTTTTCCTGAGTAACAACACCCTACTTTGTTTAGGGAAGCAGCACACCCAGCTGAAAATCCAATTCTCTTGTACGGTGGAGCGGCTGGTGACACAGGTCCAGATGCTGGGATGCTGATGGGGGGTCCTGGAGTGGGAGGTGTCAGGAGGCTTTCCTGACCCACAGCAGCCCTGGGCCCTTGTCCGGCCTTCTTGCCCGGGGCATGACACCTGGAGGGAAAGCAGCTTCGGGGGCCCGAGGGCCAGAAGGCAGAGTCCTGGCGTGTGAGGCAGGCCTGGGCCAGGCTCCTCGGAGGATGTCACAGACCTGCTGCCCATGCAGGGACCACCCACCTCTGAGCCCCACGCAGATTTTCCTCCATAGCCGAGTGAAATCCTGGTACAGCCAGTGAGGCAGTCAGAGGCACCTTTTGTGGAAGGAGGACAAAGCTGGAGAGAAAGAGGTTTTCCTAAAGGCACAAGGCGCTGATTCTGCGTTAGGGATA
The DNA here is from genome assembly GCF_049350105.2 of Macaca mulatta. Lineage (NCBI taxonomy): Eukaryota > Metazoa > Chordata > Mammalia > Primates > Cercopithecidae > Macaca > Macaca mulatta. The sequence goes on along the minus strand of NC_133416.1, from coordinate 312,970 downwards.
ATTCCTAGGAGTGTGGTTGCTGGTGGGTGGAAAACTAGCCAGAGAATAAGTGGGAGTGGCACTTGCTGGTATTTAACTGATTCGTTCACGAATGGTCCGAACAGTTCCAGTGAAAAGAACATTTCGGACACAGAAGTTTTCATCCTGCCTGACAATGAGCATGACCGTGGGCTGTTCCATCCTTCCTGGGCGACAGTGAGAGGGTCTCAGGCCCTTCCGGCCCTGTGCTGTGCCCCATCCCAGGGTGTGTGCCCCATCCCGAATAGGCTGGAATGCCTCTGGGTGCAGCTGAGCCTCTTGAAAAGGGAAGAGACATGTGATGTGCTCTGGCTGAACAGGAAAACGAGGGAGGACAGGGAGAGGGGCCTGGAGGTGAGGAGGATGGTGAGCAACACTGGTGACAGAGGAAGTAGGGTAACACCAGGGACAGGGGGACGGAGTGTAAGGCCGGGGACAGGGGCATGGAGGGTAACGCCGGGGACAGGGGATGGAGGGTAACACCACTTCTCCAGGTGCCTTTGGGGGATGCTGCCGCCTCTCGCACCCCAGAGTGAAGTCAACAGGATTCTGTCCCGAGGAGCCCCAGAGCCTGGCAGCTGGGATTGTCGCAGTATGAACCACTGTTCACTAGCTCTGCACCCTGGGACAGGCTCCCTGGTGTTTCCACCCTGGTTTCCCATCTGGACAGTGGGACCCTGAGTGTCCCCGTCCCAGCTGCGCCCAGAGCCCTGGACTCCAGCGTGTCGTCGGCACTCATTAGCGTTTCTTTTGTTGTGGTCCGTGGACGAAGTGGCTCTCTCTTTGTGTGTTCACAGCCCTCCTGCTCACTTTACCTTCTGGGAACACTTTTTACATAGCTTCGTATGTGGGGAGGACTCGAGTGATTAATGGAATGTTTCATCAGGTGCAGTTCTTCTGTTTCCCAGTTTTGACACAACATTTGGTGAAATTTCCAGGGACTCCTGTGGTCAGCCTCACGGTTTCACTCTGTCACTTTCTAATGCAGTAGTCTTTGGGAGTCTTTTCAATTAAGCGCCATCATTTAAAAATAAGTTTTATAATATGCAGTTTCAGGTTAATTCTTTACCTTTGTGTCTCAGGCAGTACTACCTACCTGTGAGTAGTCACAAAGGTTCACGCAGTTTTCTCTAGCTGTCCCTAGCTCGTAGCTCAGCAGGTCCCTTCAGATGAGTCAGCCAGCTGTGTACCTGCATGTTCAGGATACTTGTCAGGGGCCTTCCTCAGAGCAAGACCGACGCTCACCTCATCCTTGGGACTTTGGAGCCCGCCCTGGAGAGACTCCAGCCACGTCCAAAGGGGCCGTCCGGGTCCCACAGGCTGGTGGGAGTGACTTCGGAGCCACTCCAGACCACACTTTGTGTTCCTACACCCCACAAAGCCACTTAAAGTGCCATGTTCTGGTGCTGTGTGCCTCACCAGTGTGCCACACAAGCCTGCACGGGGATCTGAGCGGGCGCTGCCTTCCTCAGGCTATGCTGGAGTTTTGGGGCAACTGGAGCACTCGTGGCTGTGATTCTCGCCACTGTCTGGGCTTCCCTAGAGGGTCTCACCTGCAGCCTGAGGACCACATCGGCAGCCACTGAGGAGCCACCAGGTGCAGCGTTGGTCCCACTCAGTCCTTCTCGACTTTGGTGAGAGAGTAGACAGCAAAACTTCAGCTGGGAGCCCCAGGCCTTCTCTGCTTGGGGCCCTGGGACTGACATAGCACAGATCCTGCCATCCACGTGCTGGGGGCCCCGCCGTGCGGCTCCCTCCTCTGGTCAGGGGCTGCACCCTTGGGCTGTGCAGCTCCTGGTTCTCACACTCAGGGGCCCAGGGAGGGTGGTGGATGAAGAGAGAAGGAGAAGGGTGGCAGTTTGAGCCCAATTGTGTTGGCTTCATCTTCCGCCTCTTGTCCCTAAGTACATTGGCAAAGTTTTCCAGGTGAAAACTCAGAAGGGATTTTTAATGACTGGAATCTGTGAATTCCATGGAAGCCAAGTCTGTCCACCTCTTTCACCCACCTCATTTCTCCCCGTTGGGGCTGATTTTGGCAGCGTTCATAGGGGCAGGGACGGAAGGGGTGGGGGCCAGCCGTCGGCCCTGTGTCCCTCCCTTCCTCCCCTCAGCGCCACAGCATTTCGGTGTCATCCCCTTCCGTGCACGCGTCCTCATGAAAACCAAGTGCGGCTGGAGGGAGATGCCTGCGCCCACTCCCATGACCTTCCCGGCCGGCCTGGCTGCAGCGGCCTCTCGGCAGGCATCGTTCTGGTGCTGCCTCCGTGCCCCTCCCATCACCTGATGCTCGTGTTCCTGAATCTTCACGCGTGTGCTCTGTGCAGCCACCTCACGGGCTCCCTGGGAAGGAAGACAGTGTCTCACACTGGTCAGAATGCTCTTCTCTGTCCACTGAATAGTCCAACACAGAATCATTCCTCTGTGATTATTTGTGCTTTGTTATGTAGAACTGGAATAAAGAAAAAGTGAATTTAGACATTACAGCCATCAGGTTGAAGCTTAGTAATTGCATTAGGGAATTAAATGGAAGCATTTGAGCTTCTCGAGTTCTAATTCCACATCTTCGTATCCCCATCACCCCCCAGTGTCTAACAGAGCTCTTGGTCTAGGAGTTTCTTGATAAATGCTTACTGAATTGAACTGGACTGAGCTTAACATTCCCACCCAGAGTTAGAAGCCAGTCCCTGAATAAATTGCATTTAGAATATGAGTTTGATGTTACTGTGGTAAGGGGTATCCTACACGTCATAATTCCTAGTCAATATCGGGTATTTAGTCAAATAGACTCAAGTATAGAGAAGCATAGGCCCATCTGGCAAAAGGGCAAGGCACGCTGCTTTAGGTCCAGGTCCCCAATATCAACTATGAAAATAAAACGTCAACTCCAATGACAGCCCTGTCCTCAGCTGGTCACTGTTTATGCTAACAATTATAAACAGCTTGAACTTGCTGTCCTGAGAGGCAACACACCCTCCATTCTCTCTGCAGTGTAGCTGCCTTGGTGGATGGAACATGCCCCTCCTCCTTCCCTCTCCCTATTCCTCCCTCCCCCCTCCTCTCTCCCTCCCTCTCCCCTCCTCTCTCCCTCCTTCCCCTCTCCTTCTTCCTATCTTCTCTCACCTTTCTCCCCCCACCTTCTCTCCTGGACAAGGGGCAGAAGAGAGGAGATCTCCGGAATCTTCTGCTTCATCCAAGCAGCTTGGGGGCAGCATCAACAGCTGCAATTTGGCTGCCCCAGCAGGTGCCTCAGGGCAGCCTTTCTAATGGGAATCCTGGAATCATGTCTTTCCTTAATGTGTCCTAAAGGCTGGAGGACATGAAGTGAAACAATGCTCCATGCTCAGTCCTGTGATTTTGTGTAATTATTGGACTTACTTTGAAATTTAACTAAATGATACCCAAGGTAGAGCATGAAAAAAAAGAAAAAACAGGCTATGGTGTTTGAAAAACAAACAAAAGCATTTGGTTTGTTGGTTTGTTCTTAGACCTTCACAGGCTCCTAGGTCACACGTTTCAGTTTCTTAGCAAGTGGCATTCTCTGCAGAAGCTGTGTCAGTCTCTGTTTGATGATGTCAGCCACAGCAGAAAGAAGCACTCCGTAGGCCCCGTGCTCAGCACCTTGGCGTGAGCTCCTGCCATCTTCTGTTCATGCTCATCACAGCTCTGTGCAGTGGGCATCCTCCTGATCCCTGTGGGAGGATGGAGGATGGAGGCGGAAGGGTGAGTGATGGCAGGATCACATGAGGGGTCTCTCCTGAGGTAGGGAGGGGAACTGGCCCAGGACCTTAGTGCCCATCGCATCCTTCTTCCTCCTCCTCTGCCTCTCTGTGACTGTTTGACTCAGGCTGCAGGGACAGACATGAGTATGTGCAGAGCCTGTGTGCACCCCTGGGAATGTGTGCTCATATTGGCAGGGAGGGATGTGAGTGTGTACAGAGCGTGTGTGCACACCTTGGCGGTGTATGCCGGCGTTGGCAGGGACAGATGTGAGCGCGTATGGAATGTGTGTGCACACCTTGGGGATGTGTGCTGGCATTGGCAGGGACAGATGTGTACAGAGCGTGTGTGCACACCTCGGGGTGTATGCTGTCGTTGGCATGGACAGACGTGAGCGTGTACAGAGCGTGTGTGCACACCTGGGGGTGTGTGCTGGTGTTGATAGGGACAGATGTGTACAGAGCGTGTGTGCACACCTGGGGGTGTGTGCTTATGATGTTTTGTAACCGGCAAATACGTGGCCTGTTGCATCGGGCGGCCCTGCGCCCATGCTGAGCCCGTCAGTGGCCCTCGGGTTGGGGTCTCCATCTGCCCAGACAGCACTCGAGTGGCTTGAGGTTTCAGATTCTTCCTCTACGGATACTTGGGCTTCCTCAGGACCAAACATCAGAACCAGCCAACTGCAAACTACAAGAACGTTCAAATGCATCTTCAGTAGGAAAAACAAAAGCAATTGGAAAAATTTTCCAACGTGACCCCGTGGTTAAGCCGTTAGATACTCCAGCCAACAGATTGAGTCACTTTAAAATTCACACCAATTAAAATGGTTGTGAGAGTTGCAGAGCTTTACCGCTAAACCTTGAAATAATTGAAGCATTCTGCTCCACTTGCTTACAAACTAGAGTTGGGGATACCTTTCAGTCCAAAGTAGCAACCTTCTAAATCCAGTTTAGATGCGAGGCTCCCACTGACACAGGAAGAGACAGTGGCCCTTGATTATTCTCCTGTGTTCAGATACTGTGTCATTTCTTTTTTTTTTTTTTTTTGTATCCTGATCATCACTTCTGCTTTTCCAATTCAAACTAAAGGAAGGGAGTTTAGTTCTGTTTTGGAGAAGCTGTGGTTAGTAGTTTCTTTTCATGGTTTGCTTAATCTCTTAAGTCTGGTGCTTACATTACCCAAATAGACTTTTCTTTAGTACGACACTGCCATAACCCAGGGCTTCTCCCTCCACATCTGCTCCCCAGGGGGCTCCCTAGGAATGGGCGCTGGAGATCCAGCCCCCCTCCATGTGCCATTTTCTTTGAGTCCAAGGTAGCTTTGGCTCAGAGAAGAAAAGAGGCCTCCGGGTTAGGTGCCTCTGACTGCTTGCTTGTGAAATGTTTAATGATAAGGCGACTTCCAAACTAATTTACACATTGATAGTTGTAGCTTGAAGTATCACCGCAGTCATAAGAACAAGAAACACTCCCATAAAGTAGATAAGCAGAAGAAAGCCATAGAAGTTTAATAAAGCGCAAATAAAATGGTGTTGTAAGAATGTACAGTGGGAAATGCTCTCAGTCCAGCCAGATCCAGCTGTGGCGTCAGTCCAGCTGTGGTGTCCTCCTGTAAAAACATTCAGCCACATGTGGCCCTGATCACAATCACTACTCTGAATTGTGATCCAGAATGTTCTTGGGGGCCGATGCTGGGACTGTTCCAGCAGTTCAATCTGATTGGGCGTCACGGTGGTGATGTGCTTAGCGCGGCCAGCTGGGCTGAGTGGTGGCCACCCGTGCACTCGCCACGTGCAGCCGTTATTCTGGTGATGGGGTTGCATGCGCCCCGGCTTGTCCACCTGAGCTATTAAAGTACTGGGAACCCAACCGCGGGCGGTGCCTCCCGATATGGGAGCTGTCTTTTTTATCCAGGGCCCTGTGGCGCTGCAGAACCCTGCTGCCAGTCTGAGCTCACAAGGAGGTACCGGAGGGCTCTGCTGGGGCATGGAGGTCCCTGAGCAGGTGGTCACTTATTGCTTGTGGAGTGGTCCATGGCCTGTGAGTTTATTCTCGGGGTTTGTGTGGGCGAGGTTAACCAGTTCACAGCTGGGCACTTACCCCTTACACAGGTGACACTAGTTAAAGTGGAATCTATATTAGCTCACACGGGAGTGTGTGAGGAGCTGGGAGGGTGGGGAGGCTTGGCCTTAGCACTAGATTCCCGGGCTCCTGACATTTCTGCGTCTTCCAGTTGAGGGGCCGTCAGAGCCGCTGTGGGTCCTGAAGACAGTGGGTGCCATATGGACCAGGGGATGCAGAAGCCTCTAGAGGCTGCGGGAGGCAAGGAGACGGTCGCTTCCCCAGAGCCAGCCCTGCCGCCACTTCGACGTTAGAGGGTGGGACCTGTTTTGGACTCCAGCTTCCAGAAATGTGAGAAAATAAGTCAGAGTTTAGGGCGCTAAATTTGGGGTGATTTAGTGGAGAAATAGAAAACTAGCCCACAAATGTGCACGCATTGAAATGTGCTCTGTCCAGGTGTTCACAGTGGTGTGAGGGAGATGGCATCAGGGTTCTGGGAACAGTGCAGTTTTACTGAAGGAAGGGGGCTCGCCACGCCTTTCCTCATATAACTGAAGGTATGTATGCCTGCCACACTGCCCAGGAGACAGGGACTAGAATTCTGACTTTATTTCTTATGGGAACCAAGCCACAGTCAGAACACGGTGAGGGCCGAGACGAGCTTCCTACAGCCTGAACTGGGAAGAGGAATCGCAAGTAGTTTGTGTTTTACTACACAGACCTGTCCTTTTCAGGTTTTGTTAAGTTTTGGAAAAAGGGAGAAGCCAGGCACACCTCGGCGAGGGACAATGTTTCTGGAGGTGGTGCGGCTTCAGCCTGAAAATGGCCGTGTGGTTGGGAGGCTCAGAAACTGCCCTCCAAGGGCACTCATCTATTCCTTATTGCAGTAATACCTCGTTTACAGAAATCCACAGAAATTACAGTGCGGGAGGCTTCTGGTCTGGATGGGTTTGTGTGGACCGAGGTCACGGGGTGTTTTCCCAAGTGCTAATCCTGATCTGGCAGAGGCTCTGTTCCCAAATAATTATTCCACAGTTTCAGAGCCTATATCTGAGTGATAGTCTTTTAACTTTGTTGCATAAAAGGAAACAAAGTATGTCTTGAGGGTCTAAAAATCCATGTGGTAATCATGGCTGTAAACTCATACCTGGGGCTTTGGGATGGAGTGAAAACCACCGTCACCTGGCGTGGACGCTGCGTGGTATTTTTAGCATGGTGGCCTGCTCGTGCCTTGAACTCTATCTGCAGTGTGAGCAACAGCTGTGCATTTGAGAAATGTGGACAGGTCAGCTTGCTCCTCCAGGGGCCTGCAGGCATCCGGGTGAGGGGCCTGGGATGAGGCCACATCAGTGGGAAGGAGCTTGGTTGTGTCAGCAGATATGTCTGTCTCTATAGGCCCGCAAGCCAGCCAGAACCCAGTTTTCCTTAGGTCATCTAATGCCAGAAAAAACCTGTTTCTTAGAGATTCTCATAATTTATATTAATGAACCATTTGACCGTACATAAAATGTTATAAATGCATGAGGCTTTACAACTTGGCAGATGTGTAACTCACATGTCGTTGTACCAAACTGTTGAAGATATTTGTTTCACTTGAAGGTTGTTAGCATTTTATGTGCAAAGCAAATGCCAGTAGCATTTTGAAGGAGTATTTTGTAATTTTAAACACAGTGGGATAGTGCTGGGTCTCTGGGATACTGGTGAGGTGGACGTGACCTCAAGCTCTTGTAGCTTGCAAGCAGGATTGCTAAATTGTCACAACTGCAGTGCTGGAAAGTCAAAGTGGATTTCTGTAAATGAGGTATTAGTGCAATGAGGAACAGGTGAGTGCCCGTGGAGGGCAGTTTCTGAGCCTCTCAGACACCCCAGGAGGAAGCGGGGGACGGGGGCAGTTACCCACCAGAACCTGGACGGTGAAGCTGGGTTTGCTGGTGGCCCTGCTTGGCAGGTCATTACATGCAATAAGAAACAGGTGAGTGCCCTTGAGAGCGGTTTCTCGGCCCCCTTCAGAACCGCAAGTGGAAGACGCTCCAAGGTGGGGGGTGGGGGTTCGGTTAATCCACAGGAGCCTGGATGGTGGAGCTGGGTTTGCTGGTGGTCCTGCGTGGCAGGTCATTACATGCAATAAGGAACAGGTGACTGCCCTTGAGGGCGGTTTCTCGGCCTGCTTCGGAACTGCAAGTGGAAGACGCCCCAAAGTGAGGGGGGGCTGGTGGTCGGTTATCCAGTGGGGCCGGATTTGCTGGTGGCCGCTGCGTGGCAGGTCACGGTGTGGAGCGATGGGAGGGGAGTGGAGTGGGTATAGAGGATGCACCCTCCACAGCTACTGCTGGGAGTTGGCTCTGGTAGCAGAAGGGGCATAGATAGAGGGATTCCCATCAGGGGCAACACGACTGGGGTCCCACGTGTGGTGGATGCCGAGGTGTGGCTATATGTAATCTCAGTCTGCACAGCCGTCCTGGTGAGTGGGTTCAGTTAGCTTCCCATCTCACATTTGAGAAATCTCGGGGGCTCACATCACAGCTAGGTGGGTTGGAACTAATGTCTCAGGCAGGACGTTGGCCCCAGAGCCCAGATCTTACCCGCCCCCGCTCTTTTCAGTCCACCAAGCTTGTAGAGAGGGTTGTGTGGTGGTGGGTGGCGGCTGAGAAACCAACACAGTAGAAGGCGGGGAGGAACTAAACCAGGCAGGAGACACAGGCAGTGCTTGGGAGGTCTGCACGGGGTGTGGGTGTGGGAGACACCTCTGGGCCAGTGAACCCCGTTCTGTGCTCCTGGCTTGCCCAACCTTGGCCCTCAGCCACATGCTGCGTACTTTAGGTGAAATCTCAGTGGCTCGTGTGGTGCGGGCATCTTTTCTCCCTGGCTTTGCCTCTCTTTAAATCACGGAGTCTCAGTGGGGATGGCGGGGCGGATGGTGGTCCATGGAATTTGCCCTCCACCTCCCCATCCTTGTCCTGTCCTGTCTGGCCTGTTACCTGAATCTGTGTCTCTTCAGAGCCTGCAAATGAGTGGAGGCCACGACAGCCTCTCGCTGACCGACCTCTCAAACTTTTATTCATCAGAATAGTGTTAAATGCCGATTCCTAGGCACCCCCATCGGACTCTACGCCTGCCTAGCATGGGTACTTTGGAGGAAGGTACAGAGGATTGCTGGGCTGTTCCAGGGGGGAATTTGCATTGTTGAATGTCTATTGTGTTCCTTCCAGCACTCTACTTTCCACGCACACGTGGCATTAAACCTGGAAGACTTCTGGGTGCTGTGCTGGTGAGGAAGCCCCGGCTGGACGAGGGGCTGCTGGGGCTCGGACTTGATTCCTGGGCTGGGGGCTGCGGGCTTATTCTCTTCAGTGGGTCTGCTGATGGGATGCCCTGAGAAGTCCTGCTGTGCACTCAGGGGAAGGTGCAGAGACAGGCTCAGAAAAGACAGACCATGGATTTAAAAATTCCTACTGGAAAATCTTTTATGAGCAAAGTAATTTGCATCTAACTGAAGACAATCATTGCTTGAATAATTGGTTTGTTTACAAAGTTGGTCCTATGAACAGATTAAAGTTTTCATTCATGCCTTATCTACAATGTGAATAGGAGCTATTACCGCAACTTAAATTAGCTTTAAATTTCGTATCAGATTGCAGTCCAGATTACAAACGGCTGCTTGATAATCTAATTGATAAAACGGAGGAATTTAGTGCTTGGAACTCGGAGTGAAGGGAACAGAATTGCTTTGGTTTCTCAAAAGGGTGTTGACTGAGTGGTGACCTGGGGTGAAGAGAAGTGGCTAGAGTCATTACACTCGAGGAGATGATCTGCCCCCGCCTTTCTCAGCTGTCTTCTGGACAAAACAAAGGGTGATAAATGGAAAAAATTCAGCACTGAGTTCGTCTATGCCCTGAGCTTCTCATACAGTCATTAATGGGCTGTATCTGTGAAGCCTCCATACAGGCACAAAGGAATTAGGCTAGAGTAAGGCGGCCGGCGACCTCTGGCGTCTGGACCGCGTGTCACTTCCTAAAGCCCTTTTGGGTGAAATGACAGTGGCAATGTCGTTGTTCGGAGGAGTGTAATCTCACGTATGAGATGCAGATTTTAAATGATGCAGATTTTAAACACCAAAGTCAGGAAGCTTGGTGGGAGTGGCTGTCTTCCAAGTGGTTTTCTGTGCTGCCATGGATGAGGCGTGGATGTGTCATCTGTTGGTGAGATCCACTGGTGAAGGGGCTAAGCAAACCATGGAGGTCGGGGGTGTGAAGCTGCATCTCTTCTGGCATCCCAAGGAAATACATCTTGTAAAACTTGTGAATTTGACCCTGACCCTAACCCCAACCCTGAGTGTTGAAGTCTGGTGCAGTGTCTTGAGCCCTCTTCTGCATTGAGGGTGAGTGACTGTAAATGACCGATTCCTCAGTGGTGAAAGTTCAAATGTAGCTTCCCTGAGGAAGCCAGACCTCGGTCACCCGTATCTCCATTGTAAACACTGCGGCCCCTACGCGGGTGGCTGCAAGTTTCCAGGCCTTCCTTGGAGAAGCAGCCGTGAGGTGCTTGATGATTTGATAACATCAACCACCTTCTGTCTTCTGTCTAATCACGGTACAAATGATTCTCCTACAAGGAAATGGATCTGGTTTCTTCCTGATCGTTGGAAGAAGCAGCCTGCCTAGGGACTCCACCGTCCTCTGCACTTTCACAGCGAAGCCTGTGTCTGTCTCCAAGGAGTGTCACGTGTGTCGTGGGAATCGCTTCCTTAATTCTTCCTGCTTTTGAGGGCTCCGGTAGCTCTGCCTGTTTCACCCGGGATGAGCAGCAGGTGGTCTCTGGCTACTGTGGGACTAGGGCTTGGGGGTGCATCATCACATCCGGTGGCCTGTCCAGGTGGGCATCATTGTCTTTTGCCTGTTGCCTGAGGCAGCTGTGATGCCATGGGGGTCATGCTTGTCAGGGCCAACCCAGTTCTTCCCGTGTACACCTCTCCTGCTGGAGTGCCTTTCCTTATGATGACTTGTTGAATTAACGTGGAGAATGCAGAGAGGCTCTGGGCCTCTCTCTCTCCCATTCTTACTCCCTGGAGCTGTGAAGCCCGACAAGGGAGCCCATAGCCAGAGGCTCCTTTAAATTTAATTAGAATAAAGATTTGATTACATAGCTAAACACATTTGAAAAGAACTTCACAGATTAAATTCCAGATTCAACCCTTCAGGCCCAGTGGCCACGTTTTGGGGCTCAGCAGCTGTAGGTGGCTGTTGTCTTTCTGTGTTGGCTGAGCAGATTGGGGCGTTTCCAGTTCAGCAGGCAACTCTCTTGCATGGCTCTGCCTGTGGTGAGGGCACCTAGGCTGGAGAGCCTCGTGGGGATCCCTTAGGCCTCCGGCTGCAGCCAGGCTGCACGGTTCCTGTGCCCCGGGTCCTCTGCAGGCCCAGATGGATCCCACCACAGAGCCAGCACTGCTAGACTTGGGTACTGTGTGCAGACAGCAGAGGGTCACGTCCGGGCCTTGCAGGGGCTGGGGTGACTGGCCTCCTTGGCCAGGCTTCTGTTTCCGAGTCTTCATGGGAAATGCATCCACCATCCACCATCCACACCGTGCACCAGAGGAAAACTGCAGGCTTCTCTGTGGATGGTGAATTGAGATCATGCAGAGTGACTAGGTTTGGGTTCCTGAGCAGCGTGGAACCTGATACCTTTAGGTGGAACCTGACATGCCTCCATGTGTACATGGCAAAGAGAATGCAGCATTGTCAGCTTGAATCCCGATGTGCTCCCGTTTTGAGGTGGAAGGTTCTGGGAGTATTGGCCATTGGTGATTGTGCTGCCGTGGAGGACTTTGAATGCAGGCACTGGTTTGGGATAACCCTGGTGTCCTGGTCCTGTATGTGGGCATCCCTGAATATCCCGGACTGGAGGAAGGCAGGGCAGATGGGAGGGTGACAAGAGGTGTCAGGTGTTTCCAGCTTTGGGGACTGATGCCATCAGATGGCCGAGATCAGGATGGTGGTGGCCAGGGACCAAAGCAGGGGTGCGTGGAAATGCCATGTTCCTCGGAGCATGGGGAGGACCTCTTGAACTCTATTCCTGGGCAACAGTTCTTCCATTCTCAGGAATCTGTGCCATTGTAATTGAGTAGCAAATTCTGTAATTACTCTAATTACTTACTGTTAAGTCCCCATGCCAATTACCATAAATTAGCAACAGTGATAACAGTTTGCCTGGTCAAACCTTACCAAGAAAAACCAGTGGACCTAGTTTTAGTTGCCTCCAGTTCCCTCCAAATCAGATTCCTTAGCGGCTTGTGTCCCCACACTTGCTGCAGTTCCTCCTGGGCCTGGCAGGCACATTCCAGACATTCACATCTCAGCTCAGATGCAGGCGTGCACATTATTTATAGAAAATCGCACTGCGCTGTGATCGGCTTGAGCTGACGTTCTCTAGGTGGGAGGTGGAGGTTCAAAAGTTCTAATGGGATGAAATTAGAAATATGAATTTTAAAAATTCACGTGTTATGAACTCTGTTCAGTGATTTTCTCTGAAATGAGAGACTATTTGCAGATGAGGCAGTCAGCCTGCAGCTCTCCTTAAATCTGTCCTAGACCTCGATGCCGTCCTTCGGCCTCTTCCTGGGTGTGGGGTGCTCTGCTTGAAGCAAAACCAAAGGAAAGAACGTGGTCTGCATCACTACTGCAGCCAGCTCAACGCGCACACCCACTAGGAGGGGCGTTTGATCACTTAACATTTTAAATGCATTTAACATTCAACCAGCAAGTCAGCCAGTGCTTTCTGTAAGCAAGCTGCCTGGCTCATGGGAACCTGACACTTGACTTTTTGGAAGAGAGTACTTGCTTCTGTGGAGTCTCAATATTTGTCTCATTTCTTGAGACTCTGCTGAAAGTGATGAACGTGAGTAAATTAGGACTTTTTTTTTTTTTTTTTTTTTTTTTTTTTTTTTTTTTTTGTAAATTGGGCCACAGAGCTCTCTAGGCAGAGTCAGGGGAGTAAACGGCTGTGAAAGATGCCGCCTGATGTGAGCCACGGCCAGGCACTTTGGAACCTGGGATCCCATCTCCAGCCTTTCAAAGGACACAGACGAATATAAAATGCAGATGGGAGAGTTCATAATTTGGGCATCTCTGTTCTTTTGAAATCCAAGTGCAAAGAAAAAGTTTTGCCTTGAGGTCTTAACCCATACTTGTTTTTCTCCTGAGGTTTTAAGATTTTCTTAACTGCTTTTCTCTCCCCCAATCCTTGAGGAAGTTCTATCTTCATATCTTCTTAAAAGATATGGTTAAATTCAACACTGAAATATAAAAACATGCTTTCATATTTTTCTTTAAACTGAGGTATCTGACATTGGTGAAGAACTAACTGGGAGTATTGGTTTATTTTTATTTTTTTGAGACAGTCTTGCTGTGTTGCCCAGGCTGGAATGCAGTGGCACGATCTTGGCTCACTGCAGCCTCACCTCTTGGTTCACGCCATTCTCCTGCCTCAGCCTCCTGAGTAGCTGGGATTATAAGTGCCTGCCACCATGGCTGGTTCATTTTTGTATTAGTAGAGACGGGGTTTCAACATGTTGGCCAGGCTGGTCTTGAACTCCTGACCTCAGGTGATTCGCTCACCTTGGCCTCCCAAAGTGCTGGGATTACAGGCACGAGCCACCACACTCGGCCTGGGATATTCTTGATTATAATTGTAACATATCCCTTTAATAAAAACAAAACAGAACAACAACAACAAAACAGCTGTCTGAAAAGTCTCGAAATTAAAGAGCTCACTTGGACAGGGATTTGGACACCAGTTGAATGGCCCAGCACACCATAGTTACATGGGCCACTCGGCCTGTTAGGTCCTTAGGGTATTTGAAGTCATATGGATATTTGCATTTCTGCCTCTGGATATCGTGTTAGTATTCGGCTAGTGTTTGAGGGCCAGGCTCAGATCCGGGAAAACAAGAGCCCCTGCCCTCACGGCACTTCTCTTCCATGTGTGTGTGTCAGGAAAATAGAAAGCATAAGATATTTTTTTCAATGAGCTGGGAAGATGGAAAAACAAGCTTAAGATGTTGACTTGTTCAGAAGAAGGGAAGTGCAAGGAACACTCAGCTTTGTTGCTGCTGAAGGAGGCCCCTGGTGGAGGCTGTTTCAGAGGTGGGGTTTCTCTGAGAAAGGTGGTAAGAGGCAAATAGGATGCCCCATCTGGTTTGCCAGAGATGGGGAAAGTTAGTATCCCCAAAACAGCTTCAGCATTCTGGCAAAGCTTTGGAAAACCAGCTACGGTGTAGGACCTTGTTGGCCGCTGGGTAGAAGGAAAACATTGCTGGTCCTGAGGACTGTACTGTTGTTCCACTGCTATAAAGAACTATCTGAGGCTGGGTAATAAGGAAAAAAAATGTTTAATCGGCATACAGTTCTGTGGGTTGTACAGGCTTCTACATCTGGGAAAACTTACAATCAGAGTGGAAGGTGAAGGGGAGGCCGGCATGTCTTCACATGGCTGGAAGGGGAGAGAGAGTGAAGGGGAAGGTGCCATGCACTTCCAAACAACCAGATCTCAGGAGAACGATCATGAGGACAGCACTTGGGGGATTGTGCTAAACCATTAGAAACCACCCCCATGAGTCAATCACCTCCCACCAGGGCTCACCTCCAACATAGGGTTAGAGTTCAGCATGAGATTTGGGTGGGGACACACAGCCACACCATGTCAGGCTTCCCATTCTTCTCCTGCACGTGCTTCGCAAATGGTTCTGTCATTGGTTTTTGTTTCTGTTGATACATAATATACGTACATATTTTCAGAGTGCATGTGATACCTTGATTCACCCCTATATTGATGAAATCTGTGTACTTGGGATGTCTTTCACTTTAAATAGTTTCTTTTCCTTGTGCTGGTTATGTTAAGTTATTCTCTCCTAGCTGTTTTGAAATACACAGTAGATGACCCACTGCCATCCCCCTGCTGATTTATCAATAGTAGGTCTCGTGTTCCCATTAGGCTGTGTGTTTGTGCACATTACCAGCCTCTGCCCATCCTGCTTATGAGTGGGCTCTGCTGGGCCCTGTTGACCACCTACTTTTGGCCTCCATGAGATCTGCTCTCAGCTCCTGCTTATGAGTGAGAACATGAGCCGTTTCCTTGCTTGACTCGTTTGCTTAACGTAATGTCCTCCAACTCCATCCATGCTGCCGCGGATGACAGGGCTCTCCGCTGTGTGGTGGAGTATTGCTCCTGTGTGTGTTCGGGCCACGTTCCCTTCATCCCCTGTTGACGGGCACTCAGGTGATTCCAGACCTTGGCTACTGTGGATGGAAGCTGAGAGCAGTCACTGGCTTTATACTCGGGGGACGTGAGCCACTTTGATGTTCTCAAGCAGCCTATCCCCAAAGCCCTCCGTAGAATGCCGCATTCGTTTGTACTCATGGCTTCTTCCACTAGGATGAACAGCTGGGAAGGGGCTTTGAGTGAATGCTTGGGTTTCTGTCTTTAATTGGTACCCAGCTACACTGGCCAAGTAGGGGTCCCAGTGACCCTGGACACTACCTCACATAAGGTCCAAAGATGCAGTTAGGTTCTTTTTTTAACTTAAAAAAAAAATGCTTTTGACCTGGGTAAGCTATGGCATTATCAGTTAGAGTTTTTCATATTGGAAAGGTGTATATTTTATTTTCTAAGAAGGAAAGAAATCCTGTTAAATACTCTAACCACAGATTAAATCATGTCAAGGAAAGAGGTACTATTTTGGGGGAAAATTACCCCTTCATGTCAAAGATCAAGGAGGTGACTTACATTGTTTAATTGAGTTAATTATGAAATCTTAAGTGGTTTTAAGAAGATGAGCTGTGGATCCTACAAGACATGAGACTGATACTGATTTAATGTTAGTCAGCCCTGACAGAATGTGGCTAATATTTAAAGCTTGCTCCAGTATTGCTTGATAGATTGTAAGTTAATGTAAAGATCTGTTTGACGCTTTTATTTTACAAAATATTATTGAGAAAAAGTTTGACAGCCAAGGAATGGCCTTCAACCAATTTCTTCCTAATTTCTGTCACCAGAAAATTTTGTCCTGTTAATTCCAGAATTTACTTTTGGAAAGTTCCCGTAAGGAGAGCAGAGGTATCGGTGGTTGAATGGTGACTTGAATTTAGGTGAAGATCGTTAAATATTTCATAGTCATGTTTGTCTTGGTGGTTTTAGCAATTTTATATTAAACTTAGAACTGTGAGTCAAACCAAATCTGTTCTTTTGCTTTTGTGATACTCCTTTGTATGACTATACTGGTAAAGAATGATAAAATGTGTATTGGGTATTTTTTCTGTGTAGATATTAGGATTTTTAGGGGAACAAATTAATCATTCTTCTAATATACACTGTGTGTTGGGTCCTTTGTATATTAGTTGAATCACTCTAATGAGGACCACTTGAAAGTCTGTTTCTATAGCAGATCTTTTATATGTTGACTTGTGTTATGCAAAATCCTTCATCCTCTAAGAAGACTAAGCAATGGGTTGGAGGAAAGATTTAATCACCCATTAGGTCTATTCCGAATGCCCAGAATTGAATGCAAGTACTAATTATGTTTTTGAAGTGGTGTGTGTGTGTATGGGTGTGTGTAGTGGACTCCTTTTTAGGTCATGGGAGGGAGGTAAAGCGAAGATGAGATTTGCTGATGAACATTTGTGCACATGCTAGTGGAGAAATCATATGACTTGACTGCACCTGCGTACTCTGATTTTGGTTTCGTTAGTGTCCGTAGCCACAAGCCTCAACTGCCTCTGGGACCCACCCTGAGGGGCTGTGGTGAGGGTTATTATAGAGTCGTGCGTCTTAGTGAAGGGCACAAACGGCCTTGTGGGCCTACTTTGGCTTTGTTTGAACGTCTAGATTGTTAAACTAAGTTTAACATTTTGAGGATTATAAATTGTGATTCTTGTCTAAGAAGAGGTTTCTGTTGTCTCTGAAGACAGGAGCCCCAATACAGAGGGTCCCTGGCTCCCAATTGTTACATATCTGATTTTTTTTTTCAACCTTGTGATGGTGTGAACTAGTCACACTCAGTGCATTGTTTGGCCCAAGATGGGCTGCCTCTGGATGAACCCGTTGTAAGTTGAAACTATGATGTCAAATGCACTTTCTATTTAGGATATTTTCAGCTTACGCTGGGTTTATTGGAACAGTTTCATCCCATGGTAAGTCAGGGAGCATATGTGCTCATAAAAGTGGAGACGATCTCATAGATACCGTGGGATATAATGTCTCTGATGTTATAGAGATACGATGAAAACAATCAAGTGGGACTTGGAAGCCTTGGAGGGACTCACATGGGCGGCTCCTGGAATGCAATCTTGAGCGCCACTGGCTTCTGGATGTGACATCTGTACCTTCTGCTTAGCCCAGTGTGTTATCGGCTGCTCTCGAGGGCAGAGAGGTCCAGCGTTCCTGTGTTTAGGTATTTGAGCTGCCTTAAGAGGCTAGGTCAATTCTCACTGGTGTCTTCAGGGCTTTAGGCCTTCTGAACAAGCAGGAGGAAGCACGACTTTGTAGAGCTTTGGAAATCTCAACGGACTTCAGGGCCATCCCCTTTGGCAGGAGAGAGCCCCACTGGAGGCGAGCAGGGTGCCGTGCGGGTCTCTGCTGGGCCCAGGCATGTACGGACGTTGTGAGGGCCACAGGACACAGATCGGTCTTGGTTCACAACTGGTGTCGATGGCCACGCAGCATTTCTGCGAGGTACATGAGTGCGGGGACTTGGGTTTTGGGGTGTGCGTCCTGGTTGCCTAGTTGCTTGGAAGACCCACATTCAGATACCAGCCTGAGTCACTGTGACAGGCCTCCTGCTTCACACGCCACACGGAAGCCGTGGCGTCAGTCACTGACGTCCACCGGGTGTCAGATGTGCGTGTGTATCTTCCTTGGTCTCGGGATGTGTCTTGTTTTGAGGTTATAGTAAACGTTCTTTACAAGGGGTTTTGGATTTTTTATGTTGTTTGCAAGGAGGCAGCAGGGAGTGCTTGAGCAATGAGATCCCCTTTCCAACCAATACAATTTCAGATCCCAGCAGGTAATTAAGGCAGCGGAGCTGTGGGATCACCTTTGCAACCAATGAGAATTCAGATCCCAGGAGGTAATGACGGCAGCGGGGCGGGTGGCAGAACCCTGAACTGTGGCTGTTTCTGGTGTCTTGCCCCGCGGACAGAGCGTGCTGGGGCCTCCGTGGTCCTCTGTGGGGTGAGTGGAGCGCATGAGCTGGGTGCTGCTGGGCCCTGGCTGGCTCCCCAGCCCGGGGTTTATGCAGGACTCGTTAGACAACTTGGAACCCAGAAAGCAGCACGAGGAGAACGGGATTGTGCCTTTCTGGATCCTTGGTGCTTCCCAGTCTCAGACACTGAGTAGGCTCTGAGGGGTCTCGCCGGGAAGACTTGCACAGTCGGCCCCCAGGATGGAGTGGGGCTGCAGCGGGTCTTGCAGGAGCTGGAAGTGGGGGTGAGTGTCTCGCAAGCGGGACCTTTCAAGTGGGCCCAGCAGGATGCATCTGTGGAAATGGTGCCACCTAACGCAGGGCTGCGGCCAGCAGGACCTGAAAGGCTACAGCGGGCTGTGTTTCTGCTCTCTCTCGAGTCTCTGCACGGTTTTCCTTGGTTTTTGTCTGTTTGGAGGACGCTTTCCCCTTTCTTGCGCTTACCTAGCCCTCTGAGCTTCTTTGTTGAGTATGACAAAGCCCTGAGAAGGCATTTTTATCGCATAATTGTGTTATCCTGGTGGCTGGATAAATGACCTGCAAATGTGGGTGACTCAGTAGCTCTGAGGGTGTTCAATATCCAAGACAGAGGTGGGAAGGAAATGTTCAGGCAGGCATCAGAGGATCTGTTCTCTGCTTTACACTGGGGCCCTGGTTTGCTGACAGTCTTCACACTCGATCCAAAATGGGGGATAATGAAGTCTCACGGATTCGGCTTCAGCTGAGAGCTGCCTCCAGCACAGTCTTGTGTGAGTAACAGTTTCTATGTTTGGTGCGAAGGGCGGGCGTCAGTCAGTTGATCTTATTTGTGGTGGTGCTTATGGTGGGTTTTCCGTAAGGAATGTAGACTTTATTAGCTTTGGCAAGGGAATCCTGAGTGATAAATTGGAAGAATGTCTCAGGAAATTCTGGAACCTGCAGTGAATCTGGAATCTGTATGAAATTGAGATTTGGATTCTCACGATTTCCTAATGCTACCCCGAAACCCAGTAGTTGAGACAGTCGTAGAGCTTCAGTTGTGCTGCCCCGGTTCCCCATTTTAAAAGGAACACGTTGCTTTCCTCTAGAATGTTCTGAGCTCTGAGTGCTGCCGGCAGAGTGACCAGCTCTCTGCATCAGAGGGGAAGCCAGGGCTGCGTTCACGGCGTCGCGGCAGCCGGGAGCTGACCCTGGACTTCAGGCACGTGTGATGCTGACCATTTTCTGTAAACTCCAAGGGTGTAGTGGTCTCCTTGGCCCTTTACAGTCTTCTGAAGCTTTTGATGTGTCTGCACTTTGTAGATTTTTCAGAAGTAGACAGCCTTTTCCCACACCCTTGGGCTGAGTTTCGTCAGAGGCCGGTGTGTGGGAAGCACCACACCCACATTCTGACAGGGAAGACTCTGGTGCCCAACTGAGGTCAGAGTGGAAATTTGTTCTTCCTTCCCTCCAGTCTGGTCCAGCTGCTCCCTGCTTGGCCAGAAGAAAATCATGCTTATTCAAGTCGTAGGCAAACCCCCGAAGTCAAACATTTGTCTTTTTTCTTTTTTCTTTTTTTTTTTTTTGAGACGGAGTCTCGCTCTGTCACCCAGGCTGGAGTGCAGTGGCCGGATCTCAGCTCACTGCAAGCTCCGCCTCCCGGGTTTACGCCATTCTCCGGCCTCAGCCTCCCGAGTAGCTGGGACTACAGGCGCCCGCCACCTCGCCCGGCTAGTTTTTTGTATTTCTCAATAGAGACGGGGTTTCACCGTGTTAGCCAGGATGGTCTCGATCTCCTGACCTCGTGATCCGCCCGTCTCGGCCTCCCAAAGTGCTGGGGTTACAGGCTTGAGCCACCGCGCCCGGCCTTGTCTTTTTTCTTTAATATGCCCATTTAGTTTATATGGAATGATAGCTAGAGAAATGCCTTTTAGGGGAAAATTAATTTCCTTAATTACAGAGAACTTTTTGGATAAAAATCAGGAGGCTATTTTGTAATAAGATCTAGTTAAATACTACAGTGGAAAGCTCCTTATATTTGATCTTACACTTGGGCCCTGTGTGCGTGTCCGCATGCTCGTGCTCATGACGCCAGGCGCAGATGTGAACTACGGGCACAGTACATACTTTCTGGTTGCTTCTTTGAACGTCTTATTGCTTGACCTCTCCGACTCAAATGTTGAGTTATGTTGATTGTGTTCAGAATGTTTATCCCTCCGTCTAGGGTCCAGTCGTCTTTCAGGGAGGAACCGTCTTCCTCATCTCTGTCTCCTACAGTATTGTATATTTAATAGTCAAATATTTACAGGTTACATGGGTGACTGATCTGTTCATTAGGAGGAAAACAATGCCAATTTTCACATCATTAGAATGGACTTGTTAAATGATTGTTAGTATAATGAAGTTTCCATGGCAAAAGAGGCTTTGCAGATGTGAGTGTAACGGACAGTGAGATGGGAGAGGACCCTGGGTTGTCCAGGTGGGTCCAGTGTCTTCACATGTGCCTTTTGAGAAGGCAGTACGAGGGTCTGCCTCAGAGGAGGAGACCTGAGGACGAGATAGAGGCCAGAGGGCTGTGGGGGTGAGGGCGAGTGTGGGGCAGGGGCAGGGTCCGGAGGGGTGCAGGGCTGAGGCCGGGGCAGTGGTAGGAGGGGTGTGGGGCTGTGAGTCAAGCTGCATGGTGGCTTCTATGAATTGGGAGACTCCAGGCAGGAATACAAGCTACTGACCCCTTGACTTCAGCCCTGGGACTCCTGACTTCCAGGGCTGAGAGGAGGTTTGCATTTGTGGTAATTTGTTGCAGCAGCAATAGGAAGCTAATGCATTGTATCTGTTCTTCACCTCCAAACCTTTGAAAAGTGACCCTGTTGTATCGGCCTTTTGTGTGCCCTAAATTCTAATGAGATGGTTTGTAGGAAATAATGGACACAAACGATGGCAGAACACAAAGTTGGACAGAAGCAGTGTCTTCTGTGGTTCTGTAGTTTGGGTCTGGGAAGTTAGATTTCGGTCAGAGTGTGTGGTCTTGTTCAGCGTATACCTGGAGTACTTGTTCAGAGCTCCTGGGGGAGTGGTCTTTAACACTGTTAGGATTAAAACTCCAAGCACATCAGGGCCAGAGTTCCTGAGTCAGTGTTAGGCGACCTTTGAATAAGAGTTGGCATGTAGAGTCTGCCCACTTTACTAGTATGAAGCAGCAAAATCTTTTTTTTTTTTTATTTTTTGAGATGGAGTCTCGTTCTGTCACCCAGACTGGAGTACAGTGGCGAGGCCTCGGCTCACTGCAACCTCCGCCGCCTGTGCTCAAGTGAGTCTCCTGCTTCAGCCTCCAAATTGCATGATTTATTTTCCTGTTTTATATACTTAGTATGTGAAAAGTCTGCAAACTTTATTAATACAAATGACATGCCAGAACTTAGGAGAATCTGGTATTTTCCCATGCAAATTAGTAGTGATGTGGAATTCCTGGGCTGATTTGGTTTTATAAGACATGGGGCAGATTCTTTGCCTTATTTCTGTGGAACTAACAATTGTTAATCACCCAGCACTCTTACCTCCCCCAACAGCTCAGGTGAGGGGGGTGTTACCCCCACTGTCGTGATGAGAGGCAGGAGACTTGAGGCTTAGATGAGCAGGTGACACATTACTGTCCAGCCCCACCCACCCTGTAGTTTCCTGCCATGGCTCAGCTGTCTTCCTGCAAGAAAGGACAGACACCCTGGTGCTGGGTAGAATTCCTTGTGAACCCCTTTCCATCCTCCAGGGAGTTCTTGCTTTACAGTGGTGGCTCATGGGGAGTCCTCTGGCCCACTGAGAAAGTGACTCATGTTGTGACATTACTGTCTCTGTCCGGCTGCTGTCGATTGGGTGATTTGTAAAGAGACATTTATTGCTCACAGCTCTGGAAGCTGGAAAGTCCAAGGTCAAGGCAGTCCAAGGTCAAGGCACCTGCACATCTGGTGCCCCAGGGCCTGTGGCTCACAGACGGCAGCATCTCAACAGGTGTTGCGTGGCAGCGGTCGTCTCGTCAGAACTCACGTGGTGGAGGAGCAGGAGGGCTCCTCTAGGCCTCCCAACAAGGACACCAACCCCAGTCCTGAGAGCAGGACTTCCCAAAGGCCCCACCTCTTAATGTATCCCTTCGGAGATGGTTTCAGCATGAGGTTTTGGGGACATTCAGGCCAGAGCCATTGCTCTGCTGTGGTGTTAGGGCTGCATGGCATCATTACTGCAGCAGAGCCACAGCTTCTTATCTGCATTTGCTGCAGGAGGAAGACGCAGGTGCCTGTGCAAGTTGGGGTTCGGTGCAAGAAGTGGGAGACTCTGGGAATCTTAGCAGGAGGAACTTAAGGGCTTTGAGAACTGACACTTTAGGACTGTAGTTTTCCTCAGACTGTAAAAACCTTGGTGTGTGACAATACTGAACATTGCCTGAGCCCTGTGATCCTGTAAAACAGTGATTGTTAAGACATTCCCCCTCCCCACAACTGCGCCCCCACTTTTACTGCAAGAAGCCCCTTCCCATGTGGCTTAGGCTGACTGGCGGATGACCGTTTACCGAGGACAAGACCAGATACAGGCCTTCAAACCCCCCTTCTCTGCCTTATAAGTGATTAGCTAAACTGCCTGTTCCCACTGATCAATCACTTCCCACCTTGAAATGGTTCTTCGTGGTGCAGTTGCGACTAGGAGGGTGGACTTGTCTTTGACTGTCGCCTTCCACAGAGGACAGTTAGGGTGGGCAGGAAAGAATTCTCTGCTACAGGTCTGCATTCCTGGCTGTTTCCAGAAGTGGGAATTCTGGTGCCGTGGAGTCTGCGAATGGATTTCTAGTGTCCCAGCTTCAGGTGGAGTTGAAATTGAGTGAGGCAACCCACCACACCCATCTGGAGCCAGGAACTAGAGCCATTTTTAAAGTGGCAGTTTCTCCATAAGATTACCCAAAAAATGCGCTCAGCACGTTTCTTTCTTTCTCATATGCATTTGGCCATCTAAAATGGGAATGGTGGTTTTTTGGAGCATGGATGTAGTTTTAAATTTTGAGTATTGTAAACCTTAATGTAGCTTCTTAAAATGTTTGCCTGATTATCTGGAGATTTACTAAACCTTTGGAGTGGTAATAATGAGTTGATCTATATGACTTTGCTTTCTATGATGCAATGAAAGTACTCTAATTAAAACCTCTGCAGTTGGGTCAGCAGGCGATTGGCCAAAACAAATTCTGCTTTTTGGGTTTCTTTAACCAAACAAGGGAGTAGAGTGTAGGCTGAAGTGGCAAATTCATTTCAGAGCACGCCAGAGCCCTCAATGATTCAGCAGCCTTCTCAGGTGAACGTGTAACGTGCCGTGAGTCTTGGCAAGCCTGGCTACTGAAGTGTGCACGTGACACCACAGAGCCACACCTAGGAAGATGTGGTTTCTGTAACAAGCTTTGGAAAACCAAAGTTCAACTAAATTATCCAACTTTGTTACAGAAAAAGCTTAGACCAGATGGCCAAAGACCTGATTGTTTCATGGTTGAGACATGGTTATAAAATCGCCCTTACTTGGTGCCAATCAGTGTTGGTCCACAGTGATACTCCTCCAACCTCACTGAATAGTTTGGAGACTGATATGAGACTGTGAAAATCTCCTTAAGGTGAAAAGGGCTCTGGGGCACCCGGGAATATCCGCACACCCGTGGCCATTCCCCTATAAGGTGGAGAGGACGGCTGGGTCACGCGGGAGCATCAGCACACCCGTGGCCATCCTCTTTAAGACGGAAAGGGCTGCTGGGGTGCCCCGCAATATCTGCACACCCGCGGCCATTGTGGCTGTCCCCCTTTCTGCTCAGTCACCTCTGTGTTCCCGCATTCAGGCTTTGGGACACTCATGAACAGCTCATCCCCTGGGCTGGTGAGGAAGGAGTGGGAGGTTGTTCTGAGGCTCTGTCACTGTCTGCCCTGTCATGAGCTGGGCAAGGCAGTGGCAGTGACCCTGGAGGAGTCTGGTCAGTGAGGGCTCCGGCAGGAAGTGCTGAGGCTTGAGGTGACTCTGCCAGTCGTAACCAAATGTCTTCCCTCTTATTTCCATGATTCCTTCTAGTTCTGCACCTTGCACTGCAGAGTCTCTGTGTATCTATAAATACACATGAGTTACGATACAGGTGTCTCTTTCCCCTCTGTCTGCGGCTGGGCCCAGGGAGTGAAGTGCAAGACCCCCTTACTGCTGGATGCCCACCAGCACGAGGCACTGCCTGCCCTGCTGACGAATGCCTACAGCGAGTCCTGGAAGCCGCCTCCTGAGCACCTGGCCTGTTGACGGTGTATACGGGAGACAACGGAGCTCCCCTTGCCCCACCCTGAGCAGAGACTGGGGAGGCGGCGGCAGCACTGCCCCCATGGTGCATCCTTGGTGCATGGAGGAAAGTCTGTTCATGCTTAAAACACAGCCCATCCTCTCAAAAGCAGGATGACAAACCCATTTACTTCTGGAATCTTAAAAAAGGGCCCGTCTCTTTGAGAGAAGAACATGGCATGTATGTGTGTACCTCCTTTGTTTTTTTTTTTTTTGAGACAGTTTCCCTCTGTCACCCAGGCTGGAGTGCGGTGGTGAGATCTCAGCTCACTGCAAGCTCTGCCTCCCGGGTTCATGCAATTCTCCAGCCTCAGCCTCCCGAGTAGCTGGGACTACAGGCACCCGCCACCACGCCTGGCTAATTGTTTGTATTTTTAGTAGAGACGGGGTTTCACCGTGTTAGCCAGGATGGTCTCGGTTTCCTGACCTCGTGATCTGCCAACCTCGGCCTCCCAAAGTGCTGGGATTATAGGTGTGAGCCACCACGCCGGGCCGTATGTGTGTACCTCTTTACAAGTCTTGCCTGACCTTCGCATTTAAAAATTACTGGAAAACTTAAGGATGTAACTGACAAGAACTTTATAGGTTTCTCCAAGTAAAAATTTGGAAAAGTTAAGTGAACCCATAATGTGTTTTATTTCTATGAGTCCCACACTTGGATTTTTAAATGTGGGCAAAACATCTGTATGTTCTTCAGCCTGATTTCCGTGGAATCGTGAATGAAACGTGCTGAAGTTGCCGTGCGGATTTTGTTATGTGGCGGTGACAAGTGGGGCTGGTCATTAAACAACTGGAGGAACCCTGTCCTTTCTGTGCTCCTGTTGGACACTAGGCACGTGCTTGGGTGTTTTCTGTGTGTGTGGACAAGATGACGACAGAATTTCCAGATTCACACGGTGGTATCTTCTCCCTTTTCTGTTAAAACGTGTCTTCTGCTGCTTCTACATAGACCAAGTGTTTCTTTCTCTCGCCTGTCTACATAAACGCTGTTTAACAAAAACCGTATTGTAGACATGTGAAGCTGAATTCCACATGATCAAGCAGATAGAGATGACTGAGTACACTGTTTTGTGGAAGGAAGGTTTAAAATGATTTTTAGCTTTTTCCCTGAAATAGGGAATACTTTTAACTTTTTCCCTGAGATAGGGAATAATGAAATGGGAAAATAATTAAATTTTCCCATGTAATTGTTAGATTATATTTAATTATTAGATTATTCATGTATTGCAAGGGAAAAAGGAACTAGATCACCCCATGTACCCAAATGAAAATTTAAAGCGTATGGGCGAGTTCATTTGAACTCCTTTAATTTGTTTTTGTTTGTTTGTTTTTGACAGTCTCACTCTGTTTCTCAGGCTGGGTGCAGTAGTGCAATGACAGCTCACTGCAACCCCAACTTTCTAGGCTCAAGTGATTCTCCTGCGTCAGCCTCCCCAACTGCTGGGATTTACAGGCGTTAACCACCACACACAGCTTATCACCTCTTGGAGACTAGCTTTGAGTTTGGGCATTCACTGAACTATATTTTAGTTAATTCTCAAAGTTTGTCACTGTTTATCTTTAATTTGCTAAAAATCTACATGTATTGTAAAATGCGTTACATTTCCTTAGCATTCACGGATTCCCTGTTAGTGGGGCAGAGACACAGAAGGGCAGAAGGCGTTCGGACATCATCAGGGTTGCAGTTGAGTCCTTGCCCCGAACACACTGGAGCTCTGGGCTCTGTGGTCCCACGGGGGTCCTCTGTCCACTGAGGGGGCCGGGTTACCTGGAAGGTCCCTCCAGCCTCTGCAATTTTGCCCTTTTCAGGTTAACATCTCATCATTGTCCTGGACAGCACTGCCTTTCGTTCACTGATCCACGAGTGAACAGCTGGTCAGTGGCCAGTGCTGCTTCCTTCAGCTGGGAGGTGGTGATGTGATAACACTTCCGTGGAATTTGGTTCTTGGTGTATTAAGGGTTCAGTTGTATGTTTATTTTTAATCTGCACCTCTGAATTGGTCTTTTGATTGCAAAGAGATTGCTTACTGGATTTGTTTCTGAATATTTGGTGGATAACAGGAGAACCTTGCTTATCTGTGTGTTCATTTAGTGTGTTTTTGCCAGGCATTTATATGGTTGTGTTAGCCCTCAGCCCACTTTGTGTGTGGTGGAGTCATTGAAATCATTTATGTGAAGTCTCTCCTCTTTTAAGGCCAGAGGACGTGGGGTGGTGTCTCCCTAAACTTAGGGGGAAATGGCATTGTTCTGCCCTCCTCCCTGGGAATGCTGGTGTTTCCAGGTCTCTGAACTTGGCTCCCACACTGGAAGAGTAGCTGTGGCTTCTGGAGCCCGTTTTGTGCGGGACTGACTCCTTCACTTGCTTTATTCCCCACTGTCTTTGCTGCTTGATGACGCAGGGATGAGGGAGTTGGGCCCAGGGGCCTTGCCTGTGCCTGAAGGGCCCGATGCAGAAAACTCCTCATGGGAAGGATGTTCCTTGAGGGCAGCTTTTGGAGTCTTTTCCTACTTTTAACTGAGAAGCAGCTATTCACATGGTTCTATTCTGCTGGTGTGTTTCAAAATAACTGGTGTAGAGTTGTGAAGATGTCCGAGACACCCATGGTCCACTCCGGGCCAGTGCAGGACATTGAGCTCAGAATCCTTCAGACCATTCAGATGCCAAAGATTCTTGCTTGGTTATTCTCAAACTTATGAGAATCTAAAACGCGAGCCACGGTATGGATTTTCTCTTGAGCCCCCATGACTTTGCCTTGTATTTTGGGCATGAATGACTTCATCAAGGGGAAAGAATTTGAGGAAGGAGCCTCTGAGGCTAGGAGGGGGTGGGAAGGGGCGGGGGGAAGAGGAGGGAAAAGGAGCTATAGAGGGAGGAGCCAGGCTGGGGCTGGGGCGTCTCCCCATGATGCTCCCCCACCCCTGGCGCGAGGCCCCAGAGACTGACTGATTTTCCCACAGGAAATGTGTATGATTGCATGTCTGTTTTGTGTGCTGGCCATTTGGATTGAGGGAATGTCTGTGTTGTGATTCCTTATTGATTCGAAGGTTGGAAAGGTTTGTGCTCAATACAGGGGTCTCTTGGTGCGATGGGAAAATGTGATCGCAGCCGCCTTCGGGGTGGGGAGAGCCCTCGAGGCCCTCAGTGGTGGCCGGCGTCAGCCTTCGCTTCCCTGGGTGAGCTGCCCTCAGGGTGCGAAGGGAGGTCCTCGGTGGTGGCCGCTGTTGGCCTTCGCCTCCCTGGGTGAGGGCTGCTCCATCCCCGGCTCTCCGACTCCTTGCCTGGCACCTTCCTCGTTGGAGGCCGTGATCCATCAACTTTGTCCACGCGTGTCCTGCAGACTAATGCTGACTGGAGGTTCAGGAGTGGTCAGAAGAGGCCAGAGGAGGCCCTCGTGATGCGAAGCTAAACGTTTAATGATGGCGCTGTTGAGTGCATGAGCCGCGTCAGCCCAAGAGTCTGGGTAAGAGGGAACCCCGCGGGGTGGAGGGAAGACTGGACAGATGGGTGCTTTCCTCGGCCCCTGGGAGCACGGCCAGGTCCACGCTCAGACCTCCTGGTTTCTCCCATATTTCCATCAATAGCAAGGGAAGGACTCGGGGCAGAAGTAGTTCAAGGGCCTCTAAAGACTTATGTAATTGTTAATAGGCCTACTTTTATGCTTTCTTATGTATTAAGAGCAAATCATGATACAAACTCATTTCTGTTTGAAGAAATCTTTACTGCTCTCATTTTTGTGGCAAGCAACATTGATTCTTTGCTTAGTGAGCGTTAGTGCCCTCCTGCCCAGTGCTGCTGCCTGGCGTGTCCTCGCACACACCTCTGTCCATTGGTCTCCGTTCACCTTTCCGCCTAGAATTGTAGGAGGGGCGCTGGGATCTTAGGGCTAGAAAGAAATTCTGAAGACCACTTTTAGGGGCGGCTTTTAGTCAGGGCTTCCAGAGAGACAGCCAGCCGGGTGTGCGTGTGTCTCCAGGGCGAGGCTTGCTGCAGGGGCTACAGAGTCCAAGAAGCCCCAGGACCCACAGGCTGCAAGCTAGAGTCCTGGGAGGGTGTGGCTTGAAGACTTGAGAAGCGGAGGGTGCGGATCCCACCGTGGTCTGAGGAGCTGAGACCCAGAAGCACGGGCTGCAGAAGACAGATGTCACTGGCCCATCAGCCAGACAGGTGGAGTGAACCCAGTTTTCCCCGCCTTGCTGTTTTACTCGGGCCCTGGGTGGATAGGGTGGTGCCCCCCACGCCGGCGAGGATGGGTCTCCACTCAGTCCAGAGGCAAACATGCATCTCACACAGAAATAATGCAGAACCAGCCATCTGGGCACCCCGGGCACGCTCAGGTTGATGCACAAAACCAACGCCGCGCGTGGCCCTGACATCTGTGTGTTCGCATCACTCCACACACATTGCTCAGTCATCGCCTCGGTGAGTTTGTAAGCTCGTTGTGTGGTTCTGGGGCTTTTTGTCCTTGGTGATGACAGGCTCCCCACTGCCCCAGCTCAAGTATGGAAGGTGATGGCACCAACGGCTCCTTGTTTCTCAGACACTTGAGTGGGTGCTCTGTGCAGCCAGTTTCACCTGCAGCAGCATCTGTTCCCTATGCCGATTCCATTCGGAGTATGTGCCTCCCTTCTGTTGAGGGTGCAGCCTTCTTTCAGGGAAGAACTGTGTCCTGTTCGCCTATATCGCCTGTGGTGTATCTCATGGCTGAATAAGTAGCTATAGGATACCTCGGTGGCTGAATGATAGGTTCATTGGAAGGAAAACTTTATATATTTTTTTCTTTTTGGGATGGAGTTTCACACTCAACGCCCAGGCTGACGTGCAATGGCACGATCTTGGCTCATTGCAAACTCTCCCTCCCGGGTTCAAGTGATTCTCCTCCCTCAGCCTCCCAAGTAACTGGGGCTACAGGCTTCCGCCACCATGCCTGGCTAATTTTCGTATTTTCGTTAGAGAAGGGGTTTCACCATGTTGGCCAGGCTGGTCTTAAACTCTTGACCTCAGGTGATGCGCCCACCTCGGCCACCCAAAGTGCTGGGATTACGGCCATGAGCCCCTGCACCCAGGAACTTAATACCGTTTTTTTTTTTTCCTTTAAATCGTAATGGGCTTGTTAAATGCTTACGTTTTTTTTTTTTTTTTTAATTTATTATTATTATACTTTAAGTTCTAGGGTACATGTGCATAATGTGCAGGTTTGTTACATATGTATACTTGTGCCTTGTTGGTGTGCTGCACCCATCAACTCGTCAGCACCCATCAACTCGTCATTTACATCGGGTATAACTCCCAATGCAATCCCTCCCCCCTCCCCCCTCCCCATGATAGGCCCCGGTGTGTGATGTTCCCCTTCCCGAGTCCAAGTGATCTCATTGTTCAGTTCCCACCTATGAGTGAGAACATGCGGTGTTTGGTTTTCTGTTCTTGTGATAGTTTGCTAAGAAGGATGGTTTCCAGCTGCATCCATGTCCCTACAAAGGACACAAACTCATCCTTTTTGATGGCTGCATAGTATTCCATGGTGTATATGTGCCACATTTTCTTAATCCAGTCTCTTACTGATGGACATTTGGGTTGATTCCAAGTCTTTGCTATTGTGAATAGTGCCGCAATAAACATACGTGTGCATGTGTCTTTATAGCAGCATAATTTATAATCCTTTGGGTATATACCCAGTAATGGGATGGCTGGGTCATATGGTACATCTAGTTCTAGATCCTTGAGGAATCGCCATACTGTTTTCCATAATGGTTGAACTGGTTTACAATCCCACCAACAGTATAAAAGTGTTCCTATTTCTCCACATCCTCTCCAGCACCTGTTGTTTCCTGACTTTTTAATGATCGCCATTCTAACTGGTGTGAGATGGTATCTCATTGTGGTTTTGATTTGCATTTCTCTGATGGCCAGTGATGATGAGCATTTTTTCATGTGTCTGTTGGCTGTATGAATGTCTTCTTTTGAGAAATGTCTGTTCATATCCTTTGCCCACTTTTTGATGGGGTTGTTTGTTTTTTTCTTGTAAATTTGTTTGAGTTCTTTGTAGGTTCTGGATATTAGCCCTTTGTCAGATGAGTAGATTGCAAAAATTTTCTCCCATTCTGTAGGTTGCCTGTTCACTCTGATGGTAGTTTCTTTTGCTGTGCAGAAGCTCTTGAGTTTAATGAGATCCCATTTGTCAATTTTGGCTTTTGCTGCCGTTGCTTTTGGTGTTTTAGACATGAAATCTTTGCCCATGCCTATGTCCTGAATGGTACTACCTAGGTTTTCCTCTAGGATTTTTATGGTACTAGGTCTAACATTTAAGTCTCTAATCCATCTTGAATTAATTTTCGTATGAAAAAACTGCTTTAAAGTTCTTATGGAACCAAAAAAGAGCCCGCATCTCCAAGACAATCCTAAGTCAAAAGAACAAAGCTGGAGGCATCACGCTACCTGACTTCAAACTATACTACAAGGCTACAGTAACCAAAACAGCATGGTACTGGTACCAAAACAGAGATATAGACCAATGGAACAGAACAGAGTCCTCAGAAATAATACCACACATCTACAGCCATCTGATCTTTGACAAACCTGAGAGAAACAAGAAATGGGGAAAGGATTTCCTATTTAATAAATGGTGCTGGGAAAATTGGCTAGCCATAAGTAGAAAGCTGAAACTGGATCCTTTCCTTACTCCTTATACGAAAATTAAATGCTTACGTTAATGTTTATTTTTAAAAATGTTATCTGTGACCTTTCAGCTTTTCATAGCACTTCTCGTGTGAATATTTTAAAAAGGCCCTTTAGTCGTGGGGGAGAAGGAGGTTATCCCTTTCAGCAGAGGGAGATGGAAGAACAGGCCCTGGTGGGTCTGAGCACAGGCAGTCACCCCAGCCTTGGTGCTTGCTTAGGTCTGTTCTCCGTTCACCGTAGCCGCATCCACTCTCATTGTCAGCTTAAAAATAAGCTTTTTCCTCTTTCTAATCGGAACAGTTAGTTTGTTAACCGTCACATTAAGGTATCGAGAATGATGGCTTTCAGGCCTCAGATATGACACAAGTAATAAATGCAGCTGACCCTGAACAACATGGGTTTTGAGCTTCGAAGGATCACTTATGTTAATTTTTTTTCCAACCAAACCCTTACTGAAAAAACCTGGCTTTGTGGAGGGCCGACGTTTCCTACATGTGCTTCCATAGGGTGGCCGTGGGGTCCTGTGGATACGTAGATTTGGGTAAACTCGGGGCGTGTTCTGGAATCCATGTCCCTGTGTATACAGAGGGACAATTGCAGCTTTTTAGAAGTTTGTGTCCTGCCTTGTCCTAAAAAGGTTCCAAGGTGGATGCAAAATTATTTCATTCCTTTGGTTTTCTTGGTGGGATATTGATGTTTATTCTTCAGTGTCTAATATCCTGAGTGAACAGAGTTACCGCTTCAGGAACAAAGCCAGTCTGGAAACACATATTGAGATATCCACCTTTTCTTCATGGTTTCACAAAAGGCCATGATCATATTTTATTCAGTTGAACTGTAGGAAACTGCCAATATTTGCTGTTTTTGGCCTACAAAATGGCAAGTTCGTACGATATTAAAAACAAAGGCTTCCTGGATGGGGAAAATAGGAATCGGTAAGAACCTGAAGTTCTCTGTCATGGCCTCTGAGTCACAGGTAAATAAACCTGCGTGAGGGGGAGTTGACTGTACAGTATTTTCCTTCTGTTTTGATACTGTCAGAAAAAGGTCAGTTCCAATGTGCTGGGTCCCTTTGCCTCAGCTTTGCTGCAGAAGGGACTTGCCATTATACCTCTTGTTCCCAGTGCCCAGGAGGCTGATGCCACATAGAAGACCTGCAGGTCGGTGGATGTGAAACAGGCATCGGACACGCTGTGCACCTTGGGACGCATCTGAGAAGTGTGTGCTTGCAGCAGATCTGAGGTGAGGGCGTGTTCCATCTCTTCTCCCTTCTCTGGCTTTGCAGGCCTTTGAAGTTGGTCCTGGAAAGTGAAATTAGTTAATGCTGATTTAAGCTCCAGGTCAAAGCCTGGGGGCCGAAGAGACCCGCCCTTCACTAGGGGTGTGAAGCATTGGGCCCTCCCATCAGGAGGCAGCAGGGACTCGAGAAAGCCCCACATGCCCTCCAGTTCCCTTATGTTGAAATTTTTTGTACTCGGCCATGCCGGGTCATTTTGGGAGGTGAGTAGGGGATTCACATGGGGGTGTGCAGTATTCTTAGGTGTCAGGTGCGAGAGTTGAATTTGTAGAAGCTGTGCAGATAGGAAAGGGCCTGGCAGGGAGTGCTGTTTACACGGAGCCGATTTAACGCGAGGTCTGTGCTCTACCTGGGTCCGTGTCTGACTGCTGTCTCCCAGTCTGCAACAGGACGTTGACGTGACTTGGCGCCATCGTCCCACTCTGTGTAGATGTCTGAGGATCTGTGCGCAGCTGCTCTGTGAGAATGCGTTGTGATAATGAACTGAGAAACAGTGAACAAACCCTGAATTGGTTAGCACTGGTTCCACGGCCACTTCTGCTGTGGTTGGAGTCATTCATAATAAAGTGTGCTGGACTGCTATGCAGAGCTCTGAATTTCAGAGGCCCTTTAACTTGGCAGCTAACCAGTCGCTTCCTTCAGAAGACATTTGAGTCCCCTTTACCTACCAGGGTGACCCTGGGAGTTTGAAGATGAGTGAGACAAGCCCTCTGTGTCTTGTGGATTTTACTGTCCAGAGGGGAGACAGATGTGGATGGTGAAGGAGGCCCTATCAGAGGTCAGTGCACGTCAGTTTTGTTTCTTCAGCACTTGCTGTGTTCAGGCGGTGCCCCGGGCCATGTGCAGAGCATCTGGGGACCCTGCCCATGGCATCCCAGGCACAGCTAGCATCTGCGCCATCTTCATACTTGGCCTGAGTTTTGGGGAAGTACCGAGGATGGCTTCTGCCTTTGCTGGAGAGAGTTGGAAGTCAGGGCAGCCCTCCACAAGGAGATGATCGCCAGCTGATTCCTCAAGAAAGAGAGGTGGTCCCCACATGGGTAGAGCAGGGCAGCATGTACAGACCTGGGTGTGGGTCTGGGGCATGTGCATCTGAGTGGGGTCTGCTGGGAGACAGCAGGGGTGAGGTGTGAAGGCAGTTGGAATTTACAGGATAAATTATCACTAAGGCGATGCCTGGAAAACATAAAATGGGGACTCTCTGGGGGTAAACGTGGACTTAGGGTGACCCTGGGCGTGGGTGTTTTCAGGCTCTGAAGGCAGAGATTTAGGAAATTGGGGCAGAGCTGAGCCCCAGACGAGGATGAAGACCACCCTTGGGATGTTGAATGAGACAGGGGTGGAAACCCAGTGAATGTCATGGGGGGGTCAGTCCAGCAGGCAGGCAGCAGAGGAGACCGGTGTCCTCAAAGGCCCCTTGGGCCTACCTCTCAAAGTGCTGGGATGACAGGCATGAGCCACTGCTCCCTGCTGATACTTTTAAAATTTCTAAGCTACTCTCTCTCATACCCACTCCCGTATTTTTTTTAAAAAAACCAGGTTTATGGCTATATTTTTTCCAAGGGAACCAAACAGTTACCTGTTTGAAGTACAAATAACACCGTGTTTAAAAACCGAAAATGCCACTTTGCATAGAAGTTTCCAAATACCCAGTTGGTTTGAGCCTTGCATTGCAGTGTCACTACCTGCTCTTAAATTTCTACCCGATGTATAGATAGCGAGACAGGTACGGCTCGTACATCTTCAGGTTTCAGTTCTACTACCTTGGGCTATATTTTCATTTATTTTGGCACAACTGTGGGTGTGGCAAGCAATGCCAGGGTATTTATTTTGAAGCGTGTCCAATAACAGTTGGGAAGATTTTCACATTTTTAGAATTTTCATAGTAATAGTTATAATTTACAAAGAATTTAAAATTGTGTAGTCATTATTTTGCTTTTTTCTAGATGTGCCCCGAAACAGGGTTGCTAACTATCATTCTACATCACAGGATTAATAACAGTACCCTTTTGGAGCAGATGCCTGTAATCAAGGAATTCTGCCTAGTCAGTTCACTTTAAGCGTGTTTAAAAGGTTGTCTTTATCCTAGTTGGCACCTGTGGCTATAGTTGGTTTTCACTGCTGAAGAATATTCCACGATGGAAGCCGTAATTCATCTGTTTTTCATATCGGTGGACATTTGGATTATTTTGGGAGGGTGTGTATGTCTATTCAGCCTTCATTTTTTCAGGATTTTTTGTAGAAGATAATGTAACAGTGTAACATCCTCTGCTAGGGAGCCAACACGAACCCTGATTACAGCCACACTGACTCTCACACAGACTCTCAGGCCTTGTTACCAACACACAGAACCATTTTCTTAAGTTGAAACACAGTAGCAGAACCTGAAGCCATGTGAACGGTTCCTCCGATCTTACACTTGGAATTCACTTTTTATTACTATGTCTGCTAATTAGGAAGCATATCAATTATACAGAAATCTGAGAATGTAAAATTATACGTTTATAACAGAAAAAACCTTATTTAATAGCCCAGAACACATGGCTATGTTTTTCCCTCATGCCCCACCACTGTTTTCTTTGCTTGAAATGGGAAATGACACTTGAATGCGGTTTTCTAGCGACTGTTAGCCTGGCATAGTTCTTCAGAGACAGAGGATGTAAAGCACATGGAGAATTTCTGTTTGTGGAATGTGATTTCCCGGTCGCCTCATTCAGGCTGCCGCCGCCTTCCCCTCTGGCCGCCTGCATCGTGGGACGTCTGAGAAGGTCCCTGTTTCATCCTCTGGAAATTCTGAAAAGGAAGGAGAGGAGGGTGTGCAGGGTGTGGTGCATTTGTGTTGGTCTTCCAGCTTTTATTTGGAGTCTCCGCTACCTTGGTTCCTGCCTTTATGTCCCTAGCTCGTGGCTTCATCCTTGTGTCTAACTCACAGGCAGACAGATGGAAAGGGAAGTTGTATTCAGCCAACAGCTTGATCTTATTCTCAAGGCTTAAATCGACTGGGTATTTGGAGACTTCTGTGCAAATGGGCATTTTTGGTTTTTAAACACCGTGTCTTATTTGTACTTGAAATGGGGTAACTGGTTCTCTTGGAAAAAATATAGGCATAAAGCTGGTTCTTAAAAAAAAAAAAAAAAAAAAAGGGAGTGGGTGTGAGAGAGTGGCTTAGAAATTACACCAGTAATGGTCGGGAGTGGTGGCTTATGCCTGTAATTCCAGCACTTTGAGAGAAGGAGGCAGGTGGATCCCCTGAGGTTAGGAGTTCGAGACCAGACTGGTGAACATGGTGAAACCCCGTCTGTACTGAAAAGATGAAAATTAGCCGGGCATGGTGGCAGGCACCTGTAATCCCAGCTACTTGGGAGGCTGAGGCAGGAGAATCACTTGTACCCGGGAGGCAGAGGTTGCAGGGAGCCAAGATCGCACCACTGCACTCCACCCTGGGCGACAGAGCAGAAACACCATCTCAAAATAGAAAAAAACCAAAAAACTAAACAAAACAAAAACCCGGTAATGAAAACCTGATTGCATCATCTGTGATGGAGATGGCGGATTATTTCATTTTTAGTGACAGGATGAATTGGATATGTTTGCAGTATTGATTTGACAAGGGAAATGGTGAGAACCAAATGTGCTGCCCAGCTTGGGCCTCGCCGTTGGCAGAAGACCGTGGCGGGCAACAGACTGGAGACTCGGAGACCGAGGGGAGAATTCTCATGCCTTGACGCTGGTGCAGTGTGTGCTTCTGGACTCCTGCTGGAGGGAGCTGCCCCTTTGCCTTGCAGGCTTTGGTGCAGTGGAGACCTTAGGACCTGCCCCTCCTGGCACACCTGTGGGTGTGGCGAGCAGTGCCAGGGCTGAAGCACAGGTGCTGAGCCCGGAACGTGGGACGGGAGAGGCTGCACACGCCGGCAGGAGTCTTCTCCAGCAGCCGGGGGTTTCCGCAAGGGGGCGGGGCGTTGGTTTTCCTCCTTGAATTTGGGTGGAGAGGGTGTCCTGGGGTGCTGTCTGCACTTGTGTTGCTCTGAGGTCAAGTTGTGGCCCCGAGTCCTTGTTCCTCTGCAAAGTGAGGGTTTGCCCATTTTCAGGTCAGATTTCCCTTGGGTCCGGGTCTCTAGGAGTGGGGCACATTCCAAGGGGGCGTGAGCACGGTGGACGCCCGTGGGCCTCTTCCTCTCCCCTCAGCTCCTGGGCTGTGTGTGAAGAGCTGCCCAGCGGAATCACCCTCCTGCCTGGTGTTTCATTCACCAGAAATCGTTCTCACTGTGGACTCTTGAGTCAAATGTAATCCAGGAATGGAACGTGCTGTTGCTGGATGCCACACACAGCATCAGGAGCTTAGTTGGGGATTATATGATCTTACCCCACACCTTAAAAGTAAAGACTGTAGTTGTCAGGCGTCTGAGCCCAAGCCAAGCCATCGCGTCCCCTGTGACTTGCACGTATATACGCCCAGATGGCCTGAAGTAACTGAAGAATCACAAAAGTGCAAATGCCCTGCCTGGACTTAACTGATGACATTCTACCAGAAATAAGTGAAAATGGCCAGTCCTTGCCTTAAGCGATGATTTTTTTGTGTGTGTGTGAAATTCTTTTTCCAGGCTCATCCTGGCTCAAAAAGCTCCCCCACTGAGCACCTTGTGACCCCCACTCCTGCCCGCCAGAGAACAACCCCCATTTGACTGTAATATTCCTTTACCTAACCAAATCCTATAAAACGGCCCCACACTTAGCTCCCTTCGCTGACTCTTTGGACTCAGCCCGCCTGCACCCAGGTTAAATAAACAGCCATGTTGCGCTCACAAACCCTGTTTGGTGGTCTCTTCACATGGATGTGCATGACAATAGTTAAGGGGATATTGAAGTCTTTGGCAGCTCCAAGAGCCTTTTCAGTTTGTGTCGGGCCATTGTAGGCAGAAGGAAATACTTGCTTAGAGACTCTTACAGAAATGTTTGGTGCAGTGCCATTAACTCGTGGAATAAATGTGTAACTTTCCATGGCAGACCTCTGGAAAGAGATGCTCTTTGAGTGCACCCTGGCCTGCTCGCTACAAGAATCGGCCGTGTCACCCCGCTTTCCGTGGGTCTGCAGGTGTGCGTGGTCCATTGCCCTGCACTGTGGCCATGGAAGGGAAGATGATCTGGAATGCTGGCGACAGTTATCGGTGCGTGTTGATGTGTGCTGCTTTCTACAGGGGAGAACATTTCTGTTTAATAAACATCTCATCTCGATGATGACTGCAAGATATTTGAGTCTCATTCAATAGTGTTTCTGGGTTCCTTCTGTTTTTATCTGCTTTCTAGCACTAGGCAAGTGAAGACATGGAAAGTAAAAACCCATGGAACTTGTAGAGACATGGTGTTGTGGAGGAGCAGACTGTAGCCTCTGGCTCTGTTTAAAGATTGTAGTAAACCTCTTACCTGGCACGGTCAGGGTGTAAATTATCTTGTTTAATCGGAATGTGTATGAGTCAAAGCTGGCGCCTGCATTGTGGATGAAATACCAGATTTTAAGGGAACATGTCAATGTGCTGTAAGATACCAACAAAGTTCCTCACTGAGGTTCTGCGCGGGTTCGGAGCAGCTGGGCCTTAGGTCACCAGGGTCGTCTCTGGGAGCAGATGCTCAGTGTGGGCATTAGTCACTTAGCCTTTCCAGAGCCGAGGAGCAGCTCTCTGTGGTGGTTTTTGGAACCTGTATTTTGAGTCAGTTTGTCCCACTTGACTCGAAGTTGCCGCGCGATTTCAGACCTTTGCCTCCACCGTGCGCTCGTTTTCTTGTCCCCTGATAACTGCCTCGGTTGCCCCGGCCTGACATTTGAGCCTCGTCGTTCATGGACACAGGTTCCGTGGTGGGGCAAATGCCGCGACTCCGGCTTGCACAGTTCTGTGCCTCTCACCATGGCTTATCACATCACTCCCGGGATCTCCCGTTTAGAGGAAGAGTGTCCCTTTCCTGCAGTCCCTGTGTGGTGTGGAAACCACCCCTACCTACCTTTCTCCTGTTTGAACTGTACCGTGAAGCTATTTCTGTTCTAGTCAACCGTCAGAATTTAAGGAACAGTGATTTATGTAACTTATCACACGCTTCTGAGCAATTCTTTATGAATTTCATTCTGTTGTGAAATTATTGCAGTTTTCATGGCTATGCTGGTCTCATGTTGTGGCCCTTGAAATGAATTCCCTTCCCCATTGTGTGTTAAGGTTGTGCCTGGGAGCTGTTGAGGCCTCACCTCTGCTTAGGGCAGTGGCTTTGCTCTCCTGACAACAGGAAGAATCTTATTTAGAGCACTTCTAATGTAGTTTTTGCTTCCAGACAGAGTTACTTTTTTTCACAGAGACAGCCACTAAAGTCATAAATTATGCTGAGGATGCACACACACGGGTCAGCTGACAGAGTGGAGTCCAGAACAGATCCAAAGATGCAAAAGCAGTTCAGTGGAATTTGAGTCTTTTCAACAAATGGTGCTGGAATTATGGGACAGCCATATGCAAAAGAGTGAAAACAGGGAGAAATTCCTGTATGAAAATTAAGGTGGATCATAGCCCTGAATGTAAAATACCAAACTACAAAACCTGCAGAACAAAGGGAAATTGTGGAGACCTAGGGTGAGAGCTCTTAGCCATACCATGATCCATAATCAAGGAAGAAAACAAGTAGGTAAGACTCATCAAAATTAAACTTCTAATATAAAAGACACCCCTAGGGAATTGAAGAGACACATTTTCGATAGATGGGGAGAAGATGTCTACGAACCATGCAGCCGGCAAAGGACTCGTATCCAGAATGCACAGGACTCCCACGGCTCATGACAGAGAACAAACCACCTGACTTAAAAGCGGAAGAGACCTGAACAGATGCTTCGCTGAGAAGGACGGGAGGATGGCCCGAAAGCATCTGAAATGACCTTCAGCGTGACTGGTTGCACCCAGATGTGCACCGAAGCCGCAGTGAATTTGTTCACACCCCTGCTGGAGCGCCTGACTAAGGTCTTCCGACAGCCCCAGGTGCTGGTGAGGACCGGCAGTCGGGACTCCTGTGCGATGCTGGGGTTCAGCACGGTGCAGACAGCTTGGCGGTTTCTTACAAAACTGAACTCACACAAACGTGGGTCCCAGTGACCCCAATCCTGGGTATTTACCCTAGAGAAACAGAATCTGATGTTTAAGAAAAACTGTGCCCAGATGTTAATAGCGCTGTCTATAGTTGCCCAAAACAGGTTACAATGTGCCACAGCCATATGTGGAATAATAAATACCCAGCAGCCCCGAGGCCTGGCTGTTGATCACAGGACACCCTGGGTGCACCTCCAAGCACGATGCCCAGGAAATTGTGATTTTGCGAGTGTTTTGCCACAACGCTCGCAAAAGATAGACCCGAGTCATGGGAGGACACGGAGAGGGTGGTTGCTGAGAATGGGAGGGTATGCTTATGAGGCCCCGTGAGTGGGTTTGGGGCTGTTGGACTGTTCTGCTTGTGTGATGATGATTATGGGAATATTTGTGCCGAAATTCACAGAACTGAACACTGTCCACTTTACAGTAATTTTTAAAAAGTGGTAATATGCTCATTTTCGGTACTGTTTTTAATGGAAGATGGAGTTTGCAGATGATTTGTCAGGGCAAGCCTGTCTCAAGAGTTTGTAGACGATTCGTTAGGGGCCTATCTCAGGGCCCTTGGGTTGGGTTGGGTTGGGTTGGGTTGGGTTGGGTTGAGTTGGAAAAGCCTTCTCTGTTGTGGGCAGTAGTACGGGGCGTGGAAAGGATATTGCCAAGGAAACATGTAGAATCCTTTGAGGAAACGTGTATTTCTAACTTGCTATAAGATAGAATTGGAAATTGTAATGGTTTTGTTTTCTAGAGTCTTGGTAGAATAGGGAAGACAGTGTAATAAAAGCTAATTTTGAAATGAAGAATTTTAAAGATTTTCAACAGCAATTGCTCTGGGAAGTCACCCTGGAAATGTTTTTAAAGATGTTCAATAGCAATAGCTCTAGGAAGAGTCACCCTGGAGTTGCTTCTTGAGCATTGGTTTCCTGGCTGTATCTTCCAACTTTCATTTTTAAGTTTTGCTGTGAGTTGGGGATGTGTGGGAATAGCCATCCCAGCCCTGCAGGGGGGTGCATGTGCCCCGAGGCCTGAGGCACTGTTTCAACCTAGCTTGCAACCTGGGGACTCTTGTCAGTGGCTGGAGTAAGAGTACCAGCCTGGCAGGCTGGGGGGAGCCCCAGGGTGGTCTGGGCACTGTCCTCCCTGCCTGCAGGATGGCAGCTGGAGGAGCTCGAAGGCTGCCTGCCTCGTGGCTGTCAGCGCAGCAGCCCCTCCTGGCCCTGGAGCAATCTTTGGGTCCATGAGTCTCTGCACCAGGACTTGCCTCCTGGGACCTCCGCCACTGTCCTGAGGGCCCTGGTGCCACTTTCCCGGTGGGACCCAAGCCTCAGGCAGCTGCGACCCCAGATTCGGTTGCTTTCCCTGCCGTCTCATTGCAGCACGAGTGCTCATCTCACTCAATGTAGAACCTCAGGTTCCTTCAAGATCCCCAGAGATGGAATCTCCCAATTTAACAAGATAGTTGGTGACAAGATTTGAGCGGCACTGATTTAACTCAGCTTCCAGAGTTAAGTTCCCAAGACACAGTCCTGCTCCTTCCCTGGCCTCATCCTGTGTGGCTGGTGTGGATGCGGGGTTTCCGGAGGGTGGGGCTGTGGCAGGTCAGCAGCCAGGGGGATGGCTCATTATTGATCGCTCAATGCCTTGAGGATAACTAGGATTAATGACCTTTATAGGGCTGTAGGTTTGGAGTATATATATATGTGTGTGTATATATATACATATTTAAACGAGGT
Organism: Macaca mulatta; assembly: GCF_049350105.2. NCBI lineage: Eukaryota > Metazoa > Chordata > Mammalia > Primates > Cercopithecidae > Macaca > Macaca mulatta. The sequence continues at coordinate 271,834 of NC_133416.1, read as the reverse complement.
GGACACGGTTATCACTGCATTTTTCTGACATGAAACTTGGAGAGCAGAGGGTTTAGGAAACTCCTCAAGCCACACTGTCAGCGGGACTCGGGCGGTCTGGCCTTAGACCCTGCACTGTTTGCCCCTCACCACGCTGTCAGCAGACCCGGGTGGTCTGGCCTTAGAACTCACGCTGGTCGCCCCTCCCTGCCACGTTGTGGGGTTTTTCCTGCTTCTGGGCAGCATTTGATAGCTTGTGAAACAAGACAAAGACTTACTATGAGTGGATTTGCCATTATCTGAGATCCAGAACGTTTCCTGGACCTGGCGTTGCCGATGTCACGTAAGGGAAGGTAAAAACATTTTCATTGTGGTCACTGGGGCTCCGGAAATGGTATTTTTCCTAGTGAAAGTTTACTCATAAAAATCTTTTAACTCAATACTATGTGAACAGGAAGAAATGTGTTGGGCTCTAGTTAGATGTCTCAGAGCCACAGAAGTAAATGAGGGCACCTTCCGAGCACAGCCTCCCGGAAGAGGCCAAGGACGTTTGTCTGGAGGGTTTGCCATGAAGCAGGACTTGGGCAGGGCTGGTCTGCCTAGGGAGGCCTCTGCCATGATGTAGGTTAGTTGAAGTAGTTGACGGGTGGTGGCTTGAGGTCGGTGGTCCCCGAGGAAGCCCCTAGCAAGGCCGGTTTCCGTGGGATGGAAAACTGCCGTTCAGTGGCTGTAATCTTGGCTTCACGGGTCTGACATACAATCCTGCCCTCGGATACTTGGATCCCAGCCAGGGCAGATGGCCCTGAAAGGACATTCGGACTGTGATGGCTGCACCCATTCTCAGCATCTGTAGGGTCTCCTGTGTATGTGTGTGTTTCCATTTTCTTTCAGCACAATTTCTCCCAGTGAAGTCGTGAGAAATAGAAGGAAAGGTGGAATGAAGATGTGATTGAGGAAAGTGTGGTGTGGTCTTCGACCTTATTTTGCCTTGGTTGGTGCTCAAGAACTCCACCTGACCTCAGAGCTGAGCGTTTCTGCCAGGGAGTCCTGCCTTTTATCCTACCTCGAGGCCTGTTGAGACACTCCAAGAAGCTTCGTTAACAAATTGCCTTTTCCTTTTACAGCAGTTGGATATATTTGCAGCAAAACAAAGGAATAACCCCCCAATATGGTGATGAAATGCATTTAAGTATAGATAGCATTCAGTCTTGAAGGGCCTGGGATTTTAATCATCTTTGGGTCATGTAACAAGTGGTGTTGGTGATTAAAATCTCCTGACAGCTTTGTTCTGCCACGTTCCTCAGTTTTGAATGATGATCTTCCTGGTGTTGTACCTTGGGAGGGGCGTTTGTGTCAGTAGAGAGCAGAGTGGTGGTTCCCAGAGGCTGCGAAAGGACAGAGGTGAGGCCCCTGAAGGACACTGGTCTTCCTGGTTTAGGGGTTTGGGGCTCAGCCACCTTCCTGTGTCCGTGTAAATTATACCCAGGATCATTTTCACTCGCGCCACTTTAGTTGAGCATTGGAGCTTCAGGATATGTGTGTGCCCACGTCACCTGGGCCGTGATCCTGGAGTTGGGTGAGACTGATTCCCGGGTTTATAGAATTACTCTGGGATTATTGAAAACAGAAGCACTTGAGGCATTCATAATGCTATTTCCTGAACGTAATTTATGTTCAGTTCTTCAGAAACGTTTATCTGAGGAAGCATCTATAATTTTTGTTTTCTGCCACTCAGTGCTAGAAAGAATTGTGCAACACTCAAGTGAGTGGCATTATTCCTCTCCCTCCACCATGCAAGCAAGATTAATGGTACCTCTGGCTCCCCTCAATCTTCTCGTCTGCAGGGTGCCTGGCGTGGCAGTGTGCTGCCTTCCGTCTTTTTGGGGAGAATTAGTCGTGTTTGTGTGTACTGCTCAGCTCAGCCTGGTGCGGTTGTGTGAGTGAGGAGCTTGGATGATAGGTGACCCTCCCAGGCCTGCCTCCCACCTCCCTAGGCCTTGTTCTAAACTGACAGATAAACAGTGTGTCTTGGAAGAGGAAAGCAGCAGGGCAGGAGAGAGTTTGTTCAGACTTTCTCCTCGCACTGACGTTTGAGCCTTCATCCAGCCTGGGCACTTCTACAGAGCTGCGTTTGTGTGTTGCAAACCATTCCCTCCCAGTAACCGTGCTTTCAGAGGTTTGGAAATGTGACTTAACTCATCTTCAATTTAAAGCGTACTATTAAATTTTAGTGTTGAAACTGATGTATTTTATGGCCTTTATTTGATTTCTCTTGATTTTTTTTCCCCATATGAGACGTGGCATCTTAAGGGAGACAGCCTGGTGTTGGCCGCCTTTCCTAAGGATGGAAGTGAATTCTGAAAGCCCTTTATGTAGGCAGCGAAATAATCAGGGAACCATTATTATAGCTATGTCTGTCCATGTAAAACGAGCACGACTCATAAGCAGAAAAAAGTGCAGCCCGGGGCCAAGGTGAGCCCTAATGCTGCCTGTGCCTCACCTCCCTGCCATGAGGAACGGAAGTGCAAGCGCAGGTGGTTGAGTTAGCCTCCAAGCCCAGCCTGCGCCGCCCTCACATCCCTCTGCATCTGCAGGGGCACAGGCCGTGCTGCCATCCCTCGCTCAGTGCCAGGGCTGATGCATCAGGAACAGTGGGTACTGTCCGCCCCTTGCTCGGTGCCAGGGATGATCTGTCAGGATCCCTTGTGCTCATCTGGTCCTCATGTCTTCATCACCAGCCTCCTGCTAGTAATGGGCTTGTTATTACCTTGGTATGGGTAATAACATACCCATACCAACGTATGTAATAACATACCCATACCAAGGTGTTGTGGGGCGGTGCTCAGTCCTCCGAGGGAATCGGCCCTTAGACGATTCATATTCAACAGGACCGGGAAATGGGTTCTTGTTCCATGTCCTGGATCCCAGGAAGCCCTTGCCCTGGACCCTGTAATGCCCGGGGTCTTCCTGAGAAACGCTGGTGCCACTGGAGCACAGCCCAGCCCAGCCCAGCCCCCTCCAGTTTCTCCGCTTTGTAACTGCACTTGTGTTTAGCAGATCTTCCAGGACTTAGATGCTGCTTGGTGTGAGCCAGGTTTTGTGTGGAAAGAGGAGAGATCCGACCCGGCAACCAACCAGCCCAGAACCATCTTTTATTCTTCCAGATTCTGTGTCCAAAAACTTACCCGTGGACATTGAGGGTGATGCATTTCTGCTCGAAGACATCTGTGGACTCAGCTGGAGGGGTCGAAAGGATGTGGAGCCTCTTCACTCCTGGCCTGGGCTTGGACCTGCTGTGCAGCCTCTCAGTGGCACCAGGGCCCCCTTGTGTCACAGTGGCCTCGGGTTGGTGGCACTGCCCCAGGGTGTCCCAGGCTTCATGATAGTAGGGCCTGCTTGTGCCATGGCGGCCTCAGGATGGTGGCACTGCCCCAGGGTGTCCCAGGCTCCAAGGTCAGTGTTCCGTCCAGCGAAGGGAAGTTGTACTGTAAGGTCTAGTCTCGGAAGGTGCCTGGGGTCCTATCCTTCAGAGCGGTCCTGCACTCACCACAAATCAAGCCAGGGGAGGCCCTGCCAGAATTTGCAGCTGTGTTTCAGGTCATTCCACAAGGCCTCTTTTATTTTGGGCTAGTCAGGTATATAATTCTTATTCTCTGGTTTTTTTGAGACAGGCAAAAAAAAAAAAAAAACAAAAAACAAAAAACAAAAAACAAAAAACCTTTTTGTTGCCCAGGCAGTGGTGTGAGCACAGCTTACTACAGCCTCAATCTCCCAGGCTCAAGCGATCCTCCTGCCTCAGTCTCCTGAGTAGCCAGGACCCACAGGCACATGTTCCCCGTGTCCCCAATGCCTGACTTATTTTTGTATTTTTTGTAGAGATGGAGTTTTGCAATGTTGCCCAGGCTGGACTCAAACTCCTGGACTTAAGCAGTCCAGCTGCCTCAGCCTCCCAAAGTACTGAGATCACAGGCATGAGCCACCGTGCCTGGCCAAGTGTGTTTGTAATTTCAAAATTAAGAGGACCCAGAGTCAGTTAATGACGTCTCTACTGGAACATGCTGCTTATAGTACATTAGGAAAAATCATCCAGAACTTGGAAAAGGGGCTGGGCAGACACAGCCCTTTGAGGTTGTCCGATGAACCCCTGGGGTCTTTAACCATCTGGAGGGATGTACCATGTCAGACTCACTATTGTCGACCGGCTGAAGCCCAGATTTCATGAGGCTTTGTGTCAGCTTGTAGTACTTTCTCTGGCAGAGATGCGAGTGACTTCTGCTCAGTGAGAGGCTCATCTCAGGGACTTCATGGCCTGAGGGACGGCAGCCTGTTTGAGCTGATCCAGCAATCTCGCGCTACCCTTATTTTCTGAAACGCCTATGAGTGACTTCTCACACGGTCTTTGAAGCGGCTTCATGCCGGCCCTCCTTGGTAATGATCGAATGCTTTTTTTGACCTCTCGTCCCCTTTCTTTGGGGTGTTCCAGTCTCAGTTCTCATGATGTGTTCTGCTTCTGCAGGAATTTCTGAAGCTGCTGAGTGTAGAAAGCACTGAGGAGGCTGTGCTCCCACCCCTGTGAGTCTTCCAGGCATCATCCTCTCCCCTTGGCGGGGCGGCGTCCATGGCACACCGAGGAGGCTGTGCTCCTGTCCCCCGTGAGCTTTCCAAGTGTCCTCGTCTCCCCTCCAGGGGGACAGGAGGAACCTTTCAAACCCTTCTTAAACTTGTTTTCATGTCTTTGTTTTAACAGTTTTCTTTGCATCGTCTCCCTTATCCAGAAGTGAGGGTGAACGGAGTTATTCACGGGAGTCAAGAAACCACACGCAGCCCAAAGTGACGTTTGTTTCCCTGAAATGATTTGTGTGTGTTCACCTTAAAATGCAATCAGAAAAACAGGTGTGTTTTGAGGAATGACTTTAAATTACTCAGGTGAAAATGTGACAGTTAAATGTCATCATCTGTGCGGGTGTCCACAACCCCCTTCTGTGATTGCGTGTGAGTTTGTGACTTGTGGTTATTTTTGAAGAAAGAAAATCTGTTGCGGAGGACTTCAGATGGTGTGCTGGGATTGTGTAGGGTGGACATCGGGGGCTTCAGTGTGTGGCTTCCTTGAAGAGGTTCAAATTAAGGCTGAGAGTCCCTACTCCAAAATGCTCCAAAACCTGAAACATTCCGAGCTTCCTCATGACACTCGAAGGAAATGCTCTTCGGAGCACTTTGGATTTCAGGCTGGGGATGCTCAACTGGAAAGTGAAATATTGCAAGACCCTTCTGGCCCCAGGAGCTTGGATAAGGTCATGGAGGGGGCCTGTGCCGGGTGTCCCTGGAGTGTGAGGCAGCCTGGGCTCTCTGAACTGGTTTTTGTAGGAGCCACAGAAGGGAAAGAGGCTCAAAGTGGCCACGCCTGGCTCCTGAGAAGGCTGGACCAGAAGGAGGTGGGCGCAGAGGGCAGCAGTAAAGTCCCCAGCGTCCGGGGCTCCTGTCCCTGGTGGAGTTGAGAGCCTCCTCTAGTTGTGGCCTCTCCCCTGTCAGCAGCCACTGAGGCCTGAAGGGAGAGGGGGCTGAGGAGAGGAGGAAGGATAGGCCTACTTCTGGAGAGGGCCAGCATCTGCCTGTGCTAGCCTCGTGTGTTACTCCTGCATCCAGGGTGCACGGCCATGCCTCGTGGTGTAGCGGTTCCCGGGATGCACAGCGCTCTTGTCTGCAGTAACGTCTTTGTCTCCGACCCTTGGAGGCAAGTTACCTTTTTCCCCAGTGAAAAGAGGTAGAAAATCTTACACAAATGCATTTGCTCTAATGCCTATTTTCCGATAAGACATGGTCGCTTAGGCTAAATCTTTGGGAGGTCAAGGCAGGAGGATCACTTGAGGCCAAGGGGTTCAAGACCAGCCTGGACAACTTAGCAAGACCCCATCTGTATAACAGAAAAGTTAGCTGAGTGTGGTGGTGCGTGCCTCTGTGGTGCCTGCTACTCTGGAGGCTGAGGTGGGAAGATCACTTAAGGCTACAGTGAGCTGCTATTGCTCCACTCTACTCCAATCTTGGCAACAGAGCCGAGACCCAGTCTCAGAAAGAAAAGTAAAAAAAAAAAAAAAAAAAAAAAAAAATCCAGAAATGTCATTTTGTTTTTAAATTATCCCAAAAGAAAAATCGTTTTTTTCTAAGAATGTAAAGGGAAACTGATACGATTCTTTCCTTGCATTGTTTCTCCTTTTCAAATATTTACAGTAGTCTGTCCACATCATCTCTCATCTCATTACAAAGCAGCAGGTGTCTTTGAGGTTAGTGGTGTCTCTCTGTGTCGCACCTTGGAGAACAGCCAGCATGAAACCTCTTACCACGATCGTGTACATCGTTTGTAGTCCCAATTAAAATCCTCTCCAGAGACACCTGTGCTGCTTATTATAGCAGAACTTTGGTTGTGCTGAAATGTGCATTCAGCTAATGGTTTTAAGCTCATATCTGAGATGATGCTGTGTAATTCCTGAAGCGTTATGGGATCAGTAATGATTGAAGACAATTCTGGCTGATGTCATTTAGAGGATATTTTTCACTTCAAGTTAAAGCTTCCTTCGTGATAGTCATTTTGGGATTCATTTAACTATGTGCTTTATTTCATAGCTCAAATTTTCATTAGTCATTTCATAGCATAGGATTTTGAAAGCAGATTTGGCAAAATCTTTCTAACAAAATGTTTGCTTATGCCGTCCCAAGGAACAGCACTCAGAATTGCTGGTAACTGTGGTACATTTTAAGGCTGATGATAGAAGTCACTTGAACGGTAAGGGCTGCTCTGTGAGGCAGATGGGGTTTGAACCCCAACCCTCCTGATACACCAGTCCTGACCCTGGCCTTCTCTCCTCTCCACTGGGAGATGAGAAGGGTGCCAGCATCCTCCTCACAGGCTGTCCTGAGAGCCCTGGACTAAGGGCTTGTTTTCCTCTTGCAGGTGGCGCAGATGTGGGGGCTTGACGATATACACACTGCAGGCTGCCAGTGTCGGGGTAATCCAGTGTTATTCATAAAGGGGGGATTTGTTTTGCTCCCCTGCAGACCAGGTGCTGTGCTGCTGTTGTAGCAGGTGTGTGGATCCTCTTGGGTGGTCCTCAGGTGGACAAGGAGTCACCGATTCTGATTGCCAGTGTTAGATGTGAGGGGACCATGGACCTCATGTGTTCAGAGGGGAGGAATAAAAAGTTTTGCTTGTAATTCCAGGACTGTCTATCCCAGGAATGCCAAACCACTGGCTTTCACCTGACGCTGTCGTAGGTGACACGGTATGGAAATGAGGACTCATGTTCCGCATACCTGAGCCCAGTACCCATCTCCCTCCAGGGCCGTGGCCAAGCCCTCCTCATTTCGTTGGGTTGCCAGCCTGGGGATCTGTAAGCCCAGTGACGTCTCCGGTCTCGGCCTCCCTCCCCGTGGGGACAGAAGGTGGCTTCAGGAATCTGGTGAAGAATGCCTGAATGAAGCCGAATTGTGACTGCAGTTCTGTCTAAGGGCCTCCCCGGGTGTTAGATGTCAGTAAATGACACCTCTGTGTGGATCTCATGTGATGAGAGAAACAGTGGGGGAAACCAAAGCTTGTGGAGTCTGCAGGTTCTCGACTTGGGGGTGTGTGTACCTGTGTACTTGGTGAGGGGTGTGATGTCTGGAATGAGTGTGCAGGTGTGTCACGTTTGTGCGTGTGTGGTGAGTGTATTTAGCAGGTGTGGCTGCAGTGAGCATGTTCATGTGTGTTGCATGTATTTGTCAGTGTGTGTGGAGTGTGTACGCGCATCATATTTAGTGAGTGTATTTGAGGGTGTGTATGGAGTGCATACATGCGTTTGCGTGCATAGTATTGGGTGAAGGGGTGGCATGTGTGGAGTAAACATGCACACGTGTATGCTGTGTGTGGGGTTTCTATGTGGTCCTCCCCTGAGCCTGCTCCTGGGCCCTGCTGTCCTGGCAGCTTTACAGTTTGGTGCGTGTTTGATTCCGGAAGATTCTGGAACCAAATTCTGAAGCTGTGATCACAAACTTGCAGCCCTGGAGGACGCTGGCCCGTGGAGCCGGCACGAGGGTCTCTGCTGGCCTCTCCCTGGGCTCTGTCCACAGAAGAGCATGTCCGATGATTGAGCTGTGCGGGTCTGTGGCTCCCCAGCCTCGAATCAGCCCTCGGTTCTGTCCCACCTCTGTTTTTCTTGCTGAGGGGCTCCGGGAAGTGATGCCTGGGATGGCGTTTTCACCCTGGGGTTGCTTCGCCAGCTGCCCAGGTGCTGGCTGCCTGAGACCTGCTGCCGTCCTGGGTGGATGGGGCTGGCGCGGGGACATCCCTGAGCACCCGCGGGAAGGCAGGTTTAAGAAGTGCCAGAGGTGAGTGGCTTCCTCCCACACTTGATTTTCTGGAAAGTTCTGGGTCTCATATTTTTCCCTAAGGGAAGTTAGAAACTGAGTTTCTCTTTAGGGGAACGTCTTCGCAGCGTCTGTTGTTTGAATGTTCTCCAAGTGTGGAATACTCGGGGCCGTATGTGTTTGGGAACATCTGTGTCCTGAGCGAATTCAGTAGGGAATGGAGAGAGGCCTCCTGTCAGCTTGGCCTCTGTTTCCAGCTTGTTGAGGGTTGGCAGCTGCTGGTATCCCAGGGAGAGTTAAACACCGGGCGGTGTGGGATGGGAACGTTTGCTCTGACAAGGTCAGTGGGAAAGCATCTAAACAAACGTTGCTGTTCTCCGGGCTCCTCGGGGTCGAGCTTGTTTTGTGGGGTTGAGGGAAAGCTACCTTTCTTCCTCTTCCTCACCATTTGAAAGGTGTCCAGGACACGTTCCTCTGGAGAGGTGATGCGCGTGAGTGGGGGTCAGGTCATAAGCTCCGAGGTTATTTGGGACCTGTCAACTGATTTCCTGAACACACAGGTTCCTGATTAGCTAAAACATTTCAACACGACGTGATAGCTGGTGGTTGTTTAAAGACTATCACAATTTTCCAGTTACTCTTTAAATGCGTGTTGAATAAGGGAAGATTCACATATTTTTCTTTTCCTGTCTGCATACTTGATATTTTGTTTTTTGTTTTTTATGTGGGTGTGCAGCTAACAGGAATTAGAAGCAGTCTCAGCCCTGGGGAGACTTCAGGACCGCCTCAGTCAGTGCTGAAGGGAGGCAGGGATTTTGGGGCCTACCTCCTCCATAGGACGGACACCAAGGGCCAGAGGTCAGCAATCTCAGTGAGGTCACAAAGACGGGCACACCCAGCACCCTGGCCCATGTGCCTCTCCTTCACCTTTGTCTCTGCTCAAAGCTGCTCTCCTGGGTCATCACGGGTGATCTTTAGGCACGTGCTTGGTTCTTTCAGAAGTGGCATCTGGCTGTGGTCAGTGTGGGCCCTCAGGACTTCCATGTTTTTGGCTCACATCAATATTGGGCAGTGGTGTATGTTTGTTTTGGAGGGGTAGATCCGGTGGATTTTGGCTTTGCCAACTCATTTAATACCTGTTCTCCTAGGCGCGGGGACCCTCTCGTAAGCCGCATGTTCTCCTGGGTTCTGGGACCCTATCTTAAGCTGTGTGTTCTCCTAGGCGCTGGGACACTCTCATAACCTCTGTGTTCTCCTAGGCGCTGGGACCCTATCGTAAACTGCATGTGAGGGATCTCGGAGGTGCTCCTTATGAGGATCCGATGCCTGACCTGAGGTGGAACAGTTGCAATTCAAAACCACCCCCCAGAAAAATTGTCTTCCATGAAACCCATCCCTGGTGCCAAAAAGGCTAGGCGACAGCTGGCCTAACAGGTGCTAAGATGTCAGTAGATTTTTGGACTTGGGCCTCAGTTGAAGAGGATTAGATTTTGAAAGGTGGGCTTTGAAGGGCTTCTAAAGGGCAGGTTTTCATCTCCAGTGGGGCCTGGGCAGAACTGGGTAGAACTGACCCAGAAGCTGACAACTAGTCAGGCTGGCTCACTGCCTGTGTCCTGTGTGTGCAGCCTTGCTGTTTATTCAATTGTCTGGTGGCGTGGATTCCATCCACAGCCTCAGAGTAGTGGAAGCCATTACTTCAAGGCTGACCTTATTTAACTTTATCAAAAAGACATGAAAATCATTTAGTATAAATCTTCCAGATACCTGTATCCTTTCTTTTCCCAGAGGCTTTTAAGTATTGCAACTTAAAAATCTTCAAAAATAACTTAAAAGGAAAACCTCTAAGTACATTTTTGGTGAGCACCCTTGACAGCTTTAATATGTGAAGTAAATTCCCTTGACTTTTGTATTCCTAGAAACTCGTTCATGTTTGCAGAAGACTTTGTATTTTGTCAACAGTGGCCACTGTTCAGTGACCATCATACCTGCCGTGTCTCATTTAGAAAGTTGGATGTGGATGTATTCACTTTTCAGACACACAAACACATGGGCTGTTTGTTTTTGGTTTTGATTTTTTTGGGTTTTTTTCCCCCCCAGCTGAATTCAAGAAAGGGAAACAAGCAGAGTAAGTCCCCGAAAGTGTCTAAGTGGCTGGGTGGGGGATCCTACTATGGTGTTGGATTGTGTTCTGCCAGACATCGCTCCTCGAAAAGCTGACCCTGAAAGGGCTGGCATTGCCCTCACCCTGGGACATTCGTCTGTCTCACCAGAAAATGAAGAATCTGCCAGAGTACTGTGAGTCAAATTCAGTCAGAACTCGATTAACTAAGAGGCTTTGTCTCAAAGGCCAAAACATGAGGACACATTTTTAATTTTTAAGGAGCGCTTTATCGTGAGTCAGTTCTGACGTGTACTGCATTAGGAAACCTCTGAACTTCCACAGTCAGGCCCAGAACTCTGAGGGAAAGTGGTTGTGCCCTTCCCACTGATTTTTGTCACTAGCTTTATTCATTTCCTTAAAACCCTTTTTGTATGAGTTCTATTATAGTTTGAAAAAAAATTCACTTAGGTAGAACTGGAAGCGTTTCCGCAGTATTAATACTCATGACCCGTTCTGGGTCTCGGTATATGTGTACTCTATAAATGTACATGTGTGTATGTGGTGTACGCATACTACGTGTATTTCCACTGTGCATGTATTTACAATGTATAGGTATGTACACTACATTTGTGTCCTACACACGTGCATGCTGTAGGCATGCATGTACATGTGTATGTGTATCTATGGTCACTATGGTTATATGCGCACTTGGACACCTATCTGTTCTGCATGTGTACATACATGCATGTATTTAATGCCATATACATGCCTGTGTACGTACATCATGTGGGTATGTGCACATTATTTCTGCAGAGTATATATACATATGTGCACACAAGCATGCATGTACACTATGCACACTGAATAAACTTCTGGATATGTACACACTAATACATATACATGCTGCATATGTATGTACACTATTGCATATGTGTATACGCTTTATACGTTAGTGTACTGATGTACATTGTATACATGTGCATATGTGTACACTGCACATGTGTATGCATGCTGTAGTGCACCTACGTACATTTGGATAAGAGTGTATGCTATACGCACGTGTATACATATAGCAAATAGCATACCTATGTACGCACGGATGTGCATGTGTATGCCATATGCATGTACATACAGGTATAGTATACCTGTGTACACTGCATATAGATGGGTGTACGTGCTATGCATGCGCATACGTGTTAGCTTATGTACATTTGCTATATGGATGTGTGTATGCTCTATGCTTTTATACTCGTAGTGAACTTGTTTGTACACTATATTTGGATGTGTGTACACTCTATGCATGTACACCACATGGATCTGGATGTGTGTGCACTCTGTACGCATGTAGTGCACTTATGTACACTCTACGTATTCGGATGTGTGTACGCTCTATGCAGGTACACGTGTTACAGTGTACCATATACGTACACTATGTGGATGTAAATGTGTGTGTGCTCTATGGCACCAGGAATAGGGCTCCCGCAGGGATCCAAGAACACACCATCTCGCTGGCACCGGAGAGTGTAGGATGAAAACAGTTGTTTGTTACAACCTAGTTGAAATTTGGCAGGTTGCTATATCCTTTGCAACGATTTAGGAACAGTCACTTCATTGATGTGTGTGTTCCTGAAATCATAAACAGCTCTGTGAGGTGTGTCTCATCCCCAGACGAGAGAGGGAACCGAAACAACAATGACTCGGTCACTTAAGTGAGGTAGAACTAACAGAGCAGCTGTCTAGCTTTCTGTATTATAACTTTGTCAGCAGCTCAATGAGAAATCGGCACTCATCAGGAAATGTGTCCACTTTCTACTGTTCTTTATTCGTGGCGTATTTACTGCCTCGTGTTATTCCTCACGATGTAGCAAAATCTCTCCTAGAGCTGTGAATATAAACAGTTCATGACAAATGTAGTATCTTCTTTGTTAACATTGAAAACGATATGTAAGTTCATCTTCAGATACTGTTTGGAAGGATGAGAAAGAAGATGTTTAGGACAAAAGAATAGAGAGCTTTCAAGTAAACAGGGAAAATAAGGACTTTGTGCAAAATATTTCCAAATTTGGAATTTGAGAATATTAAATCTCACATCTAAGATCATAGGTAGTTTTTTTGGGGGGTTTTAAAATTAGTACTTGGTTTTCCATGTCTTTGGGAATTTCAGTCCTGATGGAGGATTGCAAGAATAATCTGATTTTTCAGAACAGAAGGACAGTCTGTCTCAAAGGTAAATTCCAGGTTGTACCATAGAGAAACAGAAATTGCTGTCAACTTTCTGTAAGGTTCTTCAGTTCTTTCCTCTTCTGTGGTTAAAAAACCATCTCTGGGTTTAGTCTCAGCCAAGTTCCTCTTATTAGGTTGCCTTACATTTCGCACAGCTGTTGAGTGTCTTCATCATTCGTAGTTAACTTGTCAAAAGCAAAACTTTGTACGAGTTAGATCTGAGCACCTTGAAGGCAGGGCTTTGTTTTGTATTTTTAATAAGCAGCAGGGTGATGGCAGGACTGGGGCCCTTCATCCCATCATGAGTTCCTCAGAGCTTTCAGAGTTCTCACTGCGTGCCGAGTGTGGTGTTGGCTGTGTAGCATTTAAATAGGAATATGAGGCTCTGTGACTTGGGACGCTCTTACTACCTTCATAGAGAGCTTGGTGACAGTTTAGCATGACAGCTTGCACACCTGTTGTGTATACTTTATTACGGCCCCACAGAAAGGGTATTGATTTAAACGTGACTAATTTCTCTTGTTTATTTTTGCCTTTATTCCTAGTTACAGTCCCGATACTGTTTCTTCCTTTAAAATCTTGCTAATCGCTGGTAAATTCGTGATAAACTATATTTATGTGTTCTCTAAATCTAGCGATTTAATTGGAGGTCATTTTTCTTGTACCATGTGTCAGTGCTGTGTCAGGATGGTTCAGTTTTACATTGTCAAAGGATTAACTAGAGCAGGATGCAGTCTTACTGGAACTTGCTCATTTATGAAATATAGGCACTTTATTTTTTGTTATACTCGAGGTGTGCTCAAATGTAAACATTTTGAGCCATGTTAGAAGGATATACAAGATTGTAATGAAGAAATCAACAACTTGATCAAGTACCAGCTAATGAACTTTATGTTTGAAGTATATGGAACATGGACCTTGGCAATCAGTTTTCATCTTGACCTTTTATTTTTTTACTAGAATCTTGGTCTGTCACCCGGGCTGGAAGTGTGGAGCACAGTAGTACGATGTCCGTTCACTGCAACCTCTACTTCCCAGGTTCAAGTGATTCTTATGCCTCAGCCTCCCTAGTAGCTGGGGTTACAGGGTGTGTGCCACCATGTCTGGATAATTTATTTTTAGTAGAGATGGGGTTTTGTCATGTTGACCAAGCTGGTCTGCAACTCCTGACCTCAAGTGATCCACCCACCTCAGCTTCCCAAAGTGATAGGATTACAGGTCTGAGCCACCATCCCTGGCCTGATCTTCTGTTCTAATATTGGTTATTCAGTCTCAATGATAGCGCCTGGTTGTATTAACTTGTTGTAGAAAGCACAATTGCAATGAATCTGGTTGTGTATGTACGTGCTGACTTAGCGTTCATGGCAGCACTGTGAGGTGGGCATTGTTCCTGAAGGAAGGATGGATGGGCAAGTCGGGGCTTAGATACGGGACTTGTGGGCAGTCACTGTTGTCCCATGGCTGAGATCAGGCCTGTCTGTCGCCTGTACCCTGAACTCTTTTTTTTTTTTTTTTTTTTTTTTTTTTTTTGAGACGGAGTCTCGCTGTGTCGCCCAGGCTGGAGTGCAGTGGCCGGATCTCAGCTCACTGCAAGCTCCGCCTCCCGGGTTGACGCCATTCTCCTGCCTCAGCCTCCCGAGTAGCTGGGACTACAGGCGCCCGCCAACTCACCCGGCTAGTTTTTTGTATTTTTTAGTAGAGACGGGGTTTCACCTGTGTTAGCCAGGATGGTCTCGATCTCCTGACCTCGTGATCCACCCGTCTCGGCCTCCCAAAGTGCTGGGATTACAGGCTTGAGCCACCGCGCCCGGCTCCCTGAACTCTTAACACACGAACGAGCAACGGTCAAGAGTCGGTGCTCGAGTGTGATGTGGCCTGTGGTGTGTGCCTCTCAGCCTTGCTTTGGCTCGGGGTAGCAGGGCAACAGCTCCGTCCCTCATGCGGCCGCCTGGGAGTCCCAGGAGAACCCACTGATACCGTTTTTAAATGCCGGGCATCGAACGTTCTCCTTGGTACCAGCACATCTGGAATCGGACAGTGCAGTTAGATTCTCGGCCAGCAAACCTGTACAGGAGTGTGTGAAGTCTGCGTTTGCTTCTCCCGGACAAAGGTGAATTCCCGGTCACTAGTGGATGACAACAGGTGTGGCCTCAGGAGCAGCACGGAGACAGGCACCCGGGTGCAGGAAGAGCACCTGCAAGAGGGGTTGGGGAACGTGACAGACGCACGTGCGAGTTTAGCTGTTACCGTGGCAGGTGGGGGGTGGGTGAGACCAGATTTTCTCATTGTTGCCCCTTTCTGAAAAGGGCCCTGAATTGACTTCTCTGTGGCTCCTCGCGCCTCCTTGTCAGGTTGGAGGAGACTGCTCCCCTGGCTCAGGCCCTGCTTGCGGCGAGACGGAAGCTGCTGTTGCTTGCCCTGCCCTCCCTGTGACGTCGTCTGTGCTGTTGTCCGGGAACAGTTCTGCCGAGCAAGCTTGCACTCTGCTCCCTTCTGCTCTTGGATTTCATGTCTGGAAAGCTTGTGTTCTTTCCTGATTTTTGATAATGCTGAGCTATGTTTTCGCAAGGATCACACGTGCCCATACAGGGAGAAGCTCCTTTGCAACTTTAGCATCTTGACGCTCTCAAGCAGAGCTTGCTATCGAAGTTGACAGCCTCCTGTGTTTTTGTTTTGGCAGAAACTGAATTTCAGTCCTAGGACAGCTTCAGCACACTTGATCCTAGCTCTTCTCTCTCACTGCTCCCCTCGTGTGTGACAGAAATCATATGCCCTGAAGTTTACCAGTCCCTTCATTTGAAAATCAGTTAATGTATGCGATCCTCATGAGAATTTTACTTTTTATTAAAGCAATCGCAAAGACTGGGTTTTGTGAAACCAGTGTTTTATGTGTATATTACTTGCACTCACAATGAGCTTTGTCTTCTAAATATTTCATGTTTCAGATTAGCCCTGGAATCATGCCCTGGAGTAGTTTTACTTTTCCGCTTTTATTTTTGGCTAAGGTAAAGTTGAGAACATTGTGATATTAGGTGTAGTGAGCCCTTTTAGTTTCTTCTATGTCTGTTTTCCTTTAAGCCAGAACCAGCAGACGGATACCAGTTTGTGAGCACTTGGCATCTCCCAGGCCTTTCCTGGGTCTTCCCTCAGCTGTCTCGTGGACAGAGCAGTCACTCGTGGAACGTGAACCTGAGAATTTGTGCATGGAATTAAGTAAATGTCATAGCTCTCTTCTGTGACGAACGGAATCACATTTAGCCCAGTAAATTGTAACAGCAGGTTTTGCACATGCAAAGCATTGAACACCAGGACAGGTAACCAGGCTACGACGCTTCTGGTCCTGCACAAGACCTCCGGTATCACAGCACATTTAACAAATTGGCTGAATTGAGTGTTTGAAAACGTTGTGTATGTACCATGTCCGTGATTTTCGAGGGCCTGGAAAAACACCTCTGTGGTTATAGCAATCTTGATCGTTGGGAGCTTAAGGTTAGTACTGGGGCAGACTGTGTTTTAAAGAATCAAGGTCTCTCGAGTATGTTTCGGTTTTCCCATGAAGAAGAAAGATGTTAGCTGTTCTTTCCTGGACTGTGGCTATCAGAGTGCCCCACCATGGTCACTCACACGTTTACTTCATTTTCATTTAACCGGGCTGGGCTTGGGCCAGAGTACTTCGGTTGTCAAATGTCATATGAGGCTGAGGAACTGTCTTCTGCTTC
Source organism: Macaca mulatta (assembly GCF_049350105.2). NCBI lineage: Eukaryota > Metazoa > Chordata > Mammalia > Primates > Cercopithecidae > Macaca > Macaca mulatta. The sequence continues at coordinate 255,475 of NC_133416.1, read as the reverse complement.
ATCGTTGGCATATGGAAATACTGTTTTTCAAAGCATACTCTACTCTCTCATTTGTGTTTATATAAAATAATGGAATGGTTATTTTAACTGTGCAGTTTCCTATGCTTGCTTATTTAATTGCGGAAAGATAATGGTTTTATTTTGCTAAAATCTGTGCTAGGAATTGTGCAAAATCTTTGTGAAATGCCCATTTTACTAGCTTAAGTTATAGATCTTTGTATAGAAAAGAAAAAGCCTATTGCTACAAGGAGCATTGTCTTTACCGATGCAAAAAGCTTTAGGCTTATTGGCCGTGTAGTCAGTAAAATGCATTAGAATGTGGCGAACATTGAGAAAAGCATTGAAGTTTTAAAATCTGCTATGCAGTTTTCTTCAACTCCCTCGCAAGATACTTAATTTGAATAAAAGACAGAATAAAGTGTTCCCATTGAGGAAAGGGGCAAGAGGACTGTTGAGAATGTGTTCTGAACCTGAGCAGTCCTGCCACGCTCATCTGTGATGTGGTGGTGTCCATGGTATCACTTTTACAGAACTTTAAGAATGCTGCTTCTGTGAATAAAATACATTTATTCTTAGAATTTCAGTTTTGAGTTTTGAGAAGTGTAAAAAGTGTTAATGGTTTCTTTCCCTTACAGAATTTGCTTGTTCTTTTTTTTTTTTTTTTTTAAATGCCTACAAGACTGTGAAGCACATTAGTCACTTAAAAAGAAAAGAAAACAAAAAAGGGCCGGGCGTGATGGCTCACGTCTGTAATCCCAGCCCTTTGGGAGGCCGAGGCGGGTGGATTGCTTGAGCCTGGGAGCTTGAGACCCAGGGAACCGGCCTGGGCAACCTGGTGAAATCCCGTGTCTACTGAAAACACACAAATTAGTTGGGCGTGATGACTGCACACCTGTAATCCTGGCTACTCCAGAGGCTGAAGAGAGTCGCTTGAGCCTGGGAGGTGGACCTTGCAGTGAGTGGAGATCACGCCCTTACTGTCAAGCCTTGTTGACAGAGTTTGGACCCTGGCTGATAAACAGCAACGTTCATAACGTATGGGTGAACTGCCCGGCTGCTCTGTCTAGAGTAGAATAAATCCAATTACGTTTTTGTCTTTTATTAGCATTGAAATTTTCTTAATCATCCCTTTGTTTTCATTACATTGTAGCAATATATTGCTGCTTAGAGTCTGGAACAAGTAGGCTTCTCTGGATCAGGTTCTTACTGGATTGCTAAAACTTAGAATGATTTTTCCCCTCTTTGGATGTGACTTATAGAACTTTGCCTTTTGGGGTGATGTGTTGCATTTGATAGCGGACACAGGAACGCCCAAAGAATTCACTTACGGGGCTAAAATGTACGTACTTTGTAGTGTTTCCCTCCTAGAATGAAAACGGTACCTCTCATTTGTGGGTCGATGATGCTATTTGCTGAAAACATTTTAAATTTTATTTATTTTAATTTTTTGAGACAGAGTCTTGCTCTGTCGCCCAGGCTGGAGTGCAGTGGCACGATCTCGGCTCACTGCAAACTCCACCTCCCAGCTTCACGCCATTCTCCTGCCTCAGCCTCCCGAGTACGTGGGACTACAGGTGCCCGCTACCATGCCTGGCTAATTTTTTTATTTTTGGTAGAGAAAGGGGTTTCACCGTGTTAGCCAGAATGGTCTCGATCTCCTGACCTTGTGATCCACCTGCCTCGTCCTCCCAAAGTGCTGGGATTGCAAGCGTGAGCCGCCGCACCCGGCCGAAAACATGTTTCTTTACTGCCTCAGTCCTCAGTTGGGTAGTCTGTTCTTTGTAAGACATTCAGGGAGCGGGGACATCTTGAGTCTTGAAAGGCGCTCTCTGTGAGATGGGAATCTTCCGGCTGCTTATTTAGGGAATCCTGCCGGCTGTCATTTATTGTAGAGCGCAGTTTCCTGGCTGCCCTGGTCTTTGAGGGGAGGGAGACTGAGAGGTCATTTTCCCACCTGGACCAATGTGTTTATTAAACCTGGCTTGTGTATCATTTGGATCTTTTTATGAAGGAAAAGCCACATCTGTGACTTTCAGATGAGTGGAAGTCATGTTAAAATATATATATATATATTTATATATGAAATATGTATGTGTGTGTGTATATATATATATATATATTCTGGCTACTATGGAGAAGTTTTGTCCTTGTGACCTGTGAATACAGACACAGGAGAGCAGAATGTTCACGGTGTGGGTGCTTACAGTGTACATGCAGAGTCACATTCTTCACTAGTATTATGTTAAAAAGTGACAAATAAGAGAAAAATATTTTGCTCATTACAACGTCGGTAAGAAGCTGGCAGCACTCTTGTTTTTGGAGGGGTGTGAAGGGAATATTGAGAAAGTGTCATCAACATTAGACTCGCCCACTCTGCAAATCCTGTGCCAGCTGGAGTGAGGACCCCGTGATGGAAAGATGCACCCCTCTTCCCGGAAGGAGTTGAATCTTTGCAGCGCTCAGGACGCATGGTTCATCTCTATATAAAGGCAGAGTGTGAAACGCCGTGGAGGCTGAGAGAAGCGATGTGGTTAGCAAGTATGAGTGAGACGTTTGGGGCTTGTTAGCACCTGGCGTGTGTGCAGCAAGCTTTGCTATCTGCACATGTGTGATTCTTAGAACACTGGCGTCTGGAACCGTGGGGGCTGTCGAGGGCCCCAGCTCCCGGCGGGCTGAGGAGTTCCCTGTTACCACCAGGATAACCGTGATTTTGAAGGCTGTCACTCAATCCCAAGTCCTGGAAGGGGCTCCTTTCAGAGAGGAAAACACCCCTAGAGCCTCGGGCAGAATTCAGTGATTTTTCTTATAATGTTGCTTAGATTTCGCAAACATGAAACCAAGAACATATTTCAGAATGCTTATGGTTCTTTTGTAACCATGGAAACAAAGTAAGTTGCAGTCGATGGACAGTTTGTGGGAGCTGAACTGCCTACATCGTGAGCACGGCGCTCTCCCTACCGCCCTGGGCCTTGCTCCGGTTTGCCGGGGAGGCTTTGCAGGGCCTCTTGGCTGGGATACCTCTCTCATGTCCCATGTTGCTACCCCTGGTCACAGCCATACTGCTGGGCACCTGCGCCGTGAGGTCACTGAGTGGACACGGAGCCGCGGGGCAGCAGTTGGTCAGGAGGTGGCATCCACATGGTCCGAAACAGGTTTCTGTTCATTAAGAATGATCATTGCAATAAAAACAGAGTGAAAGAAAACTCTACTGACCTGAGAATGCGTCCGCTGAGTTGCATAGGGAAGTGCAGTGAGGAAGGTGAGGGCTGAAAGGAAATGAGGGAGGGAGAGGAAAGGAGAGAAGGGAAGCGAAAGGGGGAGGGCGGATGGGAGTGAAGAGGGAGATGGAGGAGGAAGAAGAGAGAGGGCGGTGGGCAGGAGCCTGGGAAATGTGTCCCAGAGCCGGTTCCTGACCGTCGTGGGTGCGTCAGAGCTGATCTTCCAGGAGAGGTGGCCTGGGAGGGTTGACCCTTAGGAAGTGAGGGCCAGGGGGAGCTGATTTTTTGGCCCTCAGCGGGGCTGTTGTTGACCTGAGATACAGTCGATAGTTTTCCTGAAGAGATCATCTGCACAGCCACCGTTTGCTGCCAGGTTGGAGACAGAAGTGCTCCTCCCCATGGATTCTTTCTAGTTTGTGGATTTTTCCCAGTTTACCTGAGCAGCCTGTCAGTGGAAATGTCGGGGATTACTAACATGTCTCCATCCTACAGAGCAGTCGACCAGCTTCCGATCCTGTAGTTGTTGGGGGCACCATTCCGGTCCTGTCAGTGCCGGCCCAGCGTGGAAGCCGCAGCCCGAGGCGCTGGGAAACCTGCGGGGCTCTCACTGCCAGGAAAGATGTCCTTAGGGCAGAGCCTGGCGAGGAGGGGGTGCTGCTGTTGCAGCAGTACATGGAATTTCAAATGACAAATGAAACAAGCTTTTAATTATGACCAGAGCCCTATGCTCTGCGTTTCTTCAAATGGAAATGTTGTGCTGAAATGAAATTGCTGTTAATCGGTTGCCTCATGCAAGACACAAGACGGAGGGCTGGGAGCAAAGTAGAACGTGGACTTATCTACAAAGCTTCCTCCTCTCAGACTATCATCAGTTGGATGGTGCTACACAGGAATATGTGAGAATTCGTGTGAGAAAGGTGATGGGTGCAGACCTGTGTGACCGGCAGGTGTGGCGGAGGTTTGAGAGAAGCTTTTGGCTGAAGTGATGTCAGATGCAGGTGCTGAAGTGTGATGTCTGTCTGGATGGAAGAGCACACACGCCTCTGGGCTGCGGGAAACAGATAAAGGAGGAGGTGGACAGACGTGAGTCGTGTCTTAGGAATGGTAGCAATTCAGGCAGACCCAGGATCAGGCTCCCACGGGGGAGGAGTGGATATCAGGACCCAGGGAGCGTGGGACGGGGGTCATGCCCAGGCCTCTGCGGGTCTTGCTCTTGTGTCAGCAGGGCCCTGTGCTTGCCCTCCTTAAAACTTTCCTGATCCATAAAACGGGCACGACAAAATCCACCTTGTGACACTGAAGCTTAAATGAGATGATGTACATGGTGTCTTCCTTCCCTTCCTGACACATCCTAGACTCACAGCTATGGTAGCAGCGACAGACTGGATGGAATGCTGGAGCCGCTTTGCGCCTGGTGAAGCCACATGGATTTGTGCAGTGCTGGCGACTGTCTCTGAAAGCCTTTGGTCATGGCAGTGGCAGCCTGGAGTGGCTCTTGGCATACTTGAGTCTGTGGAGTGCAAGGTTGACTGGAGCTCCGAGGCCATTGATACTATCCAGGGGTGAGCTGATGAGGCCCTAAAACATGGGGGGAAGGCCGAGAGGACTTGGCTGCCAGAAGCATTGTAGATTTCTGGCTTCGAGAACTGGCTGACTTATGGACATAGGAAGGTAAACCCAGATGGCTCCAAAATTGTAAGTCCAGAAGAAAGGTGGGAGGGTACAATTGCTGACTAGGTCATGGTTGCCCTGTCCCTTTGTTTCTGGCCATCGTTTCTCCTCCCTCCCCCTGCCTTTGTGGGCTGGAGGGCCTGAGCCTGCACAGCGGTCTATTTCATGATGACAATGGCCGATTATTACCCTGCAGTAAGAAGTCTCTCCATTTTATTTGGCAGCAGTAGTTAAATAAATTTAAGGAGTGATGGTGTAGTAGTATTTGTTTTGTTTGTGCTTTTTTTTTTTTTTTAAGTGTCATTTAACTGAATGTTATTTCCAATTTCACTGATCACTTTGAGAGGCCAAAACATGCTTTGATTTGTTATTTTGTGTTTGAGCTAGTTTATTGCCTCACAGGAATGCCAAGTATTCTGTTGTCACACATCATTAAGTATCTCAAATTGTGTTACTATAATACTTAGCTGAATTACCTCCCTTATTTTGGCTTTTAAAAATCTAAAATCTGTGTGAAACACAGGATGGTGCATCTCCATTGAGGGTTGTTGAGAAGTGTGACTTTTGCTGGCATACTTGAAAATCAGTGACATTATTTTATAGAAACACTTTGTAAATGACAGCAAAGCTAGAAGCTCCTGTAAAGGGCAGAGTAGGCAACGTGTTATGCTTTGAGGGCCACAGAAGTCTCTGCATATATTTCTTTTGTGAAAACGTCAAAGTGTAAAAATCACTTCTGGTTCCCTGGCCAAGGCTCGGTCGGGGATCGTGGTTTGCAGACCCTTGACAGCAGCTTAGCTGCTGAAAGCTGGTCTCCCATGCGGTGAGCAGGAGCCTACCTCATTGCTTCAGCCAGAAAGATGCTGCCCTCATGCTGGAATTTACTTCAAACAAACTTGAAAGCTCTGGCACCGCTGCTCATTTCCATACTGTTGCAGGCTATCTAAAATACGGAGGATGCCTTGGCGTTTTGATTTTGTTACTCCTCTTGAAGGGCTCTGAGATGGCTCATCGCGAGTTAGACATTTGCAGAAATGATCAAGCAGAGCTGCAGTCATCTTGCAGATCAAGTGAAGTTTTTTCTGAAAGCTGGTTACAGGCTTAAATTTCTGATCCCATTCCATCCACTGATCTTGTATGATTGGTTTTGTTTTGCACCCATTTGGGTCTGTGAAGCGTCTCCCCACCGTGGTAGAACTTTAGCTCTGATTTCATGCATGATTCGATATCCTTACTCCTCTTCTGTGAGGAGAAAGCGCTGTAGCTCCTGCGTGGTTTCCGGCCCCTCCCTGCACGCGGATGGATTGGGAGGTATTTGTGGTGTGTGAACTTGCTTACCCCCAAAGGCTCCTTGTTGACTCCCCTGGACCAGACTCTTCCCTACTCCCATGGACTGCACTCCTCCCTCCTGGTTCATTCCCCGGACCACATTCCTCCCTCCTCCTCCCTGGCTCACTCCCCTGGACCACACACGTCCCTCCTGGTTCACTCCTTGGACCACACTCCTCCCTCCTGGTTCACTCCCTGGATCACACTCCTCCCTCCTGGTTCACTCCCTGGATCACACTCCTCCCTCCTGGTTCACTCCCTGGATCACACTCCTCCCTCCTGGTTCACTCCTTGGACCACACTCCTCCCTCCTGGTTCACTCCCTGGGCCGAACTCCTGCCTCCTGTTTCACTCGCTGGGCCGAACTCCACCCTTCTCCCTCCTGGTTCACTCTCCTGTGTCCCCACGCCTCTCTCCTGGTTCACTGCCCTGGGCCCCCACGCCTCCCTGTTGGTTCACTGTCCTGGGCCCCCATGCCTCCCTCCTTCTTCACTCCCCTGAGCCTCCACTCCTCCCTCATAGTTCACTCCCCAGGGCCCCCACTCCTCCCTACTCCCCTGGGCCACTTTCCTCCCTCCTGGTTCACTCCCCTGGGTCCCCACTCCTCCCTCTTGGGGTCGTGTTAGTTTCTGCTGTGCTTGTGCCAGCACGATAAGGCTGAGTGGCAGCTCCAGGGCTATGGCTGTGCACGCAGCTGTGGTGTTAGTGCAGAGAACTGTGGGGATGCAGCTGCCCTTGCTGTGATGCTTCGAGTGTCACAGTCGGTATGGGAAACTAGGTGGGATGTGGATGTCCCAGGAAGGGACAGGAGCCTCCCCTCAGCCTCTGTCAAACAGTTCTCAGCCAGGCATGGTGGCTCATGCCTGTAATCCCAGCCCTTTGGGAGGCCGGGGTGGGTGGATCACCTGAGGTCAGGAGTTGGAGACCAGCTTGACCAATGTGGTAATTTTTGACACGTTAAGGATTAAGGAAAATGACTCTCACTCGTTTGCCTTGCTTTTTAATTGATGATTGGTGTAGCCCAGTAGTCTGAACTTGTTAAGCAACCATTCTTACTGAAAGACTAATGTTTAAAAGTCTCTTCCTCTGGACACGTCTTTGGCTGCTGTAATCAAATGCAATGTAATCAAATGCAATGTAATCAGCACTGGTTAATGGCTTTCCTTGTTTGGCTAACAAATGCTCCTCAGAAACTTTGGTTTCTTGTTATTTTCATTTATAATTATGTTTTAAGCCTTCTAATTTTTCTAGCTTTCCTGCGAGTTGGGAATAATTGTGATGGGTGCTTAGTTTGGGATGTTGACGTATACTCTATGCCCAGCTACTATGCCATTGTGTGAACACTGATTTCTCACTTTCTCATGAAGACTGATTTCACCTAGTTTGGTAAATTCTATTAATTTTAAGGAAGGGGGTGGAATGCATCTACTGTTAGGAGGCTTTTTTAAGGATCGGGGAAATGTTGCCATGATTATTACCGTTACAGAAGGAACATAAAAATACGTGCTGCCTTCAGTCATGATGAATATGTAAGTCCGCATCTGTGACTGCAGAAAACGGCAGCCCCAAATCTTAAAATCGTGTGGATGTACCAAGCCCATCTGCAGGGCACTGTGGAGCAGCCTGCATTAGCCGAAGTTGGCCCACAAGCCCTGAGGGATGGTGTCTGAGTTATGATAAGGCTCTGACTTGGGATTTAACAGATCTCCTAATACTGTGATATTCTAAACAAAGACACGATACTGCCCAGGGAGCCCAGTGGGCACCTGTAGGCAGTGTAGGTGAGAAAAGGTTCCAAAGAAGATTCCTGCAGCTCAGCTAGGAGGATTCTGTAAGGCAGTAGACACAGCAATGTTCACATGGGAGTGTTGAGCTATATTCATTCCTTTTAAGCAGCCAGGCTTGTGTGTGTTTTTAGAGGCACTCACATAGCGCCCCTTCCACCCTCACTGCCGGTTGTGCCTGTTTGATGTTGCGGATTTCTGTGTTAAGTGTGTCCACTCTCCAAATGTATCTCTGTCTCTAGAATATTTTAGAGTAGATCATTTATTGTTTAAACGCTTGCTTTTAGTGAGGAAGAAATCTTTAAAACGGGCCATACAGACCCTGCTATAAATGTTGAACAATGGAATGTGTAATGTTTAACACGTAGTGTTTAAAGTAGAAGACAGTTTAATTTAGAAATCCTGTTGGAATGCCAACTTAAATTACCACCATCCGTATGCATATGGAAAAGAATGAGAGAGAATGTACAGAATTGGAATTTTGTCTATTTTGTCGAGATTCTGTAATGTATGAGGTACAAGCCTCACTTCATGATTTAAATGCATGAAGCTGAAATTACAAAACTTGACAAAAACATGCCTTTGAATAGTGAGCCTTTATCCTCCTTGAAATAGTGATTTTTTCACTAAAATGTCCACCTGCAACTTTGTCAAACACATTTGTTGCATTAGTTCTCAAGTGAGCTCAGTTTTCCAGACAGGGAGATTATTATTGCTTAAAGTTTGTCCTGATGATGTTGGTGAACAGGGAAAATCCTATGATGTGGATCCTCTGTATGTGTTACACAGCAGACGCGGCCTGCCCAACCCTCTGCCTGTAACTGGGAACCTTGACTGTCAGGATCATTGTAGAGAACCTTGAGGAAAGCAAAACAAAAAGCCTCTGGAGTAGCAAAAGATGTAGCTGATTTCATGCAGTAAAACTTACACATTTTTCTTTAAAATGCATCATTCGGAACCTCAGTTTGCTGATTATTTTAGAATCACTGTAGTCTGCTGACAGCAGTCGTGGGAACAGGTGCATGGCCCGGCTGGTGCAGGGGGTCTCAGAGCGGAGCCACACTGCTGACACCGAAGGAGGGGCTGGAGCCATCACGCTCGTGACTCGTGCAGATGGCCTTGGCTGACCTTCAGAAGAGGAAACGTCAGTATCCAAGGAGGAAAAAGTCTATTAATTTCATGAGTGTTTGCCTTCGCAGTGGCTACAACCCTGAGTTTGTGGCACCTGCTGTCTCTGGAATGAGGAGTCTTCCCTTCCTGGCAGACAAGCTCTAGATGGGAACAGGAGCTGTGGTTGCTGGATTGAAGAGGTTTCCTTCTTGGGGAGGTGGCCTTCGAGCCTGACATGAAGGAAGCTGTGACTGGCGGGAAAGGGCCTTGGAGAGAGTGTATTTACCAGGAGGGTCAGTGACTGAGAACCATCCTGTTCCGAGTGTTGCCATTCTGGTTCTAGAGTAAACTTGGGGAGAAACAACAGCCAAAAGCCTCGAGGAATATTCTGTGATGTTGATCACGTTTGGTAGATTTGTTGCTGAGACTCTGAAATGAGAAGCCCGGGAGGTGCAGGTCTATCAGGCCGTGGGACGTGGGAGAGCTGCTGCTTCAGGGGTTGGAGTCCCCGTGCCAGAGGCTCAGTCCTGCAGAGACTTCTGCACAGTGGGCAACTGCTGCCTCTGGTTGATTGTGAGTCCCCCAGATGAATACCCATGAAAGGTACCATGTCAGTAAAGAGTCAAACTCTGTGAAGCATTTGGAGATTTATTCTGAGCCAAATGAGTTACCATGGCCCTTGATATTACCCTCAGGAGATCCTAGGAACGTATTCCCGAGGTGGTCAGAGCCCAGCCTGGTTTTATAGCTTTTAGGGAGACATGAGACAATCGATCAAATAAATGTAAGATGTACATGGGTTTGGTCTGGAAAGGTGGGACAACTGGAAGCAGGGGTGTCCAGGTCATAGGTAGATTTGAAAATTTTCTGATTGACAGTTGGTTAAGAGAGTTGTCAGATAAGGGGTTGTGGGGACCCAGGCTTTGTCATGTGGAGGAAATCCTCCAGGTAGCTTCGGAGAGAATAGATTGTAAATGTTTCCCATCAGACTAAACGTCTAAGTTCTGTCTAATTCCAGAAGGGAGGTAGGGTGATGAGGCAAGTCCGACCCCCCAGCGATCATGGCCTGGACTAGTTTTTCAGATTAGCTTTGGAATGCCCTTGTCAAAAGCCGGGGCTGTTCAGATGGCCAAAGTGGCTTCGAATTCTAATGTTTTTACAACCAGAAGGTGATTGTGTTTTTTTCTGTGGATGACAGCCAGTGTGGTAATTAATATTTTGTTAGCAGATTAAGCTGGAAGTCAATGTGTTTTCAAGTATGTTAATTATTAAGTCATCAACAAACAGAGAAGGGCTTACTTTGAAACCAGCCTGAGACTCAAGAGGCTCATCAAAGAAAACGATGGACTTGGGAGAACTGATTCACGTGTTTACTGCGCCAAGTTTCAGGCATTATGAGAAGTCTGTGCTGATACATTGTGACTTGAGAACTTAAATCTTGATGGACTCTTGAGAGTGAGGCTTTTTTCTTTTTCTTTTTCTTTTAAACGGTCAGCGTTTCTGTCTCCTGTGTTTTGTCTTCCAGCTGTGGAGCACTTTAGGTTTGTGTTCACGTGGCGTTGTTCCCTGAACCACCAGGTTTGTGGCTCCGCGGTCCTGCCCGCCTTGATCGCGTCTTCCCCGCCCCGTGGGTTTTATCCTGAGGACGGTTCTCCGCTGTGTGGAGTGGAGGATCAGTGGACAATGGCTTTACCGACTCATTTTCTATGTAGCTCCCAGTTTCTCAAAATCATAATTGTCTTGGATTCCCTGTGAACTGGGAGTCAGGCCTTGGGCACAGTGCTGGGTGGCCTTGGGTGCAGTACTGGGGAAGGAGGGAGAGATGAGAATAGGAAGGATGGGTTTGTCAGGGGAAGGAACCCTTTGCCGCATTCCTGTGTCTGTTTTAGGTTAAAGATGAATGGCCGGGTGGTGGATGTCTCCCCTGCTGTGGCTGGACCTTGCTGTGCTGAACCCTGAGCAGGGGCCCCAGCAGCTGCCTCCTGCCAGGCCGGGGCCACAGGGCTGGGCTGCTGCCTCTAGGGTGGGTTGCGAGGGCTCGTGCCAAGTTGCAAGGGTCTGCACCGCTCCTGTGTGACCTGAGGGGCATGGGGGAAGCTGGTCTGTGCTCCTTACCTGGGAGAAGTTGAGCTCACCTGGGCCAGAGCCTCTGGGGAGGTATTAAGGCAGAGGCCTGGAATTCCTGCTTTCCCCAGACAGCAAGAAAGCTCAGTGTTGCACCTGCTCTGAGATGCCCTCAGCAGCCATATATAGTTGACTTGAACATGAGGGAAGGTGCCAATTAACCCGGCTCTGTGGAGAGCTTTGAGGAGTCCAGGCCCTGGGCCCCGGGCTTTTTAATATGTTCCTTCCTGAACAAAAAAGAACAAAAGATCCCTGTGGCTGATGCCGACTGCATGGGGTAGGACATGCCGAGCTTGCGTGGGGCTTGCCCCTGAGTTTTCCTGGTGCTCCTCCCAGCCCCCACGGACACCAGCCTTTCCAGGCCGAGGCTTGTCCTGTTTAGACCCTTGTTGGTGGGGTCTGTGGTCCTGGATCGAGGGCCCAAGCACATCTTTCATGATGATAAATGATTCACCAGAGACGCACGGCTGCCCCCAAACATCTCACGAGCATGAGATACAGCCAGTGTCGCCGCCGCAAGCTCATAATTCTAGTGGAAAGAGGAAATTTTACTTTTAATGTGCTCGTGTGACTCAGATGCAAATATTTAATTCCCGTTCAACTTTCAAGACCTTGAGAACCTCTGAGATTCCTTGAAAGCTGTTCCTTTGCCCCACGACTAACTCTCCTGTGGAAGGAGGCTGGGGTGGTCCGCGGCGTCTGGGGTCCTGCTGCGTTCTCCAGGATTCCTTAGGTTTCATCATTAGTCCCAGCTCTTCAGCAGGTGGAGCTGATTGACTCTGACATTTCCATTATATTGTTCTTGTGTTGCCTCAGTTAACTTAGAATAATCAGTATTTACCAGAAATAATTGATGGCGAGATGGGAATTATTGGTGATTCCCTGACATAGGCAGCCTGTATAGATAAGCGTGTTACACGGTGTCTGATTTCTGAGATGTTGGTCCAAACCTTCTCAGCAACACACTTTGAAGGGTAGATTCCTGTGCAGGAGAAGCTGCTTTTCCCCGAGACGCGGTGGCGGCCCCTGCACTGGCATGGCAGGGTGGGCGTGTGACTGGGCAGGGCTGGACCTGCTCCTGTCCGCCCCTGTGCTGGGCGCGTACCTCCGCACCACATGTGTGTCGAGGGTGCCTGCCTTTGTTCCCCCAGCTCGAACTCATAGAATTGTATACCTTCCTGACACATTCCTGCATAGAGATGATTAGATCTGGGGGCTGAATCTCAATCTGACATGCATGTAGGTAAATTATTCACGTAAATGACTTGGGTCCTCCACGTTCAGGGTCAGGAGGCGCGGGGTGGGTTTGGAGACAGCTGCCTGGCCTCAGGAAGTTTCTCTCAGAGCCTGTTTCTTTCTCTAGCAAAGTAAATGATGCCTTCCTCACGGGGCTTGACACACGCTCAGTACTCAGATGCTGTCTGGTCTTTATTATAGTTAGTATTTAGGGAACAGCATGGCTGGTAAGAAAATGCGTTATCTTTACAATTTATAGAATGTCACACAAGGCAAGCGTGAAACCGGGACTCTACCCTAATCTGAAGGTGCTGGTGCTTAGTCTTCTGAAGCATTTTGTTGTAATTCTGGCGTGTGTCAGCCAAGTCATATGATGGCACCGCATGCGTGATGCCAGCTCAGTTACCTTGGAACAGGGAGCCTGAGGCTGCCAGGGAGCAACCCTCCTACCTCCAGCCTTCGGCGGTTTCTCTCTCTCCTTCCCTCTGTCCCTCCCTATCCCGCACTTCTCCTTTCCACTCCTGCTCCCCTCCCTACCCCCCTCACTTACTCTACAACAGAGGTCCAGACTTTGACAAATCCCAGCTGGGCCTATTTATCACTGGGCTGGGAAACCAGAGGGAAAGGGGCCCAGTTACTACAAAAATAGAGAATTGAAATAGAATGTGAACTACTTTTGCGTATTTTTTATTTTAATCTGAATATGAAAGGCAAGTATCAGCATAAAAAGGGTGCTAACTGCGCCACACAGCTCCAAGTCTGCCTTGTCGGGGCTCCGTGGGTTCCCACGCCCTGGCCTTCTCTATGAGTGTCTGGACACGCCGTGGCTGCGAAAGGAGCATTCAGTTATGGTCCTTTGAATGTTGCAGAGTCATGTTTAATAAAAATCTTCACGTTTACCCACAGCCAAGTCTTGATTTAATAACAGGTACTGCAGGTCTCTGGGTGGGCCTGAGCCTCTGTTTTAGAAGCAGCCGCACCATCCGAGGGGCAGGTCCGTGTGGGCTGGCAGGCGGCCTGGTCCTTGGAGCACAGGGTGGACCTGACCCAGTCCTGGCAGTGGGGGGCCTTGCAGTTCTAAAAGGTAGTGATGCAACCTGTGGCATAAATAAAAAGCCTCATGTGCCCCCATGAGAAAGCTGGGGCTTCCCCTCAGTAGTGTGGTGTGCTGTGTTTGTGATCGTGCACTTGTAAAAGGGTGAGGGAGATGTCTAAAAACTAGGCTCCCAAAGACAGCCCTTCATGTCGGGTGCTTTCACGTGTGTATGTACACCTGTTTGACGAGTGTACACCTTCACGCGTGCACCTGTTTCACGCATGTACACCTGTTTGTGCATGTGCCTGTTTCACACTTGTGCCTGTTTCGCGTGTGTGTGTGCCTGGGCATTCCCCTTGTATTGCGTCATACGTTGTATTTTACAGATTGTTTTTTTTCAGTTTGTATCGTGAGCTTGTAACGACGTCGTGAAGAAAAGAGGGGATCCTGGCAGCCTTTGGCTCTGAGAAACGTGATGTCACGGGAACAGATGAGACAGCCCGGGTGAGGCCAGCAGAGGCCATCGTGGCCTGGGAGTCCGTGCACATCCACTGTCTGTCGCTGTGTGACAAGTGACCACAAAACTAGGGGCTTAAGGCAAAGTACACGTACGACTGTACAGCTTCTTCAGGTTGCAAATTCAGGGCAGCCCTGCTGAGCGGCTCTGGCCCAGTCCCCCGGGTCACTGTGAAGATGCTGTCCAGGGCTGCAGCCATCTGTAGGCTCAGCTGGGCTGGAGGTTCTGCTCCAGGATGCTGTGCTGACGTGTCTGCGGGCAGAGGCCTGGTCCTCCACACCTGGTCCCTCCCTGGGGCTGCCAAGTGCATTCCTGCCCAGGGCCGCTCCTTTCCCCAGAGACGTAGCAGTGCTGGTCTTATGCCCAGCGTCAAGGTGGCCGGGTCAGGAGCAAAGACTTGTTTCCCCGACTCGGCGACTACTCCTGCAGGACTGGGCGACAGTGGAGGTCGCGCAGGAAGGTGTTCGCTGAAGACCGTGCTCTGTGACTTGACGGGTGTTCCTCCCAGGAGGGTGAAATGGAGACTGGACGCTGGGAGCGGCATCCTGCGTGACCCCACGTGTAGTGGGGTCACAGCAGAGCTAAGTCCTTCCTTTACAGATACTTTTCAGAGTTTGCCCGTCTTTAGATTCTCTGATTAACATGTCTGAGGAGGGTCCCAGGAGTCTGCCACCTGCCAGGCCAAGGAGGTTCCCTACATGTAGCTGGTACCCTGACACCCTGAGAAACGTGACTCGAGAGGATCACCTGAGTTTCCTAAATGAGTCACCTGCCTTCTCTTCCCTTTGCTTTTTATGCCTCCCCCAGGGTGGGTCAGTCCTGTCAGCCACAGCGATACCTGCATGCTGGGGTTCCAAGGAGATTGGGGGTGTGTCGGGTCCCCCAGGGAGATTCGGTGACTGAGGATGCTGTCATAGCAGCCAACATGTCCCTATCGTTTTCACTTTTAATGAAGTTCAGTTACTAGGTTTTCTGAGGCACAATGATGTCCTTGTGAAAAATTGGTGATCAGGGAAGCAAGCAAGTGTGGGAAAATGATCCTGCCCTTAAATCTAAAAGATGAAACAGCAAAGAGCCCTGAAGAGCCCATGAACCTCCTCATGGGGCAGTGAGGAGACACCTCAGTAATGGCTTAAAAAAAAATGAGATCATACTGAAGAAAAAGTACACTAAATTTTGGGTCTCCTATGGGTAAAGAGATTGTGGTTTACATTTTGGAGGCATGCATTTATATACTTATTTTTCTTTGCTGGATTTAGAATTAGTTGAAATAATTGTGTTTTTTAAATTTAAAAAAATGGGGTATACGAAGTCTAATCTCTTTGTGATATTTCTGTACTGTGAGACTCCACATACAAAAGTGAAGCCCAGACTGTCTGTCTCTAACGAACCAGAGAGAGGTGGTCATCTCCTGCAGGCCGGTCTGGTCTCCAGGCATCTGGCCATCCTCCCAGTCTTGGGCACACCTGCATCACTGGTGCTTCCTGCCAGACTGTGACTCTGCCCAGGTTTCAGGAGCACCCGGAACAGTTTTCCTAGGGCCTCCTGCTTTGTCCTGGCTCCTGGAAGCACAGGCTTTTGATGAAGGACTCTCCCCACTGCTAGGTAAATTGGTGATTGCCCCACAGTCTGTGTTTCTTGCATGGGGCGCAGAGAGTCTGGGCGTGGTGTCGTGGCCCTGGAGCCAGCTCTAGGACTGCCCGGCGGCCTTGCCTCCGCCCCTCATCTGGGAACAGGGCGGTGGGGAGGAGAAGGGAAGCAGGGTCTTGCCCGTTCTGCGTCTCGAGAACACGGGAACACATCGTCCCATTGCCTCGCACCATTCACAGCCCAAGCTTGTGTGAAGTATTATTTTATAACCTCCCCTGACGATGATGTATTTTATATAAGCAGCACATAAAGTGGTAATTTAATACCCTATCGAGGAGGATTAAACAATAAGGAGCAGATATCACTGTAGAAAAGTTACTTTATCCGGGAAACATTTATCTACTGCAGGTGGATGCGAATCATGGCTTCCTCCTCGGTGGCTCCTGACGAGCCTATGAGATTCTGTCCTGTTCGCCACTGTTAGTTATAAGCTACACCTTTCCTTCTATGATGTTAGTTACAAGCTCTACCTTTCCTTCTATGATGTTAGTTATAAGCTCTACCTTTCCTTCTATGATGTTTATTTCTTGCCTGTTCACCACTGTTACAGTTATAAGCTATACTTTTCCTTCTGCGATGTGTGTTTCTTGCCTATTCACCACTGTTAGTTACAAGCTATACCTTTTCTTCTGTGCTGTATATTTCTTGAAGGCATGGACTAAATCCTAATTCCACAGTATTTGATGAACACGCTCAAGAGATACTTGTTTGAATGAATGGATTAATGGAAAATAGAAGTGGTGACTTCACTTTTAATTCATTATGTCAAACTTTGTTTACATGGAAAATTTTATGGTCATTTGGATAAACAGGGCCTCTGTGCAGGGTTGTTAGAGATTGTGAGAGTGCCTCAAATGGCTCTGTGGCTCTAGGCTCACAAAGGTCTTCAGGGACTTGGTGGCGGCACCTGTGTTGAAAACTGAGTTCTGCAAATCCATTCGAGTGACCTGCCAGCACACACAATCCTACTTCCCAAGTGATTTCTGCACAGAGGCTTCTCCTGAATGCCCCAGGTGAACGTGGGTTTAGCCAGCACTGCTGGGCTTCCACAGCAAGCCAGGGTGCTGCAGGGGTGAGAGAGAAGAGGGGCAGGACCAGGATCTTCCTGGGACCCAGTCCCCGTGTGGGGACGCTGCCTGGCCTGGCTCTTCTGGGGGAGGTCAGGGAAATGATGGCATGGAGGGACTGTTGGCATGAGCTGCTTGCTCAAACATAGATCCCAGGTCTGTGTGGGAGGCAAAATAGAAATTTATATGGATATCATCAGTAACATAGCAAATATGGGCTTCTTCCCTAGGGTGGCTGACCCTCTTGCTCATCTGCTGAGCAAAGGCCAGGCCCGACCTTCTGGGCCTCCACAGTGAGCTTTTCCCAAGCTCTGTCCACTCCGTGGAGATGGCCGCAGCCAGGGCAGACAATGGGGTGTTTGCCACTTTTTGTTTTCTTTTTCGAGACGGAGTCTTGCTCTGTTGCCCAGGCTGGAGTACAGTGGTGTGATCTCGGCTCAGTGCAAGCTCCGCCTCCCAGGTCACGCCATTCTCCTGCCTCACCCTCTCGAGTAGCTGGGACCACAGGTGTCTGCCACCACACCAGGCTAGGTTTTTGCGTTTTTAGTAGAGACGAGGCTTCACCGTTTTAGCCAGGATGGTCTCAATCTCCTGACCTTGTGATCCACCCGCCTCGGCCTGCCAAAGTGCTGGGATTACAGGCATGAGCCACCACACCCGGCCAGGTATTTGTCGGTTTTTGAAAGCTACATTTAAAGAATGAAATAGACTGAACAGAATTACTTCCTTTTGAATGTTTAATACTTAATCTACCAGAACACTTAAATACAGTTAATGTATTCAAATAATAAGAAAGAACTTTCCCTCCGTTTCCAAAGCAAAAGTATAAACAATCTTTTACTTGGCAGGGATTTCACTATGTTTCTTAAAAGCCAGCAAGCACTTTTCCTGAAATAGACCCGTCTCTTCCTCTGCATAGATCCTATGAACATTTTAGCTACATTTCTGCTATATCTTGATGTGTGATAGATTATAGAAAATTCCTTGCTACTGGAACTTCACGATGCTTTCCTTTTAAACATCAAATAGAAAGTATGGATAGTAAATCTCAGATTAGTTGCCATTCTTGGTCTTGGTAGAGCTGCCACCAAAAGCCTCTGTCAATTACAACAGAGTGTGTCTCCCTAGCAACTAGGTTTAGATTGCAGACCAAGCCACGATCACCCAGGATTCAGTGCAACGTCTTCCAAAGCTGTAGCCACTGCTCCTGGAAAAGATTTGAGAAGCCCTCCCTTTGATGCCTGTGCATGGCTGTTCTCAGATCACAGCAGCTGCAGCAGCATCTCGGAGGATGCTGGCAGGGGTGTCCTGGGTACTGACTCCACGGCAGGGGCCTGCAGTATCTGAATGAAATGGCCGTGACACTGTGCACCCTAGAGGAGTCCACAGCCACGTTTCAAAGGTGCAGTGGCCCGAGGTGAACCCCAGAGCACTGAGGAGCCTGGAGTTGACCTGTCACAACTCCATTGAGAGAACTGACTGAATTCCGTACCTGTGCGGGCAAAAGATGGCTATTTGCGCTTGGCTCCTTCCCAGGACAGGGCAAGGGAGGTTGTCTGTACAGCTAGTGGGAGCTTGACTCTGTTCACACTCGGGGCTGAGTCACTCTCCTTTCTGTGAGCCCAGGGAAGATAGACATGCCTAGCTTTCATGGAAGGAGAGCCCTGATGAGTCGAAGCTGAGCTTCAAGATGGTTGGTGTTGTAGTGTGCCTGGCGGGTTCCGAGTCGGTGTGTGCTGAGTGGGGACCCGGCTGCTGCTGTCGCTACTGGGCTCAGCAGACGCTGCGGGGGACGTGGCTCCTGTGGTACTTGGTTTTCTCCTCACAGAGGTGGGTTTCCCTGCGGTGAAGGTGTTGGTGCTGTGACAGGCAGCCTGGCAGGAGGAAAGGTGCTCGTGGGGTTGTGCCCCGAGGCCCCCTTCCTCTTGAGGAGCAGGAAGTGGGTTTGGGACCCAGCTTCCCGCTGCGCTCCCTTGCTAGGTTCTTGGCCTCGGGGGCCAGGAGAAGCTGAGTGCAGGGCTGAAACCTGGACCCCTTCGACAGCCTCCGCGGCACTTGTGGTGGTATGCGGGACATGGCCCTTGGAACTCCAAGCCCTACCCTGGCATGCCCGCCCGTTGGGGCGTCTCGGGCACCTGCTGTGTGCTAGGCTCCGTGGTGGGGTGGGCGGTAGCAAGGGCTGTGGTGTATAGGGGACACGGTACGCAGATGATGATGAGAAGCATCAGGGAGGCAGTCAAAGCACAGCTGAGACTTGCAAGGAGGGGACTGGCTGTGTGTGTTGGGGCTCAGGGAGCTGCCTCTACCCAGAGCCACAGTGGCCAGTGAGGGCAGAGCAGGGGACCGAGGCCCAGGGAAGCCGTGTGTATGGTTCGCATCAGGTGTGCGGGTCTGCCGGGCTGTGCGGCCCTTCTCAGTCCTGGCTGGGCCTGGGGTCCCAGAAGGAACGGAGGGTCTTCGCATCTCCCTCCTCTTGCTTCCCTGCTGCTTCCTGGTCAAGGGATGCTTCTTTATTGCAACTCTGGCAGTTATTCTGCATATTAAGAGGAGTTTCACAAAATCATAGGGGGAGAGGCGGACTAGGGATTCATTTTTTTTTCTCCCCCTGATTTTATACGGAGGCTTCTACTATCCCTTAGTGTGGAGGCAGAGTGCAGATGCTCTACAGTTATCTATCCAGGAAGAGAAGAGCTGCTGGGAAGCCACAGAGCTGATCATTGCAATAGCTCTGACATTTTAAAGTGGGAGAATGCTGATGTCTATAATAATCAGAGTAAAACTTCAGTAGCTTCAACATAAAGATGTCGAGATGATCTTAGAGCCATTTCGTCCCTAGATCCTTCTACAGTGTGCAGTGTGACATCTCTACCAGCCTCTGGTCAGTGGCCGCCTGTGGGTAACTGAATGCTTGAAGTGTAAATGAGAACTTCTAATTTTATTTAATTTTAGTCAAATTTAAATAGCTATATGGGCCGGGCACCGTGGCTCATGCGTGTGTTCCCAGCAGTTTGGGAGGTCGAGGCGGGTGGGTCATGTGAAGTCAGGTGTTCAAGACCAGCCTGACCAACAAGGTGAAATCCCATCTGTACTTAAATATATAAAAAATTAGTTGGGCGTGGTGACAGGCGCCTGTAATCCCAGCTACTCGGGAGGCCGAGGCAGAAGAATCACTTGAACTCGAGAGGCAGAGGTTACAGCAAGCCGAGATCGAGCCACTGCACTCCAGCCTGGGTGACAGAGGGAGACTCTGTCTTAAGAAAAAAAAGATTTTAAAAAACCCTACATGCCCCTAGTTGCTTCTGTAGGAGACGGCATGGTTCCAGAAGGTAGACTTTGTGTTGAGGACTCTGCAGCGTCAGGCTGGAGACAGTCTCCCTTCCTAGCAGCGTGGGCCGCTGGGCTGCTCTTCTACCAGAAGGGATGGTGGCGTCTCTGGGAGGTATTTGTGGACTCAGATCTGTGTGGATTAGTGACTTGTGTTACTCACAGATACTTAATTTTATGGGTAAATGAATACCTGGACTGGCTGCAACTTCAGGGCGAGATTCGGGAGTAGGGAGTGAAAAGTGACGACGGAACCCTGGGCTTGTCCTGCCATCCCCAGGAACCGGTCGGGGCGCCTTCTCGTCTGAAGTCCCAGCACGTGGTCAGGGTACCCCTCCCCTCTGAACCCCCCCGGAAGTGATCGGGGCACCAATCCCCTCTGAAGCCGCAGCACCTGGTCGGGGCACCCCTCCCTTCTGAATCCCCCAGCACCTGGTCGGGGCGCCCCTCCCTTCTAAAGCCCCCAGACCTTCCTGGCCTGCGGTGCTGCTTCTCCAAATTCTGCCCTTGGCTGTTTTCTAGGAATCACCTGTACCCGAACAGGCTGCGTGTGTCACTTCTTGTCGGATCTGGGTCGACGGTGAAGCTCATTTATCTTGTCTTCCTCCTCACGTGCCATATCTCACCTGTTGTCTGAGTTTGAGTGCGTGTTGTGCGTTCTCAGGCTGTGCTTGGTGCTTAGGTGACAAGAACGTCTTAGAGCAAGGGACTGCCTGCTCCAAAGGACGCTGTGAATGAATCGAGACACGGTTTACTTGTGGGGTTTAAATTTCCTGGGTGTTGGAGGCAATTAGGGGGAAACAAGGTCTAAAAAAGCCCCTGGGGATGAGGAAGGCAATAATGAAAAAAATTACTCTATACACACTTAGCAGTTGGTTTAATTTGTAGGTGAATTTTGCATTTTGGGAACTACTAAAGCTATTTTTTGTAGGGATTCCTTGATGAGCTTCTTGTGTTCTGTCAAGTAGAAAGTAAAGTGGATCGGTTTTGCCTTTAATTCTGACTGACTAGAATCTACTTCCTTTTTCCCCCCATTCACGTTAGGGTGGGGATTGGACTAGAAGAGCTGTAGGATCTCTTTATTTCTGATCTTAAATGAATTTTTTCTTTAATTAGTTTTTTTTTTTGTTTGTTTTGTTTTGTTTTGTTTTTGGTGAGCTATTACTTTTTCCTTCAATGCACTGTTCTTTGGTTTGGAAAACGGGCTCTATTTGTACCGTGCTTTAAATGTACACAATGGTTCTAAATTGCTACTTTTCGTTAAAGTTAGATACAACATCATAATTAAAATGTCATCCATAATTGAGGCACAGTCTGAGGCCTGGAGACCCCTCTTGTCACTTCCAGCCGTGTCTCCTTCCCTGGCCACGTTGCCCCTGGCCACATCTCCTCCCCCCACCACACCGTGTCATCCCCCCACCACCTCACCTCTGGTCACATCAACTCCCTCCCGGCCACATCACCTCTGGCCTCACTGCCTGCCTCCCTCTCTCCCTGGTAGCCTCTGTGACTCCTGCTTTCTACCCTCCCGAGGGTCTGTTCAAGGCTCCTTCCCCGTTTTCCACTCCTGAGTGGGTCTCAGGACCTGGATGTTTCACAGGATGCAAGTTTCTTCCCTTCCAGCCGCGGGTCTCTGAGCGACAAGTCCAGAGAGGGCACTAAGCTCTCCTTACCCACCTCGGGGTCCCGAGCCCTGACCGCCGACCACCAGGGCTTTTCTGCAGGGTGTGGGGCAGACTCATGCGTGAATTGGACAGAAAAGGTGATTCCAGGAATCTTTGTTTTAAGTGCACTGGAGCAGAGATGGGGAGAGGGGACCACCGGGTTTGCTCAGAATTGGGCCCTGCTCACAGCCAGTGAGGCAACATAAGCACCTCCTAAATGAAGCATTCCACACACTGATTTTACACATGACGGTTGTGATGGCTGGAAAAGGCTTCACACAACGAGTGAGTTTGAGCTGCATTTGAAGGAAGAACAGGTCCCTGTAGGTGGAAATGAAAGGTAAGCGTGACCCAAGCCATCAGCAGCAGCGGGGGTGGGGTGGTGCAGACTCCCCATGGATGGTGGGCATGGCTGAAATGCAGGAGAGGGCAGGGGTGCGAAGGAACAGCAGGGCGGCAGTAAAATTCCCCTGCAGAGAGGGGACGTGACTGAGATATTACCACATGTATACAACTGAGAGATGATCTGAGGATGATTTCTGGGAGCCTATGGGAAGAGCACGTGGTCATCATCAGTTCTCGGGATCTCTTTTTATGAAGTGAAAACAGTCATGCCTCTGCCTATCTTGTGAGCTGTTAAGATCAAATCGGATAATCTTCAGCGAGCCTTGTAAATGCTAAAGCTTATGACAGACTGTTCCAGCCCGCTTGTCTCCACCCTCCTTTCCTATTCGGTAACGTGAACCCTGCTGGGTACCTCACTATCTGCCTGGCTTTCTCCTCCATAACGTGAGCCTTGAGTACTTGCTGGGTACCTCGCTGTCCACCTTCCTTCCTCAGTAACGTGAGCCCTGAGTATTTGCTGGATACCTCGCTGCCTGCCATACAGCTGACTGTAGAATTGTCAAACGCACTTGGCTGGCACATAAACAGAAGTGCTCGCCAGGCCTTGGGAGGGCTTTCTGACATGTGGGTGCCTTCTGTTCCCTGTTAGGCTGGAGCTGCAGGAGCCCTCCTAGACCAGACAGAGGACCAAGGCTGGGGCCTCGGGGTGGGGGCTGGAGGATCTCCCTGGGTTTATTGTGTGGGTGAGAGCAAACTTCAGTCCCGCTGTGGCATTGGGATTCAGGGTTCCTTCTGGAATGTTTTGAGTGAGAAACAGGAAGTGTGCACAGGTGCGTCTTCTGCGGATTTTATGGTTATCTTGGGAGAGCACTGGTGCCTCTGAGCTATGAACCTGCAGAACCACTTGTTCCACTAACGGCCGCCTTTATATAAAGAATGACTTACAAAAGATGCCACTTCAGATGGAGGTATTTGCAGGTGTGGCCTGAAAAATGAACAGAATGACTTTCATCTCAAGGAAAGTACCTTACATTATTCCCAATGATAGACATTTGAGCTTTCCAGCGAATATTAAAATATAAAAATCTTGTGTCTACCACTTTCTCATGTGATTAATGATATTGATGCGGTTTTGTTTTGTTTTGTTTTTTACATATAACGAAATGTGGAAGCTGCTCATAACTCTGAATCAGTGTTATCTAACCAATGTGTGATTACAAAATCGTGTGCTGGTAAAAGCCATTCAAGTGCAAGACGGACCAGTCGACTTAGAAGGAATTGGGGCAGAAAGGTCCAACGAGCAGAGCACAGACTGTGTTGCAGACAGCCTGTACGGAAGTGCCACTTGTTACATTTGGCAGCAGAGAATAACTAAAGTGATCTGAAAACACAGTGAAAATACCGCTTCCTAATTGTATATCAGTATGGGGTTGGACTTTCTTCATAAACTTCAGTCACGGCTCTGCAGCCCACTGAACGCAGATGCAGTCATGAGAATCCTGCTGTCTGAGGTACAGAGATGTTAGGTGTTTTCACAGCAGCACAAACTGTTGCCACGCTGCTGCTTATTTTGGAAAATGGTTTCTTCTTTAAGACTGTGTTAAGATGTAATGACTTTATCCTTGTAAAATAAACTAAATTGTTACTTTTTTTTTTTTTTTTTTTTTTTTGAGACGGAGTCTTGCTCTGCCACGCAGGCCGGAGTGCGGTGGTGTGACCTCAGCTCACTTCAACCTCTGCCTCCTGAGTTCAAGCGATTCTCCTGCCTCAGCCTCCCTAGTAGCTGGTACTACAGGTGTTCGGCACCATGCCAGGCTAATTTTTGTATTTTAGTAGAGACGGGGTTTCACCATGTTGGCCAGGCCGGTCTCGAACTCCTGACCTCAAGTGATCCACCTGCCTCTGCCTCCCAAAATGCTGGGATTACAGGCATGAGCAGCCACCACTCCCGGCTTGATGAGAAAGCTTTTTTGTGCTCTTTAATAAAGTGCAAAGGGTTCCTGAGACCCAAAAGTTTGAAAACCACTGGCTTAAACTGACAAAATTGTCCACGATTCTTCAGTGTATCTTCTAATCTGTTGATGGAGAAAGGACGGTAAGGGTTGCTTTACTTTTTGCCTTTCACAACTCAGTGGTGCCGGGACAACTTGGGTATCCACATGGAAAAGGATGGACTGGACCCTTCCTCACCGTACAAGCAAAGCTCAACATGAATCCAACGTAAGGAGCTGACTGAGACCCATTCTGTCAGTCTGCTGGGTACTATAACGGACACCACAGACCGTTCGACTTAGACAATAGCATCTTGTTTCCTTTTTCCTGGAGACTGGAAGCCTGGGATCAAGGTGCGGGCAGGGTTGGATTCTCTGGGGCCTCACCCCATGCTGTGTAGATTGCGTCTTCTCTGTGTCTTCACAGGTTTCTCTTATGTGCATGGAGCACTAAGGACTGTGTCTAAATTATCTTAAAAGAACACCAGTCATTCTGGATCAGGGCCTACTCTTAAGATCTTATGGGACCTAAATTACCACGCTAAGGCCCTGTATCTAAATACAGTGACATTTTAAGTTTCTGGGGTTGTGACTTTAACATGGGAATCTTGGCGGGGGGGGGGGGGAATGGGACAGTTCAGCCCATAACACCTTCAGGGGAGAATCCTTGAGAAACTGTTAGGTTGGATTAGGCAATGTTTCCTTGGCTGAGACGTCTAAAGCTATAACAAGCAACTGAAGGGAAAAAGACGGTATCAAAATTAAAAATGTTCATTTCAGAGGATACTATTAAAGTAAAAAGACAACCCACAGAACAGGATACATTATCACGATAAGGACCTGATATCAAGAATATATTTTAAAGCTCTTAATAAAAATCCAATTTAAAAATGGAAAACGGATTTGAATAGACATTCTCCAGAGAAAGACATATAAATGCCTTAAAAAGCACATGAGGGCCGGGCGCGGTGGCTCAAGCCTGTAATCCCAGCACTTTGGGATGCCGAGATGGGCGGATCACGAGGTCAGGAGATCGAGACCATCCTGGCTAACCCGGTGAAACCCCGTCTCTAGTAAAAAAAAATACAAAAAAATAGCCGGGCGAGGTGGCGAGCGTCTGTAGTCCCAGCTACTCGGGAGGCTGAGGCAGGAGAATGGCGTAAACCCGGGAGGCGGAGCTTGCAGTGAGCCGAGATCCGGCCACTGCACTCCAGGCTGGGCGACAGCGCGAGACTCCGTCTCAAAAAAAAAAAAAAAAAAAAAACCATGAGATGTTTAGCAGAATTCGTCATCTTAGAAATGGAAATCAAAACCACTGAGATACCACTTCACAACCACTGGATGGGTAAAATCCCAGTATTGGACAGTGACTTGGTGGTGAATTTGGGAAAACTGAAATCTTGATATATTGCTAGTGGGAAGGGAAGTAAAATGGTACAGTTGATTTGGAAAAGTCTGGCAGTTCCTCAGAAAAGTTATGCATGAAATCACCATACGACCCAGGAATTTCACTCCTAGGCATATGCCCAAGAAAATTGAAAACATTTTTACAAACAAACAAAAAAATCTTATGCAAGAATCTTCATAGCAGCATTATTTGTAGTAGTAGAAACAGTCCAGGTGTCTGTCAACAGGTCACTCACTGTGAGATTCCACTCACCTTGGACGTGAAAGATGTCAGCACCGAAGGTCACGCCAAAGGTCATGCACTGTACGATTCTTCTCACAACAGATGTCCAGAATGGGCAAATCCAGAGAAACGGAAGTCGGCTGGCGATTGCCAGGTGCTGGCGGAAGGAAGGAGCAGGTGCTGACTCTTAATGGGTTCAAGGTTTCTTTGGCCCATGGTGAAAAAGTCCCAGAATTACATACTAGTGGTTGATGTGCAGCTTTGAGAATGTGCTAAAAAGACTGAATTGTATCCTTTAATATTGGGGCTTTTATGGTTTGTAAATTCCTTTCAATTTAAAAAGGAACTCAAGAACTTCTTTGGTGTTGATATTTAGATGGTGAAAGAGACAGTATCCAAAACAAGTTACTATGTAACTCACGTCGACAGAGTTAAACTTCATATTCTGAGGATCTTAAAGGAAGCGTGTGAGCCTAGGAGACACAACGATCCTACACTAGATGTTACACCCCATCTTACTGATTTCTATCTCACATAACCATATTCAGGGAAAACCGACATGTAAACGTGAGCTGGATGCTATGCAGACGCACACTCCTCTTACCCGGATGATCTTTAGTGGTACAGTAAGAGATGAGGTCATAGCAACGTTAGTTTAGTTAAATTTCTATGGCAACAGAAATTTGGCACATCTGATGAGTTAGATCTCTCTGCACAGCTCCTAATGGGGTTGCCCATTTCTGTATGGTGTCTGTGTATATTCTCGCTGTGGAAATAAGTGATAGCACCTGCACAAACACTTGCCCGGAAACGTGCACGAAGCTGGTGAAGGCAGAGGACAGGCAACAGGGAAGCATGGCTCAGCCCTGGCAAAGAAGACCGTTATTCCGAACGCAGAAGATTCAGGAACACAGTCGTTGGGAAGACTGCTGATGTCCGTGGATCTCACTGCTGTTGTGTTGTATCTGTGCAGCGAGTTACCGGAGCTGTCAGAACCGCACGTGTTGGTATTGGTATCATCACTCAATGCTTCTGACTTTTCCTGGTGCTGAGGATGACTGCATGTGGCGGAAGCAAAGTACTGACCTAGCACAGATCATCAGATCCCAGTTCTTTTTTATGAAGGGGGGCAGGATTAGAACCATCCCCCCACACTCCCCAATCCTATAAGAACTGGGATCTGATGATCTGTGCTGTTGAGAGAGGCAGGGTTAGAACGCCCCACTCCCCAATCCCATTGTTGAAAATAATAGTTGGCTTGGGAGGGTTGGCTTCCTAAGGTTGAAGCTGTGCATTTCTGGAGCCTGGGCTGTCAGCCATGGTGGCTGGGGAATGCTGGGGCTGCGGTCGTCCGGCCGCTGGTGGGTCCTCCCTCTTTGACACCGTTCATTTCTGAAGCTTGCTTTCCCCGGTGTTGGAAGTAGCAGCACTGGAAGAATGGCCGCCTTCCTACAGTGAAGCTCTGGCAGAAGAGGAGAAGACACGGAGCGTCTGTTCAAGGACGTGACGTCCTGGGCACCGCACCATGCGTTCTGCTTCTCAGCGGTGCCTCCTGGTTGATGTTACCATCACCTGGCATTTCCCAGGAGGTAACTCGCAGATGTCACACTGATGGAAAGCCGCAGCAGCGCGGTTCACGTCCAGGGCCAGCTGGAGCACATCAGCAAGGTCAGGCTGGATACATGTGCTTGCTGACAGGAAAATGACAGGAAATATGTCATTTCAGGGAAATGACAGGAAATGTGCTTGCTGACAGGAAAATGACAGGAAGACGACAGGAAAGAGGCCCATGAGGAGAGGAACCAGTGGATTCAAGGCGGGGAACTGAAGGAGCGAGTCATCACAGGGTGGGAGGCTCAGGAGCCAGCAGGCAAGTGGGATGTGGCCTCAGGGTGCTGCTGGGTTGGTGAGGGGCCTTCTGTGACTTTTCTAAGAGTGCAGTCAATTGTAGGGGTGGGTGCCGGCTCCCGGCTCCCGCACATAAGAGCCAAGCGTCTTGCAGGAGACCAACGTGTGCACTGGGAGTTCCTAGTTGCGTGTCCCAGCATGCGGCCCAGAGGCCCCTGACAAAGCTCAGTGCACCAGGGACACAGTGGACTTTTGGTTCCTGACCCAACGAGGACGTGAGGGAGTGAGTGAGGGCCGAGACACAGATGCAAGGATGCACAGGATGGGGTGCAGTCAGGTGGAGAGTCATGCTGTGGGGTCCGGGAGAGATGGGTTCGAGAATAAATGGGACCGGGTTGCAGTCAAGTGGAGAGTCATGCTGCTGGGGTCTGGGAAATGTGTTGTGTTTGCTTCTATGTGAACAGCGGGACCTGAGCATGTCTGTGCTTTGACGTTTAATCTGTACACTATCCTTGGCAGGGTGTGTATCTCTGTGGCAGAGGACACCCCGGCCACAGTGGATGTCAGTGGCGGTGGCTGGACTCACGGTCCGTGAATGTTGCATGATCGAACGCGTTTGGTACATTCTCAGCTCCTGCCCAGGTGCCTCCCGAGTATCCGGTGCTGTGGCTCCCCACACCCTTCCCATCTGTGTGTAGCATGACCACCATCTTCCTACCATGTGTTTGTGCTACCACGGCTGCCATGTCTAACGGGCGCTTTGCTTTCCAGCTACTTTCCTATAACCAAACCCTTGAACGACTTTGCCTGCGTTTCAGAGATGATTAGGGTATTAGTCTTTCAAGATTGCTCTGAGGATTTCCAAAAGCAAATGCAACTTACAGGGTGCAAGATATTGGAAATGACAGTAATTAGAGATGAGTTTTCTCAGTGTGTTGATGGCGGTAAAATTACATAGCACTCTATTTTTAAGTGTATGGTTTGGAGGCATTAAGTGTGTTCACACTGTGGTGCCACGATCACCGCCATCCATCTCCAGAACTTCCTGGTCTCCCCACGCTTGAAACTCGGTCTACCCAACACCAGCTCTCCTTCCGCCCCAGCTCTGGGAAGCACTACAGGTTGCTTACAAAATAGGCTTTTTCAGTAAGAGAAGGGGCAAGGAAAAGAGCTCTAAAGACTGTCTTGAGATTTGAGGAAGTGTTTTGGGTTTTGCTGTCTGGTTCCCGGTGTAAAGGAACTATTGAAGACGTGGGAAGGTGAAGGTCTGTGATCTCAGGAAGTGCTGGGCTGGGCAGCTTTCCCACTGTGACGGGGGCACTTGCCCTCAAACCCGCCTGAGATAATCGCGTGAGGATGGTGCTGCATTGTGACAGCTCTGAACTTGATCTCCTTGAACGTTGCCAAGTACATAAGCTTTGGCGGTTACCGTCTAGTGTCTGCGGGAGACCTAGAATTTGAACATTGTTGACTTTAGAACACTCTCATTTTGATAACACTCTACCTGTTCTCAACAATAGGAAATATGCTGTGTCCTTTTTTTTAATGCCTTAATATTCTGTGTTGTGGTGGCAGTAGTTGCAGCGGACGCTACTTCTGGTTCATGGTCATCGCCAAACACAAGCTTCTGGAAACCGTGTGAAAAATGAAGGGGAAAGTGCTTTTCTGCAAAGGGCTTTTTTGAACATCCTGTTTTTTTCTGGAATATCTGTTGTGGTGTAAAACGTTTTCATATTTAGGGGTTTGTAACGTGTTTTATACTGGTTAGCTTTGAAACCCCATGTTTTTGCATGTCATGGGGCTGCTTTATCCTATTCTATGATATAGCTGGTTTGCAAAACTATTGGTTATTTCACTTTAAAAACCAAAGCAGCTTACAGATTGAGTGTGATTCCTGTAAGAATTTAATTGTAAAATTGATTTGTGTTCAATAAGCTTACTGGAATGGCTAGATCCGTGGACAAAAAGATAAGAACATGTCAAGTCTCTGGGCCAGGAAGGACTTCCAAATAATACAAGTGATACACGGTAATTTCTTAACAAACAATTAGATTTAGTATATAACTGGTTAAAACCTCTATATTTTCTATTATAGCCATTCCACAGTGCCCATGGGGGTGGGCTGCAGGACTGCCTATGGAATCCAAGGTCTGTGGGCACTCAGGTCCCTGCAATAAAATGGCATCGTGTTTGCATATGACATATGCACATCCTCCTGCAGACAGTCATGTCAGGGTTGCTCGTAACAGCTATACCATGCACATGCCATGCGAGTAGTTGTTTAATGAATAATAAAGTCTGAATGCTTAGTACAAACACATTAAAAAAAAGTCTTGATCTATGGTTGGTTGAATCCACAGGCCTGGAACCCCGGGAGAGAATACAAACTCTAGAAGCAAAACGAACAAAGCACTTGAGGTCACCAGTGACGGGTGTGGGATCACACTGAATCTCATGTGTTTTGCTGTCTGTGTCACTGTGTCCCGTGTAAACGGGAATCATTTGTAGCTTAAGGTAAAATAGGTAACAGGAAACACTACAGAATGGGCATGAAGGCGCGCCCCTCATTACCCCGTGTTAGAGCCAAGCATCTGCCTCCTGGGGAAGGATCTGTTCTGTGGGGAGACTAGATGTTGATGATTTCCGGATGTGTGAAGGGAAACTCCCTCCGAGAAGCGTGGCTTTGGCCAGAGCACATCAGATGAGAGTTAGCGCGGCATGGAGTTTCCACAGTGCCTCTCAGGCCTGCTGCTTCTCTCCTCTCCCCACCCCTGGCCCTGACTCTTAACCAAGGGAGGCAAGTTCAGCTCCAGCTGAGCCCCGCACAGGGCTGTGGGTCTCTAGGGCAGGTGCCCACCTTCGCCTGAACAGGCTGTGTCAGAGGAGGGTCTGGCTGTACTTGAGCTGTGAGAGATGCTCTCAGAGATCCAGCATCCTGAAAACCCAGGTGCTGAAGGTTCCTCCTCTTCCACCATCCTGCGGGGAAGGGGGTCTTATCCTGCTTCCCCTCAACCCAGGCTGACTTCTTGTCTGTTCTGTACACCTAGGTTTTCAGAGCAGTTATTGTTAATCATCTAGCAGACAAACAACCATAAGGTGACAGCCTGGGAGGGTAGACGGCGCTGGAAGGTAGTTTCCTGAATAACAGCGTTCAGTTTCTTGTTTTGCCATCATTTGACCCAAGGCCCCAAGATAATTGAAATATTGTCAGCCAAACACCGATTTTTTATCTGAGTTTTTTTTTTTTTCTTTTTAAGTTATGGGTGCAAACTTATAACCAGGGACCTGACAAAAGAGAAGGATTTATTTGCAAAGTGAATGTCGGGGATGGTTGGCATTTGCCAACTCTGACTAGCAGGGACCCAGGCTGCTTCCGTTCTGCCGCCCGACTCCTGATCCTCCAGCTCCTGCCCCTGTTCCCACCAGCAGGAAGAGGAGCGGGAAGGTGCCTTTTCCCCTTTAAGGGGGTGAGGTGAGAGTTGCACCTGCCACTTAGCTAGTCCCTGGGGTGATTCTCCAGCATGGGTGGGAGTTGGGTTTGGAGGCCTGAGCCCCGTGAAGCTGGGGTTGCTGTTCCCTGAGCAGCAGGAAACTGGACTCTGGGAAGTGGGGTCAGAGGGTAGCATCCTCAGGAGGGGCCTCTCGTCCCATTTGACATCTTCACTGCAAAAGGGGGTGTGGGCTTCATGGTCCATTGACAAATAGAACGTTACTTTTTTTTTTTTTTTGAAGCACATAGAACCCTAATTCCTTTGGCTTTTACTAAAGTGGCATTTTGTAATTCCACATGATTTCATTGATATACTCGCAGGAGAGAATGCTTCCTGTAAACCAGAAGGATCTCTGCGACAGTCCTCGATCCATAGAGAGTTCATTTTCCCAAGGTTATAGACACAGCCTTAGGAGGGGTTGAGGACACACTGCGGCAGCCTCAGGAGGTCCTGGACATGTGTCCAAGGTGTTTGGGGCACAACTTGGTCTTACACATTTTAGGGAGACGTGAGACATCAATACATGTGAGACGTACGTTGGTTCAGTCTAGGAAGGATGGACGGCTCGAAGCGGGGAGGGATTTCCAGGTCACAGGTAGATCAGACAAATGCATTTCTGGTGCATCTTTCCAGAGGAAGCAGTCAGATCCGCATTTATCTCCGTGTGCAGATGGTGACTTTGAGTTCTGTCCTCTGTCCATGAGGAATTTCCTTGTGGATCGGTTGTGAGGGAGGTACGCGGCTTTTCCCCCCACCCCCAGTAGCTGTCTCTGTTAGGAAGAGCATGGGAGGCAGGTTTGGTCTAAGCTCTTCCTCACCTTGACGTCCCTTTACCTTAGTGATTTTGGGGTCCTGAGATGTATTTTCAACTTCATGTTTCTGAATACACTGGCACTCTAAACAGTGTTGTAGGAGGCATCTAACTTACTTAGAAGAAGAAGAATATTTGGAAACACTTGAGCACCTTCGTCCTTGAGAGAACCAAGCCTTTGTTTAGTTTGCTTTGCCCTGAGGCTGTTACGCTGTCCCGGGCTGTGCGGCCTTAGAAAGCTGTGCCCCTGTGAGCTACTGCCTGTGGAATCTGGTGACTTTGAAGTTAATCCAGCAGCTACATATTTTGGAAAGCAGATTCCCTCTTAAAGTGTTGGTGATTATGATTCTAGCACTAGAATTTCAGTGTGTATTTTCCACCCTTCTTACTTTGTCTCCTCATACACTGAGATGCTGCTGCATTTGCTCTTAGGCTTCACGGAGGGAGGGTCAGTTCTGACCCTTTCTTAGATATTGACCTTGAACGGACAGAATCGAGATTCAGGAAAACTCTCGAGCTGTGAGAGTGTGCTGATATCTATGTAAGTGGGGTTCATGTGTCAAACTCAGGTTTAAGAAAAACCAATTCTAGGCTGGGCATAGTGGCTCACACCTGTCATCCCAGCACCTTGGGAGGCTGAGTTGGGCAGTTCACTTTTGAGCCCAGGAATTCAAGACCAGCCTGGGCAAACATAGCAAGACCCTGACTCTACAAAAAATTAAATAGGACAGGTGATGTACACCTGTGGTCCCAGCTACTCGGGAAGCTAAGGCTGGAGGATGACCCAAGCCTGGCAGGTTGAGGCTGCAGTGAACCATGATAGCACCACTGTACTTATGGTGCACTGTGCCTGAGTGGCAGAAGAACAACCACCCCCCCACACACAAAATATCAATTCATGCAGTGGCCAGTTCTGCTGGGACCACCTGTTAAGACTACTCTGGGTCTCATGGTTTGAGAAGCGTCTGTCCGGGGTCGAGAGGGAGTAGCTTGAGGGCTTAGAAGCCAGTTCTTGTGGTTGAGCGTGATTGCGGGTGTGGAGTTGGGGGCAGGGCTCTCCACGGCATGAGTGGGTAAATGGATAGGCTTCCAGGACGAGCCCCTGTGACTTTGCCTGGTTTACATCCGTCCAATACAAATCCACAGGCTCTTACTCTAGAAGCTTCTGCAGGGCCTGATGGACTGGCCTGGGGACAGAGGGTGCCCTCAGAGCCTCATGGTGCCGTCTGGTTTAGGAAGAGCACTTAGTCACCTAGATCTAGGATTTATGGCACTACAAGGGGACTCCTCACACTCGGAGCAGCATCCATCTGCATTCTAGACTTGGTTCTAGGCAAAGTATTTTGGAGCCTGTTGGTACCCTGTGTTCTGTTTATGTGTAAAACAAGTTAGAGTTATAACTAGTTAAAACCTATTTTTAACATTTTGTCACAGAATATGGCAGTTGTGGTGGAGCCTGGCCAGAGACCCCCACACTCAGACGCTGTTGCTTGCTGGAGTTGCAGGCGTTGCCTGCATCGGCTGCCCCTCCCGGCGTGTCTGTGTTCTTGACACGGGCGCCCATCGAGGCTCGGCCTGTGAGAATCGTGCCACCGTTTGTCTCCGTGTTCCTCTGAGGTTCCGCAGACTTCACGGTCCCGTGGCAGAGCGTACAGTATCTGCTTGCATCCTGATTTCCCCAAACCCCAGGACAGACCAAGAGTTCCTTACACACAACTGCAGAGGGCCCCGTGGCGTGGATTTGCAGAGACACAGCCTTTCCCCAGCTTGGCCTTCGTCTCCAGAGTTGGCTTTAGGGTGATAGAAGCTTCCTTCAGACTGGGGGGCCTTGAAGCTTTGGTGCTAGGAATTCGGTGACCAGCACGGATGATACCCCGTTTCTCTGCATTTGTAGCAATAGTTGTTAACACGACCACGAGATGTACAGAGGAAGGAAAAAGGAGGTTTTATTTTCAGAGTAACACTCTGTGCTTTGGGAAATGTGGTCTTGGGGGAGCTGTAAGCACACGCCCCTCAGGAGGGGAGGAGGCCGCGGCATTACACGTTCCGGGGTTTGTTGGCTGTGTGTGTTCATCGGGCTCAAGGAATGTCTGAACGTTTACAGGGAAAGTGGGGTTTGTTCATCCGGTTCGTACAATGTCTGAACACTTACAGGGAAAGTCTAGCACACATGCAGTGAGTTAACCTGTAACATCCATGTTCGCCTTGGGGCAAGTGTAACATTTGAAATGAGGTGGACTGGGCGTGTCATGTACAAAGGTGAGCTGTTGGGCGCAGACGTCTATGCGCAGCCTCAGTCACAGCCAGGACTGGCTCAGGGTCTGCAGCCTGTGGCAGGAAAGGACACTCATGAGGCCATTCTGTCCAGTCGGGGCTGCCGGCAGGGTCCCAGGGTGGGGCTGTCTGGTCGACCGGCATCTGGAGTCCACCCAGGTCCAGTGGGCAGCGTTCCTCTACACCAGGCTTCTGATTGTGGAGGAGACTTCATGCTGGTTAACACACTGTACAGGAGTAATGTTGTGGGGCTTTGGGGTCCACCTTCCCTATGATGCCGGTTACATTTCTCTCCGGACCTCACAGCCACAGAGATTGCACCTCGTCTGACAGCAGGGGGTGCCATGTTGACATAGTAATTTATTGTATTAACCTTTTTATTACTATTTTAATAACTTTTTTTTTTCTTTTTAAAGAGATAGGGTATTGCTGTGTTACTCAAGCCAGTCTTGAACTCCTGGCCTCAAGCAATCCTCCCACCTCGGCCTCCCAAAGTGCTGGGCTTATAGACGTGAGCCAGTGCGCCCAGCCTACAGCCACGTTTTTAAAACTCAGCAGTTTAAAAATCCTATTCCTTTTACCCCCTCAAGCAGGCTGGTTGGCCTTGTGCAAACTGGGGTGTCACGATCTTAGCCCCCCTTTTATTTTTCCCTTTGGCCTCAAATTCTGATGAGAACAGCAGTTACAAAATGGGCTTTAGGTGATCCTTCCGTTACTAAAGCCAGAATTCTCACCAGTTAGAGGTGTCTGTCCCCAGGATTCCAGAAAGCTGTTTTGAATCAAGCCCGTAGCAAATAAGTAAGGAACTAAACTCTTGGTCCTCTGCTTAGTACCAGGGGAATGGGTTAGTTGCTGATACCCTTTGATCTGTGCTCACGTGCTGCATCTCATCACGGGAAGCAGAGTCGCCCTGTGGAATAAAGCCCGGCTCAAGGTGGCGCGTCGAGACGCTTGGGGCTGTCAGTCCCTTATACAGCGGCAGACTTGGAGACTCAGTATCGCGTGCAGAGCCCAGGCAACCGGAGTGCAGCCACCTTAGAGACCGCATGGACGGTCGGCAAGGTGGATGTCCGGGCATATGGCCTTGACAGGCCCACTGCGAGGTGAATTAGGAATTCGTTAGCAAAGAAATCAAACTCGCCTTTGGGTCCCAACTACTTGGAAGGTTGAGGCGGGAGGATTGCTTGAGGCAGAAGGTCAAGGCCGCGATGAGCCGTGATTGTAATACTGCACTCTGGCCTGGGTGACATAGCGAGACTCCAAGTCAAAAAAAACAAAAACAAAAAAAACAAACCTTACTCTTCATAGCAAGAGAGAGAATTTATCAAAGTAACTGAAACAAAATCTTAGATGATGTAATTTCAGTGGCTAAGTGAGCTGTCCAGCCCACGTGGCTGGCTCACAACGCAACAGAGCCAGGTGCTGCTGCAACTGCCCCCCAGTCCCGATCGCTTGTGGACATTTTCTGTTTTCCCATATCTCCCTTTTGGATACGTAGCTCGCCACTTTATAGCTAAGCATCAGTAAAACAGGTTGTCTATTTTGAAAAGTAACTATTTTGTCTTTTAAGGACAGAAAATGAAGCAGGTGACAATAGCATGGCAACCTGGTGAATAGATTTAGAGGAATATTTAATACTTGGCACCACTCTGATCCCTTCTTCTCTCATGCTTAGTTACAGCTACCGCCTCCTAGGACAGAACACTTTGAGCTCTGTGAGTAGGAATTAAACATGTTCTAAATCAGAAGTTTTAGTTAAGCAGTATTTTATGTGAATGCCCAGATCCTAAGTGTTCACTGTACTGGTGTGTGGTGTGGAAGAAGGAACGAGGGCTTGGGGCCACGTCTATGGTGCAGCGTCCGGGTTCCCATATGTGAGATGAGGGCCATGAGACACGGCCTGGAAGGTTCAGACTGTGGGATTGAAGGGATCTACCCACTCCTGGAAAGCCTCAAGTCTAACTTGACTTGGGCTGGTTTTAGGGAGATGCTGGCAGCGCTGTCCACACAGGTCACTGGGAGGGGCTCCGGCACCGTCCCCGTCAGGTGTCTCATGATCAGCCCAGCTTGCTCATCTCAGAAGCTGTTGGTCGTGTTCTCGTTCCTGTTGTTTGTTGCGTGTTATTTAGGTTCTGTTCATGTGGGGACCTAGGAAGTTCCACAGTGAGAGGAGAGCCGCTGAGCCGCCTTCCTGCCTGGACGCCAGCCCCACGGAGGACCGTAACTGCTTGAGGTTGGCTTCTGCCCCCGGCCTCACCTGTGGAGGCATTGATGCAGTGGTACTTTCTAAGCTCCTGGGGCACACAGTGCTGTTGTGTGGATCCACAGGCCACTGTGGCGTCCAAGCACGTGCTCCCGGAGGAGAGGACTCTGCGGGCACTGATAGTGGGAGCTGGCTGAGAGTCCAGCGAGTTGAGACTCCCTGTGACGTGCACAGCTGCCATCTGCACAGCCCCTCCTGACGCCAAGATGGTTGTGCGACAAATGCACAAAGCACATCTCCAGCAAAAAGCCGCCGAGTGTCCACATCCAGGATATCCACCACGGTGGCTTTTTGGTGTTAATACGATGAATGTGAGCAGCAGGTGGTCTGCATTGAGTGTGACTGTGCCACTGCAGTTTTGTTCTCATGTCTTGATGAGCATGAACGGTTCCTGACGAGGGTAGGTAAGGATGCTGTGACCTGAGACTCTGCAGTATTGTAGCTTGAGGAACCAAGGAGTTCTTCTCTCTTGCAAAGCCGTCAGGGAGGATGTTCCAGGCTGGTGACTGCTCCATGAGGTATTCAGAGATCCAGGTTTCTTCCCGACCCCTGCTCTGCGTTCCCAGGGACATGGCTGTCCTTGCCGTGGTTGGGACTGGGCGATTGCCATGCTGGCAGGGGAGGCTTAAGGTGAGAGTGGCCCTGATTTACCTAATCTACATAATGACAGGGAGCCTGGGAGTAAAGTGTAGCCATGGCCTGGAGGATGGATGATGGATGTTGGTGAACGACTGGCTGCACTCACCGCAGCTGGCCCAGGAATAGGGAAGGATGGCTGAGTATGCCATTCAATGGTACCTGGTTCTTTCAGATTTGACTTCCTTATGGATTTTCTGCTGTAAAGAGGAGAGAGCCTGTGGTTCTAGGCCAAGCATCTCACTCATCTCATAGCATCTTGTATCCCTCAGCCAACATTTATGTCAAGTTTTAGAAGTCCTATCAAACTGGCAAGCATTTCTCAATTTGGTTTAACCATTGGATTTTATATCTGTGTCTGCATCTCTATTTTACATCTATGTGGTTATTTGACACCCTGTAGTACCTTTGTAATAGGTTCTATTTGGTGGAAGTTACTTTCAACAAACCCTTGCTGCTACTTGAATTTTCAAGGTTGCAAGTAGAAAGGAGAGAATAAAAACCACATCTTCTCTAATTTTAAAATTTGTTGTTTCTCAAATCACACCAGAAGTACAGATATTACAAATTACAAAAGCAGCCAGAATCAAGGTTAAGAGATTTCTGTGTGATTCTGGCTAATCAGCAGTATTTGCTGAAGTGTGTGCAGCAGAGCAACATGCCAAAAAGCCCGGGACGGGGGAGAGATGGGAGGCCAGGCTGTGACTTCGGAGGTGCTGTTGCCTCAGGGAGAGGAGCTAGATGTAGAGAGGCCATCCTTGCCGTGGCACGGAGGTCTTTGTACAGGGGCCTTTGTGAGCTGAGTTAAAAATTGAAACAGAGAGTGCAATGCATTCTTAGTTTTTAAAATAAAATGCTAATAGAGAACGTTTCGTTTGTAAGAATGTAAAATGTTACATCTTTGTTAA
Source organism: Macaca mulatta (assembly GCF_049350105.2). Lineage (NCBI taxonomy): Eukaryota > Metazoa > Chordata > Mammalia > Primates > Cercopithecidae > Macaca > Macaca mulatta. Next base: position 217,548 of record NC_133416.1, on the reverse strand, counting down.
AGAATAATAATTTGCTTCTGAGATCTTTGTGAGTGAGATTTGAAATCTTAAGTATGGTTTTTTCTTCCATGTTTTATACATATGCACGTATACACATATATGTAAGGTATATAAAAGGAAAATAAGCATATCTGTATTCACATTTATATACACTTCCATAATGTGTATACTTCTAGTCACACATAGGTCTAAGAGACTATGACTTGACTTGATAACCATGAGAGGGTAATTAAATAATTTATCTGCTCTTAGCCTTGCTTTTGTATGTGAGCAGGGACCCTGCGAAACGCGCCTCCCGTGTTCCAGGCCTCACACAGCCCGTGCCAGGTTTTGGAAGCAGGAGTTTGTCTGCAGCCACTTCGGGAAACATGTGGTTGCCAGGATTGCCTAGAGCTCCAGGCTGTCTCCAGTCCCAGCCTCCCTGGGGTAGAAGCTGCCCTACCAGGGGCCTGGACATGGACGTTAGGGCCTGGAGCCAGGGACCGCTCCTGAAGCGGGGGGCTCCCCTCACGGTTGGGCATGAGAACCGAGGATAGGAGGCGGAACCAGCCTCGGGCCAGTGCACGGCCTCCCTGAAGTGCTTGCGGGAAGCCCCAGCTGTACTTTGCTGACCCCATAGACAGCACCACACTCTGTGAGATCCCCCTGGCCCACCCCTCAGGTTCCTAAAATGATGAAGGTTTCCTGAGCTGTGAATTTTTAGGTCTAGGCTAAAAAGTCCTGGGACAGGCTCACAGGGTTGTTTATGTAGAAATGATGAGTGTGCTGGTGACTCAGAGCAGGCACTGCACCCTCACTCCAGGGTCCTTCGTGCCAGGTGGAAACGAGCGTGTGGGTCACCCAGAGTCCCTGCATCCTCACTCCAGTCACTGCTCTTTGGTTTCTTAATTAAAAGTCTAAAAGCCTTGATAATGAAAATGCATTCTCCCCAGAGAGTCGAGTTTCCGGTTATGGAGGCTCACCTGTAAATGCCGTGCCAGGTCAAATATGCTGAGATCTGGGCCAGGTCCTGCTTCCTGCTCGCGGCCAAAGCAGGTACTTCATTTGGGAGGTGACCCAGGGGGATATTTGAGAGGCCTGCCGGTCCCCGAGGGATGAATCCGCTGGCCTTCACATTCTGCTCCGGCCTCCATCAGCTCCTTCCTACCTGCAAACTGCCGGCTTTGACGTTGCAGTCATTGGAGATATGTTAGGGACTTGGTATGGGTTGATGCCCATAGGACCAGCAGATCGTGAAAAGGTGGGAACCGTGGCTGGGAGGGTGGTGACCACAGCCAAACTGAGAACCGTGGTGGGCTGGGAGGTCCATCTTCTGTCTGAAGTGTTTTTTAAAATAAAAAACAGTGTCTCAGGAGCATGAGAGGGGAGGCCACAGACGGGGAGAACGCATCTGTAAAAGACTCATCTGAGAAAGGCTGTTATCCAAACCGTGCAAGGAACTCTCAAAACTCAACAAGAAAATGAACAACCTGATTAAAAATGGACCAAAGACCTGGACAGATACCCCAACAAAGAAGATACACAGATGGCAAATCTACACGTGGAAAGATGGCCCGCGTCTTATGTCATAGGGTGAGGCGTCACTGTGCACCCATCGGCCTGGCCAAAACACGAACTCCGACACTGCCGCGTGCTGGTGGGTGTGTGGGCATCAGGACCCTCACTCATCACTGGGGGAAGTGGGGCAGCTCCTGTGGGAGGCAGCATGGCGGTTTTCCTTGGAACTAAGCTCTCCGACCACAGGAGCAATCACAGTCCTGGACGTTTACTCGGAGGAGCTGAAAGTTTACTTCCATGCGGAAATGTGCACACAGACATTGACAGCAGCTTTATAATTGCCAAAACTAGAAAGCAACCAAGATGCCCTTCAGTAGGTGAATGGATAAACTGTGGTATGTCAGATACTGGGATATTATTCAGCACTAAAAAGAACTGGACCCCTAAGCCATGAAAAGACACAGAAGGATCATAAACGCATGTTGCTAAGTGAGACTCCAATCTGGAAAGGCTGCCTGCTGTCTGAGTCCAACCACAGCACAGTCTGGAAAAGGCAAAGCTGTGGAAACTAAAACAATCAGCGGCTGTCAGGGGGTTGGGGAGGGGAGAGATGAATGAGAGGAGCATAGGGGGTGTGTAGGGTGGGGCAGCAACTCCAGGTGGGGCTTTCATGGGGGATCCATGCCGTTCCACGTCTGTGAAACCCACAGAGTGAGCAGCAGCAGGCTGAGTCCTCGTGTGAGCTGTGGACTGTGGGTGGTGGTGCCGTGTTGATGCGGGTCTGGTGAGGGCAGGAGAATGATGGAGGCTGTGCCTGTGCTGGGAAAGGATATGTGAGGACTCTCTGTACTTTCCTCTTGATTTTGCTATGAACCGAAAACTGCTTTTAAAAACGTCTATTGAAAAGGCAAACAAAAAAGTGCTGGCCAGACAACATCAGTGTGAGGGTGTGGCCTGTGTTCTACGTTCAGAATTTCCCTTTTAGAATACACGTATCTAAATTTTTCAAAGTTAAACCTTTGCATTAAGTAACTCACTACCAAGTTACAGTATCAGCTTGAGCACTGCCAGGATGGCCAGGATCCTGTATCCTGACCAGCTTCTCGCCTTACAGGTGCAGTTGACGTCCATGGCCACATCCCAGTAAGCGACAGGGCTGGAATCAGGAGTCAGGCTTTGCGGGACAGAGAGGAAGTGAGATCTTGTAAGCACGTGGCTGAGGGCGGGCAGGGAGGAGCCCGTGGTACAGGGAGCCGGCAGGGATGACTTTTTGACCAGTTTTCCTTATCGCTGAGGCCTTCTTAGACTTGGGGAGTTGGGAGTCCCCACTCTCGGGTGCCTCAGAAACCAAAGGCTGCTTGTAATGCTCAAGTTCCAGATGCCTCAGGGAAGGTACCTGGGTTGTTGGGTACAGTTCCGTTATTTGCTGCTTGGTGGGATTTGCTCGCAACATTTCTGATTGTTTTTAAGAGCTGATGTTGGAGCTGCTTAAAATCACATATGGATGTCGATTTATCTATAAAAGTTAAGAATGGAATTTGAGTGCAAAGAGTTGTGAAAATGCTCAAGGTTATGTACTAATGTATACATTACATTTGTGGAAATATTTGAAAGTGCAAGATTTACATTAAACACTTCTCTTGATTTTTGTAATATCTACCTGTCATTTTCCCATTTGATTAATAGATGTCAGAGGGCTTAAATTTTGAGTGCCTGAATTCACTGAAATTAAAACTTCTTACATCAAATGTAATTGAACTGAATGTAGCAACAGTGCATGCTTTTATAAGTACTGATTAAAAAATATATAAAAACACATATCCATGAACATGCAGATGGGGGCAACATATTAAACCATGGAAGTAGAATTAGTATTGTTTTCTGAGAAGACAAATTTTTAAAAAGCTAAGGGGTCTTATAACTTTCTAGTTTCCAACTTATTTACCCTAAAGTGGAAGATTGACAGCAGCAGAAGAGGAGATCCTGGGCCAGTGCAGGCTCTGGGAGCAGCGGGGTGAGTGCTGGAAGGAGCTGGCTGGAGGCAGAGCCAGGGAGGGGCTCAGACAGGCCAGGACGGCCTCAGGGCACGCGGCTCAGTGAGTGAGAAAAGGTTCACATTTCTTGGAGAGCCCTTGACTCTGCCCACGGAAAACCCAAACTCCTTCCAACGGGGATGTGCATCTCATGTAAAAGTTGTTACTCCCAGAAAGAAAGCCAGTGGATGTAGAAATTTTACGTATGCAGAAATTACTTCAAATTTGTTTCTAACCTTATCCTTTTCTTCCCCCATCTTAATGTGTGGTGACTTTCTGCAGGTGACGCACACATCTTAGGAGAGCGCTGTATTTCAGTTGCTGTTGGCTCTGATGTGACTTTGTGGTGTCCGATGTTCTTGTTCTGAGGTTTTGCCCAGAACGTGGCTCCTCCCTGCTGAGCGTTGCTTGTTGAAGGCCCGTGTGGAAACTTTCCCTGTAAGCTCGTTGCCCGCAGCAGTCTTGGTTAAGAAACCTTTGGACCTCCTGAGACTTCACACAACCTTCTAAACTTTCTAGTGTGTCCTTTTCATTTTACTGTTCCCCATTAACCCAGATGTTTTCCAGAATGTAAGTAATCTGCTGAATGCAGGGTGGGGGGTGCCCTCCGTTGGCTCTGGGGAGAAGCATCGCTGTTTCTCCGGGTGGAGCTTCCCGCCCACCATGGTGTGCTCCAAGACGCAGCAGGGTTCTTTGGCAGAAATAATCGTCGAAGGCCTGCGTCTCCGTGGCATGGTGGCTGTGGGTATGGGACCTCGCGGCCATACCGGCCCCTCCCCATCAATGGCACCACGGAGAGGAGCAGGGGGAGGCCTGGGATCTGTCTCCAGAGTCACAGCTGTGCTTCCGAGACTGCGTCGTCCATATGTAACTAGACATGCAGAGAAAGTGTTGGAGATCAGCAGGAGACGGTGTCTGTCCCTAATGAGCTCAGGCGTGCCCTTGAGAGGGTCAGGTTTCTGTGCGGCTGATCTGGACTCAGCCTGGCTGTGGCAGTGCAGGTGACTGCTGGGCTTTGGCAAGGCTGCACCCACTATCTGTCTGAAATGGCCCCCTTCCTTGGCTCGCGGTGCCAACTGGGCCCCCAGGCCTGAATTCCCGCCAGGACGGAGGCCCTGTGTATGTGTCGGGGAAGGGGTGGGTGGGGGTCCTACTTTATTGCCGTATCCAATGGCACGCGGGGTCAGCACTCAGGAAACATGTGCTGTGTGGGTCAGCGATTGAGTTCAGAAACCTGGAAAATTCAGCAGTGTAGGCTTTGGGCATGACCCGTCCAGCCTTGGGGCTCTTTCTTTCTCTGAATTTCCTTCCATGGCATCCTCCTCATCCCAGGGGCCCCTGTTCCCATATGGCTGTTGGCAACTTCACAGGTTCCTCTGCCTCCCCTCCCGGGCCCTGGTGTGGCAGGGGCAGCTAGTAGCTGTGTAGACCCCACAGCCAGTAGATCATTGGTGCCAACGCCTTGGGCCTGGGTTACTTGAGTCAAGGACTGCAGTACATGGCTGAGCCCACCCCGAATGCCTGGATCGGAAGGCCTTGGGTTGCAGAGGGGTGGGCGTTGGATATTGAAGGATAACCTGCAAAGCAGAAGGGGAAATGGCAGTGCTGATGGGCAGCTAGAGGAGTCTGTGCAGAGCCTGGGACCCAGTGCAGACACAGAGCTGACATGGGCAATGCAGTGACACGGCCACCGTGGAAGTGGGCAAAGTTACAGGCTTCAGACCGATATGGAGGGGCTGGTCTAAAAGGATCCTCATTTTCCTTTAATCCTAACAATTGCTGGCTTACAGGGTGGGGGAGTGAGATCTGTGGTGGCTGCGAGGAGAGACAGGGATTTTAATTAAACCCCTCTTTCTGGGAGAGGGGAGTAGCCGTTTCTGTAGGGCGGTGAGCATCGTCATCTCAGGCAGCTCAGGCTGCTGTAACGAAACACCATTGACTGAGCGGCTTATGAACAACAGGAATTTGTTTCTCACAGTTCTAGCGGCTGGAAGGCAGGATCAGGGTGCCGCACGGGTGAATTCTGGTGTGGGCTCTTTCCTGGTTGGCACACACCTTCTCTCTGGCCCTGACACAATGGGAGGGTGAGGGATTTGCTGGGCCACTTTCTGAGGCACAAATCCCATTCAAGGGTCTCCAGCCTCGGGAACTCATTACCTCCCAAAGACCACCTGACAGCATCACATTGAGGCTGAGGATTTCAACCTGTGTTTTGAGGGGCAGGCAGGCAGTTTGTAACCTTCACCCTCTTTGTGTATTTCTGACTCAACATTGAGTCTGCCTTTGGCTCTCCAGGGGACAGAGCCTGTGTGGACACTGAGCAAGGTCAGAGCTGCAAGCATGTACACATCGGGGGCAAGGGAGCTGCCAGGGGTGTGAGAAGGGGTTTCAGCGTCAATCGGAGCTGCTTTCCTGGCAAATGTACTCATAAGCTATCCTGGCAACATTTGCTTTTCACGAAGAGTCGATGAGGCAGTGGGGGCAGCAGGCGGTGTTGCCAGAAGCTTGGAGCTGATGAGCAGCAGAGAAGGGGCAGAGGCCACGACCTTGGGGTAGTCAGCAGTGCCAGGTGTCTGCCCTCCAGGCCTCACGTCTGTGACTGTGTAGAGACCGAGCCGACCGGGGCTTGCCGGCCAGTGTGGCTCTCATACAGGTGATTATCGCGTTGTGCTTTCTATGTAATGTTCCCTCAACCCCATGCCCACCCCACCAATTTCTGTGCCTAGCAGAAATGATGCTGCGTTTCCTTGATGAAGCCTTGAGTTTCCTGTGGAGATGTAGGAATAGCATGATTTGGCTCACGTCAAAATACTTTGCAGTGAAGCTGCACGGAAGAGGATTCTAGGCTTCCATTTGACGTTTTCAACAATGCCTGAGTGTTACAGGACCGTCTTGCTTGTTAATAAAGCACAAGATGAAAAAGGCTACTGGTTAATAAAGGAGACTTTTTACATTAGCACAGAGAGGGTGGCTTGAGATAAATTCAGCGTAACGTAGGTGTGTTTGTAAGCCATCAAAAGGACCATCTCTCTGCTGGCGACACATGTTTTCCGGTATTGGTTTTGTTCTGTAAAAGGATGACTGGCATTCGGCAGAGTCATTCCAGAATTCACCTGGAAGGCGTCCACATGGTGCCTTGTTTTCTCCTGACATTCTGGGCACCACGAGGGATTATTCCTGTCTTCAGCACTAGCAGGAGACTTTTCCTGAACACCTGCTCCTCTTTGGCGTTGTGGGTGTGAAGGGGTCAGAGTGACCCTGTCATCATGGAGTTTTCAGACACCATGGGGATAGTGTGGCTCGAGTGTCGGGCTCGGGTGGGAGGGGGACTTTCCCCAGAAAACAGCTGCCGATTCCAGGACGGCCCTCGACCCCTCCTCGCTCTGTTCCTCTGCGTCATGTCTGAATTAAGGCTGTTCTATCGTAGCGGGGGTGTCATGTTAACTGGAAGTGTGCTTTTTTACTGGCAGTAAGTAAATTAATGGTACATTTTCCAAGGACAGCGAGGTTTGATTTGATGAATCCAGTGGGGGAAAGGAGAAGGGGCTTGGCTGTGTGGGGATGTGTGTGATGGGAGCAGAATGGAGTAGCCATGCAGGCTGTTGGGATGGAGGGGCCACGCCCACATTTCCATGGGATCCTTCGCTGTTTGTGCCACTAGACCTGAACCTCTGTCTCTACTTCTAACACCCGTATAGTGAGGAAGCCCCTGATGGGCCTGAGTTGTTACTTCCCATGGCCATCGCTGGGAAATGCCCCAGACGCCTCTCCAGGCTGGTGACGGCCCTGGGGCTGGACACTGGCTTTGTCCTGAGTTGTTTCTTCTTGTTGCCATCGCTGGGAAGTGCCCCGGACACCTCTCCTGGCTGGTGACGGCCCCAGGCCTGGACACTGGGTTCGTCCTGAGCTCTGCGAGGGGCTTGGGCTCCACGTGCAGCAGGCATCTGTGCATCCCTTTGGATGTGAGATGTTGGCGCTCGGCTTGGAGGCCAGCGCAATCTGGGTGTGGTCAGGATCCAGTTCATCCTTTGGAGAGAGAGCACCTGCCCGGGGACCCCTCTGAGGTACATAGTCATGCAGTGCCCTCACAGGATGCCCGGTCCCCCGAGAACTTCCCGCCATTCCCCTGGACCCTCAGGTATGGGAGTCAAGTGTGGTGTGTGTGTCACAGGCGGGGGTACTGAGGACACCACGTGCCTGCTCGTGCGAAGACCTGAAGTGCTGCGTGAGCTCGTTCCCAAGGGGCCGTTGGCATCTGGGGGCCTGTGGGTGTCTTTCCACTGGCAGGAAATAATGGGTGGCCCATGTTACCTTTTGTGTCTTTTTTTTTTTTTTTCTTTGCCGAAAAGCCCTAATGCCAACGTCGCTGTCCTGCTATTGGAACCGCCCACCTCAGGCTCAGTGGCCCTCCTGTTTCTGGGCTGCTGCAGTGTTGTGTTGGGGTAACTGTATTAACTTCGTTTGAATTTTCTTCCTGTTCTTTTGGAATAAGTGTTGATAGTTTGTGCTGCTTGTTCACCCCAGAGGCGAGGATGTCCTTTAGGCCTGGAGGAGCACAGCCCCTGGAGGGAGGTGCCGGGCCTCTACCTCTCATGTCATCAGCAGCCCTCTCCACACGTCTCCTCTTCGCTCCTCGTGCCCACGGCTGGGGTCACGGGCCGCTCGCTCTGCTGTTTGAGATCCTCGGAAAAGATGTTTGCCCTGAAGAGAGGTTGGGGGTGTGTGGCTGATTTTAAATAGGAGGAAATGATTGTAACAGAATGAGCAATGCCTAGCACTTAGTCTCAGGCTTGAGAAATTGTGTTTTAGAAGCAAGGTATCCCCAACTCCGGTTTCCTTCAAATTAAATCTTTTAAAGAGTCCACAAATATAAATAGTTAAAGCCTAAAACTATGCAACAGAGGGCCTAGAGCCCAAGCCACTGCCACCTCTGACTCCAAGACACCTCAAAAACTTGGCCCTCCTCCTCAGAGAACTCCCCTTCTGCTCCTCCTTCCACACTGCTCCCTCCACAGTGCTCCCTCCACACTCCTCCCTCCACACCTCTTCCGCCCCCTCCCCTTCTTCCTTCCCCTTCCCTTCTTCCTTCCTTCCTCTCCCCTTCTTCCTTCCTTCCTCCCCCCTTCTTCCTTCCTTCCTCCCCTTCTTCCTTCCTTCCTCCCCTTCTTCCTTCCTTCCTCCCTTTCCTCCTCCCTCCTCTTCCTCCTCTTCCCCCTCTTCCCCCTCCCTGTCCTTGGGCAACCTCCATGGAACTCTGGTTCAAAGTCACTGGTCTGTGGGGCCGCCCATTTGATAGACGAGCACGCTGGGGACCAGACACAAGTGACTGACTCAGACCAGCTCGCATGTCGTCTCCTGCCTCCCATAACACCGGGTTGTCCCTAATGGAAGAGAATCAATGATGCTGCTTCACTGATCTCCAGGGAAAACAGGTTGATAACAGGTTATAAACATGGGAATGTTTTGGAAAAAGCGTCGTCCACTTGTCAGCTCCATCTCTCCTGCCCGGAAGATGTAGGGGAAACCTGCCTTCAGCCCACCCTCATCCCATAACAGGACAGAGGACAAAGGGGCAGAGACCCAGGTCCTGTCAGTGCCCTCAGGAAACCCCCCATTTCCTCCTCATGGTGGAAGTGGGAACCATCCCACTGGACTAGATTTTCCCGGGAAGCCTCTTCACCCCGAAAGCAAGGAATCTGGTTTGAGCACACACCATTCTCGGTGCCATGACTTTCTGCTGCTGAACCCTGCATACGTGGCCCATTGATCTTGCTAGTCCAGTGTTACTGGGTCCTGGGAGTTTCTGTGGGCTGATGGCAGGTGTTTACCATTGTGTTCAGAGGGGAGAACAGAACTTTATTTGTCGAAATCAGATGATAACCATTGCCATGTGATTCCTTGGGTTGGTTTGGGTGGGGGGTGCTCAATGCTTTTCCTGAGGGCTAAGTTCTAGTTTGAGACCGTCTCTCTTTGTCGCCCAAGCTGGAGTGCAGTGGTGCGATCTTGGCTCACTGCAACCTCTGCCTCCTGGTTTCAAGCAGTTCTCCCTGCCTCAGCCTCCCAAGTAGCTGGGATTATAGGTGTGTGCCACCACGCTTGGCTAATTACAAAAATATTTAATATAGGCTGGGTTTTGCCATATTGGTCAGGCTGGTCTCGAACTCCTTGCCTCAAATGATCGGCCCACCTTGCCCTCCTAAAATACTGGGATTACAGGCTTGAGCCACTGTGCCCGGCCTGATCCTGACATCTTTTAAAGCTGCCTTCATGTACCAAAAGCCAGTCTATGTTTGAAAATCAGTCTTGAAGAGCCTAGGAGGAGAGGGATAAGCTTCAACTAGGTGAATAACTATGCATATGTTAAAAATATGGGCCAAAATCTACCCCAAATGTTAACTCTTCTGCTTTGCGTATTATATCCATTTATAGTTATTTCAGCACTAAGATTTTTAAAGACTCTTTTGATAATTATGGAGAAATTACTATTAAAACTCAGCTGCATTTGTAACACTTCAAAGAACTAATTGGATGACATCATTTTTCCCAGAGGCATTTTGGATTGTTACATAATTAATGTTTATCTCTTTGCCAGAAATCTTTTTTTTTTTCTTTTCCAGAACAGATACCTGAAAAGAAAATTTCCTTTGCATTAAGTGTTATTTCACTGTGTGACAATCAATTTTTGAACGTGAGAACAAGATCATCGTGTATTTTTGGGATACTTCTTGCTTAATAGTGATAATGCTAAGTGTTAAAATTATGCAACAATTTGTTTCTTTGAAAATTACTATTTGCCTGCTCACCAGGTGGGAGCTGATGAGAATGTGGATGTAAAAATTAAATTGTATTTAGCTTGTATAAAAGAAGTTTAAAAAAAAAAAGCTTTTTTTTGTTTGTTTGTTTGTTTTGTGCTACTACTGAAGTTGCTTCGTTGTGGAAATGAGGTTATTGCAGGCACCTAGAATTTTATCTCCTTCACTTGTACAATGGGAAGAAATTCTCCAACAAGCACAGGAATCTGACTTTCTGATATTGAGACTCCTAGGCATCAAGCCCCGTGGAAAGGTTGGTGATTACGTGAGCGTTGGCGTTGATGTGGGTACCCTCCAAGCCGGACGCAGGGAGCAGGGAAGGGCAGAACAGGCCCCTCAGGAGCCATGAGAAAATCAAGTGTTGGCAGCAGTGGTGAGGGTTGATGTCAGGGGCCAGGAGGAGGTGGTGAAGGGAGCATGTGCCTCAAGGCAGCCCTGGAACCCGTGGTCCCTGCAGTGAGGTCTGATCTGCAGGGGACGTGGACGGCCACGTGGCAAGGCCCACGGACAGCCTGGACTTGGCTGCCTCAGAACTCTGGTGGACGTTGCAAACGGCCCCACAGGGTTGCAGTGCACATTCCTCGGACAGAGAGAAGACGCTTGTAACTGTTCTCGGCACGAAGCCAGCGCCCTGTGAACAGTGGCCACTGCTGTTGTGACTGAGTGCCGTCCAACTGGAGGCATTTGCTCTGCTCAGTTCACTTAATTGGGCCAGGAATGGGGTTGCCCTGCCTTCAACAAGCTTGACGCATTGAATGAGGACTCAGTAAAGAACTCTGTAAATATGCTCTCCTGGCTAGAGTGAGCAAAGCCCAGGGAGAGAGTGGTTCCTCAGTATTAGACAGGTGTTTGGCAGGGCCAGCTGTGTGGCTGCCAGAGCGAATGTGACCAGGAAGCCTCTGTCCCCCCGGAGGTGGCCAGCGTAACTGTTACACGTGCCGTAGGTAGAAAGTGGGCACTGCTGGGAAACTTGCTCATGTTGCTGTTTCCTGATTGGAAATTCAAGGTTTCTGAGCATCCTACATCGAATTTGTACATTGCTGAGACTGTACACCTTTCAACACTTGTTTTTTTCCTGCTTTTCGGATCTATACAACCTGATATTTGGCCGTGGCTTCCAGAACAGGCTGGATGCAGAGTGAAGTCCTCTCCTCACTGTCAATCTTTGCAGATGTCTTTCTTGAGAGTCTCAATTAGGTTTTTACTTAACTAGACTTTTTAAATTGCCATGCACACAACTCTACCAGTTACAATCGTGAGCTAACATGGGATTTTGGTTTTACTTTGATGAATGTTTAACATTTGCATGCTGGATGTAGGGGTGGAGGTCATTTATCTGCTTTTCATTTCCTTCTTGGTTATACTTAGTGACTTTCAGGTACGGTGTGGAAAGCCTGGTACAGGGTGAATTGCAGGCTGCAGTGTGGCGCGGTGGACGAGAGGCGTGGGCTGCAGTGTGCACAGTGGATGAGAGTGAAGCTATTTCCATCCTGGAGGGAAACACACAGGAAACAATTTAAAAAACTGATCATCTAGCTTGAATGAGGCCCAACAAATTCAGTTTGCAAAGTTTAACTTCCAAGTTTACTTAGTAACTTTTCCCCTAAGTCATTAATTTAGTAGCTTATGTTTATTGCCTAAAGCATAATAGTCATAAATTCTAAAATGAATGACTAAACATGTAATAATTTAGGCATACAGCACCTGAAGGGAAAACTGCCAGTATGCTAAAATATTGGATACAGATGCTCAAAAAATATAATGTAGCATTCTTACAATGCATGTGCTTTTAGCATGTAACTTGGTGAGTAGTTTTGAGCTATATTTGTAGGAATGTGTATCTTGAATACTTTAGGACACCACTGGAGATGTGTGCTTGAGAGGTATAAATACTGAATGTTCTTCTCCCTTCCTTTAAATGAAAAACATTAGCTCCCTTGATTTTTATTTTTATGTTTTGAAGTGGACTCTCACTCTTGTTGCCCAGGCTGGAGTGCAGTGACGCAGTCTCGGCCCACTGCAACTTCCGCCTCCAGGGTTGAAGTGCTTCTCCTGCCTCAGCCTCCCCAGTAGTTGGGATTACAGGTACCCACCACCATGCCCCGCTAATTTTTGTATTTTTATTAGAGATGGGGTTTTGCCATAGTGTCCAGGCTGGTCTCAAACTCCTGACCTCAGGTGATCTGCCCACCTCGACCTCCCAAATTGCTGGGATTACAGGCGTGAGCCACTGCGCCTGGCCAGCTCCCTTCTATAATGATTTATACAGTTGTTTTTGCTTTTTGTTTTTTCGAGACGGTGTCTCACTCTGTCGCCCAAGCTGGAGTGCAGTGATGCAAATCTGGGCTGACTGCAGCCTTCACCTCCTGGGCTCAGGTGATCTTCCCACCTCAGCTTCCTGAGTTGCTGTGACTAGACACACGTCACCATGCCCAGCTTTATTATTATTATTATTGGTATTTTTAGTAGAGACAGGGTTTTGCCATGTTTTCCAGGCTGGTCTCGAGCTCCTGGGCTCAAGCAATCTCCTGGCCTCAACCTCCGAAACTGCTGGGATTACAGGCGTGAGCACCACCTTTGGCCCATTTTTTTTTTTTCTTCCAGGATTAGGAGTCGACTTTCAGAAAATCCTTCAACCTTGCAAGCTTAATTTTCCATAAAAGTATTCCTCTAGGATAAAAACAAGACACAAAGAAGTACGTGTGGACTGCAGTTAAAAATTTTCAAGAAAACTTAGCTTAGGAAAGTTGACATTTACAAAGAGCAGGAGGCCCGTTCAGTGCCTTCTAGGCACTGGGAATGGCGGTCTGTGGGCGACCCTAACATGTGCGGCGTCCTGAGACGTGATCGTGGTGTTCACGCTTTTACCGAGGGCTTCCCGGGAGTACCAGAGGCTGTTCTTCTGCAGTCGGCCAGCCAGGCAGCAGCTGCTGGAGAAGGAACAAATAGCAAAAGACAGATGTACACGGTGTTATTGTGGCAGAGAGGTTAAAACCAGGGTCACTTTGTTCTTACAGTTTTAAAAAACTAATAATGAAGTCCTTAAATATGTTTAGGATTTCAAAGTAGTTGTGGGTGTGTCTGTGTCTCTAGCTCCCGTTCGGGTGCTTCCTGCGAAGAGAGCTCAGAGACGCCACCTTTCCTTGATGAGGTGACAGTGTCTGGAGAGGTGTGAACCCCGTGGTGGGGGGATGACTGACCTGGGGTGAGGCTGGGTCAGTGTGGGGATCCAACCCCACTCCACATTCCTGTAGGGAATCCACAGTTCTAAGTCTTTATGATAGGGGTAAAAATAACCTGGAAGAGGTGTTATTTTTTAAGAAGTAAGTGCCATGCTCTTTTTTCCTCATACTTTTCCGTGTTTAAGCAGCATTGAAGGATAAGGCACTAGTAGCATGTTGTTTTGGAAACAATGTTGTTGGTTATTTTACGTTGAATATGGTACTAAGGTTGCCTGGTAACAGAAGTTTTCCTTAAACAACATGGAACTCTGTTGAATCTGTTGCCCCATTGGCTGAGCCGCCTGAAATCAGTGCAGTAGCAGCTGAAGAGGCCTCTTCCCCTTGGAGGAAGCCACTGGGTTGGCAGGAGGCACCGCGCTTGACTGAGGGAGTGAGGCGCCTTTGCAGGGACCCCACGTGGCCCCTGCAGCTCTCTCCTGCCCCCTGCTGGTTGGCCAAGCAGCCTTGCGACAGTGTGCTCAGTGTGAATGTTCACTGGGGCAGGCCGAGGCTTTTGTTCCAGAAACACTGACTTCAGAAACGGCCGGCTGTGTGTGTTGAGCATGGCAAGAAAGACTTACGTGTGTCTTAAACCTCTTGAACAAAGCAAGTTGATGTTTCAAATGCATCTCAAAGGCTAATGACTTTGCTATGGTCAATATTCAGGAGAAAAGAGGGTTTGATGAAACAGAAAGACACGAGTGGCAAGTGACATGCTTGTGCCCCGTATGACTAAGCGATGTCCTGGCCGTTCCACACCACGGCCTCTGAGCAGCCAGCCTGCAGATACTGGGTCAATTTAGATATCCCTGATCTCTGCAGAGGTTTGATCAGGTAGCCCAAGAGCAGATAAACACAAACGCTGACTGGAAACCCTGGCACACGGAGACAATGGAAACAGCAAGCTGCTATTAACATCATAGTAAGAGACAGTCGCCTGCTCTCAGGGGTGTCAGTTTCTTTTGCTTCTAGACGTTCATCTGCGTTACAATACAGTTTTGCTCAGTTTATCCCCATTACTCCACTGTCTTCGCCGTTAAAGTCTCAGCCAGCACTTAGCTCTGACACTGCAGGAGTTTCACTGTGCGGCTGACCAGGCCTACCTGGCTTGGCTGTAAAGCAGGTGAGATTTTCCGGAAGGCAGTGACGAGAACCCGAGGCAGGAAAGAGCATTGCTGGTCTACATACGGCAGTGCACCTGCAGCAGAGCATGTACGTGCACGTTCAGGCTAAACAGGTGTAGGAGAGAAGAAAACCACCTACAATTAGTCACTTAAAATGCCACACACCCAACCCTTGAGACCCTAGCACATAGAGTAGTAGTGGTCTTGGAGATGGCAGGTGTGCTGAAGTCTGATTTTCTCACTTAGCTTTTCCAGCAGCGTTTTCCTCATCTCTAAGCTGGGGCTAACAACTGCCACGCGTAGATTTGTGCATGGAACCGTGCGTGTAAAGTGGGGTAGCCCCCAGGACCTAGGAAGGACTCGTGGTCAGTGTCGGTGGTCATGCGTGCTGTACGGGTCCCCCAGGAAGATGATTGCTACATATAACTCCCTCCGTTCAATGTCACTGAATGTAAAAGGTGGGACATTGGCTTCTGATGTGTCTGGTTTGCTGCAGGCCACGCTGCACCCCGTGGTTCCTGAGCCCTGAGCTGAAGTACATCCTGCTGCATCGCCTGTGTCGCTTTTGCTGTGTCACTTATAGCTCCTGCCCTGGGAAACTTCCTCGCGCCTGACGAGCACCACAGTTTGCAGCAAGACCTGTCCAAAGCGTGGACTGCGAGAGCCCCGCTGTGGTCATGTCCTCTCCATGTTGGGAGCGACTTTGTGGGGTTTGTCGGCCCTTCTCTCAGGTGTCCTGTGTCTCATGGATCAGCCGACGAGCCCCGTCTGGAGGAGCACTCTGCAAAACGTTGCCGGCCACCCAGATCTCCTAGCGCAGAGTGAGGCCACATCTGCAGACTTGACCGCACAGAGTCCCGAGGCATTCGGCAAGAAGGGGAGTGGGATGTGTGTGAGATCCCACTGCGGAAGCCGGCTCTGCTCCGTACTCTGCGTGCGGGGTGCCTGATGTTCAGACCTGCTGTGTCTATCGGGGGCCGTGGCGGGGTGGTGGGAGTGGGGGCAGGGAGCAGCGCGGATGGATCCAGGAAAGGACTTAGTTGAATCCCAGCTGCCCACATACCTGTTGCTGGTCTTGGACAAGGTCCCTAGTTTCTCTGGGCTTTCGGTTTGATTGTAAGACTAGGACGCCGCCCCAGTCTGAAGATGTCGGTGTGTGCGGGAATGCCTGGCGCAGTCACCATGGGTTTTCCTTCAGCCTCCTCCGTGCCCCTCCCTGGGTCAATCAGTATCCATGCGTGCCACAAGTAAATTACAGTCCCTCCGAAAAACCAGTTGACCCGAGTTTTATGGTCGAGCATGGTGAGTGTCCTTGCCAGGAAATGCCACTAGATGTCTTGGACCTGCTCCTCTACCTCCACAGCAATCCCCGGAACAGGCTGGTTCAGGACGTGGGAGGTGGGAGTCGGTGTTGTACCTAGGACAGGCTGAAGTCAAAGGCTCATTTGCTCTGTGAGGGGTGATCAGGATGACACATCAAGTGGAGCCCCATGGCTGACCCTGGAGGTGGACGGTCGGGTCGGATTGGCTGCCCTCCAGCACGTGTTTCGAGTGATGCCTTCCCTGGGTTACGCAGCCCTGATCTGTAGCGCACAACTTCCCAGCTCCAGCCAGTCTGGTCTTGCCGTCTCCTTCCAAGAAGGTAGGTGCGGCGCAGTTGCCTTTAAGCGGCTCCTTCTGGACACCGCAGGGCAGCAGCAAGCAAGCATGGGCGACTTTTTTCTTACGTTGACCACAATACGCGGGGCCAGCTTTGCACGATCCCATTCAGCATCACACGTGTGCATCGGCCACTCACCTGTCCATCTGCCACAGACAGGCTTGGACAGGACCATTGAGTGGCCTTTACGGCAAAGAGCCTAAAGGGCTCACAGGAAACCTGGACCCAGCGCAATGGTAACAGCGCAGCAATACCTGTCATTGATCAAGGGGTATTCTGGGCCTGACATGGTGTTAAGTGATCCAGTTCGGTTAGCACTCTTAGAATTAACCCCCTTTTGCCTATCAGGAAATCGAAGACGGAGGGCATTAACGCCAGGGAGCAGGGAGTAAGGGGACACACAGAGGGGCTGAGGGGCTGGGCATTCTGAGCCCACGGATCTGCCCACAGGCCCCGGCTGCACGGGCACCAGGGCTGCTGCTCTGGAGGGGATGAGGAGCTCTGGGGAAAAGATGGAGCCTGACGTGGGTAAGATTTGGATATTTTCAGAAGAGATTTTCAGCCTGGAATGAGGGTGTAAGTGACTGAATCGGAGTGATGAGCCAGATAGCCCGGCTGTGGGAGCTCCCCTGTGGGGTGAGGGAGGAAGGCCTTGGGGGCGTGTGGCTGAGCAGAGGCGCTGGGTCGCCAGGAGCCGCCGCGGGTTTGGAAAGGGGGAGAAACGCAGCGCCCTGCACTGCAAGGGCACCGAGACGTGGTTGTGGTTCTTCCTGACCGTGACAGGCACAAATGGTGCTGATGGTGGAATGCACGGAGTTTGCCTTCAGAGAACTCCTGCTGTCTTTTAAAACCTGGGCCTCTCATTTAAACTTGGTGGCCTCAGGTGAATGGTCAGAAACAGTTTCTGATGAGGTTGCAGAGACTGTGCATGGCCTCTGATTGTGCACATCCTGTGATTGTGTATAGTCTCTGATTGTGGCCTCTGGCCTCTTTGTGGCCTCTGATTGTGTGGGTCTCTGTGTGTGGTCTCTGTGCAGCCTCTGATTGTGTGTGGTCTCTGATTGTGCTCAGTCTCGGATTGTGCGCGGCCTCTGATTGTGTGCGGCCTCTGATTGTGGGTTGTGTGAGTTTCCCGGGATTAAGTAGATGAGCCTCGTGCTGGGGCAGGTGTGCCTTGTGTTGGGCATGTGGATAAAGAAGTTTAACCCGTCTCCTCTTTGAGAATGGCAGGGCAGTAACAAAGGCGGTTGATTTATACATGGCCATCCTCGTGAGGTGAGGACCTGAAAGGTTTACTGCTTTCCCGGAAAGCTGCTCTGGGCGTCACCATCACTGATCATGGACAGCAGCTCAGAAGTCCCCTTAAGGTGCAGGGAGGGACCGGCGCTGGTCCTGTCTGTGCCCAGGCTGCTGGTCACCCTGACGGCCAGGCGATGGCTGCCTGTGCACGAAGCTGGGGTTAGAGTGCATTTGGGCAGTGTCGGCTTTGATTTAGGTCAAGACTGATCAGTCTTCCTAAAATACTAGCCATGAAAGCTTTCATAGATTGTAGTTCTTTGGGAGATTTATATGTGGTTTTTAAAGCACAGGGCCCATGGCCAGTGTTGAATTACATTTTGTTCAGTGTAACTGACAGGACACTGGACCTGAGTCTCAGGCCTGCCACAGGGTTCAGGGAGCTTCAGAGAGGGAGATGTTTGTGCTCAAGTTTTCGCAGATGGGATGGGACATGGGCATGGGGCTGGAATGCTCTAACCTTCAATCTTCAGTCATCGGTATCACCTGTGCACACGCATATCGTTTTCAAAGATGGACAAGCTTTTGGGAAATATCTGAAGACTTTTCCAGTTTTGAAAGAAGCCGGGATGACACTGGAAACGGCAGGTGTCTTGGCTGCTGATCAGGTCCATCACCACGCACATGGTCCCTAACCTGGCCCACCTCTGATCATGCACAGCGGGTGACGAGGTCCATAACCTCACACTTCTGTGCACAGCAGGTGACCAGGTCCCTAACCTCAAAAGCTTCTGATTGGGTGCAGCTGGTGACCAGGTCTGCAACTTCGCATGGCTCTGATTGTGCAGAGCTGGTGACCAGGTCACTAACCACCCACACCTCTATTCATACCCAGTGGGTGACCGGGTCCATCACCTCACACCTCTGATTGTGCATAGTGGGTGACCAGGTCTGGAACCTTGCACACCTCTGATCGTGCACAACGGGTGACTAGGTCCATGACCTCACGCCTCTCTGCACAGTGGGTGACCAGGTCCATAACCTCACACCTCTGATCGTGCACAGCTGGTGGGCACAGGACCCACTTCAGTGAGGGGCTGACTTCCCAGGTGTGAAGGGGGAATGCTGTGTGGCTCGCTAAGCCCCTCCATGCTTTGGGGGCTCCAGGCTGTGGCCGGCAAGTAGGAAGTTGTCCCAGGAGGCTGCTGTGTGTTGGGGATGGGAGGCAGCTGCAGGGTGGAAGTACGATGTTGTCGTAGGGGGCCACTGTGGGGGGGTGGGACGGGAGGCAACTGCAAGTTGGAAGTAGGATGTTGTCCCAGGAGGCTGCTGTGTGTGGGGGAGGGAGGAGGCAACTGCAGGGTGGTGTGGTGGTCCCCGTGCCACTGATTTCAGGTTAAAATAGAATGTGGACCTCTTTTTACCATAGTTTTTAATTACTCCGCTAGTTTGTGTTGCTGTCTCTTGCTATGAAGTCCACAGTCTGATGTCTCTGTGGTCCCCATGTTTCCCTTCTGCTTGTGTTACCCGATCCTGTGGGTCAGCTGTGAGGAAACCACTCTCCACTCCTCATCTGGAGTGGCCTCGAGCTGGGTGTGCTGGTCTCCTTGTGGGCTAAAGTGTTCCTCTGTTACTGTTTTCTCTGTTTTTTGACCAAATTTAGCAGACTTGTGTATGATGCAAACACTTCAAAAAATGTCTTTTGCCTTTATGAAAAAAACACTTGCATTGCTTTAAAATGAACCTTTCCTGTGTCTCCATCCTTCCTCACAGATTGCTCTGTGTTAGAAACTCGGTGGTGTGTGTGCTTCATGGCCTCATTCCATCAAGCACTGTAACCTCTGATTGCAAAAGTGACTACACTCAAGGCAAAAAACTTTGCAAATGTTGAAAAGAATGAACAAAAACAACATATTGTTCTCTTGTCTACTCTTAAGATTTTGATGTAGTTCAAACTACATCAAACTCTCACCTACTCCTGTGCCAATATTCATCCTTCAGCTCTGCCTCCGTTCTTCCTTTCTTTTTTCATGCTATGGGGTCTGCTTTGGAGATGTTATCTACTTTCATTCTTCCAAAGTCAAGCTTCTAGCTTTGGTTGGAACTGCAGACCCATTTACTCATTCAGCAAATACTTTCTAAGCACATGGATAGTCACTGAGAATACCGTGGTTCACCAACATGACTGTGGCCCCTGCTCACACGAACTTGCGGCCTGATGGGGAGAATGGGCACTAATATGACAATCAGTCTAATGGGTTTCTGATGAAGAATTGAGGAAAGCGCACCAAAGAAAGGGAAGCGGGGTTCTCTAAATTTATGCTGTAAAATTTATGCTGGCGTATCTTGGGATGAGAGGTAGAAAACCGATGCATTCTGGAAGGTATGATCCCCTTGCAGTCTGGAGAGAAGTAGAGGTTGCTTGTTGAGGGGGGTGGAGTGTAGGGACACCACGGTCTAAACAGAGATGGGGGTGCGTGCAGAATGCCTCTTGCAGCAGGAAACAGGCACGTGCAAGGAAGTAAACACGGGAGAAAGTGGCACAAGACAAGAATGAAGGCAGGCAGGCAGGGGCTGGGAGATGATGGTAGATGCTTTATTCTCTTAATAACAGCAACAGGATGCTGTTGAAAGCACTTGAGGGAGGTGGGGAAGTGGGTATGACATGTTTTGTGTTTGTAAAATTATCACATTGTCTTACCAAACTATACTCCCTATTTTTTATTTTTACATTTTACTTTAAGTTCTTAGATACATATGCAGGTGTGTTACATAGGTATACATGTGCCATGGGGGTTTGCTGCACCTGTCAACCCATCATCTAGGTTTTAAGCCCTGCATGCATGAAGTATTTGTCCTAATGCCCTCCCTCCTCTTGCCCCCACCCCCCAACAGGCCCCCGTGTGTGTCGTTCCCCTCCCCGTGTCCATGTGATCTCATTGTTCAACTGCCACTTATGAGTGAGCGCATGTGGTGTTTGGTTTTCTGTTCCTCTTTTAGTTTGCTGAGAATGATGGCTTCCAGCTTCATCCATGTCCCTGTAAAGGACAGGAACCCATTCTTTTTTATGGTTGCATAGTATTCCGTGGTATATACGTGCCACATTTTGTGTATCCAGTGTATCATTGATGGGCACGAGATATCCTCTTAACATGTGCTCCAGCAATTGCACTCTTAGGTATTTATCCAAAGGAGTTGAAAACTTGTGTTCACAGAAAAACCTGCACATGGACATTTATAGAAGCTTTAATCATAATTGCTAATTTTATTCCAGCTTTATTCATAATTGCTCAAACTTGGAGGCAACGAAGAAACCAAAATGTTCTTCACTAGGTGAGTGGATAAATAACCTGTGATATATCCAAACAATGGAATATTCTTTAGCACTGAAGGGAAGTGAGCTGTCAAGCCATGAAAAGACACGTAGGAACTTTAAACATGCACGGCTACACAAAAGAGGCCCCTCGGAAAAGACTAAATACTGTAAGCTTCCAACTAAAGGACATCCCGAAAAAGGCCAGACTATGGAGTGAAAATGTCCGTGCTTCCCAGGTGTTGGGAAGAGGGAGAGATGATGAGGTGAAACACGGAGATTTTTAGGATTTTAGTGCAACTGCTCTGTACGATGCTATCATGGTAGATACATGTCATGACATATTTGTTCAAACCCATAGAACAAGCACCAAGACGGAGCCCTCATGTAAACTGTGGACTCTGGGTGACAATGTCAACGTAGGTTCTTCAATTATTACAAATGCTCCTTCTGGGCAGGAGTGTTGTTAGTTGGGGAGGCTGTGCACGTGGGGGAAGGGAAGGCATATAGAAGGTCTCTCTGCACCTTTCCCTCAATTTTTCTGTGAACGTGAAACTGCCTAAAAGATAAAGTGTATTTTTAAAAAAAATAAAGGAAAAAAAGGAAACAAAAAGTCCTCACAAAAATCAAATGAGAAAATGATCACACTGGGTGCTTCAGGTCAAAATGGAAGAACAAGGGCTGTATTTACCATCCCACCTGATGACTTTTTTCTCACTGCTTTTCAGCATTTTTTTTGGAGTCTAGTCAGTGCAATAAGGCAAGTTAAAACACATAAAATGCACCCTTATTAGAAAATAAGATTTAAAACTATCTGTATCTGCAGGTGACGTGATCACCCGTGTGGAAAATCTCCTGAAATCACAAAAAGCCACTAAAACTAATAATAATAAATTACTTACTAATAAGTGAGTTTGTGTTTAGCTTGTATCTTGCAAACTTTCCATAAGCAGTATTTATCTCTTTATACACTGGCAAAGAAATAATTGGAAATGGAAATTTACAAAGTAATATTAAGACTAAATCTGACAAAAGATGTGTAAGATCTATGCACTGTAAAGCAGGCAGTGATGCTGAGATAAATTAAAGAACTAAATAAATGAAGTGATATACTGTGTTCATGGATCAGCAGGCTCAATATTGTTAAGATGTCAGTTCTGCCCTTGTGGATCAGAGGTTTAATGCAATTTCAATCAAAATCCCAGCATTTTATTTTATTTTTTTTCAGTAGAAATGAACTAGCAGATTCCAAAATGTGTCTGGAAATTTAAAGAACCCAAAAGAGCTAAGACAACTTGGAAAAAAAATGGTGGAGGACTTACCTGAACTATCAAAACTGGGTTAATGAAACCTCCTAGAGGGTCTAGTAATAATCTCACAAACGTGTTACCTATACATAGTGGATTTTTGAAGAAAGGTTCAAAGACATTAAATTAGAGAAAGGACGATAATGATGATAGAAGGATTAAATACTACAGGCCAAAAAGGGAAAAAAGAGCTCCTGTTAAATATCTTCACATTGTTGGTGTCACTCATGCAATTCAATTCACATTTTGTATATCTAAAAGTTGAACAGACTTCTTCATTCTCTTTCCCCAATTCACTCCACAGAGATGCTGATGTCTTTCAGTGGAACTTGGAAGTTTGCTATTCTTTTTAAAATGACTCTTAGATACTGTTTATGCAAGAAGTTGTGGGACTGTAACTTACAAATACTGTTCTAAACCTTGGAATCACACGTTTCCCTTTTTCTCTACTTATCATTTCTAGTCAGTTTCCCATTTCCTCTTCTTCATATTTACACTGCATTCCTTCTAGTTCAGGCTCTTGTTACCCCACTTGATCTCGTGATGTGGTCACCTGAATGTCCTTCATGTTCCAGCCTCCTGGAATCCTTCCTTCATGACCCTGAAGAACTGCCCTCCAGACCCGCAGGTGTGACCCGGAATCAAGGATCTCAAAGCCGAGTGGGATCTGAGAGGCTATCTAGACCAATCCTCCATTACAGACGTAAACCTTTTGATGACTTCACTTCAGAGCCCAAAATATTTGCACTGCAGGCAGAATCACCTAAATCACTTAATGTGATGTTCAGTCTTCCCGTGGTATCTTCCTCTCTGCATCTCCCTACTTTCGGTCAGCCATTTCTCACTCATGACACCGAACCCTTCATTCACATCACATTATTGTTCTTCTCCACACACACTTGTTTGTTTTCTGCCTGGGTTTTTTGTTACATTCTTCCCTCTACTGGCAATATCATTTTCCAAGATCTGAGTACAGAATTTTAACGTATTCCTCAGAATGACTCACATATCACATATTCGACCAAATGGCTGCAGATTCTGTCACTTCCTCTCTTGTCCTATGGCAACCTGGAGAATCTTCTCCTCTTAGCCAATAGGATTTATCATGGTCCTTCTTTATCTTAACAATAGTTTAGCAGGACTGAGAACTGGGAAGTAGATTTTTCTCCCAGGGGTGAGAACTGTCTTAGTTTAGCAGATCTCCCTGGGTCTCCATTCTGGTTGTAGAAAAGCAGCCCATAGGGCATGGTGGGGAGGAGAAGAAGGGGAACTAAGCTGTGTTGCATGAAGATGGACAGTTGTGACCCTTACTCCAGGGTTGGGAGTTGAGGCCCCTAGGAAGGAGAAGCTGTAAGGATGAAGACGAGGCATAAAAAGTGATGCAGGCCGGGTGCGGTGACTCACGCCTGTAATCCTAGCACTTTGGGAAGCCAACGTGGATGGATCACGAAGTCAAGAGTTCAAGACCAGTCTGACCAATATTGTGAAACCCTGTCTCTACCAAAAATACAAAAATTAGCTGGGTGTGGTGGCACATACCTGTAGTCCAGCTACTCGGAAGGCTGAGGCAGGAGAATCACTTGAACCCAGGAGATGGAGGTTGCAGTGAGACAAGATCATGACACTGCACTCCAGCCTGAGTGACAGAGACTTCATCTCAGGAAAAAAAAAAAAAAGTGATGCATAGTAACAAGACTGCCCGAGGAGAAGAGGCAATCAGCAACCTTCTCCAGGGTGGGATGGCTGAAGACCCTTTAAGAACAAAGGTGTCTACTTTCCTTCTTTAGGATGCTCTATCGTGATTTAATGAACCCTCCCAATCTACTGTATTCAGTATTTGGCATGAGTCAATTTAGGGGAATTCTAGAAAACATAGCTGGCTGTTATCAGGTTAATGTAGATTGGGAGGTAGGGAAAAACCCCAGGAGACACGTAGGAAGGACAATACGTGAAAACAGAAGAAACTTGGAGTCAGTTCACCCTTCAAACAAAATCCAGTTTCCAGAAGACATTGTGAGGGCTGCTGGGTCTTCCTCGCCTGCAGATGGGGGATTCCAGATAATTATTATACTTGAATCTCACAGGATGGGGTGATCACCACCTGCTCTCAAATGGGATGAGTTACAGTATCTTCTATCGGGAGGCGGTAAATAAGAGGTTAGGTACACGTCTGTAGTCATCACAATTTTGTCAAGATTGCTATTTTTACTTCCATGTCATAGATGGGGAGCCTGATGCTTGTGGAAATGATTTGCTCAGGGTCTCACCATTAAAAGTGGCAGAGGAAAGATTCCAACATGTTTTAAAAGCTGCAAACTGAGCTGACTCCCATCCATGCTGTCATACCGACTTTGAGATTTCAATCCTCCTGAAGGCAGGAAACTTATTCCATTTGCTTTTATACCCTCCATAACACTAGTGAGCAAGTTTTGCTCAAAGTAACATGGAATATTTTGCTGACTCAAGGGGAAAAAGTAAGAGACTTAAATGACACCATCACAAGTCAACCTTCAAGGAACAGAGACATATTTAGCATTAGCTGTCTCAGTCAAATCAACATAGACATGCACGTTTATCCTTTACATGGCAGTAAGACAGCAAACACAATTGAAAAAATGAGCCAAGTGTAAAAAATGTGTCACAAAGGGATGGATTTAGACAGGAGAGCAGTGAAGTAGCTTATAAAATGGTCAGCATAATCCATTTTCATGAATTATTAGCTGAAACATGCAAAGCATTTAGGATTTCTGGGAGAAGGGTACAAACACACCAAATGTTTGTCCGACATTTTCTTCACTGCTGCTGTCTTTCCACAGGGCTGGAGATGATGTTAACCAACGGCCTTGGGAGGAGAGATTGCAGCTGAGCCCACACCCTCTCAAACTCCTTCAGACTGTTTCTGTTTTTGTAGACTTTACCATTAACAACAAATCCTAAGATTTACTCAATCAGTACAGCAGTCGTTGGCCCGAGTTCAAATTTCTGATTCGAAGGAATCTGCACTCTGCCTGCCAGGATCGACTATTAATGGCTTCGTCCATAGAGGAGCTGTGTCTTTGCTCACTATGGAACAGTATTGAGGCTTCGAAAGGGGTATTTTGCTGGTCACCTCCTTGGTCATCCTTCTGCTCACCAAGAGCAGATACTGTTCTCAGCCCCTTACATTTACAAGGTCGTTTAATTCTCACATAGCCCTTTCAGATAGATGCGACTATTACCCCCCTTTTACAGAGGAGGAAACCGAGAGGCAGAGGACATAGGTGAATTGTCCCAGATCACAGAGCTGGCTATGGAGCTGGGACTTGCACCCGGCCAGCCTGGCTCCAGAGTTCACTGCCCTCCTCCTGTACAGCACGTGTGACCTGCAGTAATCACCGCCCAAACAGGCAGGCACTGCGGAGAGCCAAGCACACCTCTTCCGACTTCAGCACGGAGGACGGTTCGTTTTCATCCTGGTGTTCAGCTCAGGACTGTTTTTATCACAAGGACGCACCACCCAGAAAGCTCAGTCATGTGCCGTTACCTTCTACGGTCATGGTTTTCTACTTTTTGGCCCCATTTTCCTGAGGACTTGGCCTGCTGGGACGTGAATGATGCGTTACTACTGTAGAGACAGAGGTTCAGGTCTAGTGGCACAAACAGCGACGGACCCCATGGAAATGCGGGCGTGGCCCCTCCATCCCAACAGCCTGCATGGCTGCTCCATTCTGCTCCCATCACACACATCCCCACACAGCCAAGCCCCTTCTCCTTTCCCCCACTGGATTCATCAAATCAAACCTCGCTGTCCTTGGAAAATGTACCATTAATTTACTTACTGCCCAGTAAAAAAGCACACTTCCAGTTAACATGACACCCCCGCAACGATAGAACAGCCTTAATTCAAACATGACGCAGAGGAACAGAGGGAGGAGGGGTCGAGGACCATCCTGGAATCGGCAGCTGTTTTCTGGGGGAAAACCTCCGTCCCCCCTGAGCCCGACACTTGTGCCACACTATCCCCATGGTGTCTGAAAGCTCCATGAAGACAGGCTCACTCTGACCCCTTCACACCCACAACGCCAAAGAGGAGCAGGTGTTCAGGAAAAGTCTCCTGCTAGTGCTGAAGACAGGAATAATCCCTCGTGGTGCCCAGAATGTCAGGAGAAAACAAGGCACCATGTGGACGCCTTCCAGGTGAATTCTGGAATGACTCTGCCGAATGCCAGTCATCCTTTTACAGAACAAAACCAATACCGGAAAACATGTGTCGCCAGCAGAGAGATGGTCCTTTTGATGGCTTACAAACACACCTACGTTACGCTGAATTTATCTCAAGCCACCCTCTCTGTGCTAATGTAAAAAGTCTCCTTTATTAACCAGTAGCCTTTTTCATCTGGTGCTTTTTAACAAGCAAGACGGTCCTGTAACACTCAGGCATTGTTGAAAACGTCAAATGGAAGCCTAGAATCCTCTTCCGTGCAGCTTCACTGCAAAGTATTTTGACGTGAGCCAAATCGTGCTATTCCTACATCTCCATGGGAAACTCAAGGCTTCATCAAGGAAACGCAGCATCATTTCTGCTAGTTACAGAAATTGGTGGGGGGGGGGATGGGGTTGAGGGAACATTACATAGAAGGCAACCCCGATAATCACCTGCATGAGAGCCACACTGGCCGGCAAGCCCCGGTCTGCTCAGTCTCTGCACAATCACAGACTTGAGACCTGGAGGGCAGACACCTGGCACTGCTGACCACCCCAAGGTCCTGGCCTCTGCCCCTTCTCTGCTGCCCATCAGTTCCAAGCTTCTGGCAACACCGCCTGCTGCCCCCACTGCCTCATCGACTCTTCGTGAAAAGCAAATGTTGCCAGGATAGCTTATGAGTACATTTGCCAGGAAAGCAGCTCCGATTGACGCTGAAACCCCCTTCTCACACCCCTGGCAGCTCCCTTGCCCCCGATGTGCACATGCTTGCAGCTCTGACCTTGCTCAGTGTCCACACAGGCTCTGTCCCCTGGAGAGCCAAAGGCAGACTCAATGTTGAGTCAGAAATACACAAAGAGGGTGAAGATTACGAACTGCCTGCCCCCCAAAACACAGGTTGAAATCCTCACCCTCAATGTGATGCTGTCAGGAGGTCTTTGGGAGGTGATGAGTTCCCGAGGCTGGAGACCCTTGAATGGGATTTGTGCCTCAGAAAGGGGCCCAGCAAATCCCTCACCCTCCCATTGTGTCAGGGCCAGAGAGAAGGTGTGTGCCAACCAGGAAGGAGCCCACACCAGAATCCACCCGTGCGGCACCCTGATCCTGCCTTCCAGCCGCTAGAACTGTGAGAAACAAATTCCTGTTGTTCATAAGCCACTCAGTCAATGATGTTTCGTTACAGCAGCCTGAGCTGCCTGAGATGACGATGCTCACCGCCCTACAGAAACGGCTACTCCCCTCTCCCAGAAAGAGGGGTTTAATTAAAATCCCTGTCTCTCCTCGCGGCCACCACAGATCTCACTCCCCCACCCCAAAAGCCAGCAGTTGCTAGGATTAAAGGAAACAGAGGATTGTTTTAGACCAGGCCCTCCATATCGATCTGAAGCCTATAACTTTGCCCACTTCCACGGTGGCCGTGTCACTGCAGTGCCCATGTCAGCTCTGTGTCTGCACTGGGTCCCAGGCTGTGCACAGACTCTTCTAGCTGCCCATCCAGCACAGCCATTTCCCCTTCTGCTTTGGAGGCTGTCCTTCGATATCGAACTCCCACCTTTCTGCAACCCAAGGCCTTCTGATCCAGACATTCGGGGTGAGCTCAGCCATGTACTGGAGTCCTTGACTCAGGTAACCCAGGCCCAAGGCGTTGGCACCAACGATCTACTGGCTGTGGGGTCTGCACAGCCACTAGCTGTCCCAGCCACTCCAGGGCCTGGGAGGGGAGGCAGAGGAACCTGTGAAGCTGCCAACAGCCATACGGGGACAGGGGCCCCTGGGATGAGGAGGATGCCATGGAAGGAAATTCAGAGAAAGAAAGAGCCCCAAGGCTGGACGGGTCATGCCCAAAGCCTACACTGCTGAATTTTCCAGGTTTCTGAACTCAATCGCTGACCCACACAGCACATGTTTCCTGAGTGCTGACCCCGCGTGCCATTGGATACGGCAATAAAGTAGGACCCCCACCCACCCCTTCCCCGACACATACACAGGCCTGGGCACCCAGTTGGCACCGTGAGCCAGGGAAGGGGGCCATTTCAGACGGACAGTGGGTGCAGCCTTGCCAAAGCCCAGCAGTCACCTGCACTGCCACAGCCAGGCTGAGTCCAGATCAGCCGCACAGAAACCTGACCCTCTCAAGGGCATGCCTGAGCTCATTAGGGACAGATACCGTCTCCTGCTGATCTCCAACACTTTCTCTGCATGTCTAGTTACAAACGGACGACGCAGTCTCGGAAGCACAGCTGTGACTCTGGAGACCGATCCCAGGCCTCCCCCTGCTCCTCTCCGTGGTGCCATTGATGGGGAGGGGCCGGTATGGCCGCGAGGCCGCATACCCACAGCCACCATGCCACGGAGACACGGGCCTTCGACGGTTACTTCTGCCAAGGAACCCTGCTGCGTCTTGGAGCACACCATGGTGGGCGGGAAGCTCCACCCGGAGAAACAGCGATGCTTCTCCCCAGAGCCAACGGAGGGCACTCCCCGCCCTGCATGCAGCAGATTACTTACATTCTGGAAAACATCTGAGTTAGTGGGGAACAGTAAAATGAAAAGGTCACGCTAGAAAGTTTAGAAGGTTGTGTGGAGTCTCAGGAGGTCTAAAGATTTCTGAACCAAGACTGCTGTGGGCAACGAGCTTACAGGGAAAGTTTCCACACGGGCCTTCAACAAGCAACGCTCAGCAGGGAGGAGCCACGTTCTGGGCAGAACCTCAGAACAAGAACATCGGACACCACAAAGTCACAACAGAGCCAACAGGAACTGAAATACAGCGCTCTCCTAAGATGTGTGCGTCACCTGCAGAAAGTCACCACACATTAAGATGGTGGAAGAAAAGGATAAGGTTAGAAACAAATTTGAAATTATTTCTGCATACATAAAATTTCTACATCCACTGGCTTTCTTTCTGGGAGTAACAACTTTTACATGAGATGCACATCCCCGTTGGAAGGAGTTTGGGTTTTCCGTGGGCAGAGTCAAGGGCTCTCCAAGAAATGTGAACCTTTTCTCACTCACTGAGCCGCGTGCCCTGAGGCCGTCCTGGCCTGTCTGAGCACCTCCCTGGCTCTGCCTCCAGCCAGCTCCTTCCAGCACTCACCCCGCTGCTCCCAGAGCCTGCACTGGCCCAGGATCTCCTCTTCTGCTGCTGTCAATCTTCCACTTTAGGGTAAATAAGTTGGAAACTAGAAAGTTATAAGACCCCTTAGCTTTTTAAAAATTTGTCTTCTCAGAAAACAAAGAATACTAATTCTACTTCCACGGTTTAACATGTTGCCCCCATCTGCATGTTCATGGATATGTGTTTTTCTATATATTTTAATCAGTACTTATAAAAGCATGCACTGTTGGCTACGTTCAGTTCAATTACATTTGATGTAAGAAGTTTTAGTTTCAGTGAATTCAGGCACTCAAAATTTAAGCCCTCTGACATCTATTAATCAAATGGAAAAATGACAGGTAGATATCACAAAAATCAAGAGAAGTGTTTAATATAAATCCTGGACTTTTAGATATTTCCACAAATGTAATGTATACATTAGTACACGACCTTGAGCATTTTCACAACTCTTTGAACTAAAATTCTGCTCTTAACTTTTATTGGTAGATCGACATCCATATGTGATTATAAGCAGCTCAAACATCAGCTCTTAGAAACAACCAGAAATGCTGTGGGCAAATCCCACCGAGCAGCAAATAACGGAACTGCACCCAACAACCCAGGTACCTCGCCTGAGGCATCTGGAACTTGAGGATTACGAGCAGCCTTTGGTTTCTGAGGCACCCGAGAGTGGGGACTCCAACTCCCCAAGTCTAGGAAGGCCTCAGCGATAAGGAAAACTGATCAAAAAGTCATCCCTGCCGGCCCCCTGCCATGGGTTCCCCCCTGCCGGCCCTCAGCCACGTGCTTACAGATCTCACTTCCTCTCTGTCCCGCAAAGCCTGACTCCTGATTCCAGCCCTGCTGCTTACTGGGATGTGGCCATGGACGTCAACTGCACCTGCAAGGGGAGAAGCCTGTCAGGATACAGGATCCTGGCCATCCTGGCAGCGCTCAAGCTGATACTGTAACTTGGTAGCGAGTTACTTAATGCAAAGGTTTAACTTTGAAAAATTTAGATGTGTGTATTCTAACGGAAATTCTGAATGTAGAACACAGGCCACACCCTCACACAGATGTTGTCTGGCCAGCACTCTTTTGTTTGTCTTTTCAATAGACATTTTTAAAAGCAGTTTTTGGTTCATAGCAAAATCAAGAGGAAAGTACAGAGAGTCCTCACCTATCTCCTTTCCCAGCACAGGCACAGCCTCCATCATTCTCCTGCCCTCACCAGACCAGCATGTCTCTACGACCGACAGACCCGCATCAACACGGCACCACCACCCACAGTCCACAGCTCACACGAGGACTCGGCCTGCTGCTGCTCACTCTGTGGGTTTCACAGACGTGGAACGGCATGCATCCCCCATGAAAGCCCCACCTGGAGTTGTTTCCCACCTTCCATATCCCCTATGCTCCTCCCATTCATCTCTCCCTTCCCCAGCCCCTGGCAGCCACTGACTGTTTGACTGTCTCCACAGCTTTGCCTTTTCCAGACTGTGCTGTGGTTGGACTCAGACAGCAGGCAGCCTTTCCAGATTGGAGTCTCACTTAGCAACATGCATTTAAGATCCTTCCTTGTCTTCATGGCTTAGGGGTCCAGTTCTTTTTAGTGCTGAATAATATCCCAGTATCTGACATACCACAGTTTATCCATTCACCTGCTGAAGGGCATCTTGGTTGCTTTCTAGTTTTGGCAATTATAAAGCTGCTGTCAACGTCTGTGTGCACATTTCCGCATGGAAGTAAACTTTCAGCTCCTCCGAGTAAACGTCCAGGACTGTGATTGCTCCTGTGGTCGGAGAGCTTAGTTCCACGGAAAACCGCCACGCTGCCTCCTACAGCAGCTGCCCCACTTCCCCCAGTGATGAGTGAGGGTCCTGATGCCCACACACCCACCAGCACGCGGCAGTGTCGGAGTTCGTGTTTTGGCCAGGCCGATGGGTGCACAGTGACGCCTCACCCTATGACATAAGACGCGGGTCATGTTTCCACGTGTAGATTTGCCATCTGTGTATCTTCTTTGTTGGGGTATCTGTCCAGGTCTTTGGTCCATTTTTAATCAGGTTGTTCATTTTCTTGTTGAGTTTTGAGAGTTCCTTGCACGGTTTGGATAACAGCCTTTCTCAGATGAGTCTTTTACAGATGCGTTCTCCCCGTCTGTGGCCTGCCCTCTCATGCTCCTGAGACACTATGTTTTATATTTTGAAAAACACTTCAGACAGAAGATGGACCTCCCAGCCCACCACGGTTCTCAGTTTGGCCGTGGTCACCACCCTCCCAGCCCTGGTTCCCACCTTTCCACGATCTGCTGGTCCTATGGGTGTCAACCCATACTAAGTCCCTAACATATCTCCAATGATGGCAACGTCAAAGCCGGCAGTTTGCAGGTAGAAAGGAGCTGATGGAGGCCGGAGCAGAATGTGAAGGCCAGCGGATTCATCCCTCGGGGACCGGCAGGCCTCTCAGATATCCCCCTGGGTCACCTCCCAAATGAAGTACCTGCTTTGGCCGTGGGCAGGAAGCAGGACCTGGCCCAGATCTCAGCATATTTGACCTGGCACGGCATTTACAGGTGAGCCTCCATAACCGGAAACTCGACTCTCTGGGGAGAATGCATTTTCATTATCAAGGCTTTTAGGCTTTTAATTAAGAAACCAAAGAGCAGTGACTGGAGTGAGGATGCAGGGACTCTGGGTGACCCACACGCTCGTTTCCACCTGGCACGAAGGACCCTGGAGTGAGGGTGCAGTGCCTGCTCTGAGTCACCAGCACACTCATCATTTCTACATAAACAACCCTGTGAGCCTGTCCCAGGACTTTTTAGCCTAGACCTAAAAATTCACAGCTCAGGAAACCTTCATCATTTTAGGAACCTGAGGGGTGGGCCAGGGGGATCTCACAGAGTGAGGTGCTGTCTATGGGGTCAGCAAAGTGCAGCTGGGGCTTCCCGCAAGCACTTCAGGGAGGCCGTGCACTGGCCCGAGGCTGGTTCCGCCTCCTATCCTCGGTTCTCATGCCCAGCCGTGAGGGGAGCCCCCCGCTTCAGGAGCGGTCCCTGGCTCCAGGCCCTAACATCCATGTCCAGGCCCCTGGTAGGGCAGCTTCTACCCCAGGGAGGCTGGGACTGGAGACAGCCTGGAGCTCTAGGCAATCCTGGCAACCACATGCTTCCCGAAGTGGCTGCAGACAAATTCCTGCTTCCAAAACCTGGCACGGGCTGTGTGAGGCCTGGAACACGGGAGGCGCGATTACCCTCTCATGGTTATCAAGTCAAGTCATAGTCTCTTAGACCTAAGTGTGACTGGAAGTATACACATTATGGAAGTGTATATAAATGTGAATACAGACACGCTTATTTTCCTTTTATATACCTTACATATATGTGTATACGTGCATATGTATAAAACATGGAAGAAAAAACCATACTTAAGATTTCAAATCTCAGTCACAAAGATCTCAGAAGCAAATTATTATTCTTAAATTCTAAACAAAGATGTAACATTTTACATTCTTACAAACAAAACGTTCTCTATTAGCATTTTATTTTAAAAACTAAGAATGCATTGCACTCTCTCAATTTCGATTTTTAACTCAGCTCACAAAGGCCCCTGTAGAAAGGCCTCCGTACCGCGGCAAGGATGGCGGTGGTCACACCTGTGTCCATTTATCCTCTCTACATCTAGCTCCTCTCCCTGAGGCAACAGCACCTCCGAAGTCACAGCCTGGCCTCCCAACTCTCCCCCGTCCCGGGCGTTTTGGCATGTTGCTCTGCTGCACACACCTCAGCAAATACTGCTGATTAGCCAGAATCGCCCAGAAATCTCTTAACCTTGATTCTGGCTGCTTTTGTAATTTGTAATATCTTTACTTCTGGTGTGATTTGAGAAACAACACATTTTAAAATTAGAGAAGATGTGGTTTTTATTCTCTCCTTTCTACTTGCAACCTTGAAAATTCAAGTAGCAGCAAGGGTTTGTTGAAAGTAACTTCCACCAAATAGAACCTATTACAAAGGTACTACAGAGTGTCAAATAACCACATAGATGTAAAATAGACATGCAGACACAGATATAAAATCCAATGGTTAAACCAAATTGAGAAATGCTTGCCAGTTTGATAGGACTTCTAAAACTTGACATAAATGTTGGCTGAGGGATACAAGATGCTATGAGATGAGTGAGATGCTTGGCCTAGAACCACAGGCTCTCTCCTCTTTACAGCAGAAAATCCATAAGGAAGTCAAATCTGAAAGAACCAGGTACCGTTGAACGGCATACTCAGCCATCCTTCCCCATTCCTGGGCCAGCTGCGGTGAGTGCAGCCAGTCGTTCACCAACATCCATCATCCATCCTCCAGGCCATGGCTACACTTTACTCCCAGGCTCCCTGTCATTATGTAGATTAGGTAAATCAGGGCCACTCTCACCTTAAGCCTCCCCTGCCAGCATGGCAATCACACATTCCCAACCACGGCAAGGACAGCCATGTCCCTGGGAACGCAGAGCAGGGGTCGGGAAGAAACCTGGATCTCTGAATACCTCATGGAGCAGTCACCAGCCTGGAACATCCTCCCTGACAGGTTTTCAAGACAGAAAAACTCCTTGGTTCCTCAAGCTACAATACTGCAGAGTCTCAGGTCACAGCATCCTTACCTACCCTCGTCAGGAACCGTTCATGCTCATCAAGACATGAGAACAAAACTGCAGTGGCACAGTCACACTCAATGCAGACCACCTGCTGCTCACATTCATCGTATTAACACCAAAAAGCCACCGTGGTGGATATCCTGGATGTGGACACTCGGCGGCTTTTTGCTGGAGATGTGCTTTGTGCATTTGTCGCACAACCATCTTGGCGTCAGGAGGGGCTGTGCAGATGGCAGCTGTGCACGTCACAGGGAGTCTCAACTCGCTGGACTCTCAGCCAGCTCCCACTATCAGTGCCCGCAGAGTCCTCTCCTCCGGGAGCACGTGCTTGGACGCCACAGTGGCCTGTGGATCCACACAACAGCACTGTGTGCCCCAGGAGCTTAGAAAGTACCACTGCATCAATGCCTCCACAGGTGAGGCCGGGGGCAGAAGCCAACCTCAAGCAGTTACGGTCCTCCGTGGGGCTGGCGTCCAGGCAGGAAGGCGGCTCAGCGGCTCTCCTCTCACTGTGGAACTTCCTAGGTCCCCACATGAACAGAACCTAAATAACACGCAACAAACAACAGGAACGAGAACACGACCAACAGCTTCTGAGATGAGCAAGCTGGGCTGATCATGAGACACCTGACGGGGACGGTGCCGGAGCCCCTCCCAGTGACCTGTGTGGACAGCGCTGCCAGCATCTCCCTAAAACCAGCCCAAGTCAAGTTAGACTTGAGGCTTTCCAGGAGTGGGTAGATCCCTTCAATCCCACAGTCTGAACCTTCCAGGCCGTGTCTCATGGCCCTCATCTCACATATGGGAACCCGGACGCTGCACCATAGACGTGGCCCCAAGCCCTCGTTCCTTCTTCCACACCACACACCAGTACAGTGAACACTTAGGATCTGGGCATTCACATAAAATACTGCTTAACTAAAACTTCTGATTTAGAACATGTTTAATTCCTACTCACAGAGCTCAAAGTGTTCTGTCCTAGGAGGCGGTAGCTGTAACTAAGCATGAGAGAAGAAGGGATCAGAGTGGTGCCAAGTATTAAATATTCCTCTAAATCTATTCACCAGGTTGCCATGCTATTGTCACCTGCTTCATTTTCTGTCCTTAAAAGACAAAATAGTTACTTTTCAAAATAGACAACCTGTTTTACTGATGCTTAGCTATAAAGTGGCGAGCTACGTATCCAAAAGGGAGATATGGGAAAACAGAAAATGTCCACAAGCGATCGGGACTGGGGGGCAGTTGCAGCAGCACCTGGCTCTGTTGCGTTGTGAGCCAGCCACGTGGGCTGGACAGCTCACTTAGCCACTGAAATTACATCATCTAAGATTTTGTTTCAGTTACTTTGATAAATTCTCTCTCTTGCTATGAAGAGTAAGGTTTGTTTTTTTTGTTTTTGTTTTTTTTGACTTGGAGTCTCGCTATGTCACCCAGGCCAGAGTGCAGTATTACAATCACGGCTCATCGCGGCCTTGACCTTCTGCCTCAAGCAATCCTCCCGCCTCAACCTTCCAAGTAGTTGGGACCCAAAGGCGAGTTTGATTTCTTTGCTAACGAATTCCTAATTCACCTCGCAGTGGGCCTGTCAAGGCCATATGCCCGGACATCCACCTTGCCGACCGTCCATGCGGTCTCTAAGGTGGCTGCACTCCGGTTGCCTGGGCTCTGCACGCGATACTGAGTCTCCAAGTCTGCCGCTGTATAAGGGACTGACAGCCCCAAGCGTCTCGACGCGCCACCTTGAGCCGGGCTTTATTCCACAGGGCGACTCTGCTTCCCGTGATGAGATGCAGCACGTGAGCACAGATCAAAGGGTATCAGCAACTAACCCATTCCCCTGGTACTAAGCAGAGGACCAAGAGTTTAGTTCCTTACTTATTTGCTACGGGCTTGATTCAAAACAGCTTTCTGGAATCCTGGGGACAGACACCTCTAACTGGTGAGAATTCTGGCTTTAGTAACGGAAGGATCACCTAAAGCCCATTTTGTAACTGCTGTTCTCATCAGAATTTGAGGCCAAAGGGAAAAATAAAAGGGGGGCTAAGATCGTGACACCCCAGTTTGCACAAGGCCAACCAGCCTGCTTGAGGGGGTAAAAGGAATAGGATTTTTAAACTGCTGAGTTTTAAAAACGTGGCTGTAGGCTGGGCGCACTGGCTCACGTCTATAAGCCCAGCACTTTGGGAGGCCGAGGTGGGAGGATTGCTTGAGGCCAGGAGTTCAAGACTGGCTTGAGTAACACAGCAATACCCTATCTCTTTAAAAAGAAAAAAAAAAGTTATTAAAATAGTAATAAAAAGGTTAATACAATAAATTACTATGTCAACATGGCACCCCCTGCTGTCAGACGAGGTGCAATCTCTGTGGCTGTGAGGTCCGGAGAGAAATGTAACCGGCATCATAGGGAAGGTGGACCCCAAAGCCCCACAACATTACTCCTGTACAGTGTGTTAACCAGCATGAAGTCTCCTCCACAATCAGAAGCCTGGTGTAGAGGAACGCTGCCCACTGGACCTGGGTGGACTCCAGATGCCGGTCGACCAGACAGCCCCACCCTGGGACCCTGCCGGCAGCCCCGACTGGACAGAATGGCCTCATGAGTGTCCTTTCCTGCCACAGGCTGCAGACCCTGAGCCAGTCCTGGCTGTGACTGAGGCTGCGCATAGACGTCTGCGCCCAACAGCTCACCTTTGTACATGACACGCCCAGTCCACCTCATTTCAAATGTTACACTTGCCCCAAGGCGAACATGGATGTTACAGGTTAACTCACTGCATGTGTGCTAGACTTTCCCTGTAAGTGTTCAGACATTGTACGAACCGGATGAACAAACCCCACTTTCCCTGTAAACGTTCAGACATTCCTTGAGCCCGATGAACACACACAGCCAACAAACCCCGGAACGTGTAATGCCGCGGCCTCCTCCCCTCCTGAGGGGCGTGTGCTTACAGCTCCCCCAAGACCACATTTCCCAAAGCACAGAGTGTTACTCTGAAAATAAAACCTCCTTTTTCCTTCCTCTGTACATCTCGTGGTCGTGTTAACAACTATTGCTACAAATGCAGAGAAACGGGGTATCATCCGTGCTGGTCACCGAATTCCTAGCACCAAAGCTTCAAGGCCCCCCAGTCTGAAGGAAGCTTCTATCACCCTAAAGCCAACTCTGGAGACGAAGGCCAAGCTGGGGAAAGGCTGTGTCTCTGCAAATCCACGCCACGGGGCCCTCTGCAGTTGTGTGTAAGGAACTCTTGGTCTGTCCTGGGGTTTGGGGAAATCAGGATGCAAGCAGATACTGTACGCTCTGCCACGGGACCGTGAAGTCTGCGGAACCTCAGAGGAACACGGAGACAAACGGTGGCACGATTCTCACAGGCCGAGCCTCGATGGGCGCCCGTGTCAAGAACACAGACACGCCGGGAGGGGCAGCCGATGCAGGCAACGCCTGCAACTCCAGCAAGCAACAGCGTCTGAGTGTGGGGGTCTCTGGCCAGGCTCCACCACAACTGCCATATTCTGTGACAAAATGTTAAAAATAGGTTTTAACTAGTTATAACTCTAACTTGTTTTACACATAAACAGAACACAGGGTACCAACAGGCTCCAAAATACTTTGCCTAGAACCAAGTCTAGAATGCAGATGGATGCTGCTCCGAGTGTGAGGAGTCCCCTTGTAGTGCCATAAATCCTAGATCTAGGTGACTAAGTGCTCTTCCTAAACCAGACGGCACCATGAGGCTCTGAGGGCACCCTCTGTCCCCAGGCCAGTCCATCAGGCCCTGCAGAAGCTTCTAGAGTAAGAGCCTGTGGATTTGTATTGGACGGATGTAAACCAGGCAAAGTCACAGGGGCTCGTCCTGGAAGCCTATCCATTTACCCACTCATGCCGTGGAGAGCCCTGCCCCCAACTCCACACCCGCAATCACGCTCAACCACAAGAACTGGCTTCTAAGCCCTCAAGCTACTCCCTCTCGACCCCGGACAGACGCTTCTCAAACCATGAGACCCAGAGTAGTCTTAACAGGTGGTCCCAGCAGAACTGGCCACTGCATGAATTGATATTTTGTGTGTGGGGGGGTGGTTGTTCTTCTGCCACTCAGGCACAGTGCACCATAAGTACAGTGGTGCTATCATGGTTCACTGCAGCCTCAACCTGCCAGGCTTGGGTCATCCTCCAGCCTTAGCTTCCCGAGTAGCTGGGACCACAGGTGTACATCACCTGTCCTATTTAATTTTTTGTAGAGTCAGGGTCTTGCTATGTTTGCCCAGGCTGGTCTTGAATTCCTGGGCTCAAAAGTGAACTGCCCAACTCAGCCTCCCAAGGTGCTGGGATGACAGGTGTGAGCCACTATGCCCAGCCTAGAATTGGTTTTTCTTAAACCTGAGTTTGACACATGAACCCCACTTACATAGATATCAGCACACTCTCACAGCTCGAGAGTTTTCCTGAATCTCGATTCTGTCCGTTCAAGGTCAATATCTAAGAAAGGGTCAGAACTGACCCTCCCTCCGTGAAGCCTAAGAGCAAATGCAGCAGCATCTCAGTGTATGAGGAGACAAAGTAAGAAGGGTGGAAAATACACACTGAAATTCTAGTGCTAGAATCATAATCACCAACACTTTAAGAGGGAATCTGCTTTCCAAAATATGTAGCTGCTGGATTAACTTCAAAGTCACCAGATTCCACAGGCAGTAGCTCACAGGGGCACAGCTTTCTAAGGCCGCACAGCCCGGGACAGCGTAACAGCCTCAGGGCAAAGCAAACTAAACAAAGGCTTGGTTCTCTCAAGGACGAAGGTGCTCAAGTGTTTCCAAATATTCTTCTTCTTCTAAGTAAGTTAGATGCCTCCTACAACACTGTTTAGAGTGCCAGTGTATTCAGAAACATGAAGTTGAAAATACATCTCAGGACCCCAAAATCACTAAGGTAAAGGGACGTCAAGGTGAGGAAGAGCTTAGACCAAACCTGCCTCCCATGCTCTTCCTAACAGAGACAGCTACTGGGGGTGGGGGGAAAAGCCGCGTACCTCCCTCACAACCGATCCACAAGGAAATTCCTCATGGACAGAGGACAGAACTCAAAGTCACCATCTGCACACGGAGATAAATGCGGATCTGACTGCTTCCTCTGGAAAGATGCACCAGAAATGCATTTGTCTGATCTACCTGTGACCTGGAAATCCCTCCCCGCTTCGAGCCGTCCATCCTTCCTAGACTGAACCAACGTACGTCTCACATGTATTGATGTCTCACGTCTCCCTAAAATGTGTAAGACCAAGTTGTGCCCCAAACACCTTGGACACATGTCCAGGACCTCCTGAGGCTGCCGCAGTGTGTCCTCAACCCCTCCTAAGGCTGTGTCTATAACCTTGGGAAAATGAACTCTCTATGGATCGAGGACTGTCGCAGAGATCCTTCTGGTTTACAGGAAGCATTCTCTCCTGCGAGTATATCAATGAAATCATGTGGAATTACAAAATGCCACTTTAGTAAAAGCCAAAGGAATTAGGGTTCTATGTGCTTCAAAAAAAAAAAAAAAGTAACGTTCTATTTGTCAATGGACCATGAAGCCCACACCCCCTTTTGCAGTGAAGATGTCAAATGGGACGAGAGGCCCCTCCTGAGGATGCTACCCTCTGACCCCACTTCCCAGAGTCCAGTTTCCTGCTGCTCAGGGAACAGCAACCCCAGCTTCACGGGGCTCAGGCCTCCAAACCCAACTCCCACCCATGCTGGAGAATCACCCCAGGGACTAGCTAAGTGGCAGGTGCAACTCTCACCTCACCCCCTTAAAGGGGAAAAGGCACCTTCCCGCTCCTCTTCCTGCTGGTGGGAACAGGGGCAGGAGCTGGAGGATCAGGAGTCGGGCGGCAGAACGGAAGCAGCCTGGGTCCCTGCTAGTCAGAGTTGGCAAATGCCAACCATCCCCGACATTCACTTTGCAAATAAATCCTTCTCTTTTGTCAGGTCCCTGGTTATAAGTTTGCACCCATAACTTAAAAAGAAAAAAAAAAAAACTCAGATAAAAAATCGGTGTTTGGCTGACAATATTTCAATTATCTTGGGGCCTTGGGTCAAATGATGGCAAAACAAGAAACTGAACGCTGTTATTCAGGAAACTACCTTCCAGCGCCGTCTACCCTCCCAGGCTGTCACCTTATGGTTGTTTGTCTGCTAGATGATTAACAATAACTGCTCTGAAAACCTAGGTGTACAGAACAGACAAGAAGTCAGCCTGGGTTGAGGGGAAGCAGGATAAGACCCCCTTCCCCGCAGGATGGTGGAAGAGGAGGAACCTTCAGCACCTGGGTTTTCAGGATGCTGGATCTCTGAGAGCATCTCTCACAGCTCAAGTACAGCCAGACCCTCCTCTGACACAGCCTGTTCAGGCGAAGGTGGGCACCTGCCCTAGAGACCCACAGCCCTGTGCGGGGCTCAGCTGGAGCTGAACTTGCCTCCCTTGGTTAAGAGTCAGGGCCAGGGGTGGGGAGAGGAGAGAAGCAGCAGGCCTGAGAGGCACTGTGGAAACTCCATGCCGCGCTAACTCTCATCTGATGTGCTCTGGCCAAAGCCACGCTTCTCGGAGGGAGTTTCCCTTCACACATCCGGAAATCATCAACATCTAGTCTCCCCACAGAACAGATCCTTCCCCAGGAGGCAGATGCTTGGCTCTAACACGGGGTAATGAGGGGCGCGCCTTCATGCCCATTCTGTAGTGTTTCCTGTTACCTATTTTACCTTAAGCTACAAATGATTCCCGTTTACACGGGACACAGTGACACAGACAGCAAAACACATGAGATTCAGTGTGATCCCACACCCGTCACTGGTGACCTCAAGTGCTTTGTTCGTTTTGCT
This sequence comes from Macaca mulatta, assembly GCF_049350105.2. Classification (NCBI taxonomy): domain Eukaryota; kingdom Metazoa; phylum Chordata; class Mammalia; order Primates; family Cercopithecidae; genus Macaca; species Macaca mulatta. The sequence continues at coordinate 176,561 of NC_133416.1, read as the reverse complement.
TCTAGAGTTTGTATTCTCTCCCGGGGTTCCAGGCCTGTGGATTCAACCAACCATAGATCAAGACTTTTTTTTAATGTGTTTGTACTAAGCATTCAGACTTTATTATTCATTAAACAACTACTCGCATGGCATGTGCATGGTATAGCTGTTACGAGCAACCCTGACATGACTGTCTGCAGGAGGATGTGCATATGTCATATGCAAACACGATGCCATTTTATTGCAGGGACCTGAGTGCCCACAGACCTTGGATTCCATAGGCAGTCCTGCAGCCCACCCCCATGGGCACTGTGGAATGGCTATAATAGAAAATATAGAGGTTTTAACCAGTTATATACTAAATCTAATTGTTTGTTAAGAAATTACCGTGTATCACTTGTATTATTTGGAAGTCCTTCCTGGCCCAGAGACTTGACATGTTCTTATCTTTTTGTCCACGGATCTAGCCATTCCAGTAAGCTTATTGAACACAAATCAATTTTACAATTAAATTCTTACAGGAATCACACTCAATCTGTAAGCTGCTTTGGTTTTTAAAGTGAAATAACCAATAGTTTTGCAAACCAGCTATATCATAGAATAGGATAAAGCAGCCCCATGACATGCAAAAACATGGGGTTTCAAAGCTAACCAGTATAAAACACGTTACAAACCCCTAAATATGAAAACGTTTTACACCACAACAGATATTCCAGAAAAAAACAGGATGTTCAAAAAAGCCCTTTGCAGAAAAGCACTTTCCCCTTCATTTTTCACACGGTTTCCAGAAGCTTGTGTTTGGCGATGACCATGAACCAGAAGTAGCGTCCGCTGCAACTACTGCCACCACAACACAGAATATTAAGGCATTAAAAAAAAGGACACAGCATATTTCCTATTGTTGAGAACAGGTAGAGTGTTATCAAAATGAGAGTGTTCTAAAGTCAACAATGTTCAAATTCTAGGTCTCCCGCAGACACTAGACGGTAACCGCCAAAGCTTATGTACTTGGCAACGTTCAAGGAGATCAAGTTCAGAGCTGTCACAATGCAGCACCATCCTCACGCGATTATCTCAGGCGGGTTTGAGGGCAAGTGCCCCCGTCACAGTGGGAAAGCTGCCCAGCCCAGCACTTCCTGAGATCACAGACCTTCACCTTCCCACGTCTTCAATAGTTCCTTTACACCGGGAACCAGACAGCAAAACCCAAAACACTTCCTCAAATCTCAAGACAGTCTTTAGAGCTCTTTTCCTTGCCCCTTCTCTTACTGAAAAAGCCTATTTTGTAAGCAACCTGTAGTGCTTCCCAGAGCTGGGGCGGAAGGAGAGCTGGTGTTGGGTAGACCGAGTTTCAAGCGTGGGGAGACCAGGAAGTTCTGGAGATGGATGGCGGTGATCGTGGCACCACAGTGTGAACACACTTAATGCCTCCAAACCATACACTTAAAAATAGAGTGCTATGTAATTTTACCGCCATCAACACACTGAGAAAACTCATCTCTAATTACTGTCATTTCCAATATCTTGCACCCTGTAAGTTGCATTTGCTTTTGGAAATCCTCAGAGCAATCTTGAAAGACTAATACCCTAATCATCTCTGAAACGCAGGCAAAGTCGTTCAAGGGTTTGGTTATAGGAAAGTAGCTGGAAAGCAAAGCGCCCGTTAGACATGGCAGCCGTGGTAGCACAAACACATGGTAGGAAGATGGTGGTCATGCTACACACAGATGGGAAGGGTGTGGGGAGCCACAGCACCGGATACTCGGGAGGCACCTGGGCAGGAGCTGAGAATGTACCAAACGCGTTCGATCATGCAACATTCACGGACCGTGAGTCCAGCCACCGCCACTGACATCCACTGTGGCCGGGGTGTCCTCTGCCACAGAGATACACACCCTGCCAAGGATAGTGTACAGATTAAACGTCAAAGCACAGACATGCTCAGGTCCCGCTGTTCACATAGAAGCAAACACAACACATTTCCCAGACCCCAGCAGCATGACTCTCCACTTGACTGCAACCCGGTCCCATTTATTCTCGAACCCATCTCTCCCGGACCCCACAGCATGACTCTCCACCTGACTGCACCCCATCCTGTGCATCCTTGCATCTGTGTCTCGGCCCTCACTCACTCCCTCACGTCCTCGTTGGGTCAGGAACCAAAAGTCCACTGTGTCCCTGGTGCACTGAGCTTTGTCAGGGGCCTCTGGGCCGCATGCTGGGACACGCAACTAGGAACTCCCAGTGCACACGTTGGTCTCCTGCAAGACGCTTGGCTCTTATGTGCGGGAGCCGGGAGCCGGCACCCACCCCTACAATTGACTGCACTCTTAGAAAAGTCACAGAAGGCCCCTCACCAACCCAGCAGCACCCTGAGGCCACATCCCACTTGCCTGCTGGCTCCTGAGCCTCCCACCCTGTGATGACTCGCTCCTTCAGTTCCCCGCCTTGAATCCACTGGTTCCTCTCCTCATGGGCCTCTTTCCTGTCGTCTTCCTGTCATTTTCCTGTCAGCAAGCACATTTCCTGTCATTTCCCTGAAATGACATATTTCCTGTCATTTTCCTGTCAGCAAGCACATGTATCCAGCCTGACCTTGCTGATGTGCTCCAGCTGGCCCTGGACGTGAACCGCGCTGCTGCGGCTTTCCATCAGTGTGACATCTGCGAGTTACCTCCTGGGAAATGCCAGGTGATGGTAACATCAACCAGGAGGCACCGCTGAGAAGCAGAACGCATGGTGCGGTGCCCAGGACGTCACGTCCTTGAACAGACGCTCCGTGTCTTCTCCTCTTCTGCCAGAGCTTCACTGTAGGAAGGCGGCCATTCTTCCAGTGCTGCTACTTCCAACACCGGGGAAAGCAAGCTTCAGAAATGAACGGTGTCAAAGAGGGAGGACCCACCAGCGGCCGGACGACCGCAGCCCCAGCATTCCCCAGCCACCATGGCTGACAGCCCAGGCTCCAGAAATGCACAGCTTCAACCTTAGGAAGCCAACCCTCCCAAGCCAACTATTATTTTCAACAATGGGATTGGGGAGTGGGGCGTTCTAACCCTGCCTCTCTCAACAGCACAGATCATCAGATCCCAGTTCTTATAGGATTGGGGAGTGTGGGGGGATGGTTCTAATCCTGCCCCCCTTCATAAAAAAGAACTGGGATCTGATGATCTGTGCTAGGTCAGTACTTTGCTTCCGCCACATGCAGTCATCCTCAGCACCAGGAAAAGTCAGAAGCATTGAGTGATGATACCAATACCAACACGTGCGGTTCTGACAGCTCCGGTAACTCGCTGCACAGATACAACACAACAGCAGTGAGATCCACGGACATCAGCAGTCTTCCCAACGACTGTGTTCCTGAATCTTCTGCGTTCGGAATAACGGTCTTCTTTGCCAGGGCTGAGCCATGCTTCCCTGTTGCCTGTCCTCTGCCTTCACCAGCTTCGTGCACGTTTCCGGGCAAGTGTTTGTGCAGGTGCTATCACTTATTTCCACAGCGAGAATATACACAGACACCATACAGAAATGGGCAACCCCATTAGGAGCTGTGCAGAGAGATCTAACTCATCAGATGTGCCAAATTTCTGTTGCCATAGAAATTTAACTAAACTAACGTTGCTATGACCTCATCTCTTACTGTACCACTAAAGATCATCCGGGTAAGAGGAGTGTGCGTCTGCATAGCATCCAGCTCACGTTTACATGTCGGTTTTCCCTGAATATGGTTATGTGAGATAGAAATCAGTAAGATGGGGTGTAACATCTAGTGTAGGATCGTTGTGTCTCCTAGGCTCACACGCTTCCTTTAAGATCCTCAGAATATGAAGTTTAACTCTGTCGACGTGAGTTACATAGTAACTTGTTTTGGATACTGTCTCTTTCACCATCTAAATATCAACACCAAAGAAGTTCTTGAGTTCCTTTTTAAATTGAAAGGAATTTACAAACCATAAAAGCCCCAATATTAAAGGATACAATTCAGTCTTTTTAGCACATTCTCAAAGCTGCACATCAACCACTAGTATGTAATTCTGGGACTTTTTCACCATGGGCCAAAGAAACCTTGAACCCATTAAGAGTCAGCACCTGCTCCTTCCTTCCGCCAGCACCTGGCAATCGCCAGCCGACTTCCGTTTCTCTGGATTTGCCCATTCTGGACATCTGTTGTGAGAAGAATCGTACAGTGCATGACCTTTGGCGTGACCTTCGGTGCTGACATCTTTCACGTCCAAGGTGAGTGGAATCTCACAGTGAGTGACCTGTTGACAGACACCTGGACTGTTTCTACTACTACAAATAATGCTGCTATGAAGATTCTTGCATAAGATTTTTTTGTTTGTTTGTAAAAATGTTTTCAATTTTCTTGGGCATATGCCTAGGAGTGAAATTCCTGGGTCGTATGGTGATTTCATGCATAACTTTTCTGAGGAACTGCCAGACTTTTCCAAATCAACTGTACCATTTTACTTCCCTTCCCACTAGCAATATATCAAGATTTCAGTTTTCCCAAATTCACCACCAAGTCACTGTCCAATACTGGGATTTTACCCATCCAGTGGTTGTGAAGTGGTATCTCAGTGGTTTTGATTTCCATTTCTAAGATGACGAATTCTGCTAAACATCTCATGGTTTTTTTTTTTTTTTTTTTTTTGAGACGGAGTCTCGCGCTGTCGCCCAGCCTGGAGTGCAGTGGCCGGATCTCGGCTCACTGCAAGCTCCGCCTCCCGGGTTTACGCCATTCTCCTGCCTCAGCCTCCCGAGTAGCTGGGACTACAGACGCTCGCCACCTCGCCCGGCTATTTTTTTGTATTTTTTTTTACTAGAGACGGGGTTTCACCGGGTTAGCCAGGATGGTCTCGATCTCCTGACCTCGTGATCCGCCCATCTCGGCATCCCAAAGTGCTGGGATTACAGGCTTGAGCCACCGCGCCCGGCCCTCATGTGCTTTTTAAGGCATTTATATGTCTTTCTCTGGAGAATGTCTATTCAAATCCGTTTTCCATTTTTAAATTGGATTTTTATTAAGAGCTTTAAAATATATTCTTGATATCAGGTCCTTATCGTGATAATGTATCCTGTTCTGTGGGTTGTCTTTTTACTTTAATAGTATCCTCTGAAATGAACATTTTTAATTTTGATACCGTCTTTTTCCCTTCAGTTGCTTGTTATAGCTTTAGACGTCTCAGCCAAGGAAACATTGCCTAATCCAACCTAACAGTTTCTCAAGGATTCTCCCCTGAAGGTGTTATGGGCTGAACTGTCCCATTCCCCCCCCCCCCCGCCAAGATTCCCATGTTAAAGTCACAACCCCAGAAACTTAAAATGTCACTGTATTTAGATACAGGGCCTTAGCGTGGTAATTTAGGTCCCATAAGATCTTAAGAGTAGGCCCTGATCCAGAATGACTGGTGTTCTTTTAAGATAATTTAGACACAGTCCTTAGTGCTCCATGCACATAAGAGAAACCTGTGAAGACACAGAGAAGACGCAATCTACACAGCATGGGGTGAGGCCCCAGAGAATCCAACCCTGCCCGCACCTTGATCCCAGGCTTCCAGTCTCCAGGAAAAAGGAAACAAGATGCTATTGTCTAAGTCGAACGGTCTGTGGTGTCCGTTATAGTACCCAGCAGACTGACAGAATGGGTCTCAGTCAGCTCCTTACGTTGGATTCATGTTGAGCTTTGCTTGTACGGTGAGGAAGGGTCCAGTCCATCCTTTTCCATGTGGATACCCAAGTTGTCCCGGCACCACTGAGTTGTGAAAGGCAAAAAGTAAAGCAACCCTTACCGTCCTTTCTCCATCAACAGATTAGAAGATACACTGAAGAATCGTGGACAATTTTGTCAGTTTAAGCCAGTGGTTTTCAAACTTTTGGGTCTCAGGAACCCTTTGCACTTTATTAAAGAGCACAAAAAAGCTTTCTCATCAAGCCGGGAGTGGTGGCTGCTCATGCCTGTAATCCCAGCATTTTGGGAGGCAGAGGCAGGTGGATCACTTGAGGTCAGGAGTTCGAGACCGGCCTGGCCAACATGGTGAAACCCCGTCTCTACTAAAATACAAAAATTAGCCTGGCATGGTGCCGAACACCTGTAGTACCAGCTACTAGGGAGGCTGAGGCAGGAGAATCGCTTGAACTCAGGAGGCAGAGGTTGAAGTGAGCTGAGGTCACACCACCGCACTCCGGCCTGCGTGGCAGAGCAAGACTCCGTCTCAAAAAAAAAAAAAAAAAAAAAAAGTAACAATTTAGTTTATTTTACAAGGATAAAGTCATTACATCTTAACACAGTCTTAAAGAAGAAACCATTTTCCAAAATAAGCAGCAGCGTGGCAACAGTTTGTGCTGCTGTGAAAACACCTAACATCTCTGTACCTCAGACAGCAGGATTCTCATGACTGCATCTGCGTTCAGTGGGCTGCAGAGCCGTGACTGAAGTTTATGAAGAAAGTCCAACCCCATACTGATATACAATTAGGAAGCGGTATTTTCACTGTGTTTTCAGATCACTTTAGTTATTCTCTGCTGCCAAATGTAACAAGTGGCACTTCCGTACAGGCTGTCTGCAACACAGTCTGTGCTCTGCTCGTTGGACCTTTCTGCCCCAATTCCTTCTAAGTCGACTGGTCCGTCTTGCACTTGAATGGCTTTTACCAGCACACGATTTTGTAATCACACATTGGTTAGATAACACTGATTCAGAGTTATGAGCAGCTTCCACATTTCGTTATATGTAAAAAACAAAACAAAACAAAACCGCATCAATATCATTAATCACATGAGAAAGTGGTAGACACAAGATTTTTATATTTTAATATTCGCTGGAAAGCTCAAATGTCTATCATTGGGAATAATGTAAGGTACTTTCCTTGAGATGAAAGTCATTCTGTTCATTTTTCAGGCCACACCTGCAAATACCTCCATCTGAAGTGGCATCTTTTGTAAGTCATTCTTTATATAAAGGCGGCCGTTAGTGGAACAAGTGGTTCTGCAGGTTCATAGCTCAGAGGCACCAGTGCTCTCCCAAGATAACCATAAAATCCGCAGAAGACGCACCTGTGCACACTTCCTGTTTCTCACTCAAAACATTCCAGAAGGAACCCTGAATCCCAATGCCACAGCGGGACTGAAGTTTGCTCTCACCCACACAATAAACCCAGGGAGATCCTCCAGCCCCCACCCCGAGGCCCCAGCCTTGGTCCTCTGTCTGGTCTAGGAGGGCTCCTGCAGCTCCAGCCTAACAGGGAACAGAAGGCACCCACATGTCAGAAAGCCCTCCCAAGGCCTGGCGAGCACTTCTGTTTATGTGCCAGCCAAGTGCGTTTGACAATTCTACAGCCAGCTGTATGGCAGGCAGCGAGGTATCCAGCAAATACTCAGGGCTCACGTTACTGAGGAAGGAAGGTGGACAGCGAGGTACCCAGCAAGTACTCAAGGCTCACGTTATGGAGGAGAAAGCCAGGCAGATAGTGAGGTACCCAGCAGGGTTCACGTTACCGAATAGGAAAGGAGGGTGGAGACAAGCGGGCTGGAACAGTCTGTCATAAGCTTTAGCATTTACAAGGCTCGCTGAAGATTATCCGATTTGATCTTAACAGCTCACAAGATAGGCAGAGGCATGACTGTTTTCACTTCATAAAAAGAGATCCCGAGAACTGATGATGACCACGTGCTCTTCCCATAGGCTCCCAGAAATCATCCTCAGATCATCTCTCAGTTGTATACATGTGGTAATATCTCAGTCACGTCCCCTCTCTGCAGGGGAATTTTACTGCCGCCCTGCTGTTCCTTCGCACCCCTGCCCTCTCCTGCATTTCAGCCATGCCCACCATCCATGGGGAGTCTGCACCACCCCACCCCCGCTGCTGCTGATGGCTTGGGTCACGCTTACCTTTCATTTCCACCTACAGGGACCTGTTCTTCCTTCAAATGCAGCTCAAACTCACTCGTTGTGTGAAGCCTTTTCCAGCCATCACAACCGTCATGTGTAAAATCAGTGTGTGGAATGCTTCATTTAGGAGGTGCTTATGTTGCCTCACTGGCTGTGAGCAGGGCCCAATTCTGAGCAAACCCGGTGGTCCCCTCTCCCCATCTCTGCTCCAGTGCACTTAAAACAAAGATTCCTGGAATCACCTTTTCTGTCCAATTCACGCATGAGTCTGCCCCACACCCTGCAGAAAAGCCCTGGTGGTCGGCGGTCAGGGCTCGGGACCCCGAGGTGGGTAAGGAGAGCTTAGTGCCCTCTCTGGACTTGTCGCTCAGAGACCCGCGGCTGGAAGGGAAGAAACTTGCATCCTGTGAAACATCCAGGTCCTGAGACCCACTCAGGAGTGGAAAACGGGGAAGGAGCCTTGAACAGACCCTCGGGAGGGTAGAAAGCAGGAGTCACAGAGGCTACCAGGGAGAGAGGGAGGCAGGCAGTGAGGCCAGAGGTGATGTGGCCGGGAGGGAGTTGATGTGACCAGAGGTGAGGTGGTGGGGGGATGACACGGTGTGGTGGGGGGAGGAGATGTGGCCAGGGGCAACGTGGCCAGGGAAGGAGACACGGCTGGAAGTGACAAGAGGGGTCTCCAGGCCTCAGACTGTGCCTCAATTATGGATGACATTTTAATTATGATGTTGTATCTAACTTTAACGAAAAGTAGCAATTTAGAACCATTGTGTACATTTAAAGCACGGTACAAATAGAGCCCGTTTTCCAAACCAAAGAACAGTGCATTGAAGGAAAAAGTAATAGCTCACCAAAAACAAAACAAAACAAAACAAACAAAAAAAAAAACTAATTAAAGAAAAAATTCATTTAAGATCAGAAATAAAGAGATCCTACAGCTCTTCTAGTCCAATCCCCACCCTAACGTGAATGGGGGGAAAAAGGAAGTAGATTCTAGTCAGTCAGAATTAAAGGCAAAACCGATCCACTTTACTTTCTACTTGACAGAACACAAGAAGCTCATCAAGGAATCCCTACAAAAAATAGCTTTAGTAGTTCCCAAAATGCAAAATTCACCTACAAATTAAACCAACTGCTAAGTGTGTATAGAGTAATTTTTTTCATTATTGCCTTCCTCATCCCCAGGGGCTTTTTTAGACCTTGTTTCCCCCTAATTGCCTCCAACACCCAGGAAATTTAAACCCCACAAGTAAACCGTGTCTCGATTCATTCACAGCGTCCTTTGGAGCAGGCAGTCCCTTGCTCTAAGACGTTCTTGTCACCTAAGCACCAAGCACAGCCTGAGAACGCACAACACGCACTCAAACTCAGACAACAGGTGAGATATGGCACGTGAGGAGGAAGACAAGATAAATGAGCTTCACCGTCGACCCAGATCCGACAAGAAGTGACACACGCAGCCTGTTCGGGTACAGGTGATTCCTAGAAAACAGCCAAGGGCAGAATTTGGAGAAGCAGCACCGCAGGCCAGGAAGGTCTGGGGGCTTTAGAAGGGAGGGGCGCCCCGACCAGGTGCTGGGGGATTCAGAAGGGAGGGGTGCCCCGACCAGGTGCTGCGGCTTCAGAGGGGATTGGTGCCCCGATCACTTCCGGGGGGGTTCAGAGGGGAGGGGTACCCTGACCACGTGCTGGGACTTCAGACGAGAAGGCGCCCCGACCGGTTCCTGGGGATGGCAGGACAAGCCCAGGGTTCCGTCGTCACTTTTCACTCCCTACTCCCGAATCTCGCCCTGAAGTTGCAGCCAGTCCAGGTATTCATTTACCCATAAAATTAAGTATCTGTGAGTAACACAAGTCACTAATCCACACAGATCTGAGTCCACAAATACCTCCCAGAGACGCCACCATCCCTTCTGGTAGAAGAGCAGCCCAGCGGCCCACGCTGCTAGGAAGGGAGACTGTCTCCAGCCTGACGCTGCAGAGTCCTCAACACAAAGTCTACCTTCTGGAACCATGCCGTCTCCTACAGAAGCAACTAGGGGCATGTAGGGTTTTTTAAAATCTTTTTTTTCTTAAGACAGAGTCTCCCTCTGTCACCCAGGCTGGAGTGCAGTGGCTCGATCTCGGCTTGCTGTAACCTCTGCCTCTCGAGTTCAAGTGATTCTTCTGCCTCGGCCTCCCGAGTAGCTGGGATTACAGGCGCCTGTCACCACGCCCAACTAATTTTTTATATATTTAAGTACAGATGGGATTTCACCTTGTTGGTCAGGCTGGTCTTGAACACCTGACTTCACATGACCCACCCGCCTCGACCTCCCAAACTGCTGGGAACACACGCATGAGCCACGGTGCCCGGCCCATATAGCTATTTAAATTTGACTAAAATTAAATAAAATTAGAAGTTCTCATTTACACTTCAAGCATTCAGTTACCCACAGGCGGCCACTGACCAGAGGCTGGTAGAGATGTCACACTGCACACTGTAGAAGGATCTAGGGACGAAATGGCTCTAAGATCATCTCGACATCTTTATGTTGAAGCTACTGAAGTTTTACTCTGATTATTATAGACATCAGCATTCTCCCACTTTAAAATGTCAGAGCTATTGCAATGATCAGCTCTGTGGCTTCCCAGCAGCTCTTCTCTTCCTGGATAGATAACTGTAGAGCATCTGCACTCTGCCTCCACACTAAGGGATAGTAGAAGCCTCCGTATAAAATCAGGGGGAGAAAAAAAAATGAATCCCTAGTCCGCCTCTCCCCCTATGATTTTGTGAAACTCCTCTTAATATGCAGAATAACTGCCAGAGTTGCAATAAAGAAGCATCCCTTGACCAGGAAGCAGCAGGGAAGCAAGAGGAGGGAGATGCGAAGACCCTCCGTTCCTTCTGGGACCCCAGGCCCAGCCAGGACTGAGAAGGGCCGCACAGCCCGGCAGACCCGCACACCTGATGCGAACCATACACACGGCTTCCCTGGGCCTCGGTCCCCTGCTCTGCCCTCACTGGCCACTGTGGCTCTGGGTAGAGGCAGCTCCCTGAGCCCCAACACACACAGCCAGTCCCCTCCTTGCAAGTCTCAGCTGTGCTTTGACTGCCTCCCTGATGCTTCTCATCATCATCTGCGTACCGTGTCCCCTATACACCACAGCCCTTGCTACCGCCCACCCCACCACGGAGCCTAGCACACAGCAGGTGCCCGAGACGCCCCAACGGGCGGGCATGCCAGGGTAGGGCTTGGAGTTCCAAGGGCCATGTCCCGCATACCACCACAAGTGCCGCGGAGGCTGTCGAAGGGGTCCAGGTTTCAGCCCTGCACTCAGCTTCTCCTGGCCCCCGAGGCCAAGAACCTAGCAAGGGAGCGCAGCGGGAAGCTGGGTCCCAAACCCACTTCCTGCTCCTCAAGAGGAAGGGGGCCTCGGGGCACAACCCCACGAGCACCTTTCCTCCTGCCAGGCTGCCTGTCACAGCACCAACACCTTCACCGCAGGGAAACCCACCTCTGTGAGGAGAAAACCAAGTACCACAGGAGCCACGTCCCCCGCAGCGTCTGCTGAGCCCAGTAGCGACAGCAGCAGCCGGGTCCCCACTCAGCACACACCGACTCGGAACCCGCCAGGCACACTACAACACCAACCATCTTGAAGCTCAGCTTCGACTCATCAGGGCTCTCCTTCCATGAAAGCTAGGCATGTCTATCTTCCCTGGGCTCACAGAAAGGAGAGTGACTCAGCCCCGAGTGTGAACAGAGTCAAGCTCCCACTAGCTGTACAGACAACCTCCCTTGCCCTGTCCTGGGAAGGAGCCAAGCGCAAATAGCCATCTTTTGCCCGCACAGGTACGGAATTCAGTCAGTTCTCTCAATGGAGTTGTGACAGGTCAACTCCAGGCTCCTCAGTGCTCTGGGGTTCACCTCGGGCCACTGCACCTTTGAAACGTGGCTGTGGACTCCTCTAGGGTGCACAGTGTCACGGCCATTTCATTCAGATACTGCAGGCCCCTGCCGTGGAGTCAGTACCCAGGACACCCCTGCCAGCATCCTCCGAGATGCTGCTGCAGCTGCTGTGATCTGAGAACAGCCATGCACAGGCATCAAAGGGAGGGCTTCTCAAATCTTTTCCAGGAGCAGTGGCTACAGCTTTGGAAGACGTTGCACTGAATCCTGGGTGATCGTGGCTTGGTCTGCAATCTAAACCTAGTTGCTAGGGAGACACACTCTGTTGTAATTGACAGAGGCTTTTGGTGGCAGCTCTACCAAGACCAAGAATGGCAACTAATCTGAGATTTACTATCCATACTTTCTATTTGATGTTTAAAAGGAAAGCATCGTGAAGTTCCAGTAGCAAGGAATTTTCTATAATCTATCACACATCAAGATATAGCAGAAATGTAGCTAAAATGTTCATAGGATCTATGCAGAGGAAGAGACGGGTCTATTTCAGGAAAAGTGCTTGCTGGCTTTTAAGAAACATAGTGAAATCCCTGCCAAGTAAAAGATTGTTTATACTTTTGCTTTGGAAACGGAGGGAAAGTTCTTTCTTATTATTTGAATACATTAACTGTATTTAAGTGTTCTGGTAGATTAAGTATTAAACATTCAAAAGGAAGTAATTCTGTTCAGTCTATTTCATTCTTTAAATGTAGCTTTCAAAAACCGACAAATACCTGGCCGGGTGTGGTGGCTCATGCCTGTAATCCCAGCACTTTGGCAGGCCGAGGCGGGTGGATCACAAGGTCAGGAGATTGAGACCATCCTGGCTAAAACGGTGAAGCCTCGTCTCTACTAAAAACGCAAAAACCTAGCCTGGTGTGGTGGCAGACACCTGTGGTCCCAGCTACTCGAGAGGGTGAGGCAGGAGAATGGCGTGACCTGGGAGGCGGAGCTTGCACTGAGCCGAGATCACACCACTGTACTCCAGCCTGGGCAACAGAGCAAGACTCCGTCTCGAAAAAGAAAACAAAAAGTGGCAAACACCCCATTGTCTGCCCTGGCTGCGGCCATCTCCACGGAGTGGACAGAGCTTGGGAAAAGCTCACTGTGGAGGCCCAGAAGGTCGGGCCTGGCCTTTGCTCAGCAGATGAGCAAGAGGGTCAGCCACCCTAGGGAAGAAGCCCATATTTGCTATGTTACTGATGATATCCATATAAATTTCTATTTTGCCTCCCACACAGACCTGGGATCTATGTTTGAGCAAGCAGCTCATGCCAACAGTCCCTCCATGCCATCATTTCCCTGACCTCCCCCAGAAGAGCCAGGCCAGGCAGCGTCCCCACACGGGGACTGGGTCCCAGGAAGATCCTGGTCCTGCCCCTCTTCTCTCTCACCCCTGCAGCACCCTGGCTTGCTGTGGAAGCCCAGCAGTGCTGGCTAAACCCACGTTCACCTGGGGCATTCAGGAGAAGCCTCTGTGCAGAAATCACTTGGGAAGTAGGATTGTGTGTGCTGGCAGGTCACTCGAATGGATTTGCAGAACTCAGTTTTCAACACAGGTGCCGCCACCAAGTCCCTGAAGACCTTTGTGAGCCTAGAGCCACAGAGCCATTTGAGGCACTCTCACAATCTCTAACAACCCTGCACAGAGGCCCTGTTTATCCAAATGACCATAAAATTTTCCATGTAAACAAAGTTTGACATAATGAATTAAAAGTGAAGTCACCACTTCTATTTTCCATTAATCCATTCATTCAAACAAGTATCTCTTGAGCGTGTTCATCAAATACTGTGGAATTAGGATTTAGTCCATGCCTTCAAGAAATATACAGCACAGAAGAAAAGGTATAGCTTGTAACTAACAGTGGTGAATAGGCAAGAAACACACATCGCAGAAGGAAAAGTATAGCTTATAACTGTAACAGTGGTGAACAGGCAAGAAATAAACATCATAGAAGGAAAGGTAGAGCTTATAACTAACATCATAGAAGGAAAGGTAGAGCTTGTAACTAACATCATAGAAGGAAAGGTGTAGCTTATAACTAACAGTGGCGAACAGGACAGAATCTCATAGGCTCGTCAGGAGCCACCGAGGAGGAAGCCATGATTCGCATCCACCTGCAGTAGATAAATGTTTCCCGGATAAAGTAACTTTTCTACAGTGATATCTGCTCCTTATTGTTTAATCCTCCTCGATAGGGTATTAAATTACCACTTTATGTGCTGCTTATATAAAATACATCATCGTCAGGGGAGGTTATAAAATAATACTTCACACAAGCTTGGGCTGTGAATGGTGCGAGGCAATGGGACGATGTGTTCCCGTGTTCTCGAGACGCAGAACGGGCAAGACCCTGCTTCCCTTCTCCTCCCCACCGCCCTGTTCCCAGATGAGGGGCGGAGGCAAGGCCGCCGGGCAGTCCTAGAGCTGGCTCCAGGGCCACGACACCACGCCCAGACTCTCTGCGCCCCATGCAAGAAACACAGACTGTGGGGCAATCACCAATTTACCTAGCAGTGGGGAGAGTCCTTCATCAAAAGCCTGTGCTTCCAGGAGCCAGGACAAAGCAGGAGGCCCTAGGAAAACTGTTCCGGGTGCTCCTGAAACCTGGGCAGAGTCACAGTCTGGCAGGAAGCACCAGTGATGCAGGTGTGCCCAAGACTGGGAGGATGGCCAGATGCCTGGAGACCAGACCGGCCTGCAGGAGATGACCACCTCTCTCTGGTTCGTTAGAGACAGACAGTCTGGGCTTCACTTTTGTATGTGGAGTCTCACAGTACAGAAATATCACAAAGAGATTAGACTTCGTATACCCCATTTTTTTAAATTTAAAAAACACAATTATTTCAACTAATTCTAAATCCAGCAAAGAAAAATAAGTATATAAATGCATGCCTCCAAAATGTAAACCACAATCTCTTTACCCATAGGAGACCCAAAATTTAGTGTACTTTTTCTTCAGTATGATCTCATTTTTTTTTAAGCCATTACTGAGGTGTCTCCTCACTGCCCCATGAGGAGGTTCATGGGCTCTTCAGGGCTCTTTGCTGTTTCATCTTTTAGATTTAAGGGCAGGATCATTTTCCCACACTTGCTTGCTTCCCTGATCACCAATTTTTCACAAGGACATCATTGTGCCTCAGAAAACCTAGTAACTGAACTTCATTAAAAGTGAAAACGATAGGGACATGTTGGCTGCTATGACAGCATCCTCAGTCACCGAATCTCCCTGGGGGACCCGACACACCCCCAATCTCCTTGGAACCCCAGCATGCAGGTATCGCTGTGGCTGACAGGACTGACCCACCCTGGGGGAGGCATAAAAAGCAAAGGGAAGAGAAGGCAGGTGACTCATTTAGGAAACTCAGGTGATCCTCTCGAGTCACGTTTCTCAGGGTGTCAGGGTACCAGCTACATGTAGGGAACCTCCTTGGCCTGGCAGGTGGCAGACTCCTGGGACCCTCCTCAGACATGTTAATCAGAGAATCTAAAGACGGGCAAACTCTGAAAAGTATCTGTAAAGGAAGGACTTAGCTCTGCTGTGACCCCACTACACGTGGGGTCACGCAGGATGCCGCTCCCAGCGTCCAGTCTCCATTTCACCCTCCTGGGAGGAACACCCGTCAAGTCACAGAGCACGGTCTTCAGCGAACACCTTCCTGCGCGACCTCCACTGTCGCCCAGTCCTGCAGGAGTAGTCGCCGAGTCGGGGAAACAAGTCTTTGCTCCTGACCCGGCCACCTTGACGCTGGGCATAAGACCAGCACTGCTACGTCTCTGGGGAAAGGAGCGGCCCTGGGCAGGAATGCACTTGGCAGCCCCAGGGAGGGACCAGGTGTGGAGGACCAGGCCTCTGCCCGCAGACACGTCAGCACAGCATCCTGGAGCAGAACCTCCAGCCCAGCTGAGCCTACAGATGGCTGCAGCCCTGGACAGCATCTTCACAGTGACCCGGGGGACTGGGCCAGAGCCGCTCAGCAGGGCTGCCCTGAATTTGCAACCTGAAGAAGCTGTACAGTCGTACGTGTACTTTGCCTTAAGCCCCTAGTTTTGTGGTCACTTGTCACACAGCGACAGACAGTGGATGTGCACGGACTCCCAGGCCACGATGGCCTCTGCTGGCCTCACCCGGGCTGTCTCATCTGTTCCCGTGACATCACGTTTCTCAGAGCCAAAGGCTGCCAGGATCCCCTCTTTTCTTCACGACGTCGTTACAAGCTCACGATACAAACTGAAAAAAAACAATCTGTAAAATACAACGTATGACGCAATACAAGGGGAATGCCCAGGCACACACACACGCGAAACAGGCACAAGTGTGAAACAGGCACATGCACAAACAGGTGTACATGCGTGAAACAGGTGCACGCGTGAAGGTGTACACTCGTCAAACAGGTGTACATACACACGTGAAAGCACCCGACATGAAGGGCTGTCTTTGGGAGCCTAGTTTTTAGACATCTCCCTCACCCTTTTACAAGTGCACGATCACAAACACAGCACACCACACTACTGAGGGGAAGCCCCAGCTTTCTCATGGGGGCACATGAGGCTTTTTATTTATGCCACAGGTTGCATCACTACCTTTTAGAACTGCAAGGCCCCCCACTGCCAGGACTGGGTCAGGTCCACCCTGTGCTCCAAGGACCAGGCCGCCTGCCAGCCCACACGGACCTGCCCCTCGGATGGTGCGGCTGCTTCTAAAACAGAGGCTCAGGCCCACCCAGAGACCTGCAGTACCTGTTATTAAATCAAGACTTGGCTGTGGGTAAACGTGAAGATTTTTATTAAACATGACTCTGCAACATTCAAAGGACCATAACTGAATGCTCCTTTCGCAGCCACGGCGTGTCCAGACACTCATAGAGAAGGCCAGGGCGTGGGAACCCACGGAGCCCCGACAAGGCAGACTTGGAGCTGTGTGGCGCAGTTAGCACCCTTTTTATGCTGATACTTGCCTTTCATATTCAGATTAAAATAAAAAATACGCAAAAGTAGTTCACATTCTATTTCAATTCTCTATTTTTGTAGTAACTGGGCCCCTTTCCCTCTGGTTTCCCAGCCCAGTGATAAATAGGCCCAGCTGGGATTTGTCAAAGTCTGGACCTCTGTTGTAGAGTAAGTGAGGGGGGTAGGGAGGGGAGCAGGAGTGGAAAGGAGAAGTGCGGGATAGGGAGGGACAGAGGGAAGGAGAGAGAGAAACCGCCGAAGGCTGGAGGTAGGAGGGTTGCTCCCTGGCAGCCTCAGGCTCCCTGTTCCAAGGTAACTGAGCTGGCATCACGCATGCGGTGCCATCATATGACTTGGCTGACACACGCCAGAATTACAACAAAATGCTTCAGAAGACTAAGCACCAGCACCTTCAGATTAGGGTAGAGTCCCGGTTTCACGCTTGCCTTGTGTGACATTCTATAAATTGTAAAGATAACGCATTTTCTTACCAGCCATGCTGTTCCCTAAATACTAACTATAATAAAGACCAGACAGCATCTGAGTACTGAGCGTGTGTCAAGCCCCGTGAGGAAGGCATCATTTACTTTGCTAGAGAAAGAAACAGGCTCTGAGAGAAACTTCCTGAGGCCAGGCAGCTGTCTCCAAACCCACCCCGCGCCTCCTGACCCTGAACGTGGAGGACCCAAGTCATTTACGTGAATAATTTACCTACATGCATGTCAGATTGAGATTCAGCCCCCAGATCTAATCATCTCTATGCAGGAATGTGTCAGGAAGGTATACAATTCTATGAGTTCGAGCTGGGGGAACAAAGGCAGGCACCCTCGACACACATGTGGTGCGGAGGTACGCGCCCAGCACAGGGGCGGACAGGAGCAGGTCCAGCCCTGCCCAGTCACACGCCCACCCTGCCATGCCAGTGCAGGGGCCGCCACCGCGTCTCGGGGAAAAGCAGCTTCTCCTGCACAGGAATCTACCCTTCAAAGTGTGTTGCTGAGAAGGTTTGGACCAACATCTCAGAAATCAGACACCGTGTAACACGCTTATCTATACAGGCTGCCTATGTCAGGGAATCACCAATAATTCCCATCTCGCCATCAATTATTTCTGGTAAATACTGATTATTCTAAGTTAACTGAGGCAACACAAGAACAATATAATGGAAATGTCAGAGTCAATCAGCTCCACCTGCTGAAGAGCTGGGACTAATGATGAAACCTAAGGAATCCTGGAGAACGCAGCAGGACCCCAGACGCCGCGGACCACCCCAGCCTCCTTCCACAGGAGAGTTAGTCGTGGGGCAAAGGAACAGCTTTCAAGGAATCTCAGAGGTTCTCAAGGTCTTGAAAGTTGAACGGGAATTAAATATTTGCATCTGAGTCACACGAGCACATTAAAAGTAAAATTTCCTCTTTCCACTAGAATTATGAGCTTGCGGCGGCGACACTGGCTGTATCTCATGCTCGTGAGATGTTTGGGGGCAGCCGTGCGTCTCTGGTGAATCATTTATCATCATGAAAGATGTGCTTGGGCCCTCGATCCAGGACCACAGACCCCACCAACAAGGGTCTAAACAGGACAAGCCTCGGCCTGGAAAGGCTGGTGTCCGTGGGGGCTGGGAGGAGCACCAGGAAAACTCAGGGGCAAGCCCCACGCAAGCTCGGCATGTCCTACCCCATGCAGTCGGCATCAGCCACAGGGATCTTTTGTTCTTTTTTGTTCAGGAAGGAACATATTAAAAAGCCCGGGGCCCAGGGCCTGGACTCCTCAAAGCTCTCCACAGAGCCGGGTTAATTGGCACCTTCCCTCATGTTCAAGTCAACTATATATGGCTGCTGAGGGCATCTCAGAGCAGGTGCAACACTGAGCTTTCTTGCTGTCTGGGGAAAGCAGGAATTCCAGGCCTCTGCCTTAATACCTCCCCAGAGGCTCTGGCCCAGGTGAGCTCAACTTCTCCCAGGTAAGGAGCACAGACCAGCTTCCCCCATGCCCCTCAGGTCACACAGGAGCGGTGCAGACCCTTGCAACTTGGCACGAGCCCTCGCAACCCACCCTAGAGGCAGCAGCCCAGCCCTGTGGCCCCGGCCTGGCAGGAGGCAGCTGCTGGGGCCCCTGCTCAGGGTTCAGCACAGCAAGGTCCAGCCACAGCAGGGGAGACATCCACCACCCGGCCATTCATCTTTAACCTAAAACAGACACAGGAATGCGGCAAAGGGTTCCTTCCCCTGACAAACCCATCCTTCCTATTCTCATCTCTCCCTCCTTCCCCAGTACTGCACCCAAGGCCACCCAGCACTGTGCCCAAGGCCTGACTCCCAGTTCACAGGGAATCCAAGACAATTATGATTTTGAGAAACTGGGAGCTACATAGAAAATGAGTCGGTAAAGCCATTGTCCACTGATCCTCCACTCCACACAGCGGAGAACCGTCCTCAGGATAAAACCCACGGGGCGGGGAAGACGCGATCAAGGCGGGCAGGACCGCGGAGCCACAAACCTGGTGGTTCAGGGAACAACGCCACGTGAACACAAACCTAAAGTGCTCCACAGCTGGAAGACAAAACACAGGAGACAGAAACGCTGACCGTTTAAAAGAAAAAGAAAAAGAAAAAAGCCTCACTCTCAAGAGTCCATCAAGATTTAAGTTCTCAAGTCACAATGTATCAGCACAGACTTCTCATAATGCCTGAAACTTGGCGCAGTAAACACGTGAATCAGTTCTCCCAAGTCCATCGTTTTCTTTGATGAGCCTCTTGAGTCTCAGGCTGGTTTCAAAGTAAGCCCTTCTCTGTTTGTTGATGACTTAATAATTAACATACTTGAAAACACATTGACTTCCAGCTTAATCTGCTAACAAAATATTAATTACCACACTGGCTGTCATCCACAGAAAAAAACACAATCACCTTCTGGTTGTAAAAACATTAGAATTCGAAGCCACTTTGGCCATCTGAACAGCCCCGGCTTTTGACAAGGGCATTCCAAAGCTAATCTGAAAAACTAGTCCAGGCCATGATCGCTGGGGGGTCGGACTTGCCTCATCACCCTACCTCCCTTCTGGAATTAGACAGAACTTAGACGTTTAGTCTGATGGGAAACATTTACAATCTATTCTCTCCGAAGCTACCTGGAGGATTTCCTCCACATGACAAAGCCTGGGTCCCCACAACCCCTTATCTGACAACTCTCTTAACCAACTGTCAATCAGAAAATTTTCAAATCTACCTATGACCTGGACACCCCTGCTTCCAGTTGTCCCACCTTTCCAGACCAAACCCATGTACATCTTACATTTATTTGATCGATTGTCTCATGTCTCCCTAAAAGCTATAAAACCAGGCTGGGCTCTGACCACCTCGGGAATACGTTCCTAGGATCTCCTGAGGGTAATATCAAGGGCCATGGTAACTCATTTGGCTCAGAATAAATCTCCAAATGCTTCACAGAGTTTGACTCTTTACTGACATGGTACCTTTCATGGGTATTCATCTGGGGGACTCACAATCAACCAGAGGCAGCAGTTGCCCACTGTGCAGAAGTCTCTGCAGGACTGAGCCTCTGGCACGGGGACTCCAACCCCTGAAGCAGCAGCTCTCCCACGTCCCACGGCCTGATAGACCTGCACCTCCCGGGCTTCTCATTTCAGAGTCTCAGCAACAAATCTACCAAACGTGATCAACATCACAGAATATTCCTCGAGGCTTTTGGCTGTTGTTTCTCCCCAAGTTTACTCTAGAACCAGAATGGCAACACTCGGAACAGGATGGTTCTCAGTCACTGACCCTCCTGGTAAATACACTCTCTCCAAGGCCCTTTCCCGCCAGTCACAGCTTCCTTCATGTCAGGCTCGAAGGCCACCTCCCCAAGAAGGAAACCTCTTCAATCCAGCAACCACAGCTCCTGTTCCCATCTAGAGCTTGTCTGCCAGGAAGGGAAGACTCCTCATTCCAGAGACAGCAGGTGCCACAAACTCAGGGTTGTAGCCACTGCGAAGGCAAACACTCATGAAATTAATAGACTTTTTCCTCCTTGGATACTGACGTTTCCTCTTCTGAAGGTCAGCCAAGGCCATCTGCACGAGTCACGAGCGTGATGGCTCCAGCCCCTCCTTCGGTGTCAGCAGTGTGGCTCCGCTCTGAGACCCCCTGCACCAGCCGGGCCATGCACCTGTTCCCACGACTGCTGTCAGCAGACTACAGTGATTCTAAAATAATCAGCAAACTGAGGTTCCGAATGATGCATTTTAAAGAAAAATGTGTAAGTTTTACTGCATGAAATCAGCTACATCTTTTGCTACTCCAGAGGCTTTTTGTTTTGCTTTCCTCAAGGTTCTCTACAATGATCCTGACAGTCAAGGTTCCCAGTTACAGGCAGAGGGTTGGGCAGGCCGCGTCTGCTGTGTAACACATACAGAGGATCCACATCATAGGATTTTCCCTGTTCACCAACATCATCAGGACAAACTTTAAGCAATAATAATCTCCCTGTCTGGAAAACTGAGCTCACTTGAGAACTAATGCAACAAATGTGTTTGACAAAGTTGCAGGTGGACATTTTAGTGAAAAAATCACTATTTCAAGGAGGATAAAGGCTCACTATTCAAAGGCATGTTTTTGTCAAGTTTTGTAATTTCAGCTTCATGCATTTAAATCATGAAGTGAGGCTTGTACCTCATACATTACAGAATCTCGACAAAATAGACAAAATTCCAATTCTGTACATTCTCTCTCATTCTTTTCCATATGCATACGGATGGTGGTAATTTAAGTTGGCATTCCAACAGGATTTCTAAATTAAACTGTCTTCTACTTTAAACACTACGTGTTAAACATTACACATTCCATTGTTCAACATTTATAGCAGGGTCTGTATGGCCCGTTTTAAAGATTTCTTCCTCACTAAAAGCAAGCGTTTAAACAATAAATGATCTACTCTAAAATATTCTAGAGACAGAGATACATTTGGAGAGTGGACACACTTAACACAGAAATCCGCAACATCAAACAGGCACAACCGGCAGTGAGGGTGGAAGGGGCGCTATGTGAGTGCCTCTAAAAACACACACAAGCCTGGCTGCTTAAAAGGAATGAATATAGCTCAACACTCCCATGTGAACATTGCTGTGTCTACTGCCTTACAGAATCCTCCTAGCTGAGCTGCAGGAATCTTCTTTGGAACCTTTTCTCACCTACACTGCCTACAGGTGCCCACTGGGCTCCCTGGGCAGTATCGTGTCTTTGTTTAGAATATCACAGTATTAGGAGATCTGTTAAATCCCAAGTCAGAGCCTTATCATAACTCAGACACCATCCCTCAGGGCTTGTGGGCCAACTTCGGCTAATGCAGGCTGCTCCACAGTGCCCTGCAGATGGGCTTGGTACATCCACACGATTTTAAGATTTGGGGCTGCCGTTTTCTGCAGTCACAGATGCGGACTTACATATTCATCATGACTGAAGGCAGCACGTATTTTTATGTTCCTTCTGTAACGGTAATAATCATGGCAACATTTCCCCGATCCTTAAAAAAGCCTCCTAACAGTAGATGCATTCCACCCCCTTCCTTAAAATTAATAGAATTTACCAAACTAGGTGAAATCAGTCTTCATGAGAAAGTGAGAAATCAGTGTTCACACAATGGCATAGTAGCTGGGCATAGAGTATACGTCAACATCCCAAACTAAGCACCCATCACAATTATTCCCAACTCGCAGGAAAGCTAGAAAAATTAGAAGGCTTAAAACATAATTATAAATGAAAATAACAAGAAACCAAAGTTTCTGAGGAGCATTTGTTAGCCAAACAAGGAAAGCCATTAACCAGTGCTGATTACATTGCATTTGATTACATTGCATTTGATTACAGCAGCCAAAGACGTGTCCAGAGGAAGAGACTTTTAAACATTAGTCTTTCAGTAAGAATGGTTGCTTAACAAGTTCAGACTACTGGGCTACACCAATCATCAATTAAAAAGCAAGGCAAACGAGTGAGAGTCATTTTCCTTAATCCTTAACGTGTCAAAAATTACCACATTGGTCAAGCTGGTCTCCAACTCCTGACCTCAGGTGATCCACCCACCCCGGCCTCCCAAAGGGCTGGGATTACAGGCATGAGCCACCATGCCTGGCTGAGAACTGTTTGACAGAGGCTGAGGGGAGGCTCCTGTCCCTTCCTGGGACATCCACATCCCACCTAGTTTCCCATACCGACTGTGACACTCGAAGCATCACAGCAAGGGCAGCTGCATCCCCACAGTTCTCTGCACTAACACCACAGCTGCGTGCACAGCCATAGCCCTGGAGCTGCCACTCAGCCTTATCGTGCTGGCACAAGCACAGCAGAAACTAACACGACCCCAAGAGGGAGGAGTGGGGACCCAGGGGAGTGAACCAGGAGGGAGGAAAGTGGCCCAGGGGAGTAGGGAGGAGTGGGGGCCCTGGGGAGTGAACTATGAGGGAGGAGTGGAGGCTCAGGGGAGTGAAGAAGGAGGGAGGCATGGGGGCCCAGGACAGTGAACCAACAGGGAGGCGTGGGGGCCCAGGGCAGTGAACCAGGAGAGAGGCGTGGGGACACAGGAGAGTGAACCAGGAGGGAGAAGGGTGGAGTTCGGCCCAGCGAGTGAAACAGGAGGCAGGAGTTCGGCCCAGGGAGTGAACCAGGAGGGAGGAGTGTGGTCCAAGGAGTGAACCAGGAGGGAGGAGTGTGATCCAGGGAGTGAACCAGGAGGGAGGAGTGTGATCCAGGGAGTGAACCAGGAGGGAGGAGTGTGGTCCAAGGAGTGAACCAGGAGGGACGTGTGTGGTCCAGGGGAGTGAGCCAGGGAGGAGGAGGGAGGAATGTGGTCCGGGGAATGAACCAGGAGGGAGGAGTGCAGTCCATGGGAGTAGGGAAGAGTCTGGTCCAGGGGAGTCAACAAGGAGCCTTTGGGGGTAAGCAAGTTCACACACCACAAATACCTCCCAATCCATCCGCGTGCAGGGAGGGGCCGGAAACCACGCAGGAGCTACAGCGCTTTCTCCTCACAGAAGAGGAGTAAGGATATCGAATCATGCATGAAATCAGAGCTAAAGTTCTACCACGGTGGGGAGACGCTTCACAGACCCAAATGGGTGCAAAACAAAACCAATCATACAAGATCAGTGGATGGAATGGGATCAGAAATTTAAGCCTGTAACCAGCTTTCAGAAAAAACTTCACTTGATCTGCAAGATGACTGCAGCTCTGCTTGATCATTTCTGCAAATGTCTAACTCGCGATGAGCCATCTCAGAGCCCTTCAAGAGGAGTAACAAAATCAAAACGCCAAGGCATCCTCCGTATTTTAGATAGCCTGCAACAGTATGGAAATGAGCAGCGGTGCCAGAGCTTTCAAGTTTGTTTGAAGTAAATTCCAGCATGAGGGCAGCATCTTTCTGGCTGAAGCAATGAGGTAGGCTCCTGCTCACCGCATGGGAGACCAGCTTTCAGCAGCTAAGCTGCTGTCAAGGGTCTGCAAACCACGATCCCCGACCGAGCCTTGGCCAGGGAACCAGAAGTGATTTTTACACTTTGACGTTTTCACAAAAGAAATATATGCAGAGACTTCTGTGGCCCTCAAAGCATAACACGTTGCCTACTCTGCCCTTTACAGGAGCTTCTAGCTTTGCTGTCATTTACAAAGTGTTTCTATAAAATAATGTCACTGATTTTCAAGTATGCCAGCAAAAGTCACACTTCTCAACAACCCTCAATGGAGATGCACCATCCTGTGTTTCACACAGATTTTAGATTTTTAAAAGCCAAAATAAGGGAGGTAATTCAGCTAAGTATTATAGTAACACAATTTGAGATACTTAATGATGTGTGACAACAGAATACTTGGCATTCCTGTGAGGCAATAAACTAGCTCAAACACAAAATAACAAATCAAAGCATGTTTTGGCCTCTCAAAGTGATCAGTGAAATTGGAAATAACATTCAGTTAAATGACACTTAAAAAAAAAAAAAAAGCACAAACAAAACAAATACTACTACACCATCACTCCTTAAATTTATTTAACTACTGCTGCCAAATAAAATGGAGAGACTTCTTACTGCAGGGTAATAATCGGCCATTGTCATCATGAAATAGACCGCTGTGCAGGCTCAGGCCCTCCAGCCCACAAAGGCAGGGGGAGGGAGGAGAAACGATGGCCAGAAACAAAGGGACAGGGCAACCATGACCTAGTCAGCAATTGTACCCTCCCACCTTTCTTCTGGACTTACAATTTTGGAGCCATCTGGGTTTACCTTCCTATGTCCATAAGTCAGCCAGTTCTCGAAGCCAGAAATCTACAATGCTTCTGGCAGCCAAGTCCTCTCGGCCTTCCCCCCATGTTTTAGGGCCTCATCAGCTCACCCCTGGATAGTATCAATGGCCTCGGAGCTCCAGTCAACCTTGCACTCCACAGACTCAAGTATGCCAAGAGCCACTCCAGGCTGCCACTGCCATGACCAAAGGCTTTCAGAGACAGTCGCCAGCACTGCACAAATCCATGTGGCTTCACCAGGCGCAAAGCGGCTCCAGCATTCCATCCAGTCTGTCGCTGCTACCATAGCTGTGAGTCTAGGATGTGTCAGGAAGGGAAGGAAGACACCATGTACATCATCTCATTTAAGCTTCAGTGTCACAAGGTGGATTTTGTCGTGCCCGTTTTATGGATCAGGAAAGTTTTAAGGAGGGCAAGCACAGGGCCCTGCTGACACAAGAGCAAGACCCGCAGAGGCCTGGGCATGACCCCCGTCCCACGCTCCCTGGGTCCTGATATCCACTCCTCCCCCGTGGGAGCCTGATCCTGGGTCTGCCTGAATTGCTACCATTCCTAAGACACGACTCACGTCTGTCCACCTCCTCCTTTATCTGTTTCCCGCAGCCCAGAGGCGTGTGTGCTCTTCCATCCAGACAGACATCACACTTCAGCACCTGCATCTGACATCACTTCAGCCAAAAGCTTCTCTCAAACCTCCGCCACACCTGCCGGTCACACAGGTCTGCACCCATCACCTTTCTCACACGAATTCTCACATATTCCTGTGTAGCACCATCCAACTGATGATAGTCTGAGAGGAGGAAGCTTTGTAGATAAGTCCACGTTCTACTTTGCTCCCAGCCCTCCGTCTTGTGTCTTGCATGAGGCAACCGATTAACAGCAATTTCATTTCAGCACAACATTTCCATTTGAAGAAACGCAGAGCATAGGGCTCTGGTCATAATTAAAAGCTTGTTTCATTTGTCATTTGAAATTCCATGTACTGCTGCAACAGCAGCACCCCCTCCTCGCCAGGCTCTGCCCTAAGGACATCTTTCCTGGCAGTGAGAGCCCCGCAGGTTTCCCAGCGCCTCGGGCTGCGGCTTCCACGCTGGGCCGGCACTGACAGGACCGGAATGGTGCCCCCAACAACTACAGGATCGGAAGCTGGTCGACTGCTCTGTAGGATGGAGACATGTTAGTAATCCCCGACATTTCCACTGACAGGCTGCTCAGGTAAACTGGGAAAAATCCACAAACTAGAAAGAATCCATGGGGAGGAGCACTTCTGTCTCCAACCTGGCAGCAAACGGTGGCTGTGCAGATGATCTCTTCAGGAAAACTATCGACTGTATCTCAGGTCAACAACAGCCCCGCTGAGGGCCAAAAAATCAGCTCCCCCTGGCCCTCACTTCCTAAGGGTCAACCCTCCCAGGCCACCTCTCCTGGAAGATCAGCTCTGACGCACCCACGACGGTCAGGAACCGGCTCTGGGACACATTTCCCAGGCTCCTGCCCACCGCCCTCTCTCTTCTTCCTCCTCCATCTCCCTCTTCACTCCCATCCGCCCTCCCCCTTTCGCTTCCCTTCTCTCCTTTCCTCTCCCTCCCTCATTTCCTTTCAGCCCTCACCTTCCTCACTGCACTTCCCTATGCAACTCAGCGGACGCATTCTCAGGTCAGTAGAGTTTTCTTTCACTCTGTTTTTATTGCAATGATCATTCTTAATGAACAGAAACCTGTTTCGGACCATGTGGATGCCACCTCCTGACCAACTGCTGCCCCGCGGCTCCGTGTCCACTCAGTGACCTCACGGCGCAGGTGCCCAGCAGTATGGCTGTGACCAGGGGTAGCAACATGGGACATGAGAGAGGTATCCCAGCCAAGAGGCCCTGCAAAGCCTCCCCGGCAAACCGGAGCAAGGCCCAGGGCGGTAGGGAGAGCGCCGTGCTCACGATGTAGGCAGTTCAGCTCCCACAAACTGTCCATCGACTGCAACTTACTTTGTTTCCATGGTTACAAAAGAACCATAAGCATTCTGAAATATGTTCTTGGTTTCATGTTTGCGAAATCTAAGCAACATTATAAGAAAAATCACTGAATTCTGCCCGAGGCTCTAGGGGTGTTTTCCTCTCTGAAAGGAGCCCCTTCCAGGACTTGGGATTGAGTGACAGCCTTCAAAATCACGGTTATCCTGGTGGTAACAGGGAACTCCTCAGCCCGCCGGGAGCTGGGGCCCTCGACAGCCCCCACGGTTCCAGACGCCAGTGTTCTAAGAATCACACATGTGCAGATAGCAAAGCTTGCTGCACACACGCCAGGTGCTAACAAGCCCCAAACGTCTCACTCATACTTGCTAACCACATCGCTTCTCTCAGCCTCCACGGCGTTTCACACTCTGCCTTTATATAGAGATGAACCATGCGTCCTGAGCGCTGCAAAGATTCAACTCCTTCCGGGAAGAGGGGTGCATCTTTCCATCACGGGGTCCTCACTCCAGCTGGCACAGGATTTGCAGAGTGGGCGAGTCTAATGTTGATGACACTTTCTCAATATTCCCTTCACACCCCTCCAAAAACAAGAGTGCTGCCAGCTTCTTACCGACGTTGTAATGAGCAAAATATTTTTCTCTTATTTGTCACTTTTTAACATAATACTAGTGAAGAATGTGACTCTGCATGTACACTGTAAGCACCCACACCGTGAACATTCTGCTCTCCTGTGTCTGTATTCACAGGTCACAAGGACAAAACTTCTCCATAGTAGCCAGAATATATATATATATATATACACACACACATACATATTTCATATATAAATATATATATATATATTTTAACATGACTTCCACTCATCTGAAAGTCACAGATGTGGCTTTTCCTTCATAAAAAGATCCAAATGATACACAAGCCAGGTTTAATAAACACATTGGTCCAGGTGGGAAAATGACCTCTCAGTCTCCCTCCCCTCAAAGACCAGGGCAGCCAGGAAACTGCGCTCTACAATAAATGACAGCCGGCAGGATTCCCTAAATAAGCAGCCGGAAGATTCCCATCTCACAGAGAGCGCCTTTCAAGACTCAAGATGTCCCCGCTCCCTGAATGTCTTACAAAGAACAGACTACCCAACTGAGGACTGAGGCAGTAAAGAAACATGTTTTCGGCCGGGTGCGGCGGCTCACGCTTGCAATCCCAGCACTTTGGGAGGACGAGGCAGGTGGATCACAAGGTCAGGAGATCGAGACCATTCTG
This sequence comes from Macaca mulatta, assembly GCF_049350105.2. Taxonomy (NCBI): domain Eukaryota; kingdom Metazoa; phylum Chordata; class Mammalia; order Primates; family Cercopithecidae; genus Macaca; species Macaca mulatta. The sequence goes on along the minus strand of NC_133416.1, from coordinate 148,296 downwards.
GCTAACACGGTGAAACCCCTTTCTCTACCAAAAATAAAAAAATTAGCCAGGCATGGTAGCGGGCACCTGTAGTCCCACGTACTCGGGAGGCTGAGGCAGGAGAATGGCGTGAAGCTGGGAGGTGGAGTTTGCAGTGAGCCGAGATCGTGCCACTGCACTCCAGCCTGGGCGACAGAGCAAGACTCTGTCTCAAAAAATTAAAATAAATAAAATTTAAAATGTTTTCAGCAAATAGCATCATCGACCCACAAATGAGAGGTACCGTTTTCATTCTAGGAGGGAAACACTACAAAGTACGTACATTTTAGCCCCGTAAGTGAATTCTTTGGGCGTTCCTGTGTCCGCTATCAAATGCAACACATCACCCCAAAAGGCAAAGTTCTATAAGTCACATCCAAAGAGGGGAAAAATCATTCTAAGTTTTAGCAATCCAGTAAGAACCTGATCCAGAGAAGCCTACTTGTTCCAGACTCTAAGCAGCAATATATTGCTACAATGTAATGAAAACAAAGGGATGATTAAGAAAATTTCAATGCTAATAAAAGACAAAAACGTAATTGGATTTATTCTACTCTAGACAGAGCAGCCGGGCAGTTCACCCATACGTTATGAACGTTGCTGTTTATCAGCCAGGGTCCAAACTCTGTCAACAAGGCTTGACAGTAAGGGCGTGATCTCCACTCACTGCAAGGTCCACCTCCCAGGCTCAAGCGACTCTCTTCAGCCTCTGGAGTAGCCAGGATTACAGGTGTGCAGTCATCACGCCCAACTAATTTGTGTGTTTTCAGTAGACACGGGATTTCACCAGGTTGCCCAGGCCGGTTCCCTGGGTCTCAAGCTCCCAGGCTCAAGCAATCCACCCGCCTCGGCCTCCCAAAGGGCTGGGATTACAGACGTGAGCCATCACGCCCGGCCCTTTTTTGTTTTCTTTTCTTTTTAAGTGACTAATGTGCTTCACAGTCTTGTAGGCATTTAAAAAAAAAAAAAAAAAAGAACAAGCAAATTCTGTAAGGGAAAGAAACCATTAACACTTTTTACACTTCTCAAAACTCAAAACTGAAATTCTAAGAATAAATGTATTTTATTCACAGAAGCAGCATTCTTAAAGTTCTGTAAAAGTGATACCATGGACACCACCACATCACAGATGAGCGTGGCAGGACTGCTCAGGTTCAGAACACATTCTCAACAGTCCTCTTGCCCCTTTCCTCAATGGGAACACTTTATTCTGTCTTTTATTCAAATTAAGTATCTTGCGAGGGAGTTGAAGAAAACTGCATAGCAGATTTTAAAACTTCAATGCTTTTCTCAATGTTCGCCACATTCTAATGCATTTTACTGACTACACGGCCAATAAGCCTAAAGCTTTTTGCATCGGTAAAGACAATGCTCCTTGTAGCAATAGGCTTTTTCTTTTCTATACAAAGATCTATAACTTAAGCTAGTAAAATGGGCATTTCACAAAGATTTTGCACAATTCCTAGCACAGATTTTAGCAAAATAAAACCATTATCTTTCCGCAATTAAATAAGCAAGCATAGGAAACTGCACAGTTAAAATAACCATTCCATTATTTTATATAAACACAAATGAGAGAGTAGAGTATGCTTTGAAAAACAGTATTTCCATATGCCAACGATGAAGCAGAAGACAGTTCCTCAGCCTCATATGACATTTGACAACCGAAGTACTCTGGCCCAAGCCCAGCCCGGTTAAATGAAAATGAAGTAAACGTGTGAGTGACCATGGTGGGGCACTCTGATAGCCACAGTCCAGGAAAGAACAGCTAACATCTTTCTTCTTCATGGGAAAACCGAAACATACTCGAGAGACCTTGATTCTTTAAAACACAGTCTGCCCCAGTACTAACCTTAAGCTCCCAACGATCAAGATTGCTATAACCACAGAGGTGTTTTTCCAGGCCCTCGAAAATCACGGACATGGTACATACACAACGTTTTCAAACACTCAATTCAGCCAATTTGTTAAATGTGCTGTGATACCGGAGGTCTTGTGCAGGACCAGAAGCGTCGTAGCCTGGTTACCTGTCCTGGTGTTCAATGCTTTGCATGTGCAAAACCTGCTGTTACAATTTACTGGGCTAAATGTGATTCCGTTCGTCACAGAAGAGAGCTATGACATTTACTTAATTCCATGCACAAATTCTCAGGTTCACGTTCCACGAGTGACTGCTCTGTCCACGAGACAGCTGAGGGAAGACCCAGGAAAGGCCTGGGAGATGCCAAGTGCTCACAAACTGGTATCCGTCTGCTGGTTCTGGCTTAAAGGAAAACAGACATAGAAGAAACTAAAAGGGCTCACTACACCTAATATCACAATGTTCTCAACTTTACCTTAGCCAAAAATAAAAGCGGAAAAGTAAAACTACTCCAGGGCATGATTCCAGGGCTAATCTGAAACATGAAATATTTAGAAGACAAAGCTCATTGTGAGTGCAAGTAATATACACATAAAACACTGGTTTCACAAAACCCAGTCTTTGCGATTGCTTTAATAAAAAGTAAAATTCTCATGAGGATCGCATACATTAACTGATTTTCAAATGAAGGGACTGGTAAACTTCAGGGCATATGATTTCTGTCACACACGAGGGGAGCAGTGAGAGAGAAGAGCTAGGATCAAGTGTGCTGAAGCTGTCCTAGGACTGAAATTCAGTTTCTGCCAAAACAAAAACACAGGAGGCTGTCAACTTCGATAGCAAGCTCTGCTTGAGAGCGTCAAGATGCTAAAGTTGCAAAGGAGCTTCTCCCTGTATGGGCACGTGTGATCCTTGCGAAAACATAGCTCAGCATTATCAAAAATCAGGAAAGAACACAAGCTTTCCAGACATGAAATCCAAGAGCAGAAGGGAGCAGAGTGCAAGCTTGCTCGGCAGAACTGTTCCCGGACAACAGCACAGACGACGTCACAGGGAGGGCAGGGCAAGCAACAGCAGCTTCCGTCTCGCCGCAAGCAGGGCCTGAGCCAGGGGAGCAGTCTCCTCCAACCTGACAAGGAGGCGCGAGGAGCCACAGAGAAGTCAATTCAGGGCCCTTTTCAGAAAGGGGCAACAATGAGAAAATCTGGTCTCACCCACCCCCCACCTGCCACGGTAACAGCTAAACTCGCACGTGCGTCTGTCACGTTCCCCAACCCCTCTTGCAGGTGCTCTTCCTGCACCCGGGTGCCTGTCTCCGTGCTGCTCCTGAGGCCACACCTGTTGTCATCCACTAGTGACCGGGAATTCACCTTTGTCCGGGAGAAGCAAACGCAGACTTCACACACTCCTGTACAGGTTTGCTGGCCGAGAATCTAACTGCACTGTCCGATTCCAGATGTGCTGGTACCAAGGAGAACGTTCGATGCCCGGCATTTAAAAACGGTATCAGTGGGTTCTCCTGGGACTCCCAGGCGGCCGCATGAGGGACGGAGCTGTTGCCCTGCTACCCCGAGCCAAAGCAAGGCTGAGAGGCACACACCACAGGCCACATCACACTCGAGCACCGACTCTTGACCGTTGCTCGTTCGTGTGTTAAGAGTTCAGGGAGCCGGGCGCGGTGGCTCAAGCCTGTAATCCCAGCACTTTGGGAGGCCGAGACGGGTGGATCACGAGGTCAGGAGATCGAGACCATCCTGGCTAACACAGGTGAAACCCCGTCTCTACTAAAAAATACAAAAAACTAGCCGGGTGAGTTGGCGGGCGCCTGTAGTCCCAGCTACTCGGGAGGCTGAGGCAGGAGAATGGCGTCAACCCGGGAGGCGGAGCTTGCAGTGAGCTGAGATCCGGCCACTGCACTCCAGCCTGGGCGACACAGCGAGACTCCGTCTCAAAAAAAAAAAAAAAAAAAAAAAAAAAAAAAGAGTTCAGGGTACAGGCGACAGACAGGCCTGATCTCAGCCATGGGACAACAGTGACTGCCCACAAGTCCCGTATCTAAGCCCCGACTTGCCCATCCATCCTTCCTTCAGGAACAATGCCCACCTCACAGTGCTGCCATGAACGCTAAGTCAGCACGTACATACACAACCAGATTCATTGCAATTGTGCTTTCTACAACAAGTTAATACAACCAGGCGCTATCATTGAGACTGAATAACCAATATTAGAACAGAAGATCAGGCCAGGGATGGTGGCTCAGACCTGTAATCCTATCACTTTGGGAAGCTGAGGTGGGTGGATCACTTGAGGTCAGGAGTTGCAGACCAGCTTGGTCAACATGACAAAACCCCATCTCTACTAAAAATAAATTATCCAGACATGGTGGCACACACCCTGTAACCCCAGCTACTAGGGAGGCTGAGGCATAAGAATCACTTGAACCTGGGAAGTAGAGGTTGCAGTGAACGGACATCGTACTACTGTGCTCCACACTTCCAGCCCGGGTGACAGACCAAGATTCTAGTAAAAAAATAAAAGGTCAAGATGAAAACTGATTGCCAAGGTCCATGTTCCATATACTTCAAACATAAAGTTCATTAGCTGGTACTTGATCAAGTTGTTGATTTCTTCATTACAATCTTGTATATCCTTCTAACATGGCTCAAAATGTTTACATTTGAGCACACCTCGAGTATAACAAAAAATAAAGTGCCTATATTTCATAAATGAGCAAGTTCCAGTAAGACTGCATCCTGCTCTAGTTAATCCTTTGACAATGTAAAACTGAACCATCCTGACACAGCACTGACACATGGTACAAGAAAAATGACCTCCAATTAAATCGCTAGATTTAGAGAACACATAAATATAGTTTATCACGAATTTACCAGCGATTAGCAAGATTTTAAAGGAAGAAACAGTATCGGGACTGTAACTAGGAATAAAGGCAAAAATAAACAAGAGAAATTAGTCACGTTTAAATCAATACCCTTTCTGTGGGGCCGTAATAAAGTATACACAACAGGTGTGCAAGCTGTCATGCTAAACTGTCACCAAGCTCTCTATGAAGGTAGTAAGAGCGTCCCAAGTCACAGAGCCTCATATTCCTATTTAAATGCTACACAGCCAACACCACACTCGGCACGCAGTGAGAACTCTGAAAGCTCTGAGGAACTCATGATGGGATGAAGGGCCCCAGTCCTGCCATCACCCTGCTGCTTATTAAAAATACAAAACAAAGCCCTGCCTTCAAGGTGCTCAGATCTAACTCGTACAAAGTTTTGCTTTTGACAAGTTAACTACGAATGATGAAGACACTCAACAGCTGTGCGAAATGTAAGGCAACCTAATAAGAGGAACTTGGCTGAGACTAAACCCAGAGATGGTTTTTTAACCACAGAAGAGGAAAGAACTGAAGAACCTTACAGAAAGTTGACAGCAATTTCTGTTTCTCTATGGTACAACCTGGAATTTACCTTTGAGACAGACTGTCCTTCTGTTCTGAAAAATCAGATTATTCTTGCAATCCTCCATCAGGACTGAAATTCCCAAAGACATGGAAAACCAAGTACTAATTTTAAAACCCCCCAAAAAAACTACCTATGATCTTAGATGTGAGATTTAATATTCTCAAATTCCAAATTTGGAAATATTTTGCACAAAGTCCTTATTTTCCCTGTTTACTTGAAAGCTCTCTATTCTTTTGTCCTAAACATCTTCTTTCTCATCCTTCCAAACAGTATCTGAAGATGAACTTACATATCGTTTTCAATGTTAACAAAGAAGATACTACATTTGTCATGAACTGTTTATATTCACAGCTCTAGGAGAGATTTTGCTACATCGTGAGGAATAACACGAGGCAGTAAATACGCCACGAATAAAGAACAGTAGAAAGTGGACACATTTCCTGATGAGTGCCGATTTCTCATTGAGCTGCTGACAAAGTTATAATACAGAAAGCTAGACAGCTGCTCTGTTAGTTCTACCTCACTTAAGTGACCGAGTCATTGTTGTTTCGGTTCCCTCTCTCGTCTGGGGATGAGACACACCTCACAGAGCTGTTTATGATTTCAGGAACACACACATCAATGAAGTGACTGTTCCTAAATCGTTGCAAAGGATATAGCAACCTGCCAAATTTCAACTAGGTTGTAACAAACAACTGTTTTCATCCTACACTCTCCGGTGCCAGCGAGATGGTGTGTTCTTGGATCCCTGCGGGAGCCCTATTCCTGGTGCCATAGAGCACACACACATTTACATCCACATAGTGTACGTATATGGTACACTGTAACACGTGTACCTGCATAGAGCGTACACACATCCGAATACGTAGAGTGTACATAAGTGCACTACATGCGTACAGAGTGCACACACATCCAGATCCATGTGGTGTACATGCATAGAGTGTACACACATCCAAATATAGTGTACAAACAAGTTCACTACGAGTATAAAAGCATAGAGCATACACACATCCATATAGCAAATGTACATAAGCTAACACGTATGCGCATGCATAGCACGTACACCCATCTATATGCAGTGTACACAGGTATACTATACCTGTATGTACATGCATATGGCATACACATGCACATCCGTGCGTACATAGGTATGCTATTTGCTATATGTATACACGTGCGTATAGCATACACTCTTATCCAAATGTACGTAGGTGCACTACAGCATGCATACACATGTGCAGTGTACACATATGCACATGTATACAATGTACATCAGTACACTAACGTATAAAGCGTATACACATATGCAATAGTGTACATACATATGCAGCATGTATATGTATTAGTGTGTACATATCCAGAAGTTTATTCAGTGTGCATAGTGTACATGCATGCTTGTGTGCACATATGTATATATACTCTGCAGAAATAATGTGCACATACCCACATGATGTACGTACACAGGCATGTATATGGCATTAAATACATGCATGTATGTACACATGCAGAACAGATAGGTGTCCAAGTGCGCATATAACCATAGTGACCATAGATACACATACACATGTACATGCATGCCTACAGCATGCACGTGTGTAGGACACAAATGTAGTGTACATACCTATACATTGTAAATACATGCACAGTGGAAATACACGTAGTATGCGTACACCACATACACACATGTACATTTATAGAGTACACATATACCGAGACCCAGAACGGGTCATGAGTATTAATACTGCGGAAACGCTTCCAGTTCTACCTAAGTGAATTTTTTTTCAAACTATAATAGAACTCATACAAAAAGGGTTTTAAGGAAATGAATAAAGCTAGTGACAAAAATCAGTGGGAAGGGCACAACCACTTTCCCTCAGAGTTCTGGGCCTGACTGTGGAAGTTCAGAGGTTTCCTAATGCAGTACACGTCAGAACTGACTCACGATAAAGCGCTCCTTAAAAATTAAAAATGTGTCCTCATGTTTTGGCCTTTGAGACAAAGCCTCTTAGTTAATCGAGTTCTGACTGAATTTGACTCACAGTACTCTGGCAGATTCTTCATTTTCTGGTGAGACAGACGAATGTCCCAGGGTGAGGGCAATGCCAGCCCTTTCAGGGTCAGCTTTTCGAGGAGCGATGTCTGGCAGAACACAATCCAACACCATAGTAGGATCCCCCACCCAGCCACTTAGACACTTTCGGGGACTTACTCTGCTTGTTTCCCTTTCTTGAATTCAGCTGGGGGGGAAAAAAACCCAAAAAAATCAAAACCAAAAACAAACAGCCCATGTGTTTGTGTGTCTGAAAAGTGAATACATCCACATCCAACTTTCTAAATGAGACACGGCAGGTATGATGGTCACTGAACAGTGGCCACTGTTGACAAAATACAAAGTCTTCTGCAAACATGAACGAGTTTCTAGGAATACAAAAGTCAAGGGAATTTACTTCACATATTAAAGCTGTCAAGGGTGCTCACCAAAAATGTACTTAGAGGTTTTCCTTTTAAGTTATTTTTGAAGATTTTTAAGTTGCAATACTTAAAAGCCTCTGGGAAAAGAAAGGATACAGGTATCTGGAAGATTTATACTAAATGATTTTCATGTCTTTTTGATAAAGTTAAATAAGGTCAGCCTTGAAGTAATGGCTTCCACTACTCTGAGGCTGTGGATGGAATCCACGCCACCAGACAATTGAATAAACAGCAAGGCTGCACACACAGGACACAGGCAGTGAGCCAGCCTGACTAGTTGTCAGCTTCTGGGTCAGTTCTACCCAGTTCTGCCCAGGCCCCACTGGAGATGAAAACCTGCCCTTTAGAAGCCCTTCAAAGCCCACCTTTCAAAATCTAATCCTCTTCAACTGAGGCCCAAGTCCAAAAATCTACTGACATCTTAGCACCTGTTAGGCCAGCTGTCGCCTAGCCTTTTTGGCACCAGGGATGGGTTTCATGGAAGACAATTTTTCTGGGGGGTGGTTTTGAATTGCAACTGTTCCACCTCAGGTCAGGCATCGGATCCTCATAAGGAGCACCTCCGAGATCCCTCACATGCAGTTTACGATAGGGTCCCAGCGCCTAGGAGAACACAGAGGTTATGAGAGTGTCCCAGCGCCTAGGAGAACACACAGCTTAAGATAGGGTCCCAGAACCCAGGAGAACATGCGGCTTACGAGAGGGTCCCCGCGCCTAGGAGAACAGGTATTAAATGAGTTGGCAAAGCCAAAATCCACCGGATCTACCCCTCCAAAACAAACATACACCACTGCCCAATATTGATGTGAGCCAAAAACATGGAAGTCCTGAGGGCCCACACTGACCACAGCCAGATGCCACTTCTGAAAGAACCAAGCACGTGCCTAAAGATCACCCGTGATGACCCAGGAGAGCAGCTTTGAGCAGAGACAAAGGTGAAGGAGAGGCACATGGGCCAGGGTGCTGGGTGTGCCCGTCTTTGTGACCTCACTGAGATTGCTGACCTCTGGCCCTTGGTGTCCGTCCTATGGAGGAGGTAGGCCCCAAAATCCCTGCCTCCCTTCAGCACTGACTGAGGCGGTCCTGAAGTCTCCCCAGGGCTGAGACTGCTTCTAATTCCTGTTAGCTGCACACCCACATAAAAAACAAAAAACAAAATATCAAGTATGCAGACAGGAAAAGAAAAATATGTGAATCTTCCCTTATTCAACACGCATTTAAAGAGTAACTGGAAAATTGTGATAGTCTTTAAACAACCACCAGCTATCACGTCGTGTTGAAATGTTTTAGCTAATCAGGAACCTGTGTGTTCAGGAAATCAGTTGACAGGTCCCAAATAACCTCGGAGCTTATGACCTGACCCCCACTCACGCGCATCACCTCTCCAGAGGAACGTGTCCTGGACACCTTTCAAATGGTGAGGAAGAGGAAGAAAGGTAGCTTTCCCTCAACCCCACAAAACAAGCTCGACCCCGAGGAGCCCGGAGAACAGCAACGTTTGTTTAGATGCTTTCCCACTGACCTTGTCAGAGCAAACGTTCCCATCCCACACCGCCCGGTGTTTAACTCTCCCTGGGATACCAGCAGCTGCCAACCCTCAACAAGCTGGAAACAGAGGCCAAGCTGACAGGAGGCCTCTCTCCATTCCCTACTGAATTCGCTCAGGACACAGATGTTCCCAAACACATACGGCCCCGAGTATTCCACACTTGGAGAACATTCAAACAACAGACGCTGCGAAGACGTTCCCCTAAAGAGAAACTCAGTTTCTAACTTCCCTTAGGGAAAAATATGAGACCCAGAACTTTCCAGAAAATCAAGTGTGGGAGGAAGCCACTCACCTCTGGCACTTCTTAAACCTGCCTTCCCGCGGGTGCTCAGGGATGTCCCCGCGCCAGCCCCATCCACCCAGGACGGCAGCAGGTCTCAGGCAGCCAGCACCTGGGCAGCTGGCGAAGCAACCCCAGGGTGAAAACGCCATCCCAGGCATCACTTCCCGGAGCCCCTCAGCAAGAAAAACAGAGGTGGGACAGAACCGAGGGCTGATTCGAGGCTGGGGAGCCACAGACCCGCACAGCTCAATCATCGGACATGCTCTTCTGTGGACAGAGCCCAGGGAGAGGCCAGCAGAGACCCTCGTGCCGGCTCCACGGGCCAGCGTCCTCCAGGGCTGCAAGTTTGTGATCACAGCTTCAGAATTTGGTTCCAGAATCTTCCGGAATCAAACACGCACCAAACTGTAAAGCTGCCAGGACAGCAGGGCCCAGGAGCAGGCTCAGGGGAGGACCACATAGAAACCCCACACACAGCATACACGTGTGCATGTTTACTCCACACATGCCACCCCTTCACCCAATACTATGCACGCAAACGCATGTATGCACTCCATACACACCCTCAAATACACTCACTAAATATGATGCGCGTACACACTCCACACACACTGACAAATACATGCAACACACATGAACATGCTCACTGCAGCCACACCTGCTAAATACACTCACCACACACGCACAAACGTGACACACCTGCACACTCATTCCAGACATCACACCCCTCACCAAGTACACAGGTACACACACCCCCAAGTCGAGAACCTGCAGACTCCACAAGCTTTGGTTTCCCCCACTGTTTCTCTCATCACATGAGATCCACACAGAGGTGTCATTTACTGACATCTAACACCCGGGGAGGCCCTTAGACAGAACTGCAGTCACAATTCGGCTTCATTCAGGCATTCTTCACCAGATTCCTGAAGCCACCTTCTGTCCCCACGGGGAGGGAGGCCGAGACCGGAGACGTCACTGGGCTTACAGATCCCCAGGCTGGCAACCCAACGAAATGAGGAGGGCTTGGCCACGGCCCTGGAGGGAGATGGGTACTGGGCTCAGGTATGCGGAACATGAGTCCTCATTTCCATACCGTGTCACCTACGACAGCGTCAGGTGAAAGCCAGTGGTTTGGCATTCCTGGGATAGACAGTCCTGGAATTACAAGCAAAACTTTTTATTCCTCCCCTCTGAACACATGAGGTCCATGGTCCCCTCACATCTAACACTGGCAATCAGAATCGGTGACTCCTTGTCCACCTGAGGACCACCCAAGAGGATCCACACACCTGCTACAACAGCAGCACAGCACCTGGTCTGCAGGGGAGCAAAACAAATCCCCCCTTTATGAATAACACTGGATTACCCCGACACTGGCAGCCTGCAGTGTGTATATCGTCAAGCCCCCACATCTGCGCCACCTGCAAGAGGAAAACAAGCCCTTAGTCCAGGGCTCTCAGGACAGCCTGTGAGGAGGATGCTGGCACCCTTCTCATCTCCCAGTGGAGAGGAGAGAAGGCCAGGGTCAGGACTGGTGTATCAGGAGGGTTGGGGTTCAAACCCCATCTGCCTCACAGAGCAGCCCTTACCGTTCAAGTGACTTCTATCATCAGCCTTAAAATGTACCACAGTTACCAGCAATTCTGAGTGCTGTTCCTTGGGACGGCATAAGCAAACATTTTGTTAGAAAGATTTTGCCAAATCTGCTTTCAAAATCCTATGCTATGAAATGACTAATGAAAATTTGAGCTATGAAATAAAGCACATAGTTAAATGAATCCCAAAATGACTATCACGAAGGAAGCTTTAACTTGAAGTGAAAAATATCCTCTAAATGACATCAGCCAGAATTGTCTTCAATCATTACTGATCCCATAACGCTTCAGGAATTACACAGCATCATCTCAGATATGAGCTTAAAACCATTAGCTGAATGCACATTTCAGCACAACCAAAGTTCTGCTATAATAAGCAGCACAGGTGTCTCTGGAGAGGATTTTAATTGGGACTACAAACGATGTACACGATCGTGGTAAGAGGTTTCATGCTGGCTGTTCTCCAAGGTGCGACACAGAGAGACACCACTAACCTCAAAGACACCTGCTGCTTTGTAATGAGATGAGAGATGATGTGGACAGACTACTGTAAATATTTGAAAAGGAGAAACAATGCAAGGAAAGAATCGTATCAGTTTCCCTTTACATTCTTAGAAAAAAACGATTTTTCTTTTGGGATAATTTAAAAACAAAATGACATTTCTGGATTTTTTTTTTTTTTTTTTTTTTTTTTTACTTTTCTTTCTGAGACTGGGTCTCGGCTCTGTTGCCAAGATTGGAGTAGAGTGGAGCAATAGCAGCTCACTGTAGCCTTAAGTGATCTTCCCACCTCAGCCTCCAGAGTAGCAGGCACCACAGAGGCACGCACCACCACACTCAGCTAACTTTTCTGTTATACAGATGGGGTCTTGCTAAGTTGTCCAGGCTGGTCTTGAACCCCTTGGCCTCAAGTGATCCTCCTGCCTTGACCTCCCAAAGATTTAGCCTAAGCGACCATGTCTTATCGGAAAATAGGCATTAGAGCAAATGCATTTGTGTAAGATTTTCTACCTCTTTTCACTGGGGAAAAAGGTAACTTGCCTCCAAGGGTCGGAGACAAAGACGTTACTGCAGACAAGAGCGCTGTGCATCCCGGGAACCGCTACACCACGAGGCATGGCCGTGCACCCTGGATGCAGGAGTAACACACGAGGCTAGCACAGGCAGATGCTGGCCCTCTCCAGAAGTAGGCCTATCCTTCCTCCTCTCCTCAGCCCCCTCTCCCTTCAGGCCTCAGTGGCTGCTGACAGGGGAGAGGCCACAACTAGAGGAGGCTCTCAACTCCACCAGGGACAGGAGCCCCGGACGCTGGGGACTTTACTGCTGCCCTCTGCGCCCACCTCCTTCTGGTCCAGCCTTCTCAGGAGCCAGGCGTGGCCACTTTGAGCCTCTTTCCCTTCTGTGGCTCCTACAAAAACCAGTTCAGAGAGCCCAGGCTGCCTCACACTCCAGGGACACCCGGCACAGGCCCCCTCCATGACCTTATCCAAGCTCCTGGGGCCAGAAGGGTCTTGCAATATTTCACTTTCCAGTTGAGCATCCCCAGCCTGAAATCCAAAGTGCTCCGAAGAGCATTTCCTTCGAGTGTCATGAGGAAGCTCGGAATGTTTCAGGTTTTGGAGCATTTTGGAGTAGGGACTCTCAGCCTTAATTTGAACCTCTTCAAGGAAGCCACACACTGAAGCCCCCGATGTCCACCCTACACAATCCCAGCACACCATCTGAAGTCCTCCGCAACAGATTTTCTTTCTTCAAAAATAACCACAAGTCACAAACTCACACGCAATCACAGAAGGGGGTTGTGGACACCCGCACAGATGATGACATTTAACTGTCACATTTTCACCTGAGTAATTTAAAGTCATTCCTCAAAACACACCTGTTTTTCTGATTGCATTTTAAGGTGAACACACACAAATCATTTCAGGGAAACAAACGTCACTTTGGGCTGCGTGTGGTTTCTTGACTCCCGTGAATAACTCCGTTCACCCTCACTTCTGGATAAGGGAGACGATGCAAAGAAAACTGTTAAAACAAAGACATGAAAACAAGTTTAAGAAGGGTTTGAAAGGTTCCTCCTGTCCCCCTGGAGGGGAGACGAGGACACTTGGAAAGCTCACGGGGGACAGGAGCACAGCCTCCTCGGTGTGCCATGGACGCCGCCCCGCCAAGGGGAGAGGATGATGCCTGGAAGACTCACAGGGGTGGGAGCACAGCCTCCTCAGTGCTTTCTACACTCAGCAGCTTCAGAAATTCCTGCAGAAGCAGAACACATCATGAGAACTGAGACTGGAACACCCCAAAGAAAGGGGACGAGAGGTCAAAAAAAGCATTCGATCATTACCAAGGAGGGCCGGCATGAAGCCGCTTCAAAGACCGTGTGAGAAGTCACTCATAGGCGTTTCAGAAAATAAGGGTAGCGCGAGATTGCTGGATCAGCTCAAACAGGCTGCCGTCCCTCAGGCCATGAAGTCCCTGAGATGAGCCTCTCACTGAGCAGAAGTCACTCGCATCTCTGCCAGAGAAAGTACTACAAGCTGACACAAAGCCTCATGAAATCTGGGCTTCAGCCGGTCGACAATAGTGAGTCTGACATGGTACATCCCTCCAGATGGTTAAAGACCCCAGGGGTTCATCGGACAACCTCAAAGGGCTGTGTCTGCCCAGCCCCTTTTCCAAGTTCTGGATGATTTTTCCTAATGTACTATAAGCAGCATGTTCCAGTAGAGACGTCATTAACTGACTCTGGGTCCTCTTAATTTTGAAATTACAAACACACTTGGCCAGGCACGGTGGCTCATGCCTGTGATCTCAGTACTTTGGGAGGCTGAGGCAGCTGGACTGCTTAAGTCCAGGAGTTTGAGTCCAGCCTGGGCAACATTGCAAAACTCCATCTCTACAAAAAATACAAAAATAAGTCAGGCATTGGGGACACGGGGAACATGTGCCTGTGGGTCCTGGCTACTCAGGAGACTGAGGCAGGAGGATCGCTTGAGCCTGGGAGATTGAGGCTGTAGTAAGCTGTGCTCACACCACTGCCTGGGCAACAAAAAGGTTTTTTGTTTTTTGTTTTTTGTTTTTTTTTTTTTTTTTTTTTTTGCCTGTCTCAAAAAAACCAGAGAATAAGAATTATATACCTGACTAGCCCAAAATAAAAGAGGCCTTGTGGAATGACCTGAAACACAGCTGCAAATTCTGGCAGGGCCTCCCCTGGCTTGATTTGTGGTGAGTGCAGGACCGCTCTGAAGGATAGGACCCCAGGCACCTTCCGAGACTAGACCTTACAGTACAACTTCCCTTCGCTGGACGGAACACTGACCTTGGAGCCTGGGACACCCTGGGGCAGTGCCACCATCCTGAGGCCGCCATGGCACAAGCAGGCCCTACTATCATGAAGCCTGGGACACCCTGGGGCAGTGCCACCAACCCGAGGCCACTGTGACACAAGGGGGCCCTGGTGCCACTGAGAGGCTGCACAGCAGGTCCAAGCCCAGGCCAGGAGTGAAGAGGCTCCACATCCTTTCGACCCCTCCAGCTGAGTCCACAGATGTCTTCGAGCAGAAATGCATCACCCTCAATGTCCACGGGTAAGTTTTTGGACACAGAATCTGGAAGAATAAAAGATGGTTCTGGGCTGGTTGGTTGCCGGGTCGGATCTCTCCTCTTTCCACACAAAACCTGGCTCACACCAAGCAGCATCTAAGTCCTGGAAGATCTGCTAAACACAAGTGCAGTTACAAAGCGGAGAAACTGGAGGGGGCTGGGCTGGGCTGGGCTGTGCTCCAGTGGCACCAGCGTTTCTCAGGAAGACCCCGGGCATTACAGGGTCCAGGGCAAGGGCTTCCTGGGATCCAGGACATGGAACAAGAACCCATTTCCCGGTCCTGTTGAATATGAATCGTCTAAGGGCCGATTCCCTCGGAGGACTGAGCACCGCCCCACAACACCTTGGTATGGGTATGTTATTACATACGTTGGTATGGGTATGTTATTACCCATACCAAGGTAATAACAAGCCCATTACTAGCAGGAGGCTGGTGATGAAGACATGAGGACCAGATGAGCACAAGGGATCCTGACAGATCATCCCTGGCACCGAGCAAGGGGCGGACAGTACCCACTGTTCCTGATGCATCAGCCCTGGCACTGAGCGAGGGATGGCAGCACGGCCTGTGCCCCTGCAGATGCAGAGGGATGTGAGGGCGGCGCAGGCTGGGCTTGGAGGCTAACTCAACCACCTGCGCTTGCACTTCCGTTCCTCATGGCAGGGAGGTGAGGCACAGGCAGCATTAGGGCTCACCTTGGCCCCGGGCTGCACTTTTTTCTGCTTATGAGTCGTGCTCGCTTTACATGGACAGACATAGCTATAATAATGGTTCCCTGATTATTTCGCTGCCTACATAAAGGGCTTTCAGAATTCACTTCCATCCTTAGGAAAGGCGGCCAACACCAGGCTGTCTCCCTTAAGATGCCACGTCTCATATGGGGAAAAAAAATCAAGAGAAATCAAATAAAGGCCATAAAATACATCAGTTTCAACACTAAAATTTAATAGTACGCTTTAAATTGAAGATGAGTTAAGTCACATTTCCAAACCTCTGAAAGCACGGTTACTGGGAGGGAATGGTTTGCAACACACAAACGCAGCTCTGTAGAAGTGCCCAGGCTGGATGAAGGCTCAAACGTCAGTGCGAGGAGAAAGTCTGAACAAACTCTCTCCTGCCCTGCTGCTTTCCTCTTCCAAGACACACTGTTTATCTGTCAGTTTAGAACAAGGCCTAGGGAGGTGGGAGGCAGGCCTGGGAGGGTCACCTATCATCCAAGCTCCTCACTCACACAACCGCACCAGGCTGAGCTGAGCAGTACACACAAACACGACTAATTCTCCCCAAAAAGACGGAAGGCAGCACACTGCCACGCCAGGCACCCTGCAGACGAGAAGATTGAGGGGAGCCAGAGGTACCATTAATCTTGCTTGCATGGTGGAGGGAGAGGAATAATGCCACTCACTTGAGTGTTGCACAATTCTTTCTAGCACTGAGTGGCAGAAAACAAAAATTATAGATGCTTCCTCAGATAAACGTTTCTGAAGAACTGAACATAAATTACGTTCAGGAAATAGCATTATGAATGCCTCAAGTGCTTCTGTTTTCAATAATCCCAGAGTAATTCTATAAACCCGGGAATCAGTCTCACCCAACTCCAGGATCACGGCCCAGGTGACGTGGGCACACACATATCCTGAAGCTCCAATGCTCAACTAAAGTGGCGCGAGTGAAAATGATCCTGGGTATAATTTACACGGACACAGGAAGGTGGCTGAGCCCCAAACCCCTAAACCAGGAAGACCAGTGTCCTTCAGGGGCCTCACCTCTGTCCTTTCGCAGCCTCTGGGAACCACCACTCTGCTCTCTACTGACACAAACGCCCCTCCCAAGGTACAACACCAGGAAGATCATCATTCAAAACTGAGGAACGTGGCAGAACAAAGCTGTCAGGAGATTTTAATCACCAACACCACTTGTTACATGACCCAAAGATGATTAAAATCCCAGGCCCTTCAAGACTGAATGCTATCTATACTTAAATGCATTTCATCACCATATTGGGGGGTTATTCCTTTGTTTTGCTGCAAATATATCCAACTGCTGTAAAAGGAAAAGGCAATTTGTTAACGAAGCTTCTTGGAGTGTCTCAACAGGCCTCGAGGTAGGATAAAAGGCAGGACTCCCTGGCAGAAACGCTCAGCTCTGAGGTCAGGTGGAGTTCTTGAGCACCAACCAAGGCAAAATAAGGTCGAAGACCACACCACACTTTCCTCAATCACATCTTCATTCCACCTTTCCTTCTATTTCTCACGACTTCACTGGGAGAAATTGTGCTGAAAGAAAATGGAAACACACACATACACAGGAGACCCTACAGATGCTGAGAATGGGTGCAGCCATCACAGTCCGAATGTCCTTTCAGGGCCATCTGCCCTGGCTGGGATCCAAGTATCCGAGGGCAGGATTGTATGTCAGACCCGTGAAGCCAAGATTACAGCCACTGAACGGCAGTTTTCCATCCCACGGAAACCGGCCTTGCTAGGGGCTTCCTCGGGGACCACCGACCTCAAGCCACCACCCGTCAACTACTTCAACTAACCTACATCATGGCAGAGGCCTCCCTAGGCAGACCAGCCCTGCCCAAGTCCTGCTTCATGGCAAACCCTCCAGACAAACGTCCTTGGCCTCTTCCGGGAGGCTGTGCTCGGAAGGTGCCCTCATTTACTTCTGTGGCTCTGAGACATCTAACTAGAGCCCAACACATTTCTTCCTGTTCACATAGTATTGAGTTAAAAGATTTTTATGAGTAAACTTTCACTAGGAAAAATACCATTTCCGGAGCCCCAGTGACCACAATGAAAATGTTTTTACCTTCCCTTACGTGACATCGGCAACGCCAGGTCCAGGAAACGTTCTGGATCTCAGATAATGGCAAATCCACTCATAGTAAGTCTTTGTCTTGTTTCACAAGCTATCAAATGCTGCCCAGAAGCAGGAAAAACCCCACAACGTGGCAGGGAGGGGCGACCAGCGTGAGTTCTAAGGCCAGACCACCCGGGTCTGCTGACAGCGTGGTGAGGGGCAAACAGTGCAGGGTCTAAGGCCAGACCGCCCGAGTCCCGCTGACAGTGTGGCTTGAGGAGTTTCCTAAACCCTCTGCTCTCCAAGTTTCATGTCAGAAAAATGCAGTGATAACCGTGTCCACCTCGTTTAAATATGTATATATATACACACACATATATATATACTCCAAACCTACAGCCCTATAAAGGTCATTAATCCTAGTTATCCTCAAGGCATTGAGCGATCAATAATGAGCCATCCCCCTGGCTGCTGACCTGCCACAGCCCCACCCTCCGGAAACCCCGCATCCACACCAGCCACACAGGATGAGGCCAGGGAAGGAGCAGGACTGTGTCTTGGGAACTTAACTCTGGAAGCTGAGTTAAATCAGTGCCGCTCAAATCTTGTCACCAACTATCTTGTTAAATTGGGAGATTCCATCTCTGGGGATCTTGAAGGAACCTGAGGTTCTACATTGAGTGAGATGAGCACTCGTGCTGCAATGAGACGGCAGGGAAAGCAACCGAATCTGGGGTCGCAGCTGCCTGAGGCTTGGGTCCCACCGGGAAAGTGGCACCAGGGCCCTCAGGACAGTGGCGGAGGTCCCAGGAGGCAAGTCCTGGTGCAGAGACTCATGGACCCAAAGATTGCTCCAGGGCCAGGAGGGGCTGCTGCGCTGACAGCCACGAGGCAGGCAGCCTTCGAGCTCCTCCAGCTGCCATCCTGCAGGCAGGGAGGACAGTGCCCAGACCACCCTGGGGCTCCCCCCAGCCTGCCAGGCTGGTACTCTTACTCCAGCCACTGACAAGAGTCCCCAGGTTGCAAGCTAGGTTGAAACAGTGCCTCAGGCCTCGGGGCACATGCACCCCCCTGCAGGGCTGGGATGGCTATTCCCACACATCCCCAACTCACAGCAAAACTTAAAAATGAAAGTTGGAAGATACAGCCAGGAAACCAATGCTCAAGAAGCAACTCCAGGGTGACTCTTCCTAGAGCTATTGCTATTGAACATCTTTAAAAACATTTCCAGGGTGACTTCCCAGAGCAATTGCTGTTGAAAATCTTTAAAATTCTTCATTTCAAAATTAGCTTTTATTACACTGTCTTCCCTATTCTACCAAGACTCTAGAAAACAAAACCATTACAATTTCCAATTCTATCTTATAGCAAGTTAGAAATACACGTTTCCTCAAAGGATTCTACATGTTTCCTTGGCAATATCCTTTCCACGCCCCGTACTACTGCCCACAACAGAGAAGGCTTTTCCAACTCAACCCAACCCAACCCAACCCAACCCAACCCAACCCAACCCAAGGGCCCTGAGATAGGCCCCTAACGAATCGTCTACAAACTCTTGAGACAGGCTTGCCCTGACAAATCATCTGCAAACTCCATCTTCCATTAAAAACAGTACCGAAAATGAGCATATTACCACTTTTTAAAAATTACTGTAAAGTGGACAGTGTTCAGTTCTGTGAATTTCGGCACAAATATTCCCATAATCATCATCACACAAGCAGAACAGTCCAACAGCCCCAAACCCACTCACGGGGCCTCATAAGCATACCCTCCCATTCTCAGCAACCACCCTCTCCGTGTCCTCCCATGACTCGGGTCTATCTTTTGCGAGCGTTGTGGCAAAACACTCGCAAAATCACAATTTCCTGGGCATCGTGCTTGGAGGTGCACCCAGGGTGTCCTGTGATCAACAGCCAGGCCTCGGGGCTGCTGGGTATTTATTATTCCACATATGGCTGTGGCACATTGTAACCTGTTTTGGGCAACTATAGACAGCGCTATTAACATCTGGGCACAGTTTTTCTTAAACATCAGATTCTGTTTCTCTAGGGTAAATACCCAGGATTGGGGTCACTGGGACCCACGTTTGTGTGAGTTCAGTTTTGTAAGAAACCGCCAAGCTGTCTGCACCGTGCTGAACCCCAGCATCGCACAGGAGTCCCGACTGCCGGTCCTCACCAGCACCTGGGGCTGTCGGAAGACCTTAGTCAGGCGCTCCAGCAGGGGTGTGAACAAATTCACTGCGGCTTCGGTGCACATCTGGGTGCAACCAGTCACGCTGAAGGTCATTTCAGATGCTTTCGGGCCATCCTCCCGTCCTTCTCAGCGAAGCATCTGTTCAGGTCTCTTCCGCTTTTAAGTCAGGTGGTTTGTTCTCTGTCATGAGCCGTGGGAGTCCTGTGCATTCTGGATACGAGTCCTTTGCCGGCTGCATGGTTCGTAGACATCTTCTCCCCATCTATCGAAAATGTGTCTCTTCAATTCCCTAGGGGTGTCTTTTATATTAGAAGTTTAATTTTGATGAGTCTTACCTACTTGTTTTCTTCCTTGATTATGGATCATGGTATGGCTAAGAGCTCTCACCCTAGGTCTCCACAATTTCCCTTTGTTCTGCAGGTTTTGTAGTTTGGTATTTTACATTCAGGGCTATGATCCACCTTAATTTTCATACAGGAATTTCTCCCTGTTTTCACTCTTTTGCATATGGCTGTCCCATAATTCCAGCACCATTTGTTGAAAAGACTCAAATTCCACTGAACTGCTTTTGCATCTTTGGATCTGTTCTGGACTCCACTCTGTCAGCTGACCCGTGTGTGTGCATCCTCAGCATAATTTATGACTTTAGTGGCTGTCTCTGTGAAAAAAAGTAACTCTGTCTGGAAGCAAAAACTACATTAGAAGTGCTCTAAATAAGATTCTTCCTGTTGTCAGGAGAGCAAAGCCACTGCCCTAAGCAGAGGTGAGGCCTCAACAGCTCCCAGGCACAACCTTAACACACAATGGGGAAGGGAATTCATTTCAAGGGCCACAACATGAGACCAGCATAGCCATGAAAACTGCAATAATTTCACAACAGAATGAAATTCATAAAGAATTGCTCAGAAGCGTGTGATAAGTTACATAAATCACTGTTCCTTAAATTCTGACGGTTGACTAGAACAGAAATAGCTTCACGGTACAGTTCAAACAGGAGAAAGGTAGGTAGGGGTGGTTTCCACACCACACAGGGACTGCAGGAAAGGGACACTCTTCCTCTAAACGGGAGATCCCGGGAGTGATGTGATAAGCCATGGTGAGAGGCACAGAACTGTGCAAGCCGGAGTCGCGGCATTTGCCCCACCACGGAACCTGTGTCCATGAACGACGAGGCTCAAATGTCAGGCCGGGGCAACCGAGGCAGTTATCAGGGGACAAGAAAACGAGCGCACGGTGGAGGCAAAGGTCTGAAATCGCGCGGCAACTTCGAGTCAAGTGGGACAAACTGACTCAAAATACAGGTTCCAAAAACCACCACAGAGAGCTGCTCCTCGGCTCTGGAAAGGCTAAGTGACTAATGCCCACACTGAGCATCTGCTCCCAGAGACGACCCTGGTGACCTAAGGCCCAGCTGCTCCGAACCCGCGCAGAACCTCAGTGAGGAACTTTGTTGGTATCTTACAGCACATTGACATGTTCCCTTAAAATCTGGTATTTCATCCACAATGCAGGCGCCAGCTTTGACTCATACACATTCCGATTAAACAAGATAATTTACACCCTGACCGTGCCAGGTAAGAGGTTTACTACAATCTTTAAACAGAGCCAGAGGCTACAGTCTGCTCCTCCACAACACCATGTCTCTACAAGTTCCATGGGTTTTTACTTTCCATGTCTTCACTTGCCTAGTGCTAGAAAGCAGATAAAAACAGAAGGAACCCAGAAACACTATTGAATGAGACTCAAATATCTTGCAGTCATCATCGAGATGAGATGTTTATTAAACAGAAATGTTCTCCCCTGTAGAAAGCAGCACACATCAACACGCACCGATAACTGTCGCCAGCATTCCAGATCATCTTCCCTTCCATGGCCACAGTGCAGGGCAATGGACCACGCACACCTGCAGACCCACGGAAAGCGGGGTGACACGGCCGATTCTTGTAGCGAGCAGGCCAGGGTGCACTCAAAGAGCATCTCTTTCCAGAGGTCTGCCATGGAAAGTTACACATTTATTCCACGAGTTAATGGCACTGCACCAAACATTTCTGTAAGAGTCTCTAAGCAAGTATTTCCTTCTGCCTACAATGGCCCGACACAAACTGAAAAGGCTCTTGGAGCTGCCAAAGACTTCAATATCCCCTTAACTATTGTCATGCACATCCATGTGAAGAGACCACCAAACAGGGTTTGTGAGCGCAACATGGCTGTTTATTTAACCTGGGTGCAGGCGGGCTGAGTCCAAAGAGTCAGCGAAGGGAGCTAAGTGTGGGGCCGTTTTATAGGATTTGGTTAGGTAAAGGAATATTACAGTCAAATGGGGGTTGTTCTCTGGCGGGCAGGAGTGGGGGTCACAAGGTGCTCAGTGGGGGAGCTTTTTGAGCCAGGATGAGCCTGGAAAAAGAATTTCACACACACACACAAAAAAATCATCGCTTAAGGCAAGGACTGGCCATTTTCACTTATTTCTGGTAGAATGTCATCAGTTAAGTCCAGGCAGGGCATTTGCACTTTTGTGATTCTTCAGTTACTTCAGGCCATCTGGGCGTATATACGTGCAAGTCACAGGGGACGCGATGGCTTGGCTTGGGCTCAGACGCCTGACAACTACAGTCTTTACTTTTAAGGTGTGGGGTAAGATCATATAATCCCCAACTAAGCTCCTGATGCTGTGTGTGGCATCTAGCAACAGCACGTTCCATTCCTGGATTACATTTCACTCAAGAGTCCACAGTGAGAACGATTTCTGGTGAATGAAACACCAGGCAGGAGGGTGATTCCGCTGGGCAGCTCTTCACACACAGCCCAGGAGCTGAGGGGAGAGGAAGAGGCCCACGGGCGTCCACCGTGCTCACGCCCCCTTGGAATGTGCCCCACTCCTAGAGACCCGGACCCAAGGGAAATCTGACCTGAAAATGGGCAAACCCTCACTTTGCAGAGGAACAAGGACTCGGGGCCACAACTTGACCTCAGAGCAACACAAGTGCAGACAGCACCCCAGGACACCCTCTCCACCCAAATTCAAGGAGGAAAACCAACGCCCCGCCCCCTTGCGGAAACCCCCGGCTGCTGGAGAAGACTCCTGCCGGCGTGTGCAGCCTCTCCCGTCCCACGTTCCGGGCTCAGCACCTGTGCTTCAGCCCTGGCACTGCTCGCCACACCCACAGGTGTGCCAGGAGGGGCAGGTCCTAAGGTCTCCACTGCACCAAAGCCTGCAAGGCAAAGGGGCAGCTCCCTCCAGCAGGAGTCCAGAAGCACACACTGCACCAGCGTCAAGGCATGAGAATTCTCCCCTCGGTCTCCGAGTCTCCAGTCTGTTGCCCGCCACGGTCTTCTGCCAACGGCGAGGCCCAAGCTGGGCAGCACATTTGGTTCTCACCATTTCCCTTGTCAAATCAATACTGCAAACATATCCAATTCATCCTGTCACTAAAAATGAAATAATCCGCCATCTCCATCACAGATGATGCAATCAGGTTTTCATTACCGGGTTTTTGTTTTGTTTAGTTTTTTGGTTTTTTTCTATTTTGAGATGGTGTTTCTGCTCTGTCGCCCAGGGTGGAGTGCAGTGGTGCGATCTTGGCTCCCTGCAACCTCTGCCTCCCGGGTACAAGTGATTCTCCTGCCTCAGCCTCCCAAGTAGCTGGGATTACAGGTGCCTGCCACCATGCACGGCTAATTTTCATCTTTTCAGTACAGACGGGGTTTCACCATGTTCACCAGTCTGGTCTCGAACTCCTAACCTCAGGGGATCCACCTGCCTCCTTCTCTCAAAGTGCTGGAATTACAGGCATAAGCCACCACTCCCGACCATTACTGGTGTAATTTCTAAGCCACTCTCTCACACCCACTCCCTTTTTTTTTTTTTTTTTTTTTAAGAACCAGCTTTATGCCTATATTTTTTCCAAGAGAACCAGTTACCCCATTTCAAGTACAAATAAGACACGGTGTTTAAAAACCAAAAATGCCCATTTGCACAGAAGTCTCCAAATACCCAGTCGATTTAAGCCTTGAGAATAAGATCAAGCTGTTGGCTGAATACAACTTCCCTTTCCATCTGTCTGCCTGTGAGTTAGACACAAGGATGAAGCCACGAGCTAGGGACATAAAGGCAGGAACCAAGGTAGCGGAGACTCCAAATAAAAGCTGGAAGACCAACACAAATGCACCACACCCTGCACACCCTCCTCTCCTTCCTTTTCAGAATTTCCAGAGGATGAAACAGGGACCTTCTCAGACGTCCCACGATGCAGGCGGCCAGAGGGGAAGGCGGCGGCAGCCTGAATGAGGCGACCGGGAAATCACATTCCACAAACAGAAATTCTCCATGTGCTTTACATCCTCTGTCTCTGAAGAACTATGCCAGGCTAACAGTCGCTAGAAAACCGCATTCAAGTGTCATTTCCCATTTCAAGCAAAGAAAACAGTGGTGGGGCATGAGGGAAAAACATAGCCATGTGTTCTGGGCTATTAAATAAGGTTTTTTCTGTTATAAACGTATAATTTTACATTCTCAGATTTCTGTATAATTGATATGCTTCCTAATTAGCAGACATAGTAATAAAAAGTGAATTCCAAGTGTAAGATCGGAGGAACCGTTCACATGGCTTCAGGTTCTGCTACTGTGTTTCAACTTAAGAAAATGGTTCTGTGTGTTGGTAACAAGGCCTGAGAGTCTGTGTGAGAGTCAGTGTGGCTGTAATCAGGGTTCGTGTTGGCTCCCTAGCAGAGGATGTTACACTGTTACATTATCTTCTACAAAAAATCCTGAAAAAATGAAGGCTGAATAGACATACACACCCTCCCAAAATAATCCAAATGTCCACCGATATGAAAAACAGATGAATTACGGCTTCCATCGTGGAATATTCTTCAGCAGTGAAAACCAACTATAGCCACAGGTGCCAACTAGGATAAAGACAACCTTTTAAACACGCTTAAAGTGAACTGACTAGGCAGAATTCCTTGATTACAGGCATCTGCTCCAAAAGGGTACTGTTATTAATCCTGTGATGTAGAATGATAGTTAGCAACCCTGTTTCGGGGCACATCTAGAAAAAAGCAAAATAATGACTACACAATTTTAAATTCTTTGTAAATTATAACTATTACTATGAAAATTCTAAAAATGTGAAAATCTTCCCAACTGTTATTGGACACGCTTCAAAATAAATACCCTGGCATTGCTTGCCACACCCACAGTTGTGCCAAAATAAATGAAAATATAGCCCAAGGTAGTAGAACTGAAACCTGAAGATGTACGAGCCGTCCCTGTCTCGCTATCTATACATCGGGTAGAAATTTAAGAGCAGGTAGTGACACTGCAATGCAAGGCTCAAACCAACTGGGTATTTGGAAACTTCTATGCAAAGTGGCATTTTCGGTTTTTAAACACGGTGTTATTTGTACTTCAAACAGGTAACTGTTTGGTTCCCTTGGAAAAAATATAGCCATAAACCTGGTTTTTTTAAAAAAATACGGGAGTGGGTATGAGAGAGAGTAGCTTAGAAATTTTAAAAGTATCAGCAGGGAGCAGTGGCTCATGCCTGTCATCCCAGCACTTTGAGAGGTAGGCCCAAGGGGCCTTTGAGGACACCGGTCTCCTCTGCTGCCTGCCTGCTGGACTGACCCCCCCATGACATTCACTGGGTTTCCACCCCTGTCTCATTCAACATCCCAAGGGTGGTCTTCATCCTCGTCTGGGGCTCAGCTCTGCCCCAATTTCCTAAATCTCTGCCTTCAGAGCCTGAAAACACCCACGCCCAGGGTCACCCTAAGTCCACGTTTACCCCCAGAGAGTCCCCATTTTATGTTTTCCAGGCATCGCCTTAGTGATAATTTATCCTGTAAATTCCAACTGCCTTCACACCTCACCCCTGCTGTCTCCCAGCAGACCCCACTCAGATGCACATGCCCCAGACCCACACCCAGGTCTGTACATGCTGCCCTGCTCTACCCATGTGGGGACCACCTCTCTTTCTTGAGGAATCAGCTGGCGATCATCTCCTTGTGGAGGGCTGCCCTGACTTCCAACTCTCTCCAGCAAAGGCAGAAGCCATCCTCGGTACTTCCCCAAAACTCAGGCCAAGTATGAAGATGGCGCAGATGCTAGCTGTGCCTGGGATGCCATGGGCAGGGTCCCCAGATGCTCTGCACATGGCCCGGGGCACCGCCTGAACACAGCAAGTGCTGAAGAAACAAAACTGACGTGCACTGACCTCTGATAGGGCCTCCTTCACCATCCACATCTGTCTCCCCTCTGGACAGTAAAATCCACAAGACACAGAGGGCTTGTCTCACTCATCTTCAAACTCCCAGGGTCACCCTGGTAGGTAAAGGGGACTCAAATGTCTTCTGAAGGAAGCGACTGGTTAGCTGCCAAGTTAAAGGGCCTCTGAAATTCAGAGCTCTGCATAGCAGTCCAGCACACTTTATTATGAATGACTCCAACCACAGCAGAAGTGGCCGTGGAACCAGTGCTAACCAATTCAGGGTTTGTTCACTGTTTCTCAGTTCATTATCACAACGCATTCTCACAGAGCAGCTGCGCACAGATCCTCAGACATCTACACAGAGTGGGACGATGGCGCCAAGTCACGTCAACGTCCTGTTGCAGACTGGGAGACAGCAGTCAGACACGGACCCAGGTAGAGCACAGACCTCGCGTTAAATCGGCTCCGTGTAAACAGCACTCCCTGCCAGGCCCTTTCCTATCTGCACAGCTTCTACAAATTCAACTCTCGCACCTGACACCTAAGAATACTGCACACCCCCATGTGAATCCCCTACTCACCTCCCAAAATGACCCGGCATGGCCGAGTACAAAAAATTTCAACATAAGGGAACTGGAGGGCATGTGGGGCTTTCTCGAGTCCCTGCTGCCTCCTGATGGGAGGGCCCAATGCTTCACACCCCTAGTGAAGGGCGGGTCTCTTCGGCCCCCAGGCTTTGACCTGGAGCTTAAATCAGCATTAACTAATTTCACTTTCCAGGACCAACTTCAAAGGCCTGCAAAGCCAGAGAAGGGAGAAGAGATGGAACACGCCCTCACCTCAGATCTGCTGCAAGCACACACTTCTCAGATGCGTCCCAAGGTGCACAGCGTGTCCGATGCCTGTTTCACATCCACCGACCTGCAGGTCTTCTATGTGGCATCAGCCTCCTGGGCACTGGGAACAAGAGGTATAATGGCAAGTCCCTTCTGCAGCAAAGCTGAGGCAAAGGGACCCAGCACATTGGAACTGACCTTTTTCTGACAGTCTCAAAACAGAAGGAAAATACTGTACAGTCAACTCCCCCTCACGCAGGTTTATTTACCTGTGACTCAGAGGCCATGACAGAGAACTTCAGGTTCTTACCGATTCCTATTTTCCCCATCCAGGAAGCCTTTGTTTTTAATATCGTACGAACTTGCCATTTTGTAGGCCAAAAACAGCAAATATTGGCAGTTTCCTACAGTTCAACTGAATAAAATATGATCATGGCCTTTTGTGAAACCATGAAGAAAAGGTGGATATCTCAATATGTGTTTCCAGACTGGCTTTGTTCCTGAAGCGGTAACTCTGTTCACTCAGGATATTAGACACTGAAGAATAAACATCAATATCCCACCAAGAAAACCAAAGGAATGAAATAATTTTGCATCCACCTTGGAACCTTTTTAGGACAAGGCAGGACACAAACTTCTAAAAAGCTGCAATTGTCCCTCTGTATACACAGGGACATGGATTCCAGAACACGCCCCGAGTTTACCCAAATCTACGTATCCACAGGACCCCACGGCCACCCTATGGAAGCACATGTAGGAAACGTCGGCCCTCCACAAAGCCAGGTTTTTTCAGTAAGGGTTTGGTTGGAAAAAAAATTAACATAAGTGATCCTTCGAAGCTCAAAACCCATGTTGTTCAGGGTCAGCTGCATTTATTACTTGTGTCATATCTGAGGCCTGAAAGCCATCATTCTCGATACCTTAATGTGACGGTTAACAAACTAACTGTTCCGATTAGAAAGAGGAAAAAGCTTATTTTTAAGCTGACAATGAGAGTGGATGCGGCTACGGTGAACGGAGAACAGACCTAAGCAAGCACCAAGGCTGGGGTGACTGCCTGTGCTCAGACCCACCAGGGCCTGTTCTTCCATCTCCCTCTGCTGAAAGGGATAACCTCCTTCTCCCCCACGACTAAAGGGCCTTTTTAAAATATTCACACGAGAAGTGCTATGAAAAGCTGAAAGGTCACAGATAACATTTTTAAAAATAAACATTAACGTAAGCATTTAATTTTCGTATAAGGAGTAAGGAAAGGATCCAGTTTCAGCTTTCTACTTATGGCTAGCCAATTTTCCCAGCACCATTTATTAAATAGGAAATCCTTTCCCCATTTCTTGTTTCTCTCAGGTTTGTCAAAGATCAGATGGCTGTAGATGTGTGGTATTATTTCTGAGGACTCTGTTCTGTTCCATTGGTCTATATCTCTGTTTTGGTACCAGTACCATGCTGTTTTGGTTACTGTAGCCTTGTAGTATAGTTTGAAGTCAGGTAGCGTGATGCCTCCAGCTTTGTTCTTTTGACTTAGGATTGTCTTGGAGATGCGGGCTCTTTTTTGGTTCCATAAGAACTTTAAAGCAGTTTTTTCATACGAAAATTAATTCAAGATGGATTAGAGACTTAAATGTTAGACCTAGTACCATAAAAATCCTAGAGGAAAACCTAGGTAGTACCATTCAGGACATAGGCATGGGCAAAGATTTCATGTCTAAAACACCAAAAGCAACGGCAGCAAAAGCCAAAATTGACAAATGGGATCTCATTAAACTCAAGAGCTTCTGCACAGCAAAAGAAACTACCATCAGAGTGAACAGGCAACCTACAGAATGGGAGAAAATTTTTGCAATCTACTCATCTGACAAAGGGCTAATATCCAGAACCTACAAAGAACTCAAACAAATTTACAAGAAAAAAACAAACAACCCCATCAAAAAGTGGGCAAAGGATATGAACAGACATTTCTCAAAAGAAGACATTCATACAGCCAACAGACACATGAAAAAATGCTCATCATCACTGGCCATCAGAGAAATGCAAATCAAAACCACAATGAGATACCATCTCACACCAGTTAGAATGGCGATCATTAAAAAGTCAGGAAACAACAGGTGCTGGAGAGGATGTGGAGAAATAGGAACACTTTTATACTGTTGGTGGGATTGTAAACCAGTTCAACCATTATGGAAAACAGTATGGCGATTCCTCAAGGATCTAGAACTAGATGTACCATATGACCCAGCCATCCCATTACTGGGTATATACCCAAAGGATTATAAATTATGCTGCTATAAAGACACATGCACACGTATGTTTATTGCGGCACTATTCACAATAGCAAAGACTTGGAATCAACCCAAATGTCCATCAGTAAGAGACTGGATTAAGAAAATGTGGCACATATACACCATGGAATACTATGCAGCCATCAAAAAGGATGAGTTTGTGTCCTTTGTAGGGACATGGATGCAGCTGGAAACCATCCTTCTTAGCAAACTATCACAAGAACAGAAAACCAAACACCGCATGTTCTCACTCATAGGTGGGAACTGAACAATGAGATCACTTGGACTCGGGAAGGGGAACATCACACACCGGGGCCTATCATGGGGAGGGGGGAGGGGGGAGGGATTGCATTGGGAGTTATACCCGATGTAAATGACGAGTTGATGGGTGCTGACGAGTTGATGGGTGCAGCACACCAACAAGGCACAAGTATACATATGTAACAAACCTGCACATTATGCACATGTACCCTAGAACTTAAAGTATAATAATAATAAATTAAAAAAAAAAAAAAAAACGTAAGCATTTAACAAGCCCATTACGATTTAAAGGAAAAAAAAAAAACGGTATTAAGTTCCTGGGTGCAGGGGCTCATGGCCGTAATCCCAGCACTTTGGGTGGCCGAGGTGGGCGCATCACCTGAGGTCAAGAGTTTAAGACCAGCCTGGCCAACATGGTGAAACCCCTTCTCTAACGAAAATACGAAAATTAGCCAGGCATGGTGGCGGAAGCCTGTAGCCCCAGTTACTTGGGAGGCTGAGGGAGGAGAATCACTTGAACCCGGGAGGGAGAGTTTGCAATGAGCCAAGATCGTGCCATTGCACGTCAGCCTGGGCGTTGAGTGTGAAACTCCATCCCAAAAAGAAAAAAATATATAAAGTTTTCCTTCCAATGAACCTATCATTCAGCCACCGAGGTATCCTATAGCTACTTATTCAGCCATGAGATACACCACAGGCGATATAGGCGAACAGGACACAGTTCTTCCCTGAAAGAAGGCTGCACCCTCAACAGAAGGGAGGCACATACTCCGAATGGAATCGGCATAGGGAACAGATGCTGCTGCAGGTGAAACTGGCTGCACAGAGCACCCACTCAAGTGTCTGAGAAACAAGGAGCCGTTGGTGCCATCACCTTCCATACTTGAGCTGGGGCAGTGGGGAGCCTGTCATCACCAAGGACAAAAAGCCCCAGAACCACACAACGAGCTTACAAACTCACCGAGGCGATGACTGAGCAATGTGTGTGGAGTGATGCGAACACACAGATGTCAGGGCCACGCGCGGCGTTGGTTTTGTGCATCAACCTGAGCGTGCCCGGGGTGCCCAGATGGCTGGTTCTGCATTATTTCTGTGTGAGATGCATGTTTGCCTCTGGACTGAGTGGAGACCCATCCTCGCCGGCGTGGGGGGCACCACCCTATCCACCCAGGGCCCGAGTAAAACAGCAAGGCGGGGAAAACTGGGTTCACTCCACCTGTCTGGCTGATGGGCCAGTGACATCTGTCTTCTGCAGCCCGTGCTTCTGGGTCTCAGCTCCTCAGACCACGGTGGGATCCGCACCCTCCGCTTCTCAAGTCTTCAAGCCACACCCTCCCAGGACTCTAGCTTGCAGCCTGTGGGTCCTGGGGCTTCTTGGACTCTGTAGCCCCTGCAGCAAGCCTCGCCCTGGAGACACACGCACACCCGGCTGGCTGTCTCTCTGGAAGCCCTGACTAAAAGCCGCCCCTAAAAGTGGTCTTCAGAATTTCTTTCTAGCCCTAAGATCCCAGCGCCCCTCCTACAATTCTAGGCGGAAAGGTGAACGGAGACCAATGGACAGAGGTGTGTGCGAGGACACGCCAGGCAGCAGCACTGGGCAGGAGGGCACTAACGCTCACTAAGCAAAGAATCAATGTTGCTTGCCACAAAAATGAGAGCAGTAAAGATTTCTTCAAACAGAAATGAGTTTGTATCATGATTTGCTCTTAATACATAAGAAAGCATAAAAGTAGGCCTATTAACAATTACATAAGTCTTTAGAGGCCCTTGAACTACTTCTGCCCCGAGTCCTTCCCTTGCTATTGATGGAAATATGGGAGAAACCAGGAGGTCTGAGCGTGGACCTGGCCGTGCTCCCAGGGGCCGAGGAAAGCACCCATCTGTCCAGTCTTCCCTCCACCCCGCGGGGTTCCCTCTTACCCAGACTCTTGGGCTGACGCGGCTCATGCACTCAACAGCGCCATCATTAAACGTTTAGCTTCGCATCACGAGGGCCTCCTCTGGCCTCTTCTGACCACTCCTGAACCTCCAGTCAGCATTAGTCTGCAGGACACGCGTGGACAAAGTTGATGGATCACGGCCTCCAACGAGGAAGGTGCCAGGCAAGGAGTTGGAGAGCCGGGGATGGAGCAGCCCTCACCCAGGGAGGCGAAGGCCAACAGCGGCCACCACCGAGGACCTCCCTTCGCACCCTGAGGGCAGCTCACCCAGGGAAGCGAAGGCTGACGCCGGCCACCACTGAGGGCCTCGAGGGCTCTCCCCACCCCGAAGGCGGCTGCGATCACATTTTCCCATCGCACCAAGAGACCCCTGTATTGAGCACAAACCTTTCCAACCTTCGAATCAATAAGGAATCACAACACAGACATTCCCTCAATCCAAATGGCCAGCACACAAAACAGACATGCAATCATACACATTTCCTGTGGGAAAATCAGTCAGTCTCTGGGGCCTCGCGCCAGGGGTGGGGGAGCATCATGGGGAGACGCCCCAGCCCCAGCCTGGCTCCTCCCTCTATAGCTCCTTTTCCCTCCTCTTCCCCCCGCCCCTTCCCACCCCCTCCTAGCCTCAGAGGCTCCTTCCTCAAATTCTTTCCCCTTGATGAAGTCATTCATGCCCAAAATACAAGGCAAAGTCATGGGGGCTCAAGAGAAAATCCATACCGTGGCTCGCGTTTTAGATTCTCATAAGTTTGAGAATAACCAAGCAAGAATCTTTGGCATCTGAATGGTCTGAAGGATTCTGAGCTCAATGTCCTGCACTGGCCCGGAGTGGACCATGGGTGTCTCGGACATCTTCACAACTCTACACCAGTTATTTTGAAACACACCAGCAGAATAGAACCATGTGAATAGCTGCTTCTCAGTTAAAAGTAGGAAAAGACTCCAAAAGCTGCCCTCAAGGAACATCCTTCCCATGAGGAGTTTTCTGCATCGGGCCCTTCAGGCACAGGCAAGGCCCCTGGGCCCAACTCCCTCATCCCTGCGTCATCAAGCAGCAAAGACAGTGGGGAATAAAGCAAGTGAAGGAGTCAGTCCCGCACAAAACGGGCTCCAGAAGCCACAGCTACTCTTCCAGTGTGGGAGCCAAGTTCAGAGACCTGGAAACACCAGCATTCCCAGGGAGGAGGGCAGAACAATGCCATTTCCCCCTAAGTTTAGGGAGACACCACCCCACGTCCTCTGGCCTTAAAAGAGGAGAGACTTCACATAAATGATTTCAATGACTCCACCACACACAAAGTGGGCTGAGGGCTAACACAACCATATAAATGCCTGGCAAAAACACACTAAATGAACACACAGATAAGCAAGGTTCTCCTGTTATCCACCAAATATTCAGAAACAAATCCAGTAAGCAATCTCTTTGCAATCAAAAGACCAATTCAGAGGTGCAGATTAAAAATAAACATACAACTGAACCCTTAATACACCAAGAACCAAATTCCACGGAAGTGTTATCACATCACCACCTCCCAGCTGAAGGAAGCAGCACTGGCCACTGACCAGCTGTTCACTCGTGGATCAGTGAACGAAAGGCAGTGCTGTCCAGGACAATGATGAGATGTTAACCTGAAAAGGGCAAAATTGCAGAGGCTGGAGGGACCTTCCAGGTAACCCGGCCCCCTCAGTGGACAGAGGACCCCCGTGGGACCACAGAGCCCAGAGCTCCAGTGTGTTCGGGGCAAGGACTCAACTGCAACCCTGATGATGTCCGAACGCCTTCTGCCCTTCTGTGTCTCTGCCCCACTAACAGGGAATCCGTGAATGCTAAGGAAATGTAACGCATTTTACAATACATGTAGATTTTTAGCAAATTAAAGATAAACAGTGACAAACTTTGAGAATTAACTAAAATATAGTTCAGTGAATGCCCAAACTCAAAGCTAGTCTCCAAGAGGTGATAAGCTGTGTGTGGTGGTTAACGCCTGTAAATCCCAGCAGTTGGGGAGGCTGACGCAGGAGAATCACTTGAGCCTAGAAAGTTGGGGTTGCAGTGAGCTGTCATTGCACTACTGCACCCAGCCTGAGAAACAGAGTGAGACTGTCAAAAACAAACAAACAAAAACAAATTAAAGGAGTTCAAATGAACTCGCCCATACGCTTTAAATTTTCATTTGGGTACATGGGGTGATCTAGTTCCTTTTTCCCTTGCAATACATGAATAATCTAATAATTAAATATAATCTAACAATTACATGGGAAAATTTAATTATTTTCCCATTTCATTATTCCCTATCTCAGGGAAAAAGTTAAAAGTATTCCCTATTTCAGGGAAAAAGCTAAAAATCATTTTAAACCTTCCTTCCACAAAACAGTGTACTCAGTCATCTCTATCTGCTTGATCATGTGGAATTCAGCTTCACATGTCTACAATACGGTTTTTGTTAAACAGCGTTTATGTAGACAGGCGAGAGAAAGAAACACTTGGTCTATGTAGAAGCAGCAGAAGACACGTTTTAACAGAAAAGGGAGAAGATACCACCGTGTG
Source organism: Macaca mulatta (assembly GCF_049350105.2). Lineage (NCBI taxonomy): Eukaryota > Metazoa > Chordata > Mammalia > Primates > Cercopithecidae > Macaca > Macaca mulatta. Next base: position 114,363 of record NC_133416.1, on the reverse strand, counting down.
AATCTGGAAATTCTGTCGTCATCTTGTCCACACACACAGAAAACACCCAAGCACGTGCCTAGTGTCCAACAGGAGCACAGAAAGGACAGGGTTCCTCCAGTTGTTTAATGACCAGCCCCACTTGTCACCGCCACATAACAAAATCCGCACGGCAACTTCAGCACGTTTCATTCACGATTCCACGGAAATCAGGCTGAAGAACATACAGATGTTTTGCCCACATTTAAAAATCCAAGTGTGGGACTCATAGAAATAAAACACATTATGGGTTCACTTAACTTTTCCAAATTTTTACTTGGAGAAACCTATAAAGTTCTTGTCAGTTACATCCTTAAGTTTTCCAGTAATTTTTAAATGCGAAGGTCAGGCAAGACTTGTAAAGAGGTACACACATACGGCCCGGCGTGGTGGCTCACACCTATAATCCCAGCACTTTGGGAGGCCGAGGTTGGCAGATCACGAGGTCAGGAAACCGAGACCATCCTGGCTAACACGGTGAAACCCCGTCTCTACTAAAAATACAAACAATTAGCCAGGCGTGGTGGCGGGTGCCTGTAGTCCCAGCTACTCGGGAGGCTGAGGCTGGAGAATTGCATGAACCCGGGAGGCAGAGCTTGCAGTGAGCTGAGATCTCACCACCGCACTCCAGCCTGGGTGACAGAGGGAAACTGTCTCAAAAAAAAAAAAAAACAAAGGAGGTACACACATACATGCCATGTTCTTCTCTCAAAGAGACGGGCCCTTTTTTAAGATTCCAGAAGTAAATGGGTTTGTCATCCTGCTTTTGAGAGGATGGGCTGTGTTTTAAGCATGAACAGACTTTCCTCCATGCACCAAGGATGCACCATGGGGGCAGTGCTGCCGCCGCCTCCCCAGTCTCTGCTCAGGGTGGGGCAAGGGGAGCTCCGTTGTCTCCCGTATACACCGTCAACAGGCCAGGTGCTCAGGAGGCGGCTTCCAGGACTCGCTGTAGGCATTCGTCAGCAGGGCAGGCAGTGCCTCGTGCTGGTGGGCATCCAGCAGTAAGGGGGTCTTGCACTTCACTCCCTGGGCCCAGCCGCAGACAGAGGGGAAAGAGACACCTGTATCGTAACTCATGTGTATTTATAGATACACAGAGACTCTGCAGTGCAAGGTGCAGAACTAGAAGGAATCATGGAAATAAGAGGGAAGACATTTGGTTACGACTGGCAGAGTCACCTCAAGCCTCAGCACTTCCTGCCGGAGCCCTCACTGACCAGACTCCTCCAGGGTCACTGCCACTGCCTTGCCCAGCTCATGACAGGGCAGACAGTGACAGAGCCTCAGAACAACCTCCCACTCCTTCCTCACCAGCCCAGGGGATGAGCTGTTCATGAGTGTCCCAAAGCCTGAATGCGGGAACACAGAGGTGACTGAGCAGAAAGGGGGACAGCCACAATGGCCGCGGGTGTGCAGATATTGCGGGGCACCCCAGCAGCCCTTTCCGTCTTAAAGAGGATGGCCACGGGTGTGCTGATGCTCCCGCGTGACCCAGCCGTCCTCTCCACCTTATAGGGGAATGGCCACGGGTGTGCGGATATTCCCGGGTGCCCCAGAGCCCTTTTCACCTTAAGGAGATTTTCACAGTCTCATATCAGTCTCCAAACTATTCAGTGAGGTTGGAGGAGTATCACTGTGGACCAACACTGATTGGCACCAAGTAAGGGCGATTTTATAACCATGTCTCAACCATGAAACAATCAGGTCTTTGGCCATCTGGTCTAAGCTTTTTCTGTAACAAAGTTGGATAATTTAGTTGAACTTTGGTTTTCCAAAGCTTGTTACAGAAACCACATCTTCCTAGGTGTGGCTCTGTGGTGTCACGTGCACACTTCAGTAGCCAGGCTTGCCAAGACTCACGGCACGTTACACGTTCACCTGAGAAGGCTGCTGAATCATTGAGGGCTCTGGCGTGCTCTGAAATGAATTTGCCACTTCAGCCTACACTCTACTCCCTTGTTTGGTTAAAGAAACCCAAAAAGCAGAATTTGTTTTGGCCAATCGCCTGCTGACCCAACTGCAGAGGTTTTAATTAGAGTACTTTCATTGCATCATAGAAAGCAAAGTCATATAGATCAACTCATTATTACCACTCCAAAGGTTTAGTAAATCTCCAGATAATCAGGCAAACATTTTAAGAAGCTACATTAAGGTTTACAATACTCAAAATTTAAAACTACATCCATGCTCCAAAAAACCACCATTCCCATTTTAGATGGCCAAATGCATATGAGAAAGAAAGAAACGTGCTGAGCGCATTTTTTGGGTAATCTTATGGAGAAACTGCCACTTTAAAAATGGCTCTAGTTCCTGGCTCCAGATGGGTGTGGTGGGTTGCCTCACTCAATTTCAACTCCACCTGAAGCTGGGACACTAGAAATCCATTCGCAGACTCCACGGCACCAGAATTCCCACTTCTGGAAACAGCCAGGAATGCAGACCTGTAGCAGAGAATTCTTTCCTGCCCACCCTAACTGTCCTCTGTGGAAGGCGACAGTCAAAGACAAGTCCACCCTCCTAGTCGCAACTGCACCACGAAGAACCATTTCAAGGTGGGAAGTGATTGATCAGTGGGAACAGGCAGTTTAGCTAATCACTTATAAGGCAGAGAAGGGGGGTTTGAAGGCCTGTATCTGGTCTTGTCCTCGGTAAACGGTCATCCGCCAGTCAGCCTAAGCCACATGGGAAGGGGCTTCTTGCAGTAAAAGTGGGGGCGCAGTTGTGGGGAGGGGGAATGTCTTAACAATCACTGTTTTACAGGATCACAGGGCTCAGGCAATGTTCAGTATTGTCACACACCAAGGTTTTTACAGTCTGAGGAAAACTACAGTCCTAAAGTGTCAGTTCTCAAAGCCCTTAAGTTCCTCCTGCTAAGATTCCCAGAGTCTCCCACTTCTTGCACCGAACCCCAACTTGCACAGGCACCTGCGTCTTCCTCCTGCAGCAAATGCAGATAAGAAGCTGTGGCTCTGCTGCAGTAATGATGCCATGCAGCCCTAACACCACAGCAGAGCAATGGCTCTGGCCTGAATGTCCCCAAAACCTCATGCTGAAACCATCTCCGAAGGGATACATTAAGAGGTGGGGCCTTTGGGAAGTCCTGCTCTCAGGACTGGGGTTGGTGTCCTTGTTGGGAGGCCTAGAGGAGCCCTCCTGCTCCTCCACCACGTGAGTTCTGACGAGACGACCGCTGCCACGCAACACCTGTTGAGATGCTGCCGTCTGTGAGCCACAGGCCCTGGGGCACCAGATGTGCAGGTGCCTTGACCTTGGACTGCCTTGACCTTGGACTTTCCAGCTTCCAGAGCTGTGAGCAATAAATGTCTCTTTACAAATCACCCAATCGACAGCAGCCGGACAGAGACAGTAATGTCACAACATGAGTCACTTTCTCAGTGGGCCAGAGGACTCCCCATGAGCCACCACTGTAAAGCAAGAACTCCCTGGAGGATGGAAAGGGGTTCACAAGGAATTCTACCCAGCACCAGGGTGTCTGTCCTTTCTTGCAGGAAGACAGCTGAGCCATGGCAGGAAACTACAGGGTGGGTGGGGCTGGACAGTAATGTGTCACCTGCTCATCTAAGCCTCAAGTCTCCTGCCTCTCATCACGACAGTGGGGGTAACACCCCCCTCACCTGAGCTGTTGGGGGAGGTAAGAGTGCTGGGTGATTAACAATTGTTAGTTCCACAGAAATAAGGCAAAGAATCTGCCCCATGTCTTATAAAACCAAATCAGCCCAGGAATTCCACATCACTACTAATTTGCATGGGAAAATACCAGATTCTCCTAAGTTCTGGCATGTCATTTGTATTAATAAAGTTTGCAGACTTTTCACATACTAAGTATATAAAACAGGAAAATAAATCATGCAATTTGGAGGCTGAAGCAGGAGACTCACTTGAGCACAGGCGGCGGAGGTTGCAGTGAGCCGAGGCCTCGCCACTGTACTCCAGTCTGGGTGACAGAACGAGACTCCATCTCAAAAAATAAAAAAAAAAAAAGATTTTGCTGCTTCATACTAGTAAAGTGGGCAGACTCTACATGCCAACTCTTATTCAAAGGTCGCCTAACACTGACTCAGGAACTCTGGCCCTGATGTGCTTGGAGTTTTAATCCTAACAGTGTTAAAGACCACTCCCCCAGGAGCTCTGAACAAGTACTCCAGGTATACGCTGAACAAGACCACACACTCTGACCGAAATCTAACTTCCCAGACCCAAACTACAGAACCACAGAAGACACTGCTTCTGTCCAACTTTGTGTTCTGCCATCGTTTGTGTCCATTATTTCCTACAAACCAGCTCATTAGAATTTAGGGCACACAAAAGGCCGATACAACAGGGTCACTTTTCAAAGGTTTGGAGGTGAAGAACAGATACAATGCATTAGCTTCCTATTGCTGCTGCAACAAATTACCACAAATGCAAACCTCCTCTCAGCCCTGGAAGTCAGGAGTCCCAGGGCTGAAGTCAAGGGGTCAGTAGCTTGTATTCCTGCCTGGAGTCTCCCAATTCATAGAAGCCACCATGCAGCTTGACTCACAGCCCCACACCCCTCCTACCACTGCCCCGGCCTCAGCCCTGCACCCCTCCGGACCCTGCCCCTGCCCCACACTCGCCCTCACCCCCACAGCCCTCTGGCCTCTATCTCGTCCTCAGGTCTCCTCCTCTGAGGCAGACCCTCGTACTGCCTTCTCAAAAGGCACATGTGAAGACACTGGACCCACCTGGACAACCCAGGGTCCTCTCCCATCTCACTGTCCGTTACACTCACATCTGCAAAGCCTCTTTTGCCATGGAAACTTCATTATACTAACAATCATTTAACAAGTCCATTCTAATGATGTGAAAATTGGCATTGTTTTCCTCCTAATGAACAGATCAGTCACCCATGTAACCTGTAAATATTTGACTATTAAATATACAATACTGTAGGAGACAGAGATGAGGAAGACGGTTCCTCCCTGAAAGACGACTGGACCCTAGACGGAGGGATAAACATTCTGAACACAATCAACATAACTCAACATTTGAGTCGGAGAGGTCAAGCAATAAGACGTTCAAAGAAGCAACCAGAAAGTATGTACTGTGCCCGTAGTTCACATCTGCGCCTGGCGTCATGAGCACGAGCATGCGGACACGCACACAGGGCCCAAGTGTAAGATCAAATATAAGGAGCTTTCCACTGTAGTATTTAACTAGATCTTATTACAAAATAGCCTCCTGATTTTTATCCAAAAAGTTCTCTGTAATTAAGGAAATTAATTTTCCCCTAAAAGGCATTTCTCTAGCTATCATTCCATATAAACTAAATGGGCATATTAAAGAAAAAAGACAAGGCCGGGCGCGGTGGCTCAAGCCTGTAATCCCAGCACTTTGGGAGGCCGAGACGGGCGGATCACGAGGTCAGGAGATCGAGACCATCCTGGCTAACACGGTGAAACCCCGTCTCTATTAAGAAATACAAAAAACTAGCCCGGCGAGGTGGCGGGCGCCTGTAGTCCCAGCTACTCGGGAGGCTGAGGCCGGAGAATGGCGTAAACCCGGGAGGCGGAGCTTGCAGTGAGCTGAGATCCGGCCACTGCACTCCAGCCTGGGTGACAGAGCGAGACTCCGTCTCAAAAAAAAAAAAAAAAAAAAAAAAAAAAAAAAAAAGGAAAAAGAAAAAAGACAAATGTTTGACTTCGGGGGTTTGCCTACGACTTGAATAAGCATGATTTTCTTCTGGCCAAGCAGGGAGCAGCTGGACCAGACTGGAGGGAAGGAAGAACAAATTTCCACTCTGACCTCAGTTGGGCACCAGAGTCTTCCCTGTCAGAATGTGGGTGTGGTGCTTCCCACACACCAGCCTCTGACGAAACTCAGCCCAAGGGTGTGGGAAAAGGCTGTCTACTTCTGAAAAATCTACAAAGTGCAGACACATCAAAAGCTTCAGAAGACTGTAAAGGGCCAAGGAGACCACTACACCCTTGGAGTTTACAGAAAATGGTCAGCATCACACGTGCCTGAAGTCCAGGGTCAGCTCCCGGCTGCCGCGACGCCGTGAACGCAGCCCTGGCTTCCCCTCTGATGCAGAGAGCTGGTCACTCTGCCGGCAGCACTCAGAGCTCAGAACATTCTAGAGGAAAGCAACGTGTTCCTTTTAAAATGGGGAACCGGGGCAGCACAACTGAAGCTCTACGACTGTCTCAACTACTGGGTTTCGGGGTAGCATTAGGAAATCGTGAGAATCCAAATCTCAATTTCATACAGATTCCAGATTCACTGCAGGTTCCAGAATTTCCTGAGACATTCTTCCAATTTATCACTCAGGATTCCCTTGCCAAAGCTAATAAAGTCTACATTCCTTACGGAAAACCCACCATAAGCACCACCACAAATAAGATCAACTGACTGACGCCCGCCCTTCGCACCAAACATAGAAACTGTTACTCACACAAGACTGTGCTGGAGGCAGCTCTCAGCTGAAGCCGAATCCGTGAGACTTCATTATCCCCCATTTTGGATCGAGTGTGAAGACTGTCAGCAAACCAGGGCCCCAGTGTAAAGCAGAGAACAGATCCTCTGATGCCTGCCTGAACATTTCCTTCCCACCTCTGTCTTGGATATTGAACACCCTCAGAGCTACTGAGTCATCCACATTTGCAGGTCATTTATCCAGCCACCAGGATAACACAATTATGCGATAAAAATGCCTTCTCAGGGCTTTGTCATACTCAACAAAGAAGCTCAGAGGGCTAGGTAAGCGCAAGAAAGGGGGAAGCGTCCTCCAAACAGACAAAAACCAAGGAAAACCGTGCAGAGACTCAAGAGAGAGAGAGCAGAAACACAGCCCGCTGTAGACTTTCAGGTCCTGCTGGCCGCAGCCCTGCGTTAGGTGGCACCATTTCCACAGATGCATCCTGCTGGGCCCACTTGAAAGGTCCCGCTTGCGAGACACTCACCCCCACTTCCAGCTCCTGCAAGACCCGCTGCAGCCCCACTCCATCCTGGGGGCCGACTGTGCAAGTCTTCCCGGCGAGACCCCTCAGAGCCTACTCAGTGTCTGAGACTGGGAAGCACCAAGGATCCAGAAAGGCACAATCCCGTTTCTCCTCGTGCTGCTTTCTGGGTTCCAAGTTGTCTAACGAGTCCTGCATAAACCCCGGGCTGGGGAGCCAGCCAGGGCCCAGCAGCACCCAGCTCATGCGCTCCACTCACCCCACAGAGGACCACGGAGGCCCCAGCACGCTCTGTCCGCGGGGCAAGACACCAGAAACAGCCACAGTTCAGGGTTCTGCCACCCGCCCCGCTGCCGTCATTACCTCCTGGGATCTGAATTCTCATTGGTTGGAAAGGTGATCCCACAGCTCCGCTGCCTTAATTACCTGCTGGGATCTGAAATTGTATTGGTTGGAAAGGGGATCTCATTGCTCAAGCACTCCCTGCTGCCTCCTTGCAAACAACATAAAAAATCCAAAACCCCTCGTAAAGAACGTTTACTATAACCTCAAAACAAGACACATCCCGAGACCAAGGAAGATACACACGCACATCTGACACCTGGTGGACATCAGTGACCGATGCCACGGCTTCCGTGTGGCGTGTGAAGCAGGAGGCCTGTCACGGTGACTCAGGCTGGGGTCTGAATGGGGGTCTTCCAAGCAACTAGGCAACCCCAAAACCCAAGTCCCCGCACTCATGTACCTGGCAGAAATGCTGCGTGGCCATCGACACCAGTTGTGAACCAAGACCGATCTGTGTCCTGTGGCCCTCACAACGTCCGTACATGCCTGGGCCCAGCAGAGGCCCGCACGGCACCCTGCTCGCCTCCAGTGGGGCTCTCTCCTGCCAAAGGGGAAGTCCGTTGAGATTTCCAAAGCTCTACAAAGTCGTGCTTCCTCCTGCTTGTTCAGAAGGCCTAAAGCCCTGAAGACACCAGTGAGAATTGACCTAGCCTCTTAAGGCAGCTCAAATACCTAAACACAGGAACGCTGGACCTCTCTGCCCTCGAGAGCAGCCGATAACACACTGGGCTAAGCAGAAGGTACAGATGTCACATCCAGAAGCCAGTGGCGCTCAAGATTGCATTCCAGGAGCCGCCCATGTGAGTCCCTCCAAGGCTTCCAAGTCCCACTTGATTGTTTTCATCGTATCTCTATAACATCAGAGACATTATATCTCACGGTATCTATGAGATCGTCTCCACTTTTATGAGCACATATGCTCCCTGACTTACCATGGGATGAAACTGTTCCAATAAACCCAGCGTAAGCTGAAAATATCCTAAATAGAAAGTGCATTTGACATCATAGTTTCAACTTACAACGGGTTCATCCAGAGGCAGCCCATCTTGGGCCAAACAATGCACTGAGTGTGACTAGTTCACACCATCACAAGGTTGAAAAAAAAATCAGAAATGTAACAATTGGGAGCCAGGGACCCTCTGTATTGGGGCTCCTGTCTTCAGAGACAACAGAAACCTCTTCTTAGACAAGAATCACAATTTATAATCCTCAAAATGTTAAACTTAGTTTAACAATCTAGACGTTCAAACAAAGCCAAAGTAGGCCCACAAGGCCGTTTGTGCCCTTCACTAAGACGCACGACTCTGTAATAACCCTCACCACAGCCCCTCAGGGTGGGTCCCAGAGGCAGTTGAGGCTTGTGGCTACGGACACTAACGAAACCAAAATCAGAGTACGCAGGTGCAGTCAAGTCATATGACTTCTCCACTAGCATATGCACAAATGTTCATCAGCAAATCTCATCTTCGCTTTACCTCCCTCCCATGACCTAAAAAGGAGTCCACCACACACACCCATACACACAACCACCACTTCAAAAACATAATTAGTACTTGCATTCAATTCTGGGCATTCGAAGTAGACCTAATGGGTGATTAAATCTCTCCTCCAACCCATTGCTTAGTCTTCTTAGAGGATGAAGGATTTTGCATAACACAAGTCAACATATAAAAGATCTGCTATAGAAACAGACTTTCAAGTGGTCCTCATTAGAGTGATTCAACTAATATACAAAGGACCCAACACACAGCACAGTGTATATTAGAAGAATGATTAATTTGTTCCCCTAAAAATCCTAATATCTACACAGAAAAAATACGCAATACACATTTTATCATTCTTTACCAGTATAGTCATACAAAGGAGTATCACAAAAGCAAAAGAACAGATTTGGTTTGACTCACAGTTCTAAGTTTAATATAAAATTGCTAAAACCACCAAGACAAACATGACTATGAAATATTTAACGATCTTCACCTAAATTCAAGTCACCATTCAACCACCAATACCTCTGCTCTCCTTACGGGAACTTTCCAAAAGTAAATTCTGGAATTAACAGGACAAAATTTTCTGGTGATAGAAATTAGGAAGAAATTGGTTGAAGGCCGTTCCTTGGCTGTCAAACTTTTTCTCAATAATATTTTGTAAAATAAAAGCGTCAAACAGATCTTTACATTAACTTACAATCTATCAAGCAATACTGGAGCAAGCTTTAAATATTAGCCACATTCTGTCAGGGCTGACTAACATTAAATCAGTATCAGTCTCATGTCTTGTAGGATCCACAGCTCATCGTCTTAAAACCACTTAAGATTTCATAATTAACTCAATTAAACAATGTAAGTCATCTCCTTGATCTTTGACATGAAGGGGTAATTTTCCCCCAAAATAGTACCTCTTTCCTTGACATGATTTAATCTGTGGTTAGAGTATTTAACAGGATTTCTTTCCTTCTTAGAAAATAAAATATACACCTTTCCAATATGAAAAACTCTAACTGATAATGCCATAGCTTACCCAGGTCAAAAGCATTTTTTTTTTAAGTTAAAAAAAGAACCTAACTGCATCTTTGGACCTTATGTGAGGTAGTGTCCAGGGTCACTGGGACCCCTACTTGGCCAGTGTAGCTGGGTACCAATTAAAGACAGAAACCCAAGCATTCACTCAAAGCCCCTTCCCAGCTGTTCATCCTAGTGGAAGAAGCCATGAGTACAAACGAATGCGGCATTCTACGGAGGGCTTTGGGGATAGGCTGCTTGAGAACATCAAAGTGGCTCACGTCCCCCGAGTATAAAGCCAGTGACTGCTCTCAGCTTCCATCCACAGTAGCCAAGGTCTGGAATCACCTGAGTGCCCATCAACAGGGGATGAAGGGAACGTGGCCCGAACACACACAGGAGCAATACTCCACCACACAGCGGAGAGCCCTGTCATCCGCGGCAGCGTGGATGGAGTTGGAGGACATTACGTTAAGCAAACGAGTCAAGCAAGGAAACGGCGCATGTTCTCACTCATAAGCAGGAGCTGAGAGCAGATCTCATGGAGGCCAAAAGTAGGTGGTCAACAGGGCCCAGCAGAGCCCACTCATAAGCAGGATGGGCAGAGGCTGGTAATGTGCACAAACACACAGCCTAATGGGAACACGAGACCTACTATTGATAAATCAGCAGGGGGATGGCAGTGGGTCATCTACTGTGTATTTCAAAACAGCTAGGAGAGAATAACTTAACATAACCAGCACAAGGAAAAGAAACTATTTAAAGTGAAAGACATCCCAAGTACACAGATTTCATCAATATAGGGGTGAATCAAGGTATCACATGCACTCTGAAAATATGTACATATATTATGTATCAACAGAAACAAAATCCAATGACAGAACCATTTGCGAAGCACGTGCAGGAGAAGAATGGGAAGCCTGACATGGTGTGGCTGTGTGTCCCCACCCAAATCTCATGCTGAACTCTAACCCTATGTTGGAGGTGAGCCCTGGTGGGAGGTGATTGACTCATGGGGGTGGTTTCTAATGGTTTAGCATAATCCCCCAAGTGCTGTCCTCATGATAGTTCTCCTGAGATCTGGTTGTTTGGAGGTACATGGCACCTTCCCCTTCACTCTCTCTCCCCTTCCAGCCATGTGAAGACATGCCGGCCTCCCCTTCACCTTCCACTCTGATTGTAAGTTTCCCCAGATATAGAAGCCTGTACAACCCACAGAACTGTATGCCGATTAAACATTTTTTTCCTTATTACCCAGCCTCAGATAGTTCTTTATAGCAGTGGAACAACAGTACAGCCCTCAGGACCAGCAATGTTTTCCTTCCACCCAGCGGCCAACAAGGTCCTACACCGTAGCTGGTTTTCCAAAGCTTTGCCAGAATGCTGAAGCTGTTTTGGGGATACTAACTTTCCCCATCTCTGGCAAACCAGATGGGGCATCCTATTTGCCTCTTACCACCTTTCTCAGAGAAACCCCACCTCTGAAACAGCCTCCACCAGGGGCCTCCTTCAGCAGCAACAAAGCTGAGTGTTCCTTGCACTTCCCTTCTTCTGAACAAGTCAACATCTTAAGCTTGTTTTTCCATCTTCCCAGCTCATTGAAAAAAATATCTTATGCTTTCTATTTTCCTAACACACACACATGGAAGAGAAGTGCCGTGAGGGCAGGGGCTCTTGTTTTCCCGGATCTGAGCCTGGCCCTCAAACACTAGCCGAATACTAACATGATATCCAGAGGCAGAAATGCAAATATCCATATGACTTCAAATACCCTAAGGACCTAACAGGCCGAGTGGCCCATGTAACTATGGTGTGCTGGGCCATTCAACTGGTGTCCAAATCCCTGTCCAAGTGAGCTCTTTAATTTCGAGACTTTTCAGACAGCTGTGTTGTTGTTGTTCTGTTTTGTTTTTATTAAAGGGATATGTTACAATTATAATCAAGAATATCCCAGGCAGAGTGTGGTGGCTCGTGCCTGTAATCCCAGCACTTTGGGAGGCCAAGGTGAGCGAATCACCTGAGGTCAGGAGTTCAAGACCAGCCTCGCCAACATGTTGAAACCCCGTCTCTACTAATACAAAAATGAACCGGCCATGGTGGCAGGCACTTATAATCCCAGCTACTCAGGAGGCTGAGGCAGGAGAATGGCGTGAACCAAGAGGTGAGGCTGCAGTGAGCCAAGATCGTGCCACTGCATTCCAGCCTGGGCAACACAGCAAGACTGTCTCAAAAAAATAAAAATAAACCAATACTCCCAGTTAGTTCTTCACCAATGTCAGATACATCAGTTTAAAGAAAAATATGAAAGCATGTTTTTATATTTCAGTGTTGAATTTAACCATATCTTTTAAGAAGATATGAAGATAGAACTTCCTCAAGGATTGGGGGAGAAAAAAGCAGTTAAGAAAATCTTAAAACCTCAGGAGAAAAACAAGTATGGGTTAAGACCTCAAGGCAAAACTTTTTCTTTGCACTTTGATTTCAAAAGAACAGAGATGCCCAAATTATGAACTCTCCCATCTGCATTTTATATTCGTCTGTGTCCTTTGAAAGGCTGGAGATGGGATCCCAGGTTCCAAAGTGCCTGGCCGTGGCTTACATCAGGCGGCATCTTTCACAGCCGTTTACTCCCCTGACTGTGCCTAGAGAGCTCTGTGGCCCAATTTATAAAAAAAAAAAAAAAAAAAAAAAAAAAAAAAAAAAGAGTCCTAATTTACTCACGTTCATCACTTTGAGCAGAGTCTGAAGAAATGAGACAAATATTGAGACTCCACAGAAGCAAGTACTCTCTTCCAAAAAGTCAAGTGTCAGGTTCCCATGAGCCAGGCAGCTTGCTTACAGAAAGCACTGGCTGACTTGCTGGTTGAATGTTAAATGCATTTAAAATGTTAAGTGATCAAACGCCCCTCCTAGTGGGTGTGCGCGTTGAGCTGGCTGCAGTAGTGATGCAGACCACGTTCTTTCCTTTGGTTTTGCTTCAAGCAGAGCACCCCACACCCAGGAAGAGGCCGAAGGATGGCATCGAGGTCTAGGACAGATTTAAGGAGAGCTGCAGGCTGACTGCCTCATCTGCAAAGTCTCTCATTTCAGAGAAAATCACTGAACAGAGTTCATAACACGTGAATTTTTAAAATTCATATTTCTAATTTCATCCCATTAGAACTTTTGAACCTCCACCTCCCACCTAGAGAACGTCAGCTCAAGCCGATCACAGCGCAGTGCGATTTTCTATAAATAATGTGCACGCCTGCATCTGAGCGGAGATGTGAATGTCTGGAATGTGCCTGCCAGGCCCAGGAGGAACTGCAGCAAGTGTGGGGACACAAGCCGCTAAGGAATCTGATTTGGAGGGAACTGGAGGCAACTAAAACTAGGTGCACTGGTTTTTCTTGGTAAGGTTTGACCAGGCAAACTGTTATCACTGTTGCTAATTTATGGTAATTGGCATGGGGACTTAACAGTAAGTAATTAGAGCAATTACAGAATTTGCTACTCAATTACAATGGCACAGATTCCTGAGAATGGAAGGACTGTTGCCCAGGAATAGAGTTCAAGAGGTCCTCCCCATGCTCCGAGGAACATGGCATTTCCACGCACCCCTGCTTTGGTCCCTGGCCACCACCATCCTGATCTCGGCCATCTGATGGCATCAGTCCCCAAAGCTGGAAACACCTGACACCTCTTGTCACCCTCCCATCTGCCCTGCCTTCCTCCAGTCCGGGATATTCAGGGATGCCCACATACAGGACCAGGAAACCAGGGTTATCCCAAACCAGTGCCTGCATTCAAAGTCCTCCACGGCAGCACAATCACCAATGGCCAATACTCCCAGAACCTTCCACCTCAAAACGGGAGCACATCTGGATTCAAGCTGACAATGCTGCATTCTCTTTGCCATGTACACATGGAGGCATGTCAGGTTCCACCTAAAGGTATCAGGTTCCACGCTGCTCAGGAGCCCAAACCTAGTCACTCTGCATGATCTCAATTTACCATCCACAGAGAAGCCTGCAGTTTTCCTCTGGTGCACAGTGTGGATGCATTTCCCCTGAAGACTCGGAAACAGGAGCCTGGCCAAGGAGGCCAGTCACCCCAGCCCCTGCAAGGCCCGGACGTGACGCTCTGCTGTCTGCACACAGTACCCAAGTTTAGCAGTGCTGGCTCTGTGGTGGGATCCATCTGGGCCTGCAGAGGACCCGGGGCACAGGAACCGTGCAGCCTGGCTGCAGCCAGAGGCCTAAGGGATCCCCACGAGGCTCTCCAGCCTAGGTGCCCTCACCACAGGCAGAGCCATGCAAGAGAGTTGCCTGCTGAACTGGAAAGGCCCCAATCTGCTCAGCCAACACAGAAAGACAACAGCCACCTACAGCTGCTGAGCCCCGAAACGTGGCCACTGGGCCTGAAGGGTTGAATCTGGAATTTAATCTGTGAAGTTCTTTTCAAATGTGTTTAGCTATGTAATCAAATCTTTATTCTAATTCAATGTAAAGGAGCCTCTGGCTATGGGCTCCCCTCTCGGGCTTCACAGCTCCAGGGAGTAAGAATGGGAGAGAGAGAGGCCCAGAGCCTCTCTGCATTCTTCACGTTAATTCAACAAGTCATCATAAGGAAAGGCACTCCAGCAGGAGAGGTGTACACGGGGAGAACTGGGTTGGCCCTGACAAGCATGACCCCCATGGCATCACAGCTGCCTCAGGCAACAGGCAAAAGACAATGATGCCCACCTGGACAGGCCACCGGATGTGATGATGCACCCCCAAGCCCTAGTCCCACAGCAGCCAGAGATCACCCGCTGCTCATCCCGGCTGAAACAGGCAGAGCTACCCGAGCTATCAAAAGCAGGAAGAATTAAGGAAGCGATTCCCACGACACACGTGACACTCCTTGGAGACAGACACAGGCTTCGCTGTGAAAGTGCAGAGGACAGTGGAGTCCCTAAGGCAGGCTGCTTCTTCCAACGATCGTGAAGAAACCAGGTCCATTTCCTTGTAGGAGAATCATTTGTACCGTGATTAGACAGAAGACAGAAGGTGGCTGATGTTATCAAATCATCAAGCACCTCACGGCTGCTTCTCCAAGGAAGGCCTGGAAACTTGCAGCCACCCGCGTAGGGGCCGCAGTGTTTACAATGGAGATACGGGTGACCGAGGTCTGGCTTCCTCAGGGAAGCTACATTTGAACTTTCACCACTGAGGAATCGGTCATTTACAGTCACTCACCCTCAATGCAGAAGAGGGCTCAAGACACTGCACCAGACTTCAACACTCAGGGTTGGGGTTAGGGTCAGGGTCAAATTCACAAGTTTTACAAGATGTATTTCCTTGGGATGCCAGAAGAGATGCAGCTTCACACCCCCGACCTCCATGGTTTGCTTAGCCCCTTCACCAGTGGATCTCACCAACAGATGACACATCCACGCCTCATCCATGGCAGCACAGAAAACCACTTGGAAGACAGCCACTCCCACCAAGCTTCCTGACTTTGGTGTTTAAAATCTGCATCATTTAAAATCTGCATCTCATACGTGAGATTACACTCCTCCGAACAACGACATTGCCACTGTCATTTCACCCAAAAGGGCTTTAGGAAGTGACACGCGGTCCAGACGCCAGAGGTCGCCGGCCGCCTTACTCTAGCCTAATTCCTTTGTGCCTGTATGGAGGCTTCACAGATACAGCCCATTAATGACTGTATGAGAAGCTCAGGGCATAGACGAACTCAGTGCTGAATTTTTTCCATTTATCACCCTTTGTTTTGTCCAGAAGACAGCTGAGAAAGGCGGGGGCAGATCATCTCCTCGAGTGTAATGACTCTAGCCACTTCTCTTCACCCCAGGTCACCACTCAGTCAACACCCTTTTGAGAAACCAAAGCAATTCTGTTCCCTTCACTCCGAGTTCCAAGCACTAAATTCCTCCGTTTTATCAATTAGATTATCAAACAGCCGTTTGTAATCTGGACTGCAATCTGATACGAAATTTAAAGCTAATTTAAGTTGCGGTAATAGCTCCTATTCACATTGTAGATAAGGCATGAATGAAAACTTTAATCTGTTCATAGGACCAACTTTGTAAACAAACCAATTATTCAAGCAATGATTGTCTTCAGTTAGATGCAAATTACTTTGCTCATAAAAGATTTTCCAGTAGGAATTTTTAAATCCATGGTCTGTCTTTTCTGAGCCTGTCTCTGCACCTTCCCCTGAGTGCACAGCAGGACTTCTCAGGGCATCCCATCAGCAGACCCACTGAAAAGAATAAGCACGCAGCCCCCAGCCCAGGAATCAAGTCCGAGCCCCGGCAGCCCCTCGTCCAGCCGGGGCTTCCTCACCAGCACAGCACCCAGAGGTCTTCCAGGTTTAATGCCACGTGTGCGTGGAAAGTAGAGTGCTGGAAGGAACACAATAGACATTCAACAATGCAAATTCCCCCCTGGAACAGCCCAGCAATCCTCTGTACCTTCCCCCAAAGTACCCATGCTAGGCAGGCGTAGAGTCCGATGGGGGTGCCTAGGAATCGGCATTTAACACTATTCTGATGAATAAAAGTTTGAGAGGTCGGTCAGCGAGAGGCTGTCGTGGCCTCCACTCATTTGCAGGCTCTGAAGAGACACAGATTCAGGTAACAGGCCAGACAGGACAGGACAAGGATGGGGAGGTGGAGGGCAAATTCCATGGACCACCATCCACCCCGCCATCCCCACTGAGACTCCGTGATTTAAAGAGAGGCAAAGCCAGGGAGAAAAGATGCCCGCACCACACGAGCGACTGAGATTTCACCTAAAGCACGCAGCATGTGGCTGAGGGCCAAGGTTGGGCAAGCCAGGAGCACAGAACGGGGTTCACAGGCCCAGAGGTGTCTCCCACACCCACACCCCGTGCAGACCTCCCAAGCACTGCCTGTGTCTCCTGCCTGGTTTAGTTCCTCCCCGCCTTCTGTGTTGGTTTCTCAGCCGCCACCCACCACCACACAACCCTCTCTACAAGCTGGGTGGACTGAAAAGAGTGGGGGCGGGTAAGATCTGGGCTCTGGGGCCAACGTCCTGCCTGAGACATTAGTTCCAACCCACCTAGCTGTGATGTGAGCCCCCGAGATTTCTCAAATGTGAGATGGGAAGGTAACTGAACCCACTCACCAGGACGGCTGTGCAGACTGAGAGTACATATAGCCACACCTCGGCATCCACCACACGTGGGACCCCAGTCGTGTTGCCCCTGATGGGAATCCCTCTATCTATGCCCCTTCTGCTACCAGAGCCAACTCCCAGCAGTAGCTGTGGAGGGTGCATCCTCTATTCCCACTCCACTCACCTCCCATCGCTCCACGCAGTGACCTGCCACGCAGCGGCCACCAGCAAATCCGGCCCCACTGGATAACCGACCACCAGCCCCCCCTCACTTTGGGGCGTCTTCCACTTGCAGTTCCGAAGCAGGCCGAGAAACCGCCCTCAAGGGCAGTCACCTGTTCCTTATTGCATGTAATGACCTGCCACGCAGGACCACCAGCAAACCCAGCTCCACCATCCAGGCTCCTGTGGATTAACCGAACCCCCACCCCCCACCTTGGAGCGTCTTCCACTTGCGGTTCTGAAGGGGGCCGAGAAACCGCTCTCAAGGGCACTCACCTGTTTCTTATTGCACGTAATGACCTGCCAAGCAGGGCCACCAGCAAACCCAGCTTCACCGTCCAGGTTCTGGTGGGTAACTGTCCCCGTCCCCCGCTTCCTCCTGGGGTGTCTGGGAGGCTCAGAAACTGCCCTCCACGGGCACTCACCTGTTCCTTATTGCACTAATACCTCATTTACAGAAATCCACTTTGACTTTCCAGCACTGCAGTTGTGACAATTTAGCAATCCTGCTTGCAAGCTACAAGAGCTTGAGGTCACGTCCACCTCACCAGTATCCCAGAGACCCAGCACTATCCCACTGTGTTTAAAATTACAAAATACTCCTTCAAAATGCTACTGGCATTTGCTTTGCACATAAAATGTTAAAAACCTTCAAGTGAAACAAATATCTTCAACAGTTTGATACAACGACATGTGAGTTACACATCTGCCAAGTTGTATAGCCTCATGCATTTACAACATTTTATGTACGGTCAAATGGTTCATTAATATAAATTATGAGAATCTCTAAGAAACAGGTTTTTTCTGGCATTAGATGACCTAAGGAAAACTGGGTTCTGGCTGGCTTGCGGGCCTGTAGAGGCAGACATATCTGCTGACACAACCAAGCTCCTTCCCACTGATGTGGCCTCATCCCAGGCCCCTCACCCGGATGCCTGCAGGCCCCTGGAGGAGCAAGCTGACCTGTCCACATTTCTCAAATGCACAGCTGTTGCTCACACTGCAGATAGAGTTCAAGGCACGAGCAGGCCGCCACGCTAAAAATACCACGCAGCGTCCACGCCAGGTGACGGTGGTTTTCACTCCATCCCAAAGCCCCAGGTATGAGTTTACAGCCATGATTACCACATGGATTTTTGGACCCTCAAGACATACTTTGTTTCCTTTTATGCAACAAAGTTAAAAGACTATCACTCAGATATAGGCTCTGAAACTGTGGAATAATTATTTGGGAACAGAGCCTCTGCCAGATCAGGATTAGCACTTGGGAAAACACCCCGTGACCTCGGTCCAAACCCATCCAGACCAGAAGCCTCCCACACTGTAATTTCTGTGGATTTCTGTAAACGAGGTATTACTGCAATAAGGAATAGATGAGTGCCCTTGGAGGGCAGTTTCTGAGCCTCCCAACCACACGGCCACGTTCAGGCTGAAGCCGCACCACCTCCAGAAACACTGTCCCTCGCCGAGGTGTGCCTGGCTTCTCCCTTTTTCCAAAACTTAACAAAACCTGAAAAGGACAGGTCTGTGTAGAAAAACACAAACTACTTGCGATTCCTCTCCCCAGTTCAGGCTGTAGGAAGCTCGTCTCGGCCCTCACCGTGTTCTGACTGTGGCTTGGTTCCCATAAGAAATAAAGTCAGAATTCTAGTCCCCGTCTCCTGGGCAGTGCGGCAGGCATACATACCTTCAGTTATATGAGGAAAGGCGTGGCGAGCCCCCTTCCTTCAGTAAAACTGCACAGTTCCCAGAACCATGATGCCATCCCCCTCACACCACTGTGAACACCTGGACAGAGCACATTTCAATGCGTGCACCTTTGTGGGCTAGTTTCCTATTTCTCCACTAAATCACCCCAAATTTAGCGCCCTAAACACTGACTTATTTTCTCACATTTCTGGAAGCTGGATTCCAAAACAGGTCCCACCAGCTAACGTCGAAGTGTCGGTAAGGCTGGCTCTGGGGAAGCGACCGTCTCCTTGCCTCCCGCAGCCTCTAGAGGCTTCCGCATCCCCTGGTCCATATGGCACCCACTGTCTTCAGGACCCACAGCGGCTCTGGAGGCCCCTCAACTGGAAGACGCAGAAATGTCAGGAGCCCGGGAATCTAGTGCTAAGGCCAAGCCTCCCCACCCTCCCAGCTCCTCACACACTCCCGTGTGAGCTAATATAGATTCCACTTTAACTAGTGTCACCTGTGTAAGGGGTAAGTGCCCAGCTGTGAACTGCTTAACCTCGCCCACACAAACCCCGAGAATAAACTCACAGGCCATGGACCACTCCACAAGCAATAAGTGACCACCTGCTCAGGAACCTCCATGCCCCAGCAGAGCCCTCCAGTACCTCCTTGTGAGCTCAGAATGGCGGCAGGGGTCTGCAGCGCCACAGGGCCCTGGATAAAAAAGACAGCTCCCATGTCGGGAGGCAACCGCCCGCCTTTGGGTTCCCAGTACTTTAATTGCCCAGGTGGACCAGCCGCGCCGCATGCAACCCCATCACCAGAATAACGGCTGCACGTGGCGAGTGCACGGGTGGCCACCACTCAGCCCAGCTGGCCGCGCTAAGCACATCACCACCGTGACGCCCAATCAGACTCAACTGCTGGAACAGTCCCGGCATCGGCCCCCAACAACATTCTGGATCACAATTCAGAGTAGTGATTGCGATCAGGGCCACACGTGGCTGAATGTTTTTACAGGAGGACGCCACAGCTGGACTGACGCCACAGCTGGATCTGGCTGGACTGAGAGCATTTCCCACTGGACATTCTTACAACACCATTTTATTTGCGCTTTATTAAACTTCTATGGCTTTTTTCTGCTTATCTACTTTATGGGAGTGTTTCTTGTTCTTATGACTGCGGTGATACTTCAAGCTACAACTATCAATGTGTAAATTAGTTTGGAAGTCGCCTTATCATTAAACATTTCACAAGCAAGCAGTCAGAGACACCTAACCCGGAGGCCTCTTTTCTTCTCTGAGCCAAACCTACCTTGGACTCAAAGAAAACGGCACATGGAGAGGGGCTGGATCTCCAGCGCCCATTCCTAGGGAGCCTCCTGGGGAGCAGATATGGAGGGAGAAGCCCTTGGTTATGGCACTGTCGTACTAAAGAAAAGTCTATTTGGGTAATGTAAGCACCAGACTTAAGAGATTAAGCAAACCATGAAAAGAAACCACTAACCACAGCTTCTCCAAAACAGAACTAAACTCCCTTTAGTTTGAATTGGAAAAGCAGAAGTGATGATCAGGATATTAAAAAAAAAAAAAATGACACAGTGTCTGAACACAGGAGAATAATCAAGGGCCACTGTCTCTTCCTGTGTCAGTGGGAGCCTCTCATATAAGCTGGATTTAGAAGGTTGCTACTTTGGACTGAAAGGTATCCCCAACCTTAGTTTGTAAGCAAGTGGAGCAGAATGCTTCAATTATTTCAAGGTTTAGCGGTAAAGCTCTGCAACTCTCACAACCATTTTAATTGGTGTGAATTTTAAAGTGACTCAATCTGTTGGCTGGAGTATCTAAAGGCTTAACCACGGGGTCACGTTGGAAAATTTTTCCAATTGCTTTTGTTTTTCCTACTGAAGATGCATTTGAACGTTCTTGTACTTTGCAGTTGGCTGGTTCTGATGTTTGGTCCTGAGGAGGCCCAAGTATCCGTAGAGGAAGAATCTGAAACCTCAAGCCACTCGAGTGCTGTCTGGGCAGATGGAGACCCCAACCCGAGGGCCACTGACGGGCTCAGCATGGGCGCAGGGCCGCCTGACGCAACGGGCCACGTATTTGCCGGTTACAAAACAACATAAGCACACACCCCCACGTGTGCATACACGCTCTGAACACATCTGTCCTTGTCAACACCAGCACACACCCCCAGGTGTGCACACACGCTCTGTACACGCTCACGTCTGTCCATGCCAACAACAGCACACACCCCGAGGTGTGCACACACGCTCTGTACACATCTGTCCCTGCCAATGCCAGCACACATCCCCAAGGTGTGCACACACATTCCATACGCGCTCACATCTGTCCCTGCCAACGCCAGCATACACCGCCAAGGTGTGCACACACGCTCTGTACACACTCACATCCCTCCCTGCCAATATGAGCACACATTCCCGGGGTTCACACAGGCTCTGCACATACTCATGGCTGTCCCTGCAGCCTGAGTCAAACAGTCACAGAGAGGCAGAAGAGGAGGAAGAAGGATGCGATGGGCACTAAGGTCCTGGGCCGGTTCCCCTCCCGACCTCGGGAGAGACCCCTCATGTGATCCTGCCATCACTCACCCTTCCGCCTCCATCCTCCATCCTCCCACAGGGATCAGAGGATGCCCACTGCACAGAGCTGTGATGAGCATGAACAGAAGATGGCAGGAGCTCACGCCAAGGTGCTGAGCACTGGGCCTACGGAGTGCTTCTTTCTGCTGTGGCTGACATCATCAAACAAGAGACTGACACAGCTTCTGCAGAGAATGTCACTTGCTGAGAAACTGAAACGTGTGACCTAGGAGCCTGTGAAGGTCTAAGAACAAACCAACAAACCAAACGGTTTTGTTTGTTTTTCAAACACCATAGCCTGTTTTTTCTTTTTTTTCATGCTCTACCTTGGGTATCATTTAGTTAAATTTCAAAGTAAGTCCAATAATTACACAAAGTCACAGGACTGAGCATGGAGCATTGTTTCACTTCATGTCCTCCAGCCTTTAGGACACATTAAGGAAAGACATGATTCCAGGATTCCCATTAGAAAGGCTGCCCTGAGGCACCTGCTGGGGCAGCCAAATTGCAGCTGTTGATGCTGCCCCCAAGCTGCTTGGATGAAGCAGAAGATTCCGGAGGTCTCCTCTCTTCTGCCCCTTGTCCAGGAGAGAAGGTGGGGGGAGAAAAGTGAGAGAAGATAGGAAGAAGGAGGGGGGAAGGAGGGAGAGAGGAGGGGAGAGGGAGGGAGAGAGGAGGGGGGAGGGAAGGATAGGGGGAGGGAGGGAGGAGGGGCATGTTCCATCCACCAAGGCAGCTACACTGCAGAGAGAATGGAGGGTGTGTTGTCTCTCAGGACAGCAAGTTCAAGCTGTTTATAATTGTTAGCGTAAACAGTGACCAGCTGAGGACAGGGCTGTCATTGGAGTTGACGTTTTATTTTCATAGTTGATATTGGGGACCTGGACCTAAAGCACCGTGCCTTGCCCTTTTGCCAGATGGGCCTATGCTTCTCTATACCTGAGTCTATTTGACTAAATACCCGATATTGACTAGGAATTATGACGTGTAGGATACCCCTTACCACAGTAACGTCAAACTCATGTTCTAAATGCAATTCGTTCAGGGACTGGCTTCTAACTCTGGGTGAGAATGTTAAGCTCAGTCCAGTTCAATTCAGTAAGCATTTATCAAGAAACTCCTAGACCAAGAGCTCTGTTAGACACTGGGTATGGGGTGATGGGGATACGAAGATGTGGAATTAGAACTCGAGAAGCTCAAATGCTTCCATTTAATTCCCTAATGCAATTACAAAGCTTCAACCTGATGGCTGTAATGTTTAAAATCACTTTTTCTTTATTTCAGTTCTACATAACAAAGCATAAATAATCACAGAGGAGTGATTCTGTGTTGGACTATTCAGTGGACAGAGAAGAGCATTCTGACCGGCGTGAGACACTGTTTCCGTTCCCAGGGAGCCCGTGAGGTGGCTGCATGGAGAACACGCGTGAAGATTCAGGAGCACGAGCATCAGGTGATGGGAGGGGCACGGAGGCCGCACCAGAAAGATGCCTGCCGAGGGGCCGCTGCAGCCAGGCTGGCCGGGAAGGTCACGGGAGTGGGAGCAGGCATCTCCCTCCAGCCGCACTTGGTTTTCATGAGGACGCGTGCAGGGAAGGGGATGACACCGAAATGCTGTGGCGCTGAGGGGAGGAGGGGAGGGACACAGGGCCGACGGCTGGCCCTCACCACTTCCGTCCATGCCCCTATGAACGCTGCCAAAATCAGCCCCAACGGGGAGAAATGAGTTGGCTGAAAGAGGTGGACAGACTTGGCTTCCATGGAATTCACAGATTCCAGTCATTAAAAATCCCTTCTGAGTTTTCACCTGGAAAACTTTGCAAATGTACTTAGGGACAAGAGGCAGAGGATGGGCTCAAACCGCAGCCCTTCTCCTTCTCTTTTCATCCACGACCCTCCCTGGGGCCCTGAGTGCAAGAACCCAGAGCTGCACAGCCCAAGGGCACAGCCCCTGACCAGAGGAGGGAGCCGCACGGCAGGGCCTCCAGCACGCGGATGGCAGGATCTGTGCTATGTCAGTCCCAGGGCCCCAAGCAGAGAAGGCCTGGGGCTCCCAGCTGAAGTTTTGCTGTCTCCTCTCTCACCAAAGTCGAGAAGGATTGAGTGGGACTACTAACGCGGCACCTGGCGGCTCCTCGGTGGCTGCCGATGTGGTCCTCAGGCTGCGGGTGAGACCCTCTAGGGAAGCCCAGACAGTGGCGAGAATCACAGCCACGAGTGCTCCAGTTGCCCCAAAACTCAAGCATAGCCTGAGGAAGGCAGCGCCCGCTCAGATCCCCGTGCAGGCTTGTGTGGCACACTGGTGAGGCACACGGCACCAGAACATGGCACTTTAAGTGGCTTTGTGGGGTGTAGGAACACAAAGTGTGGTCTGGAGTGGCTCAGAAGTCACTCCCACCAGCCTGCGGGACCCGGACGGCCCCTTTGGACGTGGCTGGAGTCTCTCCAGGGCGGGCTCCAAAGTCCCAAGGATGAGGTGAGCGTCGGTCTTGCTCTGAGGAAGGCCCCTGACAAGTATCCTGAACATGCAGGTACACAGCTGGCTGACTCATCTGAAGGGACCTGCTGAGCTACGAGCCAGGGACGGCTAGAGAGAACTCAACTAACACACGAACCCTGCCCAGGCGCCCACCTGGGGCACCCACGAGAAAACTACGGAAGCTGTGAAGACGGAGGTGTGCACGGGGCTGGGAGAATCCTGGGAGGAGCCGCACTGGGGACCAGGAGGGACGGAGGGCTGGGCACCACAAACAATCGAGGGAGGCGCTCGGTGCCCTGTAGACCCCTCTGCACCCACAGCTGCAGGCCTGGCTGGCAACAAGACCTTGTCTGCAGGGGCCCAGGAGCACGTGTGTTTGGCAGGAGCTGCCCTCCTGGAGCCGCACTACGGGTACCGTCATTTTAGAGGCAGGTACCTGATATCAACGATGACAATCAACCATGCCAACCTGAATTACAGCCATGTCCTCAGCGGGTCACTCTTTATGCTGACAATCACAAAGAGCTTGAACTCGCTGTCCCAAGAGGCAACAAGCCCTTCATTATCACGGCAGCAAGCCTCTGTGCAGCCCTCCACCCACGCCGTTTCCTGTCGGGGCAACATGAAGTCCCATGACGGTGACTCAGAGCCAGCCCAGTAGTTTCAGTGCAGGAAAAATCACAAAAACTCAAACACATCCTAAACGTGCGCAGTTGGTAGGAGCCAATTCCTAAATTCAGCCTGTTCGGAGGCTTTCTGGGCTAGCACAGCTCTGATCACAGGCTTGAGCTTTCTGCTCCCAGTAAAGGGCGGCGAGGAAGCCAGGCTCTGCCATTCTGCAGGCTCCCCTACGTGGAGCCTGCCCTGTGGCCTCGGTGGCCTGTGCCAGACAGCTTGACCGTCACCCGCAGTGAACACTCAGCACAGCGCAGCAGGCTTGGGGAAGAACAGAAAGTGACCTCTAAGCCCGCAGAAGATGCTAAGCCACGCATGACCTCACGTGTACTGCGTGTCAATCGCCACCGAAGCAGGAACAAGCTCTTAATAGTTCCAGTAAATGCAAAGGCCGCCCTGGAAAACTGCGTGAACCTTTCTGACTACTCACAGGTAGGTAGCTACTGCCTGAGACACAAAGGTAAAGAATTAACCTGAAACTGCATATTATAAAACTTATTTTTAAATGATGGCGCTTAATTGAAAAGACTCCCAAAGAATACTGCATTAGAAAGCGACAGAGTGAAACCGTGAGGCTGACCACAGGAGTCCCTGGAAATTTCACCAAATGTTGTGTCAAAACTGGGAAACAGAAGAACTGCACCTAATGAAACATTCCATTAATCACTCGAGTCCTCCCCACATACGAAGCTATGTAAAAAGTGTTCCCAGAAGGTAAAGTGAGCAGGAGGGCTGTGAACACACAAAGAGAGAGCCACTTCGTCCACGGATCACAACAAAAGAAACGCTAATGAGTGCTGACGACACGCTGGAGTCCAGGGCTCTGGGTGCAGCTGGGACGGGGACACTCAGGGTCCTACTGTCCAGATGGGAAACCAGGGTGGAAACACCAGGGAGCCTGTCCCAGGGTGCAGAGCTAGTGAACAGTGGTTCATACTGCGACAATCCCAGCTGCCAGGCTCTGGGGCTCCTCGGGACAGAATCCTGTTGACTTCACTCTGGGGTGCGAGAGGCAGCAGCATCCCCTAAAGGCACCTGGAGAAGTGGTGTTACCCTCCATCCCCTGTCCCCGGCGTTACCCACCATGCCCCTGTCTCCGGCGTTACCCTCCGTCCCCCTGTCCCTGGTGTTACCCTACGTCCTCTGTCCCCAGTGTTGCTCACCATCCTTCTCACCTCCAGGCCCCTCTCCCTGTCCTCCCTCATTTTCCTGTTCAGCCAGAGCATATCACATGTCTCTTC
Organism: Macaca mulatta; assembly: GCF_049350105.2. Lineage (NCBI taxonomy): Eukaryota > Metazoa > Chordata > Mammalia > Primates > Cercopithecidae > Macaca > Macaca mulatta. The sequence goes on along the minus strand of NC_133416.1, from coordinate 88,535 downwards.
CCTTTTCAAGAGGCTCAGCTGCACCCAGAGGCATTCCAGCCTATTCGGGATGGGGCACACACCCTGGGGAAATGCCAGCACAGGGCCGGAAGGGACTGAGACCCTCTCACTGTCGCCCAGGAAGGATGGAACAGCCCACAGTCACACTGATTGTCAGGCAGGATGAAAACTTCTGTGTCCGAAATGTTCTTTTCACTGGAACGGTTCGGACCATTCGTGAACGAATCAGTTAAATACCAGCAAGTGCCATTCCCACTTATTCTCTGGCTACAGTTTTCCACCCACCAGCAACCACACTCCTAGGAATTATCCCTAACGCAGAATCAGCGCCTTGTGCCTTTAGGAAAACCTCTTTCTCTCCAGCTTTGTCCTCCTTCCACAAAAGGTGCCTCTGACTGCCTCACTCGCCGTACCAGGATTTTACTCAGCTACGGAGGAAAATCTGCTTGGGAGTCAGAGGTGGGTGGTCCCTGCATGGGCAGCAGGTCTGTGACATCCTCCGAGGAGCCTGGCCCAGGCCTGCCTCACACGCCAGGACTCTGCCTTCTGGCTCTCGGGCCCCCGACGCTGCTTTCCCTCCAGGTGTCATGCCCCGGGCAAGAAGGCCGGACAAGGGCCCAGGGCTGCTGTGGGTCGGGAAAGCCTCCTGACACCTCCCACTCCAGGAACCCCATCAGCATCCCAGCATCTGGACCTGTGTCACCAGCCGCTCCGCCGTGCAAGAGAATTGGATTTTCAGCTGGGTGTGCTGCTTCCCTAAACAAAGCAGGGTGTTGTTACTCAGGAAAAAGGAGAAAATTGGCATCTCCTTGGCAACCCCGCGACATCCAGCCACCGGTTCTCACCACCCCAGAGATGTCCATCTAGGGCAGATAGTGTCTTCAACCAAGCGCCACTGACCCAGAAGTACAGTAATTAGTACACTTTCACCAGAATCACCCACTCCTTCACCTTTACACCCAAGAAAAACATGTTTGCCAGGCAAATTAGATGTCCAGGAGGTGTAAGGAAACCCCAAGCCTGCTTTAAGCCTCAGACTTTTGAGACCGTTGAGGGCTGTGCGCACAAGAGCAAGGCTGCACCCGAAAGCTCTGCTCCTGCCGGACATCATGGACAGACCACATGGCTTAGCCACATGGACCCTTCCAGGACTTCACGAGAGGGACCTCCGTGGTACATGCAATGATGTGCACTTCGTTCAGCCTCGAACAGACCACGCCCTCGTTACAGGGTCGGTGGTCCATCTCCTGCCTCAGCCCCCCACCTCACCGAGGGTCTGTGTCTGCATCTGAAAGAACTTTGCTGTTTTACCTGGGTACCAAAATGCGGCATCGCGATGTTTAAAGGTCTTTAAATATCAACACTCCGGGTGCAGTCCTTGTCACTTTAATGCTGTCACTCGATGCAGGCCTCACTCACAACTCTGAGGTAGCTCATACCTTCCCTACCTAACCAAGGAAGAAACGAAGGCATGGAAGGTGCAGCTCCTAAGGAGCAGATTAGGATTCAAACCAGTGATCTTCGTCACATGCTGACCTACCTCTCAGGGTGAGATAAGGTTGAAAATTAACCAGGTAGAACAGCGTTCCATAAATCAGCTGGAAATGGTCCTTGTGGATGGGCCTGTGGTTACTCCCTGAAGAACAAGACCATTAGCCCAAAAATCCACCTGTGTCACACTCAAATGTTTACATATACAATTATTTTTAAAATAACCCAATCAAGCATCTTCACAGTCATTTAGAGCCATAAAGATTGTCTGCTTCGCTGACAATCAACCCAAGACCTCTGTTGGCAAAGGGCACGGTGCCAGGTCCAGAGAAGGTGGGACAGAGACACAAGCAAGAACCTCTCCATCCCTGGGAGCCTCGCTCTGATGGGTCCGTGAGGACACGGTACAGACCGCGTGGCACAGGCAGACGGCAGGCCAGGAGAAGGGGCTGCATTGCCGGGAGGCAGTGCTTTGAGCTCTAATGGATGGAACACTGCTAACCAGTGAAGGTGGAGAGAGGGCACCCGTCTGAGAGCATGTAGAGGCAGCAAAGCACAGCCAGCCTCGGGGAACCAGAAGCCACAGGGACATCAGGTTGGGTGCTGCTGTCTGCCGGCCACCGGCTGGGGGACTGTACTGGGCCTGGAGGGACATCCCTGACACTCCCCACCAGATGCCAGGGGCACCCAGAGCCCCAGGTGAGAACCACGGATCCCATGGCGAATGAGGCCAGCCTGTGAAAAGTGGGGCTGGGACAGCTCTGTACAGCTTAATAGGAAAGTTGGGTTCTATTTTGTGGGGTTTTGGTCACGCCGATGGCTAGTCACGGCTGTCCGTCAGGAAGTGATTTGAGGACAGACTAGAGAAGGGGCTGCCAAGACCAGCGGAGCATTCACTGCCTGGGTCCAAGGAAAAGGAAATAAAGGCTGGCGATGTCACAGTGGGGGGGAGCACAGAGCGAAGGAACTGGTGGAGACACAGGGCTGGCCCCGCACAGGGCTTTGAGCAGCTACCCGGGGGTCGTCCTATCAATTGTCCTCATGGCCCCAAGAGGCTGCTGTGAGGATCCATCTCCTGAGGACAGAACTGCTCCAGAGCCACACAGCGAGGATCCACAGAACCAAGATCCGGGCCAGCTCCAAAGAGGGTGAACTTGACCCCTCAGCCATGGTCCTAAGACAGGGATCGGAGCCCCTGGACACACAGACACAGGAACTGCAGGAAGGGGAAACGGATGCCCCGGACCAGTGGCAGGACCCAGGGTTTCAGCCCTCCAGGGCCACTGGGACCAGCCACTGCACAGGTGGACACACGGTGCTTTAACCCGCGCTGGGGGAAGGAGCCCTCACTCTCAGGGTGGAGACCGCAGCTCGATCGGGCCGGCCTCCCTGCTGGGCACAGCCTGAGCCACACAGGATGCTGAGGTGCCCCAACGTTGGGGTGCTCAGAGCCACTCAGCTGAGATCGTGGTGCTTTCTGTAACCACCCTCGTTTCTTTATGGCATAGATCTGGACTCCATCCTTTGCAATGTGTGGGGTTCTAGGAAGAGGCTGGCCAGCCGTGGAAGTGTCCTGGGCTCTGTCCCAGTGATGACGAACTTGGCTCCCCACAAGGGCGGCCTGTTCACCACAGTGACCCCCGGGGACCACGCCCGCACCCACCTTGCTGAGGATAATTCACTTCTCATCCGTGAAAGAATAAAGCTAGACTAACTCAATTTCACGCTCACTTCCAACTTTAACAACTTGTGTTAGGAAATCAAAGACAAGGACTCTGACCACGTCACAAACCCAGGAAGCAAAATCCGAGACTAACGGAATGATGCCACCTTCGCAGTTCCGAGCTTTACTAGTTGTTTTTCTTTTCTGGTCTGTTTTTCTCTTTTGGTTTAAATAATTAAAGACTCTTGTTGACAAGAAAAAAAATTCTCTATGAAACTAAAAAAAGTGGTTCTAATTAAACATTTAAACATTCTTCCATATGCTTTATAAACAGTTGAAATTACAGCTCTACTTACTGTTAAGTACTTTAGCAAATGAAAGGTTAATTATACAGACTGGCAATTATAAAAAATAAGGCTACATATTCATGGTATCATGAATAATTAATAAGAACCGTTTGATTTCATTCAGACCAGGGATTCTGTGCTAATAGGCTCTCAGCTGTCTTGAAATAATGGTGAAATTTTAAAATTACTTTTGTACTTAAACATGTCCCCAAAGTGAAGCATAGCGGCTAACATCCATCATGGTGCCCTGCAGAGAGACCCACCCTACTATGGCCGACACCCTGATTCCCGAGGGCTGCATCCCGGGGCTGTACTAGTGCAGAGAATGTTCAGGAAACAGACCAGGTGGCAGGAGGGGGTCTTGTCCTCAAGGAACCTCATGAGTCTTGCTAGGGGGACAAACAGCGAGAGAATGAAACCACCAGCCACGGAATCCCGACAGCGATGCTCAGGCCTCGCCATGCATACCCCCTTGCTGGCACCTCCCTGAGACCCGTCTGGCACAGGCAGTGGCAGGTTCCGGCCCTTGGAGCGCAGGGATGGCAGCGCAGGGCCATCAAAGCGGGTGGCATGCCGACAGCGGCTTCTCCGCAAGAGCTCCTGGCTCTCGGGGAGCTGAGGGCTCCTCAATGGGAATTTCTGGCTGAGCTCCAGGGGAAAGCGGGTGGGAGGCCTGTCTCCTCTGCCCCCATCTCCTCTGCCCCAACCCTGGAAGAGGGTCAGATATCAATGCTAACTCTTGTGCTGACTCAATTAATTCAAACAATTCAGAAAACAAACTTGCTTTAAGTATTAATTTCCTAAAAAGAACTAACATGAGTTCAAATAATTCACATAATTAAAATGATTTTAATTGTTAATTTAATTAAAACATCTCCATTTTCACAGCATCATGTACCTTGGTACTTTCTCCTTATTGCATTTCCCATCTTCCAGGGCAGGTTTCCTTCCACCCAGGGCAGCAGCGACTCTGGTGTCTCGGGTATTCCCAGGCTTCCATCAGCCCCTGGGGGGCTTACAGTTCTGCAGTGGTCTCCATCCTCATTAATCTGCATAAGAACATCCGTCCGCAGGGATGTCCTGTGGCCCCGTGGCCACATCTGACGCGCAGCTAAACGCTGGGCGTGTCGCCTGGTGAGAGCAGATGACACAACTGTGGGCAAGGTAGCACCTCTGGGCGCCGACACTCTGGAGGAGTTTTTTACAAGACCATTCTTTAATGGGTGAACCCTGACAGGAAACACTAAACATTGTTTTTAACTATTTTTATATCGAGACAAATCTTTGTCAAACGTTCACTCAATGTTAAATGTCACTTCTCCAGCCAACCCCTTTAAGAATACCTAAAACTTAAGACTGGAATGACGCTTTCAAACACATACTCTACTCATGTATTCCCGGGAGCAGAGAGCAGCTTAATGTTTTCACGATACACAGGCATGAAGTTTGGCGAAGGCATTTTAATATTTTTACCTGAATATTTTAATTAAATCAAAAGATCATTTTCACTCTAATACTCTACTTAGAATGTAATTTTCCATTAAATAAACCGTCAATGTTCAGTAACCCACGTGCTGATAAACTTTTGAAAACTTTAGAAAGTATTAAGTATAATCAAAGATTACCTTTAATTTTCGAGCTGGTAAGAGCCTGTGTCAGGGAACAGAGTTGAGATTGAAGAGATAAAAGCACGATTATTTTCTTAAAGAAAAGCGAAATTCGTAAAAGAGACCACGTGATTATATAAAGAAACACAGAATCCGTTTTCAGAAATGGCAAACATTGACCACAGAACACCAGCGTTGCCCGTGATGAGAGAAACAGTTAAAAGGAAGAATTCACGGTAGCCCAGCATAGATCAGGTGTGGGAGGACAGAGAGGTGATGAAATGCTCCTCCTTCTAACTTTCCAGAAAGGCACAAATGGCCAGCACTGTAACTGAGGACCACGCAGGCACCAGTGTGAACTCAGATTCCATGGCCAGCACTGTAACTGGAGACCACATGGGCAACGGTGTGAACTCAGACCCCACGGCCCACACCGTAACTGGAGACCACATGGGCACCAGTGTGAACTCAGACCCGACGGCACCTGCCTGGGCTACTCCAGCCAGCACCAGAACCTGTTCTGCAGCTGAACTGGAAGCTGATTCTGGAAGGAACTGAGGAGCATGAGGACGAGATCCTTCTACCTCAAAAGGGATCAATTTTTTAATGATTTATCCTCTGGTAAAGGGCAGAGGCTGGAGATCGAGTTGATAACAATTATGTCTACTAGATGAACACTTTGTAAAAATCCCTGAATGGTGGGATTCAAAGAGCTTCTGCATGAGTGAAGAGCCATCCACATGCTGAAAGAATGGTACATGCCAACTGCTTGGAGACAGACCTCCTAAAACTAAGACCCTTCCAAAACTTGCTGTATGTAACTCTTTAGCTGGCTGTTCATTTGTAATATTTAAAATGTCCTTTGTAATAAATCAGCTAAGCAAACTGTTTTCCTGGGTTCTGTGAGCTGCTAAACCCTAGCAAATCTAACATAAAAAGGAGTTCTTGCCGGGCATGGTGGCTCATGTCTGTAATCCCAGCACTTTGGGAGGCCAAGGCGGGAGGATCACCTGAGGTCAGAAGTTCAAAATCAGCCTGGCCAACATGGTGAAACCCCCTCTCTACTAAAAATATAAAAGTTAGCTGGGCGTGGTGGCAGGCACCTGTAATCCCAGCTATTTGGGAATCTGAGGTACAAGAATCGCTTGAAACTGGGAGGTGGAGGGTGCAGCGAGCCGAGATCACACCACTGCACTCCAGTCTGGGTGACAGAGCAAGAGTCTGCCTTGCGGGGGGTGGCGGGGAAGGAGTTCTTAGGAACCTCCAATTTTTAGCAAAGTCAGACAGAGGTTCTTCACTTTTTAAAAGATTCTTTTTCTTTTTGCTCTTCTGATTGAATAATTTCAAATAACCGGTCTTTGAGTTCACTGGTTATTCCTTCTGCTTGATCAAGTCAGCTCTTGAAACCCTGTATTGATCTAGTTCAGTTACTGTGTTCTTCAGCCCCAGAATCTACATTTCTTTTATTATGGTTTCTCTTTGTTGATATACTCATGTTGTTCATGTATTCTTTTCCAGATTTTACTTGTCTATCAGTGTTGTCTCACAGCTCATTGAGCTCCTTTAAGGCAATTTATCTTTAATTCTTATCAGGAAATTCAGAAACCTCCATTTCTTTTTCTTTCTTTTTTTTTTTTTTTTTTAGCGGAGTTTCACTCTTGTTGTTCAGGCTGTAGTGCAATAGCACAATACCAGCTCTCTGCAACCTCCATCTCCTGGGTTCAAGCAATTCTCCTGCTTCAGCCTCCTGAGTAGCTGGGATTACAGGTGCCCATCACCATGCCCAGCTAATTTTTTTTTCTTGTATTTTTAGTGGAGCTGGGGTTTCACCATGTTGGCAAAGCTGATTTTGAACTCCTGGCCTCAAGTGATCTGCCTACCTCGTCCTCCCAATGTGCTTTGATTACAAGTGTGAGCCACTGCACCCAGCCAAAAACCTGTATTTCTTTATGGTCAATTATTGTAGATTTATTTTGTTCCTTCAGTAGGGTCACATCTCCTTGATTTTTCAAGGTTGTTCAATATCTCCCAGTCTCACAGAGCTGTGCCAGTTGCCATAAGACACCCTGTATTTCTCCTTAGAGCTGTGCAATGATAGCCTGGGATGCTAAATGCATACTTCATTACTCTCCTTTCCTCCACTAGTCTCACATATTCCTCTGGGGGAGAAGTCTAAGGGGTCTGTGCCTTCTACCAGTCTCACAGAACCATGGGGGTCAACATAAACCTCCATACAAGCCTCCTCAAAATTCTCTACCTTGGCTTAGGAGTATGGGAGTCACACTGCAGACAATGGAGGCATAAGAAAGACATCAAAGACCCCTGTGAGCTTCTAAATCTCTACAGGCATCAGTAAAGATGGGTGCTAGACTGTGAGGCATGCCAATCCTCATGGGCAGTCTCAGGATTCTCTAAGTCCTCCAAGGAGCCCAGCAATGGCTTATGTGGGCCTGGGCCACCCTTGCCAGCAGGGAGTAGTACTAAGGATGAGATCCACCAATGGCCACTGCTGAGTTATGCCAAATGAGATGTCCAGACCTCACAGTGCCTAGGAGGACAGATGGCAGAAGCTCAGCCAGGCCACGGAGATTAAAACAGTGCTAGGGGCTTAATGTATGTTTTTAGTGGGTCTGCTACATGTCGAGTTTGGATCTGGAGTCCAGCCTATAATCCTAGCAAAAATTAAACACCAAATATGATATTCAAAAAAGTGTATGTGGCTAAAAACATATGTTGGAAATACACATGACTAGAAACGTCTGGATTCAAAGAGAAATTGCTAATTCCATAAATATGATAGAGGAATTTAATAACAAGATCACACTTACATAAATAATAAATATCAACTCTATATTTATCTGAGTTGTAAAGACTTTTTTTCCCCATCTCAGTACACTAGTGGGTATATGTCATCAGTAAAATCAAAGGAGTATTCCAATTACATTCATGATATTAGTAAGTCTGATAAATAAAAGTAGCCAGAACCATAGAATTGGGGCTACAGCTGTGATCTTCAAGGAAAGTAAAACTTTAAAAACACTCATAAACCAAGATAAAGAAAAATAAAACAGTAGTTACTTGACTTTCCAAATTGTTACAAATGCAGTACATAATAATAAAAGTTAAAAAGTTAAAAGAATTTAATAAATAATAAAATAATGTAATGAATGAACAGATTTGACAGAAATCAATAGCTTAAAAGTTTTGAGAGCAAGATCATGAAACCAAAAAGACTCATGGTGGAAAGAAAAAACACAGGTAAATAAAAGAGACTGTATTTATTTAAAAGTAGTAATTCAAAATCTAAGAAATCAGAACAATTGTATTCTAACATGAATACATGATACATTGATTAATTTCCATGAAAATAGAGTTAAAACTTTCCCTCAGTAATCAGCAGAAAAAATCTGATTAGCTAATTTTAATGTTTAAGTTATACATCAGAGTTCATGTCAAATCACTTCTACCTCCTTTGTAATGTAAATGCTTTTGAAGGAGAAAAATAAGCCTGTCCTCATTAGTTTATTATGCTAATCAAAATGAACATAAATGCAACAATAACTAGAATTTTAACCAACAATTTTCATTAATTATATTTGCAAAAATCATTAATACACTTTTAGCCATTTGGCTATTTATTTTGGTCACCTGGCCATCACTGGTATGGTTAAATAATACCAGAGCATTGTAAAGTGGAGTTAATTGCAATAATAAAAGGATAATTCCATACTAGAAAACGTATTACTTTCACATATTAATTTTAAAGATTAAAAACAATCACATCAACTGATGTTTGAAAAAACACTTTCAAATAATTTAAATCTTTAAAAATAATTTAAAATCTTTAAAAATCATATCGAATTGTGAGGACTAATTATTCTTAATCAATAAAATCTAAACTATATATTGAAGAGTTAACAAAAGAACCATTTCCACTTAAGGTAAGGCTGGAATAAGGAGGCTGGCTGGGGCTGATGCCATTCACCACTGCACATGATGCCTGAGGTGGGACCAAAACAAGACGGAAAAGGAGAGGGACTACAAAAATGGAGTCAAAGACATGAGACTGTAGTTATTCTCAGATGATGTGACTGTAAACTTGAAAAAGTAGAATCCATTCTAATTATCAATACTAATAAGAACATTTAAAAAGTGGGCAAAACTATTCTGAATAAGCTGAAATCAGTATTTCCTGTTTAGTAACATTAATCTTTAAACAAAGCAAACACACAAAATCAGTCTCTATTTACAATAGCAAAATATTATGAGGAACATTTGAAATAAATTTGTAGGCCCATGTAAAGAAATTTTAAAACTTAATGAGGACATTAAAATGACATGAATATAGCCTGAAAATAATATTATTAGATTGGAGGACACAGTGACGTAAAACCCCGGTGACTGCAGACTCAGGGCAAGCTAGACTTAAAAGTCACATGTAGTCTTTCACATGTAAAAAATGAGAATTAGTCTAAAAGCCAATTTTGTCTAAATTTTGATTTTTGGTGAGGATATAGTCAAAATAGTTGTGAAAAGAAAAAAATAAAGATGTCAAATTTCATGTAAATCTATGTTAGTTGGAAATTTAAAATAAGTCATGTAAATATTCATAATATTAAACAATATCATAAGTGGACTCAATAAAACATAATATTTTATCATATAAAATAGGTCCTGCCTTCCTGAGGAAAACATAAAGTCAAACGGCATGAAGGAAGGATTTTGGTTTCGCTACAGAAACATAATAAGACACCTAAGTGTGTATTTGTGTGTGTGTACATACAATTAAACTACAAAATATAAAATAGCATCTAAAATACATCAAAAATGAGTCACGCAGAAAAATTCATTTTACACATACATCTATAAAATAATAAAATGTATTCAGCCTCACAATTACTTTGTGAACTGGAAATAATAATGAATTGTCATTTTATCCAAATCTACAAAAAATATACATACAGTATCAAGTTCTGGTTAAAGTAGTAGATGAACTTTATGTGGTAGTTAAGAGTATCTACAGTTTGTGGGCTGCATCTTGCTATATTACAATATAAAATGTACCATTTATTTACTCTGCGATCAAACCCCCAAGTTACCCAAGTGGAGGAACCCTCAGACATTTGCAGATAAGTCAGTGTGCTAGTAAGCAGCATTCTTTACAAATCTATGAACATCAAGGTCTCCTTGGAACAGACGTGCTGTGAACAATTTCTAAAATAACCTCCTGTTAGACACTTACGTTGATTCCATTCTTAAAGCAATTACTGAATAAACAAACTCCATCGTGTGGATGAAATGCTACTTTAATTTGTCATAGCTATCATTTTCTAAAGTCTTCCTTCTAATCCAAATCATTAATATTTTGAGGCTAGATCAATACTGATTCATTGTTTTAAGCTTCAAATGCATTATACAATTGGGCAGAACAAATTTCCTCTCATTAATCTTCTTTTCCAGGATTTGTCAGGTATTCCCAACATTAATTCACTACTAATATGCACAGTGTTTCTAATCATGGTCAACAAGATCTGACAGTGCATCATCCCTAAACGATCCATACTTGCCTCACTGACATTATGTGGCCCACTTCCACACCATGTCTGGGTGTGAAGGCCTTCCCATATGATCCCCCGAATGGAACTTCACAAGTTAGAAATCACTGGGTCACAGTGTGATACTGTGAAGATGGGATGAAGTTAAGGGAAGGCTATGAGTGAGTTAGGAAATGTGTTAGGCAGGGTCAGATATTACGAAATCCTAAAAACAACATTTAAGGAGGGAGATGACAAAACAATCAGTGAATAATATGACTTTTTCCAGTGAAAATGTCATATCTAATTGTTCTCCATTTTTCTTCTCTGAGCTTCTTTCTAAGGCAAGATGTGTCTTGAGAAGTCCCTGCTGAATGTTAGGAACATGCATTTCAGGACTTCCCATCGACATACCCTCTTTCTTTACCACAACCACATATATGGGGGCATAACTCAACATGTGAAAAAGACAGTCTTCTGCTTTTCACTGAACCTCCAGGAATTCGGGACAATAAACTTCTACCTGGAGACCAACAGGTGAGTTTTTCTGCCCCTTCCTTCATAACACCCTTCTTCCCTAGTAAAGTCCAAACACATCCTTACATGGCAGCTGTGGGTATATGAACTGGTCTGATCCCTTTTAGTCACAGAGCCTGAAGTATCTGCTAGTACCTGCTGAACACAGTGTCATGGGTGTGAATGGGCAATGCTTTTTCTTTCTCTGGTTCCTGCTGAAGTCTCTGCTAGTACCTGCTGAGCACAGGGTCATGGGTGAGAATGGGCAATGCTTTTTCTTTCTCCGGTTCCTGAGCTTCCCAAGCTCTCTCTCACTTCTGGATCCTGAATACCCAAATCTTATTGCCCTTTCTCCTCCAAGCTTCCTTCCCGGAACCAACAGCTCCTCCTCATTAGAAAGACACCTTTGTTCTGTGCTTACTTTAAAAAGTCTTGCTCTTTCCCTATCCACTGCCTTATGTCACTATGTGTATGTCTTGGGGCAGGTGGAAAGGTGAACAGAAGCCAGTAGACAGTAACCAGCACCAGCTTAACAGGAATGACATGATCTGGATGCGACAGTGGCAGTTTTCCCTTAACATCCCTGCCCCCTAAAGATTTGAGATCAAATTTCACACTCTTAAGTAACAGCAATTTGTCTTTCACGGTTTTAATCATATTGACTAAAAGCATTTGTCTTTTCCAGAACATCACATTAAGTCATCCAAAAATATAAAAATTAAAAAGATGTAATTATTGGCAATAAAAAACGTAAAAGGTGAGCTTTCGAAATATCTTTGAGCAATTTATTCATTATGAACACATGGAATCTGTTGGAACAAAGTTCTAGGACAATTCAGCCCATCCTTCAATAATTGCAGAAAACAGCACAAAGAAAACTTGATATTTATACTTAGTTGGAAATTTTATCCTACAGTCATTAAATACAGAGATCATATAAAGGAATAGAGGAAGATGTTGAAAACTAAACTAACTCAAATCATCAATATTCTTACAAAGTGCACACTGAATTAATGTAAAAGTATTTACCAAACAAAAAGTATTTTCAATACATAATTAAGACTGAAAAGTATTGAGGCCTCATAAACTGAACCTGATACAACAAATTTCAAAGGGAAACTAATTTGGAAATCAGAAAATCATCTAAGGAATTTGAGAATTAGGCTTCTGTTGTCCCCTCTGCTACTGACAGTCAGGGCCCCCTCACTGTATTCTGTCCTCCACATCTCTGCTGATTGCCGTTTTGTCTATTTCAATTTACCCCACTACTACTTGCTCAGGTCACTCTCCTTCATTCTCAGTGTTTGTTCAAATTCCTCACACCCATCCACTTCCCATCTAAATTTCCCTCCCCTTTTGTCCCTCGCTGGCCCTACCTCCCTCTTCTCTTGTTTTCTCCTCACGATCCTGCCCCACCTCGACATCCACAGCGATACAGTGAAGAAGCCCCTGCCAAGGAAGAGCCCACTTCTCAGTGGGGCACCGGGAAGGTCACCGCTAGTGGGAGGTGACTGTCAGAAGGACGCGGGCTGTCACAGGATTGGGCAGGTCCCTTACCCCAGGCCCGGACTCAGCTTCCTGTCTGAAGCGGTCACCCCGAAGCGGGGGGTTTGCGGAGACGTAGGGCCTGGCGGAGGGAAGGATGGGGAGACATCTCAGGGAGGACTGGCGTCTGCCAAATCCCAGGGCTGCCCTGAGCTGCCAAGAGGGGCAAGGGTGGGGACGACGGGAGACAAGCCATGTGCCGAATGGGGACCCGACGCGGCGCGCGATAGGATGGGCGGACGGTGAAGAGAACTACAGTAGAAGGGCTGGACGGGGCGACCTCAGTGACGGAACCGGACACAGACGCAGATCTGGCAGCTGAGCGACAGGCTTCGGAGCATTTCAGGGCGTCGCGGGGCTCCCCGCCTACAGTGGGGCTGTTGCCGAGCCTGTGACGTCCGCGGAGACCCACAGACCCCGGGTATGGAGGATGGCGCAGGAAGGGGACTGCGTGGCTGGGTTTGGCCACAAAAAGCGGAGGGCACTCACCCGAGCGGACCTTGGCTCCGGAGAATCCGTTTCCGGGTCAACAAAAAACGCCGCGCGAAGGGCGGGGCCAGTACGTGCCGGGCGGGGAGGGGTGAGGCAGACAAAAAGGCGGGGCCGGGCCGGGGCGGGGTCTCGGGCCGAGGCAGGGCGCATTCTGAGCTCCCGCACGCGCTGCTTGCTTTTCCGACCCTGCCAGTTTTTCCCCTGGGCTGAAAGCGTGTGTCTGCGTCCTGTTCTGTTTGAGTGCGTTCAGTGCACCGTGGGGTCGCGCTGCTTCCAACTTCCTGTTAGGTATGAGGCGCATGAGCCTCTTGTGCCGGGGGCGGTGCTGCTGCCTAGTCGGCGCCCGGCGGGGACGCGAGTCCGTACGTGCCGGCGGGAGCGAGAGGCGGGTAGGCACCCTCGCGATCCCGCACTCCGCCTCTGGGTAGCAGCCTCCCCGGCCCCACACGTTGTGACTCGCGCTCGGGCTCCGCGTTAGCGTGGAGTCAGAGGCGTAGCAGTCGTCGGGCCCAGGGCCGGAGGGGCCTGGACCGGGCAGGGTCTTGCCCTGGACACCGCGCCGGCCGCTGCTCCGCACGGGTTCATTGCGTTCCTATTTTCAACCTGTCCTGCACCAGGGTCTTGCCCTGGACACCGCGCCGGCCGCTGCTCCGCACGGGTTCATTGCGTTCCTATTTTCAACCTGTCCTGCACCGCATCTGAGATGATTTATAAATTCGGTACCTTTGGGACAGGCGTGGATGATCTCCCATAATTTGCTTCCGTTATTAATTTCTAAATGTATTGTAATACCACTATCTAAAAGTATTTTTTATTTGAAATATATTTTTATATATATACATGCATATATTTATTTCTGAAACTTGTTTCCAGTACGTATAATGAGGCTTGTAAAGTGGATACTGTTCAGGAGATAGGTGGATTTTGCTTTTAAGTAGTAAAGACTTAGTTGGTGACTATTGCTGGGGCTATTTGATAAAGATGTCTTTTTTTTTTTTTAATGAACATTAAAAGCAGTAAGATTGGATTTCTGGATTTCATTATCTTGATTTATATCTTAATTTGTGAAAAATGTAAGTTAACTCATTTTTATTTCCTTTGCAGAATCTGAAGTTTGTGCTACCGATGATTATTTCCAAAAAAGGCACACTTCTGGTTTTCCCAGAACTAATGCTATCTTTTCCATCTTTTGAGTTTACTTGATATTAATGTTTGACCTTAAATCATGTTACATTTTGGAAGAAAACTTCCTCTTAGCCAATGGAACATAAACCACCCTGGAGTTCATATAAAGGAGGCGTTAAATGCCTCTGACAGTGTCATGTGTTAAAACTCATGACCAAACCCAAGGTCACATAGTTTTCTGTGTTTTATTCTAGAATTTGTATAGTTTTGTCACCGGAAAAGGGATCTTGTCTCAGACCCCAAGAATGGGTTTTTGGATCTCACATTGGAAAGAATTTATGGCGAATCACAGAGTATAGTGAAGTTAAGGTAGTTTATTAGCGACTACTCAACTACATAGCAGGGCGTCCTCAGAAAGCAAGAGGAGGAATGCACCTGTTTTTAAAAAATTATTTTTTGAGGCGGAGTTTCACTCCTGTCACAATGGCATGATCTCGGCTCACTGCAGCCTCTGCTTCCTTGGTTCAATGTTTCTCCTGCCTCAGCCTACCAAGTAGCTGGGATTACAGGCGCGTGCCAACACATCCGGCTAATTTTTTGTATTTTTGGTAGAAACTGGGTTTCACATGTTGGTCAGGCTGGTCTGGAACTCCTGGTCTCAAGTGATCTTCCCGCTTCAGCCTCCCAAAGTGCTGGGATAACAGGCATGTGCCACCGCGCCCGGGCTTAATGTTTGTTTATATAGGTTATTATAAATAGTGTTGTCTTTTATAAAGGCTTGTGATCAGTTTGTGACAGGCTATTAATATTGTTACTTGTCTATGTTACTGTGGATTTTAACAAGAATTTATGAGTGTATTATTACCTTTAAAGTAAAACTTATTTTTAAACTAAGAATGCTTTTTTGTTCTTAAAGTCCTGGTACATTTTTATAAGTTTTATGTCTTTATTTATTAACTTGTTCCCGCAACCATAAATATTTTATAACCAAAAGTACTCAACCCCCTAAATATATAATCCAACAAATTTAACTTGTGTGTGTGTGAGGCAGGGTCTCACTCTGTCGCCTAGGCTGGAGTGGAGTGGTGTGATCATGGTGGGCTAACTGCAGCCTCAAACTCCTGAGCTCAAGCAATCCTCCCGCCTCAGCGTCCCGGGTAGCCGGGACTACAGGTACGTGCCACCATGCCAGCTAATTTGTGTGTTTTTTGTAGACATAGGGTTCTCACAATTTGCCCAAGCTAGTCTTGAACTCCTGATCTCAAGTGATCTGCCCGCCTTGGCCTTCCAGAGTGCTGAGATTACAGATATGAGCCACTGCGCCCTGCCCAGATTTAACTTTTTTAAAACCTTTATTTAAAATAAAGTCACTGTGGTTAAGAGGCCTCTGACAGTTTCGCGTTTTAAGTCTGAGGACTATGTCGAGTAAATTTTTGCATAAGTTGTAAAATGTGCATTCATGTTGATTTTATTTCCTATGGTTTCCAATTAATTGTGCCTTCTGCATTTTTAGAAATTCACAGGCTAGTGGGCTCTGTGTCAGTTTGCATTTCTAGAACGATAGCGCCAAACACTCCGTGCTGTCTTTAAGTGGTGCAGCGGGATGTGTAGCAGCGGGCACGGGGCTGCCGACGCGCAGTGAGCTCTAGGGCGCTGCAGTGCCCCCGGCCGCCAGCAGAGTGCGCGCGAGCCCGGCTTTTCTGAGCCCTGAGGCGGCCGAGTGCTACCTCCTCGCCCGAGTCCTGCGAGAGCGGGAGCCGCGTTCTCCTCAGCACATACTGGGATACGCCCCTCGCTTTTGGACACCTCGAGCTCGCGTCCGTGGTGAATAAAATCCTTCCTTTTTCAGCCTTGGCAGCTGAGGGGCAGAGACCCTTCCTGTGGAAAATTAGAAACCAAAAGCCCCTGTGAATCCAGCACACTTGAGGTTCGTTCTCTGCACCCAAGGCGAGGCAGCCACGGAGCCAAGCCACGGTCTCGGAACAGAAATGTAGCCTCAGGAAAGCAACTGGAACACCCACCACAGTGATAATAACCCCCGTAGTACTAATAACACTCCATCTGTGATGCTGGTGTTAGCACCCGTTGTATACAGAGATCACACCGTCAGGGTAACGTGACAGCTGCTGTCCAGATCCGACCCTAGGAATGCGGATGTGTCCCTCAGAGCGCACGTAACGCCCAGAATGCGGGGATGAAATCGTGTGCCTAACGCCACACCTGTCACACTTATATAACCCCCGGAACACGCATCTGTCCCTCCGAGCACACACGTAACCACTGGAATGCCCGTGACACCGTCAGACTAATGCCACACCCGTCACACTCATATAACCCCAGGAACATGCATGTATCCCTGAGAGCTTACGTCCTGTCCAGGATGCGGCCATGGCCTTTGCAGCCCACAGGAGAGCGTCTGCAGCTCCCAGGATGGGACCCTCTGGCTCTTGCTGGGGCGCTGGATTGACAACCTCTGCCGGACTGGGTTTGGGCTAGATTTGGCCTGTCATGAAACTTCATGTTGTTGTCTGTGCCTTACTGACGTGGTATTGACACAGTTGATTTAAGAAGCAGTTTACTTCCCAATAATGTCATACTTCTGGGAAACTTGCAACAGCAGTTAGTATGCCTTCTCTTTTCTCTCCAATTCCCCAGTGGTTATTGCTGTGCCATATTTGCAGCTTCACAAAGAATACCTCCCTGTGTTTCACCAAAAGCAGGAACAGTCCTCCAGATGATCCCCACATAACCCCCAAATTAGGAAATATACGGTCTCTATGTGAAAGTCCAGTCCGCAGACCTATTTCACTTCATTGCCTGCCCCAGCTGGGAGAAAAATGTGTTTTCATGTGGGCCCAATTTCTTTTTCGGGAACTGTTCATGAGACTCAGTTTTCTGGGGGTTTTTTTGGTTGTTTTTTTTAAGACAGACACTCACTCTGTCATCTAGGCTGGCATGCAGTGGTGCCATCTTGGCTCATTGCAACCTCCGCCTCCCTTGTTCCAAGAGATTCTCCTGCCTCAGCTTCTGGAGTAGCTGTAATTACAGGCATCTACCACCACGCCCGGCTAATTTTTTGTATTTTTAGTAAAGATGTGATTTCACCATGTTGGCCAGGCTGGTCTTTAACTCCTGACCTCAGGTGATCCACTCGCCTCAGCATCCCAGAGTGCTGGGATTACAGGTGTGAACCACCGCATCTGGGCGACTCTCAGTTTTCACAGCCTTGACAGATGTAAAGAGCAGAGATGACTCTAAGCTGGGTCTGCCCAGCGTTTCGTCCTAAACAGGTGCAGATCCTGCATTCCTGGTAGGAACACCCTGGCCTGATGCCATGTTCTCCTCACTGTGGCCCACATGGAGGAGCACCTAACCACTGGCGATCTCACTTGGTAATGGCAAATATTCATTTACAATCACAAATTTCATCCTGTCAAGCTCTGGATTTAAGTTTGCCAATGATTTCCTCTGGCCTTAGAACCATGGCCTCCAGACCCTGAGTTCTCCTGCCTGCTGTCCTCTCCCATCCAGTCTGCTACAGCTGCCTGCAGTCCCTCTCATGGGGTCATGGGCTTCCAGATGTCTTGGGGATTTTGTGTGGGTTCCCCCAACCCATTCACCCACTGCCCACCCTAGTTTTTTAAGGCTTTGTTGAGATAAGTCCTTCAAGTCACAGCAGTTACGATATCTAAAAGTAGAAAAGTTAATAATGTGAATTTCTAAAGACAAAGCATTATTTATTAGATCATCTGTGAGATGACCCTCTTTTTTTTTTTTTTTTTTTTTTTTTGGAGATGGAGTCCCCCTGTGTTACCCAGGCTGGAGTGCAGTGGCATGATCTTGGCTCACCACAACCTCCACCTCCTGGGTTCAAGCGATTCTCATGCCTCAGTCTCCTTAGTAGCTGGGACTACACGCACCTGCCACCACAGCTGGCTAATTTTTGCATTTGTAGTGGAGACAGTGTTTCACCATGTTGGCAAGGCTGGTCTTGAACTCCTGACCTCCAGTGATCTGCCTGCCTTGGCCTCCTAAAGTGCTGGGATTACAGGCATGAGCCACCATGCTCAGCCACCCTCAATTTATAAATTAAGGAAATACTAGTTCCCTGGAACAAAAATTCATGTTTGAAATAATTAGGAAAGAAAAATAAAATCTCGGTGCTGAAGGAAAGGCAAATCGCACAGTTGATTGTCGAAATTGCAGAAGAAGACTGGGCGCAGTGGCTCACTCCTGTAATCCCAGCACTTTGGGAGACTGAGGTGGGCGGATCACCTGAGGTCAGGAGTTCGAGACCAGCCTGGACAAGTTGGTGAAATCCCGTCTCTACTAAAAATTCAAAAATTAGCCTGGTGTGGTGGCACACACCTGTAGTCCTGGCTACTTGGGAGGCTGAGGCAGGAGAATCGCTTGAACCTGGAAGGTGGAGGTTGTATTGAGCTGAAATCGTGGCACTGCATTACAGCCTGGTTGACAGAGTGAGACTCTGTTTCAAAAAAAAATTTTTTTTTCAGAAGAATTTACTGGACAGACTATTACCTTGCTATATTCTCTAGCCCTGTGTTAGCAGTTGCAAGGTATTTTACGTTTAAACACTTATATTTTTCTTTTCTTGTTCTTTCTTTTTTTTTGAAACAGAGTCTCACTGTGTTGCCCAGGCTGGAGTGCAGTGGCACTATTTCTGCTCACTGCAAGCTCTGCCACTTCCCAGGTTCACGCCATTCTTCTGCCTCAGCCTCCCGAGAAGCTGGGACTACAGGCGCCCACCACCACGTCCGGCTAATTTTTTTGTATTTTTAGTAGACACGGGGTTTCACCAAGTTTGCCAGGATGGTCTAGATCTCCTGACCTCGTGATCCGCCCGCCTCGGCCTCCCAAAGTGCTGGCATTACAAGCGTAAGCCACCACACCTGGCCTTAACACTTATATTTTATATAGTCATTTGGTATAGTTATCAAAAAGTCCTGTCCACATCATGACGACCTATATGAAATTTGGAAACCTCTTCATCAATACAATGGAAAATTGGTAAAGTAAGTGTAGATATTTAAGCGGATGAATTATTAATATTTAAGTATTGAAATGGAATGTAATAATGTCATAGTTCTGGCATGGGACTTGGGGGGCTTCCTCTGTTGCCTCTTGCTGGATGGCAAATTCTTGGCCTGTGGAGACTGAAGGATAAACTGTCACCTTCGTTGGAAACCCTAGTCCAGAATGAAAGTCCTCATTTCAGGATATACCATTTCCTCCCATGTATTTTCTTTTTTGAGACGAGTCTTGCTCTGTCACCCAGGCTGGAGTGAAGTAGCCTGATATCGGCTCACTGCAACCTCTGTCGCCTGGGTTCAAGCAATTCTCCTGCCTCAGCTTCCTGAGTAGCTGGGGTTACAGGTGTGCGCCACCACACTGGCTAATTTTTGTGTGTGTATGTGTGTGTGTGTGTGTATATATATATATATATATATATATTTTTTTTTTTTTTGGAGGCAGAGTTTTGCTTTTGTTGCCAAGGCTAGAGTGCGATGGTGCCATCTTGGCTCACCGTAACCTCTGCTTCCCAGGTTCAAGCGATTCTCCTGCCTAGGCCTCCCGAGTAGCTGAGATTACAGGCATGCACCACCAAGCCCAGCCAATTTTGTATTTTCAGTAGAGATGGGGTTAGTCCATGTTGGTCAGGCTAGTCTCGAATCCCAACCTGAAGTGCCCCGCCTGCCTTAGCCACCCAAAGTGCTGGGATTACAGGTGTGAGCCACAGAGCCTGGCGCTAATTTTTGTATTTTTACTAGAGAAAAGATTTCACCATATTGGCCAGGCTAGTCTCCAACTCCTGACCTCAAGTAATCCATCTGCCTTAGCCACCCAAAGTGCTGGGATTACAGGTGTGAGCCATCATACCTGGCCCTTTCTTTTTTTTTTTTTTTTTTTTTTGAGACAGGGTCTTGCACTGTTGCCCAGGCTGGAGTGTAGTGGTGCGATCTCAGCTTACTGCAACCTCCACATTCTGGGCTCAAGCAGTCCTCCCACCTCAGCCTCCCTAGTACCTGGGACTGCAGCTGTGTGCCACCATGTCCAGCTAATTTTTGTATTAGTAGAGACGGGGTTTTGCCATGTCATCCTGACTGGTCTTGAACTCCTGGACTCAAGTGATCCACCTGCTTCAGCCTCCCAAAGTGCTGGGATTACAGGCATGAGCCACCTTGCCCGGCCTATTTTTAACTTTTTGATGAAATACCAAACTCTGTTACAAATAGGCTGCACCATTTTATATTCCGCATACCGTATTTAATGGTTGTGATTTTTCTCCGACTTTGCCAACCCTTGTTATTTTACATTTATCGGATTATAGCCTTTCTAGTGTGAGTGAAGGAATATCTGGTTGTGGTTTCAAGTTTGGATGGCCATAATGATAATGATATTGATCATCTTTTCATGTGCTTCTTTGCCATTTGCATGTCTTTTTGGCAAAGTGTGTGTTCAACTCTTTCTCCATTTGTAATTTGGTTGTTCTTGTTGCTGAGTTATATAAATTTTATATATATTGTAGTTAACAGACCGTTGTTGGACATATAATGGGCAAATATTTTCTTCTTTTCTGTGGGTTGTCTTTTCTCTTCCTCTTTTTTTTTTTTTTTTTTTTTTTAGGAGACCAAGTCTTGCTCTGTTTCCCAGGCTGGAGTGCAGTAGTGCACTCTTGGCTCATCATAACCTCTGCCTCCTGGGTTCATGCGAGTAGCTGCGATTACAGGCATGGGACACCATGCCTGGCTAATTTTTGTGTTTTTGCTGGAGGTGGGGTTTCTCCATGTTGGTCATACTGTTCTCAAACTCATGATCTCAGATGATCCGCCTGCCTCTGCCTCCCAAAGTGCTGGGATTACAGGATTGAGACACCATGCCCGGCCTTTATTTATTTGTTTGTTTATTTATTTATTTATTTATTTTATTTTTGAGACAGGGTCTTGCGCTGTTGCCCAGGCTGGAGTAGTGGTGTTGCCTCGGCTTACTGCAACCTCCACATTCTGGGCTCAAGTGGTCCTCCCGCCTCAGCCTCCCTAGTAGCTGGGACTACAGGTGTGTGGCACCATGCCTGGCTAATTTTTGTATTTTTAGTAGAGACGGGGTTTTGTTATGTCCTTCTGCTGGTCTTGAACTCCTGCACTCAAGTGATCTGCCTGTTTCAGCCTCCCAAAGTGCTGAGATTACAGGCATGAGCCACCATGCCCATTGTGTTTTTAACTTTGTGAGGACATAACAAACTATGTTACAAATAGGCTGCACCATTTTATATTCTACATATAGTATTTAATGGTTTTGATTTCTCTCCAACCTTGCCAACACTTGTTACTTTACATTTGTTGGATTGTAACCTTTCTAGTGTGTGTGAAAGAGTATTTGGTTGTGGTTTCAGTTTGGATGGCCATAATGATAATGATATTGATCATCTTTTCATGTGCTTGTTTTTCATTTGCATGTCTTTTTGGCAAAGTGTGTGTTCAACTCTGTCTCCATTTGTAATTTGGTTGTCCTTGTGGTTGAGTTATACAAATTTTTTATATACTGTAGTCAACAGACCGTTGTTGGATATATAATGCGCAGATATTTTCTTGTTTTCTGTGGGTTGTCTTTTCACTTTCTTTTTTTTTTTTTTTTTTTTTTGGAGACCGAATCTTGCTTTGTTCCCCAGGCTGGAGTGCAGTGGTGCACTCTTGGCTCACCACAACCTCCGCCTCCTGGGTTCAAATGATTCTTCTGCCTCAGCCTCCCGAGTAGCTGGGATTACAGGCATGTGCCACTAAGCCCAGCTAATTTTGTATTTTTAGTCGAGATGGGGTTTGCTTTTCTTGGTCAGGCTGGTCTTGAACTCCCGTCCTCAGTTAATCCTTCTGCCTCAGCCTCCAGAAGAGCTGGAATTACAGGCGTGAGCCACCGCTCCCGGCCCTAATTTTTGTATTTTTAGTAGAGACAAGGTTTCAACATGTTGGCCAGGCTGGTCTCCAACTCCTGACCTCAAGTGTTCCGTCTGCCTCAGTCTCCCAAATTGCTGGGATTATAGGCGTGAGCCATCATACCCATTCTTTATTTTTTTAAGATAGGGTCTTGCACTGTTGCCCAGATTGAAGTGTAGTGGTGTGATCTCAGCTTACTACAACCTCTACTTTCTGGAGTCAAGCAGTCCTTCCGCCTCAGTCTCCCTAGTAGCTGGGACTGCAGCTGTGTGCAACCATTCCTGGCTAATTTTTGTACTATTAGTAGAGATGGGGTTTTGCTCTGTCATCCTGGCTGGTCTTGAAGTCCTGGACTCAAGTGATCCTCCTGCCTCTGCCTCCCAAAGTGCTCGGATTGCAGGCGTGAACCACAGTGCACAGCCAACTTACTTGATAATGTCTTCTGATGCATAGTTGTTAATTTTGAGGAAATTATTTCTTTTGTGGCTAGTGCTTTTGGTTTCAGATCTGTAACACCTTTGCCAAATCCAAGGTCATGAAGATATATCCCTGTTTTCTTCTGGAGTTTCTATTTGTAACTCTTATATGTAGGGCTTTGAACCATTTTTAGTTACTTTTTCTGTGTTGTGAGGTAAGTGTACAGTTTGTTACCTCTGACTCTAGGTAGTCAGATGCTAGCAGCGTTTGTTGAATTTAGTGGTCTTGGCTCGTGTCAAAACTCAGTTGGCCGTAGAGGTATAGTTTTATTTCTGGACTGGACATTCAGTTCCATTGATTTATATTTGTCTCCTTATGCCAGTATTATGTTGTCTTGATTACTATTCCTTTGCAGTAATATTTGACAATGAGAAATGTGAGCCAATAAGTGGGCTTTTCGTTTTCAGGAGTGTTTTGTCTATTCAAGATCACTTGATATTTATACAAAGGGTTACGGTCAGGGGTCAGGGTTACAGTTGTTAGGTTTAGGGTTGCTAACATTAGGTTTGTTAGTGTTGTTAGGGTTAGGGTTGTTAGATTTAGGGTTGTTAGGATTTTAGGGTCATGGTTTTAGAGATGGGGTTGGGTTAGTGTTAGTATTAGGGTTGTGGTTGGGTTTGGGGTTGGATTTAGGGTTTGGGTTGGGGTTCTGTTAAGTTTAGGGCTAGAGTTAGGGTTAGGGTTTAGGGTTAGGGTTTAGGTTTAGGGTTAGGGTTAGGGTTTAGTGGTAGGGGTTAGGGTTAGGGTTTAGCAGTAGGGGTGAGGGTTTGGTTCAGGGGTTAGGGTCAAAAGAAAAATCTTGAAAATCGTAAAAATCTCCAAAAATATTGGTGAGAAAAAAGTTTTAGCCCTCATATGAAGAAGATAAAAACTTGTTCCATTTTTTCCAGAAACACAGTTATAATACAAATATAAAATGGGGTAAAGACAAAACCCAAGTCCTCTATATAAGCTGGTGAATTTTGTATTATTATTATCACATTAGTCAGGGTTCCCCAGAAAGGCACAATCCGTCGGATTTATGTAGATAGACAGATGAGAGAAGATTCATTAGCGAAACTGGTTCACATAATTATTGAGGCTGAGAAAGTCCACAATAGGCTGTCTCCAAGTTGGGGAACTAGGAAAGCTGGTAGCATTGCTCAGTCCATGTCCAAAGGGCTCAGAATCAGTTCAGCCAATGGTGTAACTCTCATTCTGAGGCCAAAGGCCTGAGACCCTGAAGTTCTGATGTCAAAGACAAGAGAAGGATGTTTCAGCTTCAGAAGGAGATAATTCACCTTTCCTCTTCCTTTTTGTTCTATCTGGGCTCTCAAGTAATTGGATGGTGCCTTTATTAGTCCATTTTTGTATTGCTATGAAGAAGTACCTGAGGCTGAGCAATTTATAAAGAACAAAGAGGTTTAATGGGCTGACAGTTCCACATGGCTGGATGGGCCTCACAATCATGACGGAAGGGGAAGCAAAGATGTCTTTCTTCACATGGCAACAGCAAGAAGTGCTAAGTCAAAGGGGAAAAGCCCCTTATAAAACCATCAGATCATGAGAACAGCATGGCAGTAACCACCACCATGATTCAATCGTCCCCCAGCGGGTCCCTCCCACAACATGTAAGGATTATAGGAGCTACAATTCAAGATGAGATCTGGGTGGGGACACAGTCAAACCATATCAGTGCCCATCCACATTGGGTCAGAGTGGATCTTCCTTATCTCAGTGTCTTCCAGAAACACCCTCACACTTATGCCCAGAAACTGTGCTTTACCAGCTATGTTAGTATCTCTTAATCCAATGAAGCAGACATCTAAAATTAACCATCAGAATATTTATGCCTGATTCGTGGCTAAAATTTCAGGATGAAAGCTATGAGATCTCTATTTGTGTTTGTATGTCTATTAATGTATGTTTTGTATATTTGATTTTTCTTAACTCTGGATAGCATTGCAAATTTCATTTATAAAATCCTCTAAAAGTGCTCTATTCTAACTTGGCTTGGAAAAAAATCATTTATAAATAAATATTCCCAAACTCCTAGAAATATAGGAACCGATCCAAATGTTTTTCAGGTTAATGTGATTTGGATAAAACTTAAATAAAATAAATTTAATATTTTTTGTGTAATAAAACAACTATGTCTTCAGAGTTATCACTATTAAATATAAAACAAACAAGTTTTTTTTTTCCTTGAGATGTAGTCTCTCTCTGTCACCCAGGCTGGAGTGCAGTGGTGCGATCTTGGCTCACTGCAAGCTCCGCCTCCCAGATTTATGCCATTCTCCTGCCTCAGCCTCCCGAGTAACTGGGGCTACAGGTGCTCACCACTACATCCAGCTAATTTTTTTTGTATTTTTTTTAGTAGAGACAGGGTTCCACAGTGTTAGCCAGTATGGTCTTGATCTCCTGACCTTGTGATCCACCTGCCTCAGCCTCCCAAAGTGCTGGGATTACAAGAGCGAGCCACCGTGCCTGGCCCCTATAACAACTCTTGATGTCTGAGTGGGTTCCCACACAGTCATCTGTTGTAAGACTTTCTGATTCCTTTTTTTCCTTTGGTCATTATGAATAGGGCTTCTGTACATAATTGCATGGTAGCTTTTGTTTGGAAATAATATCAAAGTAGCGGTCAAAATACTTTACGAATATGATTTTTGGATTGTAAGGTGAGACTTGTTTAGCTTTGGGAAAAACTGCCCAACTACTAATAGGGGAGGAAAAATAATTTTCTCTCTACCTTTACGGAATTCTTAGATGGGACCCTCTGTAACAAATTACAGATTAAAATGAGAAAAAAAGTAGACGAGTTTAAAAACATGTATACCTTATGGATACATGGGAGATACTCAGGGAAAAATGAGTAAATCCCCAGTAGGTGGCTTTCAATTCAAGTGTAAATGCTATCTTCAACTTAAAGAAAGAAGATTTGAGGCTCAGTAGTGGGGACATAGCAAGCAAAAGCACAGTAGACAAGGGTAAGTTTTCTTATACAGACTTAACTCCATGCGTTCTCTGTTGATAAGACTCTTTTAATGATTTAGTTATCCTCTTCTTGGTTAGTGCTGAGAGAGAGAGAGAGAGAGATCTTTTAAACGGGGATTTCCTTTATAGATGTAAATTTTCCTTACACAAGGGTAACTTCTCTGTTTTCAGAACTTCCTTTTTTAGCATTTTTTCAAAGTAATCAGCTCAGAATAATTCTTATGCCAAAAGGGACATATTTTGGGGTGGCATATTCTGGTCTTACACACTGTCTTCTACCAGCAATGAAAAGAGTTCTTGTTTTTCTTCCAGCAATTTGTCATTTTTTTAGAGTTTAGCAGTTCTAACAGATACAGACCAACTGTGCTATCTCATTGTGGTTTTCAGTTATCTACTATGTTGAGCATCTTTTTGTATGTTTACTTACCATCTGTAGATTGTCTTTGGTGAGGTGTCCAGATCTGTGTGCATTTTTAATTGGGCTGTTTAACTTACTGTTTAGTTTTAAGAATTTTGTATGTATTTTGAATACAAATTCTTTCTCAGATCTGTATTTTGCAAATTTTTTTTCAATATGTGGCTTGTCTTTTTGTTCCCTTAACAAGGTCTTTCCCAGAGTATAAACTTTAAATATTAATAAATCCACATTGTCATTTCTTCTGTGTATATAAACCTTTTGTGTCATTTGTTAAAATTCATTACCAAATCCAAAGGCACATAGCTTTTCTTCCATAGTTTCTTCTAGAAATTGTATAGTTTTGCATTTTTAGTATAAGGATGATTTTGAGTGATTATTTGTGTAAGTTGTAAAGTTTTCATCTACGTGCATATCATTTCCTATGGTTTCCCATTAATCTTTCCCTCACTATTTTTGGGAAAGACACAGGATAGTGGGCTCTGTTAGAGCACATAGATAGCTAGACATGAACAGGAGGGGGAGCTCCTGGAAAAGGGAAAGTCTGGGAAGGCTCACCTAGAGGGACCACCAAAAATTCACATATTAGTGGCATCTCTAATGCTGGAGTGGATGGGCACTTGTCAGTTGTGGGTTGGAGGGAGAAGAGGTACCTATGCAGAAAGAAACACCCTACAACTCCTCTTAAGATGCCCCAGTCATCATTCACTCTGCAGTAATAATGTCACAATACTGCTGGCTACATGCTGATAAGGACAAAGGGGACATTCTTAAAAGAAACCTGGCACCATAAGTACAGATTAGGGCAGAGAAGGACATTCAAAAGAGATAGGCACAGTAGATACAAATGTGACTGCTGTCAGCCTGCCTGGGATGGCGGGAAGGAGCCTGGTGCCAGAGTGAGTTCGGATTGATCACCACACATGTGCCTCAACCAACAGTGAGGAGGTCCCACAAGCCTAAGTGGGGCAAGTTGGGGACCTAAGGCAGTAGCAGGAAAACCAGACAAAGAAAACAGGTGGAGACTTGAGACAGAGGCAGGAATGTGAAGAAGTCCAAAATAAAATTCCCTGCACAGGACTCTTAGGCTTCTTTCCTGCACGATCAGCCTACTCCTTCCTATTTTTCTACAATAAGCTCTTCACACTGTATTTTTTTCAATGAAGTTATCTGCCATCTTTGTATTGCCTCTTGGTGAAAATACTTCTTCCAAGTTAGACAAGAACTGGGACATCAGCTCTCCCCAGTAATAGCTCCGTTTCAGTTTGAATTTCCAGAACTGATGGCGCTTAATAACTGGCGCTCCAACGTTAAGTGGTGCAGAAGGTGGCCAGTAGGGGGCGCCAGCCATCACACCTGGAGCAAGAGGGCCCTGCATAGTCCCCATCTGCCTGCAGGTGTTGTGCTGCGACGACACTGCCAGCAAGAGGGCCCGGCAGTGTCCACAGCTACCAGCAGGGGGCATACGACGACTACATTGTGAGCAAGTGGATCCTGCAGTGTACTTAGCTGCCAGCAGGTGGCGCACGGGCACCACACCATGAGCAAGAGGACCCTGCAGCGTCCTGGTTGGCAGCAGGGGGCGTGCTGCCACCACACTGTGAGCAAGAGGATCCTGTAGTACCCCCAGCGGCCAGAAGGGGGCGTGCCCCCACTACAAGGCAAGCAAGAGGGCCCGGCAGTGTCCCCAGCTGCCAGCTGCGGAGCCAGCCGCCACTTCACTTGGAGCAAGAGGGCCGGGCAGTGTCCCCAGCTGCCAGCATCGGAAGTGCTGCCACTACACTGTGAGCAAGAGAGCCCTGCAACGTCCCCAACTGCCACCAGGTGGCGTGCCATCACTATACTGCGAGCAAGAGGGCCCTGCAGTGCCCCGGCGCCAGCAGGGGGCGCTGGCCACCACTGCAAGAAAGAGGGCCCTGCAGTTGCTGTAGTCGCCAGCAAGGGGCGCACTGGCACAGCACTGTGAGCAAGAGGGTCCTGTAGAGCGCGGCTGCAAGCAGAGGTCACCGGAGCCCGGCTTTTCAGATTACTGATGTTTCGCCCGTCTCCGCCGCTCCCCTCTAAGCATGCGTCTCTGCGCCTGCGCCGCGACCCTCCCCCCCCCACTGCGCAGGCGTGCGACTCTGCGCTTGCGCCGCGCTGGCCTGCGACTCTGCGCCGGCCTGCGCCGCGCCTGGCGCGCGACTCTGGGCCTGCGCCGCGCCAGCCTGCGACTCTGCGCCTGCGCCGGCCTGCGCCGAGCCTGGCGTGCGACTCTGTGCCTGCGCCTCACCGGCCTCTGACTCTGCGCCTGCGTCGTCCTGCGCCCGCGCCTGGCGTGCGACTCTGCGCCAGCGCCGGTGCTGTACGTTTGTGAGGGCGGAGCTGAATTCTCCTCAGCCCAGACACTGAGAGCATCGCGAGGGCGGAGCTGTGTTCTCCTCTGCACAGACCTCGGGGGTACCGTGAAGACAGAGCAGCGTTCTACCCTGCCCAGACCCTGGCGTGGGGGGCACCGCGAGGGCGGAGCTGCGTTGTGCTCAGCACAGACGTTGGCGGCACCGCCTCGCTTTGGGACAACTCGGGGCCGCATCCACAGTGAATAAAATACTTCCTGTTTCTAGCCCTGAATAACGAAGGTCAGAGACTACTTAGAATGGTTCAGTGTGGAAAACGGGAAACCGAAATCCCCTCTGAATCCTGCGCACAGAGGTTCTCTCCACCCAAGGGTTAGGGTTAGGATTTTAGGGTTAGGGTTTTAGGGCTAGGGCGAGGGCGAGGGCGAGGGTGAGGGTTAGAGGGTTAGAGGTTAGGGGTTAGGGTCAGGGTCAGTTTCGGAGTCGGGGTCGGGTTAGGGGTTAGGGTTGGGGTTGGGTTAGGGTTAGGGTTTGGTTCCATGTTAGGATTAAGATTCGAGTTAGGGTTCGGGTTCTGTTTTGGGTTAGGTTTAGGGTTAGGGTTCGTGTTCGGGTTAGGGTTCAAGCCGTTCTCTTGCCTCAGCCTCCCGAGTAGCTGGGGTTATAGGCACCCACCAACATGCCCAGCTAATTTTTTTATTTTTGGTAGCGACAGGGTTTCACCATGTTTCCCAGGCTTCTCTCGAACTCCTGACATCAAGTAATCCACCTGCCTCCGCCTCCCAAAGTGCTGGGATTACAGGCATGAGCCACTGTGCCCAGCCTTCACTTTCTTCTCTGAGTCAGAGATCTCTAGCAAGATAGCCTTTTCACAACTTTTATTGCAACGGAAGTATTTCAGAACTTTGTCAGGTTAAACTGTTAAGGGTATGTCTGTTTTTCTATGATACACTGCATTTAGGAATATATGACTCAGTAATGAAAGTTGATCTGGCATCACCCTTGGCATTTGAGTTCCTAGATGGAGAAGGGTCTGTTTTTCTGGCATGATCATATCTTACAGGATGCAGCACCCCAAGAGGACCCTAGCAATTGGGAGAATTTTGTTTACATGACACTAAACCCCAAATAACCTTAAATTCTAAATAAAAGTTCCAAGGGTAATTTGTATAAGGGTCTTGTTTTTTGTTTTTTGTTTTGAGATGGAGTCTCACTCTGTCACCCAGGCTGAAGTGCTGTGGCATGGTCTTGGCTCACTGCAACCTCCACCTCCCGAGTTCAAGTGATTCTTCTGCCTTAGCCTCCAAAGTAACTGAAATTATAGGTGCCTGCCACTATGCCCAGCTAATTTTTTGTATTTTTAGTAGAGACGGGGTTTCACCATGTTGGCCAGGTTGGTCTCAAACTCCTGACCTCGTGATTTGCCCGTCCCAGCCTCCCAAAGTGCTGGGATTACAGGCGTGAGCCACTGCACCCAGCCAATGCCTTGTTTTTAAAGAAAATAAATTACATGACAGGTTTGTTTCATATACATTTATATATAGAAACTATACTCGTGAACATTTTACTCAACATTTAAAAATCTTTAAGACCTTTCAATACATAAATCTTACATAACAAAATCTAGCAAAAGTGTATAAAATCTAAACACATTTCTAAAAGAAAGGGTGAGGCTTTCAGGGTGGCTATGCTGTGTTGGATATACGCAGTGTTCTCTCTCTCTTGTGGTTCTGCTTATATGGCAGTTCCAGCTCACAAGAGCCCTCGGAGCCTGTCTGTTGGCCTGCATCCTGTGGCATTTGGCAAGTGAGATCTGTTTAATATAAGGTGTCCATAAAGCCAAGATTATGATATCTAAAAATAATCAACACTAATTCCCCAGAAATTTTGTCTTTTTTGACCAAGCCACTGGTGCAATGTGGAGTCACTGCATTATATGCAAAAAGAATAATGCCCTCACTCCAGAGTCTGAACCAGAACTGACCCTTGGTGGTGATTCCCCCTTTATTCTAGGAGGTGTTAACATTAGCTATGGCAATGTAAAAACGGTGTTTCTGGACCTCCCGTGTTCACGCCATTCCCCTACCTCAGCCTCCCGAGTAGCTGGGACTACAGGCGCCCGCCACCTCGTCCGGCTGGTTTTTTTGTATTTTTTTAGTAGAGACGGAGTTTCACCGTGTTAGCCAGGATGGTCTCGATCTCCTGACCTCGTGATCCACCCGTCTTGGCCTCCCAAAGTGCTAGGATTACAGGCTTGAGCCACCGCGCCTGGCCTTGCTTATTTCTTTTATAATAACTAAGTCATATAAATTGAGCTCACAAAAATATTTATATTAATAAAATTATAATTTATCATTTGTAATGTTTGAGTTTTTCTTGTACATTTTTATATAGCAAGAAAAACAGTTTTTACTTTTAAAAATGGTTTTTAAAAAATCAGAGCAAGCCTAAACCCCTTCATTTTATAAATACAATAACCTGAGGCTCTTCATTGCTGGTGACTCACACAGGCACACACTCAGCATTGCTGGATGTCAGCTCAGGATCCAGAATGCATTTGAACAATTCATGCTAAATTAATAAATGCACTGTAATATAGGCCCATATTAATCCCAAAATAACTAAACCTGTGGAATTTGTAAAATAAGATGTTTATGAATGAGGACATGGCATTTTGACTTAGTTCTGATTCCCCCCTTTCTGAAAGCAGAATCTACAGTCTATTTTCCCATTGCTAGATTTCAGAGGAGAGCCTGGTGTCACTTACAGCAGACATTGCAGATGCCTCAGCATTTCGGATGAAGACGGTAAAGACCTTCTTTGTTTCAAAAAAACCTTTTTTTCCAGGGGAGAAAACACAGGTTGGATCTAAACTCAATCCTCCTATTGAAATATTTTAATGACACTGAAAGAGGTTGTTGCATTTGGCAGGTGCAGGTGGAGCTGTGCAGTCCTGCACTGAAGCCCTGCAGTCCTGACTTCTCAGTGGAGCTAGAGGAGAATTATATTAATGTGTTTGCACTACTTGCTCAATTGTAAAGCATAACAAATATATTTAAGGCATGTTTTTAAAATGAGAATAAAATAGTTTAACAATGTTTATACACCTATTTTAGTTATTACATTCTCTAATCTATTTTTATCCTCACAACCATGGAAGCGCTCCACCATCTCCATTTCAGAAAGTAGACAGTAACTGAACAACACTATCTTCTTTTAAAAAACATTTATTTCATTATGAAAGTTTATGGTTTATGTAATTAATACCTTTTTGTGGTCTGAATTCAATGGGTGTGGGCATCTGCACACTGTCGTGGGTCCACTATTGTGAAATCGCACACAGTGGTCTCACTGCCCTAAACAGCCAAGGCTCTCTGCCCATCCATCCTTTCCTCTCCCCAACCCCTGTCAACCACTGATTATTTTGCTATCTATGTAATTTTCCCTTTTCCAAAATGTCACATAATGCCCACAGCAATGAATGCGAGTTTCTTTTGCTCCACATCCTCACCAGCATTTGCTGTTTTTGGTCTTGTGGATTTTGGCCATTCTAATAGGTAAGTAGTGGTATCTTACTGTTGTCTTAATTGGCAATTCCTAATAAGACATTATACAGAGCATCTTTTCATATACTTAATTTCCATCTGCATAAATGTTCAGCTTTTACCCATTTTTAATTGGGTTGTTTGTTTTCTTATTGAGTTTTAAGAGTTCTTTGCATATTTCAGATATGAATCCTTAGATATAGTTTGCAAATATTTTCTCACAGTCTCTGGTTTGTCTTTTTATTCTCTTAACAGTATCTTTCACAAAACTAAAGTTTTTTTATGTTAAAGTTCAAGTTCCCAATATTTTTCTTCGTGAATAATGCTTTTGGTGTTGTATCTAAAAGAATCACCAAATCCGACGTTATCTAGAGTTTTTCCTTATGTTATCTTCTAGGAGTTTGAAAATTTTGCATTTAATATATTGATCTAATATCTACTTTACATTAACTTTTGTAAAAGGTGTAACGTCTGTTTATAGATTCTTTTTTTTTTTTTTTTTTGCACATGGATGTCCATTTGTTCCAGCATCATTTGTTAAAAAGACTCTCCTCTCTCCATTGAATTGCCTTTGCTCCTTTGTCAGAGATCAGCTGGCTGTATTTCAATCTGTTTCTGGGCTCTCTGTTTTGTTTCTCTGACGTATGTGTATATGTCTTCTGTTTTGCCTTCAGTTTAAAAAAATGTAATTGCTACCTCAATTTGCTTATGAATTCTCATTTGTAAACAGAAGAGCGTAAATTAATGCCTGAGTATATTTTAGGGTAGATGTTGCCTTGAATACAATGAGCAGAATGAGTTATAATTTTAAAGTGAATATAAAAATTTGACCATAGTGGTAACAGATTTGCGAACTAGTGATATCAATGACAGAGTCCATTGCAATATTGCTTCATCCTTTGGCTCAGCTCTGCTTCACACCAGGTAACTACCAATCCCTTTTGTGATTAGTTCAAGGATTTCTGTGGGGTGGAAAGTAGAAATACGATATCAGTGGAGGGAGAGAAGGCAGTTTCCCAGACTGGGAGCAGTCAGATCTCCAGTGGGTCCCAACACTGCTCTGTGGCAATATCTAGAGGGTGATGGAAACAGAGACAGGGTGCAAATGAGGTGGGTGCTGGCCCTAGGGTTCCCAGTGTCTCCTGGTTCCCATGGTCTATAAGACGTCTGAAATGAGACCTTCCGGGCTTTGAGGGGCCCCTGTGGAATTGGAAAATGAGGAAGTGAGCAGTGACAATCTAGACTGATTATTAGAGGTACGTCTCTCATTTTTCAGTAACCAAGGAGCCTTTGATTAGTAGTGAAATTGTGGCACCCCAACAATGGTGGAGTGGAATATCCTGCTACTCTGGAGGGGTGATGGCTCAGGGTCAAGACTGAACTAATTAGAAAAAGAAATGCACTCCAGGAATATCAAGTCCAAAACGAAGCTCTTCAAACCATCTGGGAAGAGAAAACAGCATGACAAGGAAAGGTATATTTGTCTGATCCCAGGAATCAATATAAACATCCATGATAACCCTACCTATTTTTTAAATATATGATTTGGATGAAACAAGAGAAAGAGACTGATTGTTGCTGAGTCCCTGCTGCAGTCCCGACACAGCTGGAGATGCCCTGCTCCCCTGCTCCCCTGCTCCCCTGCTCCCCCGCTCCCCCGCTCCCCCGCTCCCCCGTTCCCCCGCTCTCCTGCTCTCCTGCTCTCCTGCTCTCTTTATTTTGTTGATGCTCATGAGGACCCTGATGTCTGAGGAAGAAGGTTCCCGTCCAGCTCTGCCCCTGGTGTGTCACGTGCCGGCCTTGTCAACGCACAGGAGAACCTGACAGGGTGAGTGTTATAACCCCAATCATAGAAAAGGAAACGTCTCTAAAGTCTTTAGCATCTTGCCCGAGTTCGGACACTTAGCAGAGGCCTGAGTTTAGATGCAGCCCCGTCTTGCTCTTTGACAGCCTCAGCACCACGTGCCCTGGGTGACCCACGCAGAGTCACTGACAACCCTCTTGGTTGGCTCATGGCACAGCGTGGAGCGAAATGGCCCACTGACTTTTCCAGACACTTTGACAATTCGTGATATAGTTTATGCGGTCACTCCCAGTGAGTTCTATTGTTCAGTTTAATAGAATACCTAATTCTGTGTTTATTATGAATAAAGGGAGATTTCTTGTGGTTTTTAAGAATATGAAGGATATCTATTTTGTATACAAGTTGGAAGTTCCAATACTATAGGAAGCATAAGTGCAGGTTTTAATGATGGGTCTTTTATAAGACTGAATTCACATCAAACTGAATCAGTAACTCCGGCTGTATGAACAGGGTGAGACATTAAACATTTAATGAAAAGAATTCCTTTCTTAGGTTACAGCAAGGACTAAATATGTCTAATTATCATGCCCGCTAAGAAGATGTATTGTGATATTTGCAGTTAATCACTCATTCAGTTCCAAGGGTATTTATTAATTGTCTGCTCTGGGCATAACAACAATTGGAAGCAGTATGTTCACATGAAAAAAAACTTACCTGAGGCTCTAAGTCACAACTTTCCATGACCAGCACACATTTCTGATTTGAAATACATATCTAAAGCTTCAAATGCATAAATAGATATCCCAATCTAGAACTAAGTTAATAGTTGCTTAGAATTAATTGTTTAAATTATCCTGGGAACCAGAAAGATATGTCTACATGAAACAATAAAGGTTATATTAGAATTAATAAACTTTAGAAGACCATTTTAATCTTAATATATAAGCATACTACCTAGGCACACTGTTTAAATACATCTGCAACCTACTATTTTTAGGTTTAGGTAAATCATTAATCCTTAAATTTGGAAGATTCCAGTGTTAGAGCTCTAGACTATGAAACTTGGAAGTTTTTCTAAAATTTTTGAGTTTTTATCCAGAAATACATATTTTCCTGGCACTGAGAACTGCAAGAAATTTCACTTGGAGTCTCCAAATAGTCAGCCATGTGTGATGTCAACATCAGTGTAATAGATAGTATCACAAACATCCTGTGACTTTTATTTTTTTTATATACTTTAAGTTCTGGGATACATGAGCAGAACGTGCAGGTTTGTTACACAGGTATACACGTGCCATGGTGGTTTGCTACACCTGTCAACCTGTCATCTATGTTAGGTATTTCTTCTAATGCCATCCTTCCCCTAGGCCCCGACCCTGCAACAGGCCCCCGTGTGTGATGTTCCCCTCCCTGTGTCCATGTGTTCTCATTGTTCACCTCCCACTTATGAGTGAGAACATGCGGTGTTTGCTTTTCTGTTCCTGTGTTAGTTTGCCAAGAATGATGGTTTCCAGCTTCATCATGTCCCTGCAAAGGACATGAACTCATCCTTTTTTATGACTGCATAGTATTCCATGATGTATATGTGCCACATTTTCTTTATTCAGTCTATCATTGATGGGCATTTGGGTTGGTTCCCAGTCTTTGCTATTGTGAATAGTGCTGCAGTAAACATACGTGTGCATGTGTCTTTATAGTAGAATGATTTATAACCCTTTGGGTATATACCCAGTAATGGGATTGCTGGAGCAAATGGTATTTCTGGTTCTAGATCCTTGAGGAATTGCCACACTGTCTTCCACAATGGTTGAACTAATTTACAGTCTCACCAACAGTGTAAAAGTGTTCCTATTTCTCCACATCCTCTCCAGCATCTGTTGTTTCCTGACTTTTTAACGATCGCCATTCTAACTAACATGAGTTGGTATCTCATGGTGGTTTTGATTTGCATTTCTCTAATGACCAGTAATGATGAGCCTTTGTTCATATGTTTCTTGGCCACATAAATGTCTTCTTTTGAGAAGTGTCTGTTCATATCCTTCACCCACTTCTTGATGGTTTTTTTTTCTCCTTGTAAATTTGTTTAAGTTCCTTGTAGATTGTGGATATTAGCCCTTTGTCTGATGGATAGATTGCAAACATTTTCTCCCATTCTGTAGGTTGCCTGTTCACTCTGATGAGAGTTTCTTTTGCTGTGCACAAGCTCTTTCGTTTAATTAGATCCCATTTGTAAATTTTGGCTTTTGTTGTCGTTGTTTTTGGCGTTTTAGTCATGAAGTCTTTGGCCATGCCTATGTCCTGAATGATATTGCCTAGGTTTTCTTCTAGGGTTTTTATGGTTTTAGGTCTTATGTTTAAGTCTTTAATCCATCTTGAGTTAATTTTTGTATAAGGTGTAAGGAAGGGGTCTAGTTTCAGTTTTCTTCATATGGCTAGCCAGTTTTCCCAACACCATTTATTAAATAGGAAATCCTTTCCCCATTGCTTGTTTTTGTCAGGGTAGTCAGGCATCCTAAACTTTAAAATTTAAGAACTTACATTTTTTTTAAAGTAACTGGCAACTGACAATCATTTAAAAATCCGTAACCTAAAAAAATAATAATTCCTCCTAAGTTTTCAACCAAGAGAAGTGAAAATCTGTTGACACAAAGGTCTGAATATAAGTATTCATAACAACTTTCTTCTTAATAGCCAAATATTTTTAAAATAGTCTATCACTGAAGAGTAGATAAGCTGTAATATATTCCTACAACGGTTACTGCCCAACATAAGAATGACATATACACTGGAAATCACATGGACGTTCAAAGGCATTAGAATACATGAAAGAAACTAGGTATAAGAGAATATTCTATATGATTCCATGTATATCAAATACTTCTTTTTTGAGATAACATCTCACTCTGTCACCAAGGCTGGAGTGCAGTGATGTGATCACAGATCACCGCAGCCTTGACCTCCCAGGCTCAGGTGATTCTTCAGCCTCCTGAGTATCTGGGACCAAAGGGGTTGGGACCAAAGGGGTGTGCCACCACACCTGGCTAATTTGTGTGTGTGTGTGTGTGTGTGTGTGTGTGTGTGTTTTAAGAGATGGGGTTTTGCCATGTTGCCCAGGCTGGTCTCAAGTTCCTGGGCTCAAGTGATCCCCGCTTCTCAATCTAGTGCTAGGATTACAGACCTGAGTCATTGCATGTGGCCTGTATCATATTCTAAGACAAACAAAACTAGAGTGAAAGAAAGCAACTGCCGGAAGCTGTGGTGTGGGGCAGGGGTCACTGACTACAGCAGCATGCAAGAGAATTTTGGGGGTAATGAAATGTATTTTAATGGTACTGTTGTGTACATGACTATATGTATATTTGTCAAAATGCATTGATTTGTACACTTAAAATTACTAAATTTTGTTATATGTAAATTAAACTCAATTAGATAATAAAAAATAAACTTTTGATCCTGAAAAAATACCTACCCACATACAAACTACCTCTGAAACAAACTACTTTTTCAGAATTTCTAATTTAAATATTCAGAAATATGAATGATGATGAATTTTAACAAGGCTTACATAATTCAATTCTGTTTTGGATCATGTCTGAGAGGCATATTAGCTGCTGGACTTATTTGGATTTCCTTACCTCCTTTGCATATGAAAAAATAAGAGGTTGAGACAGAAACAAGATATGTAATTTATGTACAATGAAACTTTCTACTGCCCAGGAGATGAGGCTTTCTATTGTCCAATGAATTGTGCCTGGCAGCACAATTCACTGCTTCACAATTCATCGTTCTTTTTACCCTCAGAGCATCCTTGAAATGATTGACTCAACCATGAGAGAAACACTGTAAAAATTCTCAGATGCAAACTCACAGTACCAGCGTCACAGAACACCTGCAGGTGCAAGTAACTAAAAATCCAGCTCAATTTTACTTTAAATACAAGGGAATTTATTGACTCAGGTGGGTAGTTCAGAAGGAGGCCAGGCTTCAGTGTGAATCTGAGCACAGAAGCTCATGGATGTTACCAGGACTCAGTCTCTTCCCAATTTTCTGCTCTGCCTTCAGTGAAGTCAGAATAATTCTGCATGTGGCAAAATCTCCAGGAACAATTTCTGAGGTTGCATTCTTCACCAAAGAGGGAGCATGAACAAGCACACCCTTGTTCCTAACAACCTAGCGCAACTTGTATTTGACTCTAATTGGAACAACTCAGACCCCGCCCATCCCAAAGTCCATTAGGGGGACCAAGGGAGTGCTGTGTGGCACCTGGCATGAGCCTCAGTTATGCACTCACTTTGGAACCAGTAACTGTGACACAGGGTGAGACAGTGCTGGTTAAGTCAACCGGGACCCACCCCATGTTTCAAACCACGTGACTGAATAATTCAGGGCTCTGTTAGGAAGGAGAAAGGGGGATGCTTCTTAAATAGCACCCACCAGTCAACTACAATTTAATTTGACAGGAACCCAGAGGCCCTGCCATAGAAATCTCTCACAGTTGCTTGGAATGAGAGCACTCAATACAAAAATCCTATGGTAGCAACCCTATGGCCTCAAGGGCGCCACGCAGTTGGTGTGGAGGGTGGGGCAAGGAGGGTGGGGAAGGGCTCAGGGTCTTCTGAAGATGAAGCCAAAGAACAGATGGCACTGACTTAGCAGAGTGGAAAATGTTTAACCCCAAGAGATTCCTACAGAGGCAGCTAAGCCACACCACAGACTCCTAGAAGGG
Source organism: Macaca mulatta (assembly GCF_049350105.2). NCBI lineage: Eukaryota > Metazoa > Chordata > Mammalia > Primates > Cercopithecidae > Macaca > Macaca mulatta. The sequence continues at coordinate 49,987 of NC_133416.1, read as the reverse complement.
CTTGTGTTAGGGTTCCCAAGTGTCTAGGTAAGCTGAGGAGATGGTGAGGCAGACACAGAGGGTCGGTTCAAAGCACATTGGGAAGACTGATCCCAAGACCCCTCAGTCCACACTGGCAGTCAAATGCTCCTCCCTGACATCAGAAAAAGAAACAATTTATTTTCTTCAGATACTGAAACAGAACTTTTCTAAGCTCCAGGACACTGGATAATGCTGCTTATGCAAAGACAGTATTTAGTGAAAGCCAATTTACTGAGCAGGGAGATCAGCGGATTCTTTCTCCCTCTTGGCTCCCAGAATGCTGGGATCAGCTTGTAGTCTTAGGAGATTGGCGACCTCTTTTTGGAGAGGATCTGCAGATACCAATATTTTCAGGGTTTCCTCAGGTCCAGGAGTGCCAGGCTCCTGTGGACTCTTCCTTTGGGGGAGCAAAAGAAGACTCCATCTGTACACACAGAATGCATTAGTTATATTTTCTTATTTTCTGTTTTCTTGACGCTCTAGCATCTAGTCTATACTGGGAAAAGATTGTCTTTCCCAGGACCAGCCAATTAAACTACCAATTCAGAACCCATACTCCTAACCACCTACTTTATCTAGCTCTGATACTGTAGGAGACAATACCGCCCTTCCTTAATCACCACAGGGTGAGGTACTAGACAACTAGAAATGGCCCCTATGCCCCAGAGCCTGCTGAAGCTATTAACGCTGGGCAGCCTAAGCCTGCCTGCCCTGCCTGCCCTTGCTGTCCCACAGAGACTACAGCAGAGGATCCTGCCCGTGCCTTCCCCTCTCCTGCCTCTGCCTGGGGCGTCCCTGTGCCTCCTATTTCTAGGGATCTATGAGTTTGAATGGGACAGTCACTTCCATGTCTCCAGGTCTTAACATCCCTGGTTAAAACAAATTCTGAGTACATTTTAAAACATAAGGCTTCCAATGTAATCTTTAAAACCCTTATATGGACAATTTTAAACATATATGTAAATAAACACGAATATAACCAACCCCTGTATATCTATAACCCTTCAGAACAACAAGAAACACATGGACAATTCTGTTGTATTATGGCTAAAAGGTAGCCATGGACACGAAATGAAGACAAGAAGTCTTGGAATAAGTGATCCCATCACAATGAATCAATTTTCCATTGGAACATATTTTTACAAAGTCACTGTTTTGAAAATATTTAGCCATGAATTGAAACAGAGTCTGTAAGGTTTTTTTTCCCGGTCTAAGGCGAACAGCATTTTAAAGAATGAACCAGGACACAACTACAGCACAAGAAAAAAGTATGATAATTAAGTTTACACATATGTGTGACTACTCTAACAGAAAACATGTAAAGAGCATTTGTTTTGATTTATATATCAATCTGTACTGTTTAATTTTTTGTGTCATAAATGCTCTTATTTAAAAAAACAGGACTAGTTAACAGTGTCAGTTACTAGTAATTCGTGGTATAAATAATTAAACAAAGAAGTATTCAAAAATTATAACTGTTTTCAATAAAGTTTTATTTTACATCATTTTTTTTTACTTACTCAGAAATTGCCCCCCAAAAAATGCAGAGATTTCCCATGTAGCTGCAACCTAGTTTCATCTCTTATTAACATCTTCTATCAGTGTGTCTCACATGGCTTATTAATATCTTACATAATTTGTCATAGTTAATGAACCAATACTGATAGACTATTATTAACTAAAGTTTATATTTCATTTGGATGCCCTTGGTTCTGTCTTACTCTGACCCAGGATCCCATCCAGGATCACGCATGACATGTGGTCATCACGTCCCTGTGGGCTCTTCCTGGCTGTGACAGTGTGTCAGGCTTTCCATGTCGTGATGACCTTGATAGTACTGAGGAGGATTGGTCAGGAATTTTGTAGAATGTCCCCCATTGTCACTGCATGTTCTCAAGGTGAACTGTCACCTTTTATGTTCACTTGAATCATTTGGAAGAGCTACTGTTTGTCAGGTTTCTCCACTGTGAAGTTATTTTTCCTCCTTGCCCATACTGCATGTGTTCTTTTGGAGCAAGTCACTGTGCAGAGCCCACACTTACGGAGTGAGGAGTTGGCTCCACATTATTGATGGCTGAGTGTCTACATCAATTACTTGGAATTCTTTTGCAAAGGAGATTTCTATGCAACTCTGTTTTCTTATTCACCTGTGTATACAAATACAGACACCTAGATAATTACTTTCAGCTTTAATTATTATTCAACACTACAATTCATTCCTGTGTTGGCCATCAGTAGCTGTTTTTATTGGCTATTATTTTTCTTTGATATATTTTAATTTTTTTTAGTACTTACTTTCTGATACTTCAAGATTATCCCGACTCCTATATTTACTGTCCCAGTTCTAGTATCAGACATTTCTTCAAAGAGCCTCATTCCTTTCAGAATGGTAGGAAAACTTACATCTGGCTGCCGAATGAGCACATTGTTGAATGAGCACTTGTTCCTCATTAGCAATGCTAGGAAGTATATGTGTGTGTGTAACCTACCTATACACACCTAATTATAAAGTTTTCTATGTAGAACTGTGTGTATCTATATTAAACTAAACATAAGTTTACGTTCATGTCTCCACCTCTGATCTAATAGCACATGAATCATTCTAGCCTTCTCCCCGTGCTAATTTGTAACCTCCCACTTCAACAGTGAGAAACCTGGTTACTACCATCTGCGACTTATGTAAGTCATTGTTTTATTCCAGATACAGATACTGTGGTTTTACAATTGTTCACAATTGCTTCTGTTGGAAAGAATTTTATAAAATAGAATCCAGTGATGAAGTATAGTTTGTTTGCCTTCAGCATACGGATTCTATTAATTTTCAAAGTGACTTAGGTCAACACCATTTTCCCTACACCTTCAGTGAGTTTTTTCCTACATTTGTGTCTTAGTCTGTTTTGTGCTTCTGTAACAGAATACCTGAGGCTGGGTAATTTATAAATAAAAAAGGTCCTTTTGGCTCACAATACTGGTGGCTGGAATGTCTGAGATTGGGCAGTTGCATCTGGTGGAGTCTCAGTCTTTTTCACCTCATGGTGGAAAGTGGAAGGGGAGCAAGGGGTGCACCAGAGATCACATAGCAAGAACGAAAGCAAGAGGGAAGCCAAGGAACCCAGACTCTTGTTAACTACCTACTCCTGCAGGAATTAATCCATTCCTGTGAGAGCAGAACTCACTCATCCCCATGGAGAACATTAATCTATTCATGAGGGATCCGTCCCCATGACCCAAACACCTTCCACTAGGCCCCACTGCCCCACACTGCCACATTGGGGGTCAAATTTCAACACGAGTTTTTGCAGGGACAAACCACATCCAAACCACAGTAATTTGTAGCATAGTTAAATTATTTTTCACATGATGTATTCTGTCCTGGGATACTCCACATCCTGAGTAATTTTATTTAATTTGAATAGAGTTTGATTTACCCATTTGGTTGTAAAATTCTGCGTATTTTGACCAGTGCATTGTGGTAGGTATCCCACTACTAAAGTATCATATGAAATGCTTGAAACCCCCACCCCATGGAGCCAATGGTTTCCCATCTGTGTAGTTTGCTTTCTGCAGTGTCTCATTAAATGAGGTCACACTGTGTGTATTCTCCTCAGACTGTCTTCTTCCACTTAGCAATGTGCATACAAGATTCACTCATGTCTTTGTGTGAGTTGATAGCTTGTTCCTTTCTATGGCTAAATAGTATTCCATTGCATGAATGTACCACAGTTTGGTTATGCATTTTGGGGAGCAAAACCTACCTCTTCTAACTTTGTTTCAGGGTTGGAGACCTTCAAATTAACTGACAATAGATACATTAGTAGGAGAGACAATACTTGGCTTCTTATTCCACAAGTATCATTGTGGGACAAAATTCATCAGATGGCAGGATCCAGTTTACAAAGAGGTAAAAATAGCCCAAAAACAAGAAACAAGACTAGAATCTGATAACCCACAATAACTATAGCTTTCCTTAAAAAAAAATTTTTTTTCAAGACGGGGTCTGGCTCTGTCACCCAGGCTGGAGTGCAAAGGTGCAACAATCTCGGCTCACTGTAACCTCTACCTCCTTGGTGCAAGTGATCCTCCCTCCTCAGCCTCCTGATTAGCTGGGACTACAGGTACATATCATCGTGCCCATCTAATTTTTATATTTTTGGTAGAGACGGGGTTTCCAACATGTTGCCTAGGCTGATCTAGAACTCCTGGCCTCCCAAAGTGCTGGAATTATAGGCATGTGCCACCATGCCCGGCCAAGTTATAGTTTTCCATTGAAACATAAAATTATTCTCTGTAGTAACCATCATTTTTGACCATAATCAAAGTAAGACTATTCTTGTTTTAAATCTAAGTATAGTTTTGTTAGATTTTGCTTGATTATTTACGTAAGTGCAGCAAGAACAGGAGACGACCACATAGGTGCTTTCAAGTTTCTTTGCTGGAAGTTTTCATACAGAATCTCAGATTTGACTTTTAAAGGCCTCATTCAGGCTAAAAACCAAGCTAAGAACATACTATCAAATTTCAGCTGCAGTCCTTATAGCTTTGTGTGAATTCCTCTCTTCTTGAGTCCCCCCAAATATCCCTAAATTCCTGGGCCTACCAGGAAATGACCTTCTTTACTAACCTGTAAGGCTGTGAACCCTGTAATGTAAGTATCAGGCTGACTTTTCTCAGAGTGCTGTTGGGAACGAAGTTTTTGGTGTTCTAAAAAAAAAAAAAAAGAATTAACATGGGAACAAATAATCTCTTAGCAAGGCGAGCTTTACTTTCTGCAGAAAGGGTGCTACTCAATAGCTGTCCAGCCACAAGAGCACACCGAACAAAGGAGACAGAGTTACTTATAACCTGATGTGTCTACCCTACTGCTGTGTCCAGTTACCATTGGCTGGAATAGGACCTCACATTTTACACTTTACCCAATTGGCTATTAGTTTAAAACTTTCTTAATTAGGTAAGGGGAATAGAACAAAGAAAGAAAAGGAAGTTGCCAGGGATAGTTAAGGAAGCATCTCCAAATAAGGAATGGCATACACTATGGGCTGGGGCTTGTCTAGTTCTGTCCAGGCATGCCGGAGCAAGCTAGGACAACTGATTTGGAACATACACACACACACACACACACACACACACACACACAAATAGTGGATAGCAATCTTATAGTAAGAAATTGTGACTTTTTACAATCTTTGAAGAAGAACTTTCCCATTTCTCACAGTGCTTTGTAAGCATTGTCTCCATAATAGTCAACCTTACTTCCTTAAAATTGCTGGTCATAACTGATCTTAGGTACACTTCTAAAATATGATGTTCCAGTAAAAATCTTGATAATATAACCAAATTTTCCAATTATGTCCTGTTATAAGGTGAACAGATTCTTACTGGACTTTTGCTAATAACTATATCATCATGAAAAAAAGAGTATTCAGTAAGAATTTCAAAATTCTGGAGAGATTAGGCAGGGAAAAAAATGTAAACGCTTCATTTCTGTTTACAAAAGTATAATCTACCAAATTGTTGTAAGTTACAGTTAAATTAAGAGAAAGAGATTTCTTAAATTCAGAAACTAGAACATTAAAGAACCAGCAATGCTCTAAAAAGCTATAAAATTATAATCAATTTTCATCAGTTCATTCAGTGCCACGTAATCAATTCCAGTCTTGCTGGATCTTGGGTTAGCAGTCTCATGACCCCATCAATTTCTCCACCAGGCTTCTGGAGATCTTCACTGAGTCAAGTGTATGGTCTTAAAGTTATTTAAGCAATATCATCAGAAGTCTTTAACCAGAGTACCTGTCATACTCTTTTCCATGAGTCTCAGAGGGAGTCCTGTATCGGAGATGAACATTCTGACCTGTAGCTGATCGCAGGAGCTTTCAGGAAAGCATCAGGGGGAAATAATATCTAAATGACAAAGAGTATGAAATGGCTGTGATTATACCACAGTTGACAAGGATATTTGATTTTTTCTGTGGCATACAACATTTATTTATTTATTTATTTATTTATTTATTTATTTATTTAGAAACAGAGTCTCGCTCTGTCACCCAGGCTTGAGTACAATGGCGTGATCTCAGCACACTGCAAGCTCCGCCTCCCAGGTTCACGCCATGCTCCTCCCTCAGCCTCCCGAATAGCTGTGACTACAGGTGTCCGCCACCACGCCCAGCTAATTTTTTGTATTTTTAGTAGAGATGGGGTTTCACCATGTTAGCCAGGATGGTCTTGATATCCTGACCTTGTGATCCACCCACCTCGGCCTCCCAAAGTGCTGGGATTACAGGCATAAGCCACTGCACCCGGCACAACATTTAGAATAATAATTGGAATTATGACTCATAACTCTATACTGGCACATAGCATGGATAAGGAGGACATTGACAAATTTCCAGGAATTTTATATAATTTGTGAAAACAACATTTTACTGATACAAATATAACACAGGGAAGGTTAGATATCTCTTTTTATTTGTATTTTTTGTAAGGTATTCCTTATAAAAAATACATCCTACTTTACTTGTGAATCATGCCCTACTTTTCTTGCATGCTTTGCATAGAGTTGTTTCTAGTTATTCTATTGCTTCTAGTAGTTTTATTTACACATATTGATTATAATTTTAATACTTAGTAATCTTTTATTTTCCAGAGAAAACTAACAAGTAAACAGTTATACACTGTCATATATTAGCATTCCATAGTAGGTTAGAAAATGTATGAGTATACCATCTCCCAACATCTACATGGATGTGTTTCCTCATTGTACAATTTCTCATTGTGGTAGACAAAAACATGTTTATTAATGGTCCAAAATATCTTTAGTCTTTCTGTAAAAATAAGAAGCGAAAATTATATAAACTTTAATTATTTATGTTCAGTAATTAATGTTTTAGTATTGTATCTTATTTATAAATGGTCTAGATATTTAATGCAAATCTTTTACTTAGCTTAACTTTAAGATTAAAAATTACCAAAAGTATTTTGGAAACTACTATTAAGCAGATTTACAGTAAACAAATTATTTTTGAAATAATGTTTTTCGCTTTTCACAAGATGGCACCGAAAGTGAAGAAGGAAGTTCCTGCCCCTCCTAAAGCCAAAGCCAAAGCCAAAGCTTTAAAGGCCAAGAAGGCAGTGTTGAAAGGTGTCCACAGCAACATACAGAAAAGAAGATCCGCATGTCATTCACCTTGAGGTGGCCCAAGACACTGCGACTCCGGAGGCAGCCCACATATCCTCGGAAGATCACCCCCAGGAGAAACAAGCTTGACCACTATGCTATCATCAAGTTTCCGCTGACCACTGAGTCGGCCATGAAGAAGATAGAAGAAAACAACATACTTGTGTTCATTGTGGATGTTAAAGCCAACAAGCACCAGATTAAACAGGCTGTGAAGAAGCTCTGGGACATGGATGTGGCCACAGTCAACATCCTGATTCGACCTGATAAAGAGAAGAAGGCATATGTTCGACTCGCTCCTGATTATGATGCTTTGGATGTTGCAACAAAATTGGGATCATCTAAACCGAGTCCAACTGACTAACTCTAAATATATGTATATCTTTTCACCATAAAAAAGAAATAATGTTTTTCATAAGAATGACAACTTAATTAGAATCAAATTTAAAAGCTTTAAGATTTTACGTTTCTAGTAAGTATAATATTAGCTTATTTGAGTAGAACTCAAGCAGAATAGGAATTTATGTTTGCTTTATATTCGATAGTGGTAACTTTGAAGACATAGTTGTTTTATTACACCAAAAATATTATATTAACCTTATTTAACTAAGTTTTATCCAAATCGTGTTAACTTAAAAAACATTTGACCAGTTCCTATATTTCTAGGAGTTTGGTGAATATTTATTTATAAATGCTTATTTTTTTCCAAGCCAAGTTAGAATAGAACACTTTTAAAGAATTTTATAAATGAATTTTGCAACCCTAACCTGAGTTAAGAAAATATCACATATACATAACACACATTAATAGACATACAAACACAAATAGAGATTTCATAGCTTTCATCCTGAAATTTCAGGCATGAATCAGGCATAAATATTCTGATGGTTAATTTTAGACATCTACTTGATTGGATTAAGAGACACACAGCTGGTAAAACACAATTTCTGGGCATATGTGTGAGGGTATTTCTGGAAGACACTGAGATAACCCTGACCCAATGTAGATGGGCACAGATATGGTTTTGCTGTGTCCCCACTCAGATCTCATCTTGAATTGTAGTTCTTATAATTCCTACATGGCGTGGGAGGGATCCAGTTGGAGGTGATTGAATCATGGTGGTGGTTACTGCCATGCTGTTCTCATGATAGTGAGTGAGTTCTCATGATCTGATGTTTTTATAAGGAGCTTTTCCCATTTGGCTCAGCACTTCTCCTTGTTGCTGCCATGTGAAGAAGGACGTCTTTGCTTCCCCTTCCACCATGGTTGTGAGGCCCCTCCAGCCATGTGGAACTGTCAGCGCATTAAACCTCTTTGTTCTTTATAAATTGCTCAGACTCGGGTATTTCTTCATAGCAGTGTATAAATGGATGAATACAGGCACCATCCAATTGGTTGAGAACCCAGATAGAACAAAAAGGAAGAGGAAAGGGGAATTATCTCCTTCTGAAATGGAAACATCCTTCTTCTCCTGCCCTTGACATCAGAACTTTAGGGTCTCAGGCCTTTGGCCTCAGAATGAGAGTTACACCATTGGCTTCCCTCATTCTGAGTCCTTTTGACCTGGACTGAGCCATGCTACGCTTTCCTAGTTCTCCAACTTGGTGATAGGCTATCGTGGAACTTCTCAGCCTCCATAATTATGTGAACCAATTCCCCTAATGAGTCTTCTCTCATCTATCTATCTACATATATCACATTGATTCTGTCTTTCTGGAGAACCCTGACTAATGTGATTACAATAATACAAAATTTACTAGTTTATACAGAAGACTTGGTTTTTGTCTTTGCCCCATTTTTTATTTGTATTATAACTGTGTTTCTGGAAAACGGAACAAGTTTTTACCTTCTTCATATGAGGGCTAAAGCTTTTTTCTCGCTAATAATTTTGGAGATTTGTAAGATTTTCTTTTGTTTTGACATACAATCTTACAGAGGCTGAGAAATAATTTTTTTTTCTGTTTTATTTTTCAGCCCCAGGTGTTTGCTTTTGCAGATTCTTGAGCATGTTGAGAGCCTCCAAGGCATGGAGCAGGGTGCCTAAAGTTTCAGTGATTGTAGGGAGTTGAGAGACTCAAATGGGAAGAGAAAGATCTAAAAGGAGGCAGTTTGGAAGATAAAAATTTTCTCAAAGGAGCCATTTAAGTTCTAAATAATTCTTATTCTTAGTAAAGTCATGCAAACAGGAAAGGAAGTAGACAGAATTAGCTCCATATTGGTGGAACACATAGTCAGCAGAGGTTTGAGAAGGGAGAATTTAGTCAACTGAGAAGTTCCCATGAAAAGAGCAAGATCAAGATCACAGAGACACCATGAAACAAAAAGCCAGGAATAACTTCCAACCCAAGAGGAGAACACAGAGGCCTCAAAACCAAAGCTAGGATAAGAAACTTGTATCCCAAGAGTTACCTTCCAGACAAAGAAGCCTGAGATTCCAACCCAGCTTCACAGAGTACTCACTCAAAATGTTACTGAAACTGTAGGCTTTTCAATGACTTAGCCATGCATGCAAAAGGCATTCCTTAAGGTGGTACAGAAGATGGAGCCCCCCTATCCAAAGATAGCCAAGGAGAAAGAAAGACCCCTGTTGGCAGAGCCAGTGGGCAAAGGCAACAGAAAAGGAGACAAGAATCCTAATGGGATGAGATTCTTTCAGATTTAGGATCATACAAACTCCTGAGAATTGGCAGGTTGACAGCCATAAATGGGGTACCAACATTTCTACTCATTGGATTACAAGTTCTTCAGCATCCAAAATGATTAACAAAATGACAATTTCATAAATTTGGAAAGGAGACATTTCTTTATTTTTATGGTTTTTTTTTTTTTTTTTTTTTTTTTTTTTTTTTTTTTAGAGTTTCACTCTTGTTACCGAGGCTGGAGTGCAATGGTGCGATCTCGGCTCACTGCAACCTCCACCTTCTGGGTTCAAGCGATTCTCCTGCCTCAACCTCCCAATTAGCTGGGATTACAGATGCCCACCACCAAGCCTGACTAATTTTTTTGTATTTTTAGTAGAGACAGGGTTTCATCATGTTGGCCAGGCTGGTCTCAAACGCCTGACCTCAGGTGATCCACCTGCCTTGGCCTCCCAAAGTGCTGGGATCACAGGCATGAGCCACCACACCCAATGAGAGATTTATTTCCTATAAAGAGTTGCAGCCTGCAGGATTGTCCTTCTCACAGACTGGGAAGCATAGCCTCCAGCCAGAAGCCAGAAACAGATGCTTCAAGGGAGATGTAAAGGAAATAGTAATTTATGCTGAGTGGAATTGGCAAAAACATATATTTAATAAACTCTAATGTCATGAATATTTATGAAAGGAGAAATGCATGCTTGTGCAATTGAGTTTCTTGCTTCTTCATGGGTCCCATGTACAAAAGATGGCAGTGTTAGCACGATCCCAGGGTAGAGTTTTCAGCCCTCTGACATTAAAAGGTGAAGCAGAGGACATGAAAACTCGCTCTGTGCATCCTCTGTACACAGGCCAGAACCTCTCCATCATGGGTGGTCTCTTATTAGGCAAGAAAGGAGAGGTTGATATCAGTGGTGGCACCTTTGAAAGGGCTGGTTTCTGTTTAATCCTTAGGGAAGAAAGCCTCATCATGGTTAGCAAACGAGGGGGAATAACGCGGTGTATCTGACCCCCATCATCCCATCCTGGCCAAGCTGAGAACTCAGTTTTGAAAGTTACTCTGGGGTTCCCTCAGCCAAGAGTTGGTCTGTTCAGTCAGTTGGGAGCTTAGGATTTCATTTTCATTTATCAATGCTAATGGGAAAGAGTACACTGTCTTCATGGCAGCTGAATTTGCAAGAAACTCCTTGGATGGAGTTAATGGCAGGTGTATTTTTCTGGGAGCTCTGCTTTAATTGGATAAAGTAAGTTCTGGTAAGATTTCTTCCTTTATCTTCAGTATCTCAAATGTTTTCGTTTAAATAATCTTTATAAGAACTCTTGATGTCTGAGTGGATTCCCACACAGTCATCTACTATAAGACTTTCTGATTCTTTTTTTCCTTTGGTCATTATGAATAGAGCTTCTGTAAATAACTGCATGGTAGCTTTTATTTAGAAATAACATCAAAGTAGTTGTCAAAATACTTAGGAATGTGATTTTTGGATTGTAAGGTGAGAGTTGTTTAGCTTTGGAAAAAACTGCCCAACTTGTAATAGGGGAGGACAAACAATTTTCTGTGTTTTTGGAATTCTTAGATAGGACCCTCTGTAACAAACAACAGATTAAAATGAGAAAAACAGAAAAGTTTTAAAAACATGTATACCTTATTGATAAAACTCTTTAGTGATTTAGTTACCCTTCTCTTCTTGGTGCTGAGAGAGAGAGGTAGCTTTTAAATGGGGATTTCCTTTATAGATGTAAATTTTCCTTACACAAGGGTAACTTCTACTCTGTTTTCAGAACTTCCTTTTTTGGCTTTTTTTTTTTTTTTCAAAATAATCAGCTTGGAATAATTCTTAAGCCAAAGGGACATATTTTTGGGTGGCATATTCTGGTTTCCTGCCATTATATTTTAGGGTGGCATATTTTGGTCTTATACACAGTGTCCCACCAGCAATGAAAAGAGTTCTTGTTTTTCCTCCAGCAATTTGTCATTTTTTAAAGAGTTTAGCAGTTGTAAGAGGTATAGACCAGCTGTGCTATCTCATTGTGGTTTTCAGTTATGTACTATGTTGAGCATCTTTTGGTATGTTTACTTGTCTTCTGTAGATCATCTTTGGTGAGGTGTTCGTTCAGATCTGTGTGCATTTTTAATTGGGCTGTTTAACTTATTGTTCAGTTTTAAGAATTTTGTATGTATTTTGAATACAAAGTCTTTCTCAGATCTGTATTTTGCAAATATTTTCTTTCAATATGTGACATGTCTTTTTGTTCCCTTCACAAGGTATTTTCCAGAGTATAAACTTTAAATATTTATAAATATTAAGAAATTCACATTGTCGTTTCTTCTGGGTATATCAACCTTTTTTGCCATTTGTTAAAATTCATTACCAAACCCAAAGGCACATAGCTTTTCTTCTATAGTTTCTTCTAGAAATTGTATAGTCTTGCATTTTTAGTGTAAGGATGATTTTGAGTGATTATTTGTGTAAGTTGTAAAGTTTTCATCTACATGTATATCATTTGCTATGGTTTCCAATTCATTGTTCCCTCACTATTTTTGGGAAAGACACAGGATAGTAGGCTCTGTTAGAGTAGATAGACAGCTAGACATGAACAGGAGGTTGAGCTCCTGGAAAAGGGAAAGTCTGGGAAGGCTCACCTGGAGGGACCACCAAAAATTCACATATTAGTAGCATCTCTAATGCTGGAGTGGATGGGCACTTGTCAATTGCGGGTAGGAGGGAGAAGAGGTACCTATGCAGAAAGAAACACCCTACAACTCCTCTTAAGATGCCCCAGTCATCATTCACTCTGCAGTAAAAATGTCACAATATTGCTAGCTACATGCTGATAAGGACAAAGGGGACATTCACCCCCAGCGATGGGGCTCCCAGAAGCCGGGGGTGGCGGGCCAGGGGTGGCGGCTGGGAGCCCGATCACGGGGGGTGCCTGCACGCCCGGCAATGGGGCTCCCAGAAGCCGGGGGGTGGGCCGGGGGTGGCGGCTGGGAGCCCGATCGGGGGGCGTGCCTGCACCCCCGGCGACGGGGCTCCCAGAAGCCGGGGGGGCGGGCTGGGGGTGGTGGCTGGGAGCCTGATAGGGGGTCATGCCTGCACCCCCTGCGACGGGGCTCCCAGAAGCCAGGGGGGCCGGCTGGGGGTGGCTGCTGGGAACCTGCTCTGGATATTTGGAAGAGTATCACAAGGGGTTGTCCAGTGTCTGTGATACTGAGATTAATATCAGTCTCTCGGCCTTGGAATATTGAGAAGGATGAAACAGGGTGAATGTCCACCCTGTGCCACATTGGGAGTAATATCAGCCTGTCCCCTCCATGGATATTAGGAACAATATCCCAGACTGGGTGTACGCCTCCTGCTGTACAGAGTGCAATATCATCCTCTCCCTCCCAGGATAGTAATTACAATATCACTGGGCGGGAGCACACAGCCTGCGAATTATTATCATCCTCTCCCCCTCCGCATACTAGGAACAGTATCTCAGAAGAGCTGTACCCTCAGTGCCATATTCGGACTAATAGCATAGGCTTCTTCCGGGAATATTAGGAGCAATATTACCAGGTAGCTATCCATTCATTGCTATGTTTGGAGTCATGTGATACTCTACCCCGCTTTATATTAGGATCAGCATCACGTGGTGAGCGTACACCTACTGTGATATTAAAACTAAAATCCGGCCGGGCACGGTGGCTCAAGCCTGTAATCCCAGCACTTTGGGAGGCCGAGACGGGCGGATCACGAGGTCAGGAGATCGAGACCATCCTGGCTAATATGGGGAAACCCCGTCTCTACTAAAACATACAAAAAACTAGACAGGCGAGGTGGCGGGCGCCTGTAGTCCCAGCTACTCGGGAGGCTGCTGAGGCAGGAGAATGTCGTGAACCCGGGAGGTGGAGCTTGCAGTGAGCTGAGATCCGGCCACTGCACTCCAGCCTGGACGACAGAGCGAGACTCCATCTCAAAAAAAAAAAAAAAAAAAACTAAAATCCTGCTTTCCGTCCCTGGATATTAAGAACAGCATCACAAGTAGGTTTACACTTCCTGTGGAATTAGGAACAATAATATGATTATTAATCATCAATGATCGATTTTAATAATTATGAATGATACTAAAAATTTATAGGATACCATTATTAATTACGGATAATGATTTTAAATACATGATTATGCATGCTTTCAATTAATTATTAATATTAATGTCATCAAATAATATTAGTTCCTAATACTAATTATTATTTGATTCCCAGCATCACTGGGTATTGATTTAAGTCACATTAATTGCTAATATAATATTCTTATTAATAGTGATATTACTAATAATTATTGTTACAAATCATTAACATTTTAAACCAGTATTAATTTTTACTCTCTTTATTGTGATCATTAATATCAATAATTATTATTAATATTAATATAATTACTAATATTAATGATTAATAGACTTGTTCCTGATATCCACCAGGGAGAGGACGATCTTAATTTCTATATCACAGACGGTGTACACCCCCCATAATAGTGTTTCGAACTTCTGCTTGGGAGAGGAGGATATGACAATCAGTACCACTGGAAGTAGAAACAACCCTGGGATACTGTTCTGAATATTCAGGGAGGAAGAGGCTGATATGACTCCTAATACAGAGGGGGTTACTCCCTCTGAGGATGTGCACACTGGGGGTGTACAATCGTCTGAGAAGGAGATGAAAATTTTCAGATGGGGAGATGATATTACTCACAATATCAGAAAGAGGCTGTGAGTCCACAAGGCTCCCAGAAGCCAGGGGGGCGGGCCGGGGGTGGCAGCTGGGAGCCCGATCGCGGGGGGTGCCTGCACCCTCGGCGATGGGGCTCCCAGAAGCTAGGGGGCGGGCCGGGGTTGGCGGCTGGGAGCCCGATCTTGGGGGGTGCCTGACCCCCCGGCGATGGGGCTCCCAGAAGCCAGGGGGGCGGCCAGGTGGTGGCGGCTGGATCGAACCAGTTTTGACCAGATCAAACCAGATCAGACCTGATGGAACCGATTTTGACCGGATCAAACCGATTTTGACCGTATCAGACTGGATCAAACCGGATCGAACCGGATCAGACCGGTTCAAGCCGGTTGTGACCAGATCAGACCGTATCAAACCAGATAAGACCGGTTCAAACCGGATCAAACCCGATGAGACCGAATCAAACCGGATCAGACCGGATGGAACCGCTTTTGACCGGATCAGACAGGATCAAATCGGATCATACCGGATAAAAGCAGATCAAACCGGATCAGACCGGTTCAGACCGGATCAGACTGGATCAGACTGGGTCAGACCGGATCAGACCGGATCAGACTGGATCAGACCGGGCCAGACAGGATCAGAATGGATCAAACTGGATCAGAACGGATCAAACCGCATCAGACCGAAACACACGGGTTCAAACCGGTTTTGACCGGCTCAGACCGGATCGGACCGAATCAAACCGGATCGAACCGGTTCAGACCAGATCAAACCGGATCTGACCGGATGAAACAGGTTTTGAGCGGATCAGACCGGATCACACCGGATACAAACGGATCAAACCGGATCAGACCGGTCCAGACCGGATCAGAATGGATCAGACCGCGTGAGACCAGTTCGAAATGGATCAAACCGGATCAGACCTGTACAAACCGGATCATACCGGATCAAACCGGATCAGACCAGTTCAAACCGGTTTTGACCAGATCAAAACGGATCAGACCGGTTCAAGCCGGAGCGAACCGGATCAGACCGGATCAAACTGGATCAGACCAGTTAAAACCGGTTTTGACCGGCTCAGACCGGATCAGACCGGATCAAACCGCATCAAACCGGTTTTCACTGGCTCAGACCGGATGAAACCGCATCAGACCGGTTCAAGGCGGTTGTGACCGCCTCAGACCGCATCAAACCGGATCAGACCGTTTCAAACCGGATCGAACCAGATCAGACCGGATCAAACCGCATCAGACTGCGTCAAGCCGGTTTTGACCGGCTCAGACCGGATCAAAGCGAATCACACCGGTTCAATACGGATCGAACCGGATCAGACCGGATCAGACCAGTTCAAACCGGTTTTGACCGGTTCAGACCGGATCAAACCGGATCAGATCGGTTCAATCCGGATCGAACCGGACCAGACCGGATCAAACTGGATCAGACCAGTTCAAACCGGTTTTGACTGGATGAAACCGGATCAGACCGATTTAAACCGGATGGAGCCGGATCAGACCGGATCAGACCAGTTCAAACCGGTTTTGACTGGCTCAGACCGGATCAGACCGGATCAAACCGTATCAAACCGGTTTTCACCGGCTCAGACCGGATCATACCGGATCAAACCGCATCAGACCGGTTCAAGCCGGTTGTGACCGCCTCAGACCGGATCAAATCGGATCAGACCTCTTCAAACCGTATCGAACCGGATCAGAGCGGATCAAACCGGAGCAGACTAGTTCAAACCGGTTTTGACCGGATCAAACCGGATCAGACCGGTTCAAACCGGTTTTGACCGGCTCAGACCAGATCAGAACGGATCAAACCGCATAAAACCGGTTTTCACCAGATCAGACCGGATCAGACCGGATCAGACCGGATCGAACTGGATCAGACAGGATCAAACCGGATCAGACCAGTTCAAACGGGTTTTGACCGGCTCAGAGTGGATCAAACCGGATCAGACCAGTTCAAACCGGATCCAACTGGATCAAACCGGATCAGACCAGTTCAAACCGGATTTAACCGGATCAGACCGGTTCAGACCGGTTCAGACCGGTTCGAACCAGATCAGAACGGATCAAACCCCGGGATCAGACCAGTTCAAACGGGTTTTGACTGGCTCAGACCGGATCAAACCGGATCAGACCAGTTCAAACCGGTTCCAACTGGATCAAACCGGACCAGACCAGTACAAACCGGTTCCAACTGGATCAAACCGGATCAGACCAGTTCAAACCGGATTGAACCGAATCAGACCGGTTCAGACCGGATCGAAACCGGATCAGACCGGATCAAATCGGATCAGACGAGTTCAAACCGGTTTTGACCGGCTCTGACCGATCAGACCGGATCAGAGCAGATCGAACCGGATCAGACCGGATCAAACCGGATCAGACCAGTTCAAACCGGTTTTGACCGGCTCAGACCTGATCAAACCAGATTACACCGGTTCAAGCCGGATCGAACCAGATCAGACCGGATCAGACCAGTTAAAACCGGTTTAGACCGGCTTAGAACGGATCAGACCGGATCAAACCACTTCAAACCGGTTTTGACCGGCTCAGACCGGATCAGACCGGATCAAATTGCATCAGACCAGTTGAAACCGGTTTTGACCGGTTCAGACCGTATCAAACCGGATGGAACCGGATCAAACCAGCTGGAATCGGTTCAAACCGGCTCAAACCGGTTCAGTCCGGATCAAACAGGCTCAAACCGGTTCAAACCGGATCAGACCCGATGAAACCGGTGCAGACCGGATGAAACCGGATGGAACCGGATCAAACCGGCTCAAACGGGTGAAACCGGATAAAACCGGCTCAGACCGGATCAAACCGGATGAAACCGGAAGAAACCAGCTGAAACTGGTTCAATCCGGATCAAACCGGTTCAAACCGGATCAAACTGGATCAAACCGGCTCTAACTGGTTCAAACCGGATCAAACTGGTTCAGACCGGTCAAACCGTATGGAACCGGATCAAAGCAGCTGAAACCGGCTCAAACCGGCTCAAACCGGTTCAAACCGGATCAGACTGGATGAAAACGGTTCAGACTGGATTAAACCGGATGGAACCGGATCAAACAGGCAGAAACCGGTTAAACCGGCTCAAACCGGTTCAGTCCGGATCAAACGGGCTCAAACCGGTTCAAAAGGGATCAGACCCGATGAAACCGGTTCAGATCGGATCAAACCGGTTGGAACCGGATCAAACCGGCTCAAACTGGTTCAAACCGGATCAAACCGGCTCAGACCATAGGAAACCGGATGGAACCGGATCAAACCAGCTGAAACCGACTCAAACCGGCTCAAACCGCTACAAACCGGATCAGACAGGATGAAAACGGTTCAGACCGGATTAAACCGGATGGAACCTGATCAAACCGGCTCAAACTGGTTCAAACCGGATAAATCCGGTTCAGACCAGATGAAACCGGATGGAACCGGATCAAACCGTTTCAAACCGGATCAAACCGGTTAGGACCGGAGGAAACCGGATGAAACCGGATCAAACCGGCTCAAATTGGTTCATACCGGATCAAACCGGTTCAGACCGGATGAAACCGGTTCCGACTGGATCTAACCGGATATAACCGGATCAAACCGGCTCAGACCAGATCAAACCGGATGGAACAGGATCACACCAGCTGAAACCGGTTCAAACCGGATCAAAATGGTACAAACCGGATCAGACCGGATGAAACAGGTTCAGTCCTGATAAAACCAGCTCAAACCGGTTCAAACCGGATCAGACTGGATGAAAACGGTTCAGACCGGATGAAACCGGATGCAACCGGATGAAACCGGCTCAAACTGGTTCAAACCGGATACATCCGGTTCAGACCGGATGAAACCGGATGGAACCGGATCAAACCAGCTGAAACCGGTTCAAAACGGATCAAACCGGATGGAACCGGATCAAACCGGATCAAACTGGTTCAAACCGGATCAAACCGGTTCAGACCGGAGGAAACCGGATGGAACCGGATCAAACC
The DNA here is from genome assembly GCF_049350105.2 of Macaca mulatta. Taxonomy (NCBI): domain Eukaryota; kingdom Metazoa; phylum Chordata; class Mammalia; order Primates; family Cercopithecidae; genus Macaca; species Macaca mulatta. Next base: position 31,454 of record NC_133416.1, on the reverse strand, counting down.
GGTTCAAACCGGTTCAGTCCGGATCAAACCGGCTCAAACCGGTTCAAAGCGGATCAGACCGCTTCAGACCGGATGAAACCGGATGGAACCTGATCAAACCGGCTCCAACTGGTTCAAACCGGATACATCCGGTTCAGACCGGATGAAACCGGATGGAACCGGATCAAACCAGGTGAAACCGGTTCAAACCGGATCAGACCGGATGAAACCAGCTTAAACTGGTTCAAACCGGATCAAACCGGTTCAGACCGGATGTAACCGGATGGAACCTGATCAAACCGGCTCAAACTGGTTCAAACCGGCTCAAACCGGTTCATACCGGGTGAAACCGTTTCAGACCGGATCAAACCGGATATAACCGGATCAAACCAGCTGAAACCGGTTCAAACCGGATCAAACCGGTTCAAACCGGATCAGACCGGATGAAACCGTTTCAGACCGGATCAAACCGGATGGAACCGGTTCAAACCAGCTCAAATTGTTTCAAACCGTATCGAACCGGTCCAGACCGGATCAAACCGGATGGAACCGGATCAAACCGGCTGAAACCGGCTCAAACCTGCTCAATCCGGTTCAAACCGGATCAAACCGGCTCTAACTGGTTCAAACCGGATGAAACCGGTTCAGACCGGATCAAACCGGTTCAGACCGGATCAAACCGGCTCTAACTGGTTCAAACCGGATGAAACCGGTTCAGACCGGATCAAACCGGTTCAGACCGGATCAAACCGGATGGATCCTCTTCAAACCGGCTCAAACTGCTTCGAACCGGTTCAGACCGGATGAAACCGGATGGAACCGGATCAAACCAGCTGAAACCGGTTCAAACCGGCTCAAACTGGTTCAAACCGGTTCAAACAGGATCAGACCTGGTGATACCGGTTCAGACCGGAGCAAACCGGATGGAACCGGTTCAAACTGGCTCAAACTGGTCAAACGGGGTCAAACCGGTTCAGACCGGATGAAACCGGTTCCGACCGGAACAAAGCGGATGGAACCGGTTCAAACAGGCTCAAACCAGTTCAATCCGGATCTGACTGGATGAAAACGGTTCAGACCGGATTAAACCGGATGGAACCAGATCAAAGCGACTCAAACTGGTTCATACCGGATCAAACCGGTTCAGACCGGATGAAACCGATTCCGACCGGATCAAACCGGATATCACCGGATCAAACCGGCTCAAACTGGTTCAAACCGGATCAAACCGGCTGAAACCGGTTCAGTCCGGATAAAACCGGCTCAAACCGGTTCAAACCGGATCAGACCGGTTCAGACCGGATGAAACCGGATGGAACCGGATCGGACCGGCTCAAACTGGTTCATACCGGATCTAACGGGTTCACACCGGATCAAACCGGCTCAGACCGGATCAAACCGGATGGAACCGGATCAAACCAGCTGAAACCGGTTCAAACCGGATCAATCCGTTTCAAACCGGATCAAACCGGCTCAAACTGGTTCAAACCGGCTCAAACCGATTCAGTCCAGATCAAACCGGCTCAAAACGGTTCAAACGGGATCAGACCCGATGAAACCGGTTCAGACCGGATCAAGCCGGGCGCGGTGGCTCAAGCCTGTAATCCCAGCACTTTGGGAGGCCGAGGCGGGCGGATCACAAGGTCAGGAGATCGAGACCACGGTGAAACCCCGTCTCTACTAAAAATACAAAAAATTAGCCGGGCGCGGTGGCGGGCGCCTGTAGTCCCAGCTACTCGGGAGGCTGAGGTAGGAGAATGGCGGGAACCCGGGAGGCGGAGCTTGCAGTGAGCTGAGATCCGGCCACTGCACTCCAGCCTGGGCGACAGAGCAAGACTCCGTCTCAAAAAAAAAAAAAAAAAAAAAAAAAAAAAACAAACCGGGTGGAACAATATCAAACCGGCTCAAACAGGTTCAAACCGGATCAAACCGGTTCAGACCGGATGAAACCGGTTCCGAACGGATCAAACCGGATATAAACGGATCAAAGCGGCTCAAACCGGATCAAACCGGTTCAGACCAGATCAAACCGGATGGAACCGGATCAAACCAGCTGAAACCGGTTGAAACCGGATCAAACCGGTTCAAACCGGATGAAACCGGCCCAGACCGGATCAAACCGGATGGAACCGGATCAAACCAGCTGAAACCGGTTCAAACCGGATCAGGCCCGATGAAACCGGTTCAGACCGGATCAAACCGGATGGAACCGGTTCAAACCGGCTCAAACCGGATCAACCCGGTTCAGACCGGATGAAACCAGATGGAACCGGATCAAACCGGCTCAAGCCGGTTCAAACCGGATCAACCCGGTTCAGACCGGAAAAACCGGTCAGACCGGATCAAACCGGGTGGAACCGGATCAAACCGGCTGAAACCGGCTCAAACCGGATCAAACCGGGTCAGACCAGATCAAACCGGATGGAACCGGATCAAACCAGCTGAAACCGGTTGAAACCGGATCAAACCGGTTCAAACCGGATCAGACCGGATGAAACCGGTTGAGACCAGATCAGACCGGTTCAGACCGGATGAAACCGGATGCAACCGGATCAAACCGGCTCAAACTGGTTCAAACCGGATCAAACCGGTTCAGACCGGATGAAACCGGTTCAGACCGGATCAAACCGGATGGAACCATTTCAAACCGGCTCAAACTGCTTCAAACCGGTTCAGACCGGATGAAACCAGATGGAACCGGATCAAACCAGCTGAAACCGGTTCAAACCGGCTCAAATCGGTTCAAACCGCATCAGACACGAAGAAAGCGGTTCAGACCAGATCAAACCGGATGGAACCGAATCAAACCGGCTCAAACTGGTTCCAACCGGATCAAACCGGTTCAGTCCGGATCAAACCGGCTCGAACCGGTTCAAACCGGATCAGACCGGTTCAGACCGGATGAAACCGGTTCAGACCGGATGAAACCGGATGGAACCCGATCAAACCAGCTGAAACCGGCTCAAATCGGCTCAAACCTGTTCAAACCGGATCAGACTGGATGAAAACGGTTCAGACCGGATTAAACCGGAAGGAACTGGATCCAACCGGCTGAAACTGGTTCAAACCGGATAAATCCGGTTCAGACCAGATGAAACCGGATGGAACCGGATCAAACCAGCTGAAACCGGTTGAAACCGGCTCAAACCAGTTCAAACCGGATCTAACCCGATGAAACCGGTTCGGACCAGATCAAACCGCATGGAACCGGTTCAAACCGGCTCAAACTGGTTCAAAATGGATCAAACCGGTTCAGACCGGATGAAACCGGATGGAACCGGATCAAACAAGATGAAACCGGTTCAAACCGGCTCAAACAGGTTCAGTCCGGATCAAACCGGCTCAAACCGGTTCAAACCGGATCAGACCGGATGAAACCGGTTCAGACCGGCTCAAACCGGTTCAGTCCGGATCAAACCGGTTCAGACCGGATCAAACCGGATGGAACCGGTTCAAACCGGCTCAAGCCGGTTCAAACCGGATCAACCCGGTTCAGACCGGATGAAACCAGATGGAACCGGATCAAACCGGTTCAAACCAGATCAAACCGGCTCTAACTGGTTCAAACCGGTTCAGACCGGATCAAACCGGAAGGAACCGGATCAAACCGGATCATACTGGTTCATACCGGATGAAAGCGGTTCAGACCGGATGAAACCAGTTCAGACCGGATCAAACCGGATGGAACCAGATCAAACCGGCTCAAACTGGTTCATACCGGATGAAAGCGGTTCAGACCGGATGAAACCGGTTCAGACCGGATCAAACCGGATGGAACCGGATCAAACCGGCTCTAACGGGTTCAAACCGGATCAAACCGGCTCAGACCGGATCAAACCAGATGGAACCGGATCAAACCGGTTCAAACCAGATCAAACCGGCTCTAACTGGTTCAAACCGGTTCAGACCGGATCAAACCGGAAGGAACCGGATCAAACTGGTTCATACCGGATGAAAGCGGTTCAGACCGGATGAAACCAGTTCAGACCGGATCAAACCGGATGGAACCAGATCAAACCGGCTCAAACTGGTTCATACCGGATCAAAGCGGTTCAGACCGGATGAAACCGGTTCAGACCGGATCAAACCGGATGGAACCGGATCAAACCGGCTCTAACGGGTTCAAACCGGATCAAACCGGCTCAGACCGGATCAAACCGGATGGAACCGGATCAAACCTGCTGAAACCGGTTGAAACCGGATCAAACCGGTTCAAACCGGATCAGACCGGATGAAACCGGCCCAGACCGGATCAAACCGGATGGAACCGGATCAAACCAGCTGAAACCGGTTCAAACCGGATCAAACCGGCTCTAACTGGTTCAAACCGGTTCAGACCGGATCAAACCGGATGGAACCAGATCAAACCGGTTCAAACTGGTTCATACCGGATCAAACCGGTTCGGACCGCGTGAAACCGGTTCAGACCGGATCAAACCGGATGGAACCGGATCAAACCGGCTGAAACCGTCTCAAACTGGCTCAAACCGCTTCAGACCGGATCAAACCGGAAGGAACCGGATAAAACCGGATCAAACTGGTTCATACCGGATCAAAGCGGTTCGGACCGGATGAAACCGGTGCAGACCGGATCAAACCGGATGGAACCGGATCAAACCGGCTCTAACAGGCTCAAACCGGATCAAACCGGCTCAGACCGGATCAAACAGGATGGAACCGGATCAAACAAGCTGAAACCGGTTCAAACCGGATCAAACCGGCTCTAACTGGTTCAAACCGGTTCAGACCGGATCAAACCGGATGTAACCGGATCAAACCGGCTCAAACTGGTTCAAACCGGTTCAGACCAGATGAAACCGGATGGAACCGGATCAAACCAGCTGAAACCGGTTCAAACCGGCTCAAACCGGTTCAGTCCGGATCAAATCGGCTCAAACCGGTTCAAACCGGATCAGACCGGTTCAAACCGGATGGAACCGGATCAAACCGGCTCAAACTGGTTCATACCGGATCAAAGCGGTTCAGACCGGATGAAACCGGTTCAGGCCGGATCAAACCGGATGGAACCGGGTCAAACCGGCTCAAACGGGTTCAAACCGGATCAAACCGGCTCAGACCGGATCAAACCGGATGGAACCGGATCAAACAAGCTGAAACCGGTTCAAACCGGATCAAACCGGTTCAAACCGGATCAAACCGGCTCTAACTGGTTCAAACCGGTTCAGAGCAGATGAAACCGGATGGAACCGGATCAAACCGGATCAAACTGGTTCATACCGGATCAAACCGGTTCAGACCGGATGAAACCGGTTCAGACCGGATCAAACCGGATGGAACCGGCTCAAACCGGCTCAAACGGGTTCAAACCGGTTCAGACCGGAAGAAGCCTGATGGAACCGAATCAAACCAGCTGAAACCAGTTCAAACCGGCTCAAACCTCTTCAGTCTGGAACAAACCGGCTCAAACCGGTTCAGTCCGGATCAAACCGGCTCAAAACGATTCAAACCGGATCAGACCGGTTCAGACCGGATGAAACCGGATGGAACCTGATCAAACCGGCTGAAACTGGTTCAAACCGGATCAAACCGGCTTTAACTGGTTCAAACCGGTTCAGACCGGATCAAACCGGATGGAACCGGATCAAACCGGATCAAACTGGTTCATACCGGATCAAAGCGGTTCAGACCGGATGAAACCGGTTCAGACCGGATCAAACCGGATGGAACCGGTTCAAACCGGCTCAAACGGGTTCAAACCGGATCAAACCGGCTCAGACTGTATCAAACCGGATGGAACCGGATCAAACAAGCTGAAACCGGTTCAAACCGGATCAAACCGGTTCAAACCGGATCAAACCGGATCTAACTGATTCAAACCGGTTCAGACCGGATCAAACCGGATGGAACCGGATCAAACCGGATCAAACTGGTTCATACCGGATCAAAGCGGTTCAGACCGGATGAAACCGGTTCAGACCGGATCAAACCGGATGGAACCGGATCAAACCGGCTCAAACGGGTTCAAACCGGTTCAGACCGGAAGAAACCTGATGGAACCGAATCAAACCAGCTGAAACCACTTCAAACCGGCTCAAACCGGTTCAGTCTGGAACATACCGGCTCAAACCGGTTCAGTCCGGATCAAACCGGCTCAAAGTGGTTCAAACCGGATCAGACCCGATGAAACCGGTTCAGACCGGATCAGACCAGATCAAACCGGTGGAACCGGATCAAAGCAGCTGAAACCGGTTCAAATCGGATCAAACCGGTTCAAACCTGATCAGACCGGATGAAACCGGTTCAGACCGGATCAAACCGGATGGAACCGGATCAAACCGGCTGAAACCGGCTCAAACCGGCTCAAACCGGTTCACACCGGATCAGACTGGATGAAAACAGTTCAGACCGGATTAAACCGGATGTAACCGGATCAAACCGGCTCAAACTGGTTGAAACCGGATACATCCGTTTCAGACCGGATGAAACCGGTTGGAACCGGATCCAACCAGCTGAAACCGGTTCCAACCGGATCAAACCGGATGGTACCGGATCAAACCGGTTCAAACTGGTTCAAACCGGATCAAACTGGTTCAGACCGGATGAAACCGGATGGAACCGGATCAAACCGGCTGCATAAGGTTCGAACCGGCTCAAACCGGTTCAGTCCGGATCAAACCGGCTCAAACCGGTTCAGACCGGTTCAGACCGGATGAAACCGGATGGAACCGGATCAAATCGGCTGAATAAGGTTCGAACCGGCTCAAACCGGTTCAGTCCGGATCAAACCGGCTCAAACCGGTTCTGACCGGATAAAACCGGTTCAGACCGAATCAAACCGGATGGAACCGGATCAAACAGGCTCAAACGGGTTCAAACCGGATCAAACCGGCTCAGACCGGATCAACACGGATGGAACCGGATCAAACCAGCTGAAACCGGCTCAAACCGGCTCTAACCGGTTCAAACCGGATGAAACCGGTTCAGATCGGATCAACACGGATGGAACCGGATCAAACCAGCTGAAACCGGCTCAAACCGGATCAAACCGGCTCTAACCGGTTCAAACCGGATGAAACCGGTTCAGATCGGATCAAACCGGATGGAACCGGATCGAACCGGCTGAAACCGGCTCAAACTGGCTCAAACCGGTTCAATCCGGATCAGACTGGATGAAACCGGTTCAGACCGGATGAAACCGGATGGAACCGGTTCAAACCGGTTCAAACCGGTTCAAACCGGTTCAGACCGGATGAAACCGGATGGAACCGGATCAAACCGGCTCAAACTGGTTCATACCGGATCAAAGCGGTTCAGACCGGTTCAAACCGGATCAGACCGTTTCAGACCGGGGGAACCGGATGGAAGCGGATCAAACCAGCTGAAACCGGTTCAAACCGGATGAGACTGGATGAAAACGATCCTGACCGGATTAAACCGGAAGGAACCGGATCAAACCGGCTCAAACTGGTTCAAACCGGATAAATCCGGTTCAGACCAGATGAAACCGGATGGAACCGGATCAAACCAGCTGAAACCGGTTCAAACCGGCTCAAACCGGTTCAAACCGGATGAAACCGGTTCAGACCGGATCAAACCGGATGGAGCCGGTTCAAGCCGGCTCAAACAGGTTCAAACCGGATCAAACCTGTTCAGACCGGATGAAACCGGTTCAAAGCGGCTCAAACCGGTTCAAACCGGATCAGACCGGATGAAACCGGTTCAGACCGGATCAAACCGGATGGAACCGATTCAAACCGGCTCAAACTGGTTCAAACCTGATCAAACCTGTTCAGACCGGATGAAACCGGTTCAGACCGGATCAAACCGGATACAACCGGATTAAACCGGCTCAAATGGGTTCATACCGGATCAAACCGGCTCAGACCTGATCATACCGGATGGAACCGGATCAAACCAACTGAAACCGGCTCAAACCGGATCAAACCGTTTGAAACCGGCTCAAACCGGCTCTAACTGGTTGAAACCGGATCAAACCGGTTCAGACCGGATCAAACCGGATGGAACCAGATCAAACCGGCTCAAACTGGTTCATACCGGATCAAACCGGTTCGGACCTCGTGAAACCGGTTCAGACCGGATCAAACCGGATGGAACCGGATCAAACCGGCTGAAACCGGCTCAAACTGGCTCAAACCGGTTCAGACCGGATCAAACCGGAAGGAACCGGATAAAACCGGATCAAACTGGTTCATACCGGATCAAAGCGGTTCAGACCGGATGAAACCAGTTCAGACCGGATCAAACCGGATGGAACCGGATCAAACCGGCTCAAACTGGTTCATACCGGATCAAAGCGGTTCAGACCGGAGGAAACCGGTTCAGACCGGATCAAACCGGATGGAACCGGATCAAACCGGCTCTAACAGGCTCAAACCGGATCAAACCGGCTCAGACCGGATCAAACCGGATGGAACCGGATCAAACAAGCTGAAACCGGTTCAAACCGGATCAAACCGGCTCTAACTGGTTCAAACCGGATCAAACCGGATGTAACCGGATCAAACCGGATCAAACTGGTTCATACCGGATCAAAGCGGTTCAGACCGGATGAAACCGGTTCAGACCGGATCAAACCGGAAGGAACCGGAACAAACCGGCTGAAACCGGCTCAAACTGGCTCAAACCGGTTCAAACCGAATCAGACTGGATGAAACCGGTTCAGACCAGATCAAACCGGATGGAACCGGTTCAAACCGGCTCAAACTGGTTCAAACCGGTTCAGACCAGATGAAACCGGATGGAACCGGATCAAACCAGCTGAAACCGGTTCAAACCGGCTCAAACCGGTTCAGTCCGGATCAAATCGGCTCAAACCGGTTCAAACCGGATCAGACCGGTTCAAACCGGATGGAACCGGATCAAACCGGCTCAAACTGGTTCATACCGGATCAAACCGGTTCGGACCTCGTGAAACCGGTTCAGACCGGATCAAACCGGATGGAACCGGATCAAACCGGCTGAAACCGGCTCAAACTGGCTCAAACCGGTTCAGACCGGATCAAACCGGAAGGAACCGGATAAAACCGGATCAAACTGGTTCATACCGGATCAAAGCGGTTCAGACCGGATGAAACCGGTTCAGACCGGATCAAACCGGATGGAACCGGATCAAACCGGCTCTAACAGGCTCAAACCGGATCAAACCGGCTCAGACCGGATCAAACCGGATGGAACCGGATCAAACAAGCTGAAACCGGTTCAAACCGGATCAAACCGGCTCTAACTGGTTCAAACCGGATCAAACCGGATGTAACCGGATCAAACCGGATCAAACTGGTTCATACCGGATCAAAGCGGTTCAGACCGGATGAAACCGGTTCAGACCGGATCAAACCGGAAGGAACCGGAACAAACCGGCTGAAACCGGCTCAAACTGGCTCAAACCGGTTCAAACCGAATCAGACTGGATGAAACCGGTTCAGACCAGATCAAACCGGATGGAACCGGTTCAAACCGGCTCAAACTGGTTCAAACCGGTTCAGACCAGATGAAACCGGATGGAACCGGATCAAACCAGCTGAAACCGGTTCAAACCGGCTCAAACCGGTTCAGTCCGGATCAAATCGGCTCAAACCGGTTCAAACCGGATCAGACCGGTTCAAACCGGATGGAACCGGATCAAACCGGCTCAAACTGGTTCATACCGGATCAAAGCGGTTCAGACCGGAGGAAACCGGTTCAGACCGGATCAAACCGGATGGAACCGGATCAAACCGGCTCTAACAGGCTCAAACCGGATCAAACCGGCTCAGACCGGATCAAACCGGATGGAACCGGATCAAACAAGCTGAAACCGGTTCAAACCGGATCAAACCGGCTCTAACTGGTTCAAACCGGATCAAACCGGATGTAACCGGATCAAACCGGATCAAACTGGTTCATACCGGATCAAAGCGGTTCAGACCGGATGAAACCGGTTCAGACCGGATCAAACCGGAAGGAACCGGAACAAACCGGCTGAAACCGGCTCAAACTGGCTCAAACCGGTTCAAACCGAATCAGACTGGATGAAACCGGTTCAGACCAGATCAAACCGGATGGAACCGGTTCAAACCGGCTCAAACTGGTTCAAACCGGTTCAGACCAGATGAAACCGGATCAAACCAGCTGAAACCGGTTCAAACCGGCTCAAACCGGTTCAGTCCGGATCAAATCGGCTCAAACCGGTTCAAACCGGATCAGACCGGTTCAAACCGGATGGAACCGGATCAAACCGGCTCAAACTGGTTCATACCGGATCAAACCGGTTCGGACCTCGTGAAACCGGTTCAGACCGGATCAAACCGGATGGAACCGGATCAAACCGGCTGAAACCGGCTCAAACTGGCTCAAACCGGTTCAGACCGGATCAAACCGGAAGGAACCGGATAAAACCGGATCAAACTGGTTCATACCGGATGAAAGCGGTTCAGACCGGATGAAACCAGTTCAGACCGGATCAAACCGGATGGAACCAGATCAAACCGGCTCAAACTGGTTCATACCGGATCAAAGCGGTTCAGACCGGATGAAACCGGTTCAGACCGGATCAAACCGGATGGAACCGGATCAAACCGGCTCTAACAGGCTCAAACCGGATCAAACCGGCTCAGACCGTATCAAACCGGATGGAACCGGATCAAACAAGCTGAAACCGGTTCAAACCGGATCAAACCGGCTCTAACTGGTTCAAACCGGATCAAACCGGATGTAACCGGATCAAACCGGATCAAACTGGTTCATACCGGAACAAAGCGGTTCAGACCGGATGAAACCGGTTCAGACCGGATCAAACCGGAAGGAACCGGAACAAACCGGCTGAAACCGGTTCAGTCTGGATCAAATCGGCTCAAACCGGTTCAAACCGGATCAGACCGGTTCAAACCGGATGGAACCGGATCAAACCGGCTCAAACTGGTTCATACCGGATCAAAGCGGTTCAGACCGGATGAAACCGGTTCAGACCGGATCAAACCGGATGGAACCGGATCAAACCGGCTCAAACGGGTTCAAACCGGATCAAACCGGCTCAGACCGGATCAAACCGGATGGAACCGGATCAAACAAGCTGAAACCAGTTCAAACCGGATCAAACCGGTTCAAACCGGATCAAACCGGCTCTAACTGGTTCAAACCGGTTCAGAGCAGATGAAACCGGATGGAACCGGATCAAACCGGATCAAACTGGTTCATACCGGATCAAACCGGTTCAGACCGGATGAAACCGGTTCAGACCGGATCAAACCGGATGGAACCGGCTCAAACCGGCTCAAACGGGTTCAAACCGGTTCAGACCGGAAGAAGCCTGATGGAACCGAATCAAACCAGCTGAAACCAGTTCAAACCGGCTCAAACCGCTTCAGTCTGGTACAAACCGGCTCAAACCGGTTCAGTCCGGATCAAACCGGCTCAAAACGATTCAAACCGGATCAGACCGGTTCAGACCGGATGAAACCGGATGGAACCCGATCAAACCGGCTGAAACTGGTTCAAACCGGATCAAACCGGCTTTAACTGGTTCAAACCGGTTCAGACCGGATCAAACCGGATGGAACCGGATCAAACCGGATCAAACTGGTTCATACCGGATCAAAGCGGTTCAGACCGGATGAAACCGGTTCAGACCGGATCAAACCGGATGGAACCGGTTCAAACCGGCTCAAACGGGTTCAAACCGGATCAAACCGGCTCAGACTGTATCAAACCGAATGGAACCGGATCAAACAAGCTGAAACCGGTTCAAACCGGATCAAACCGGTTCAAACCGGATCAAACCGGATCTAACTGATTCAAACCGGTTCAGACCGGATCAAACCGGATGGAACCGGATCAAACCGGATCAAACTGGTTCATACCGGATCAAAGCGGTTCAGACCGGATGAAACCGGTTCAGACCGGATCAAACCGGATGAAACCGGATCAAACCGGCTCAACCGGTTTCTAACCGGTTCAGACCGGAAGAAACCTGATGGAACCGAATCAAACCAGCTGAAACCACTTCAAACCGGCTCAAACCGGTTCAGTCTGGAACAAACCGGCTCAAACCGGTTCAGTCCGGATCAAACCGGCTCAAAGTGGTTCAAACCGGATCAGACCCGATGAAACCGGTTCAGACCGGATCAGAGCAGATCAAACCGGTGGAACCGGATCAAAGCAGCTGAAACCGGTTCAAATCGGATCAAACCGGTTCAAACCTGATCAGACCGGATGAAACCGGTTCAGACCGGATCAAACCGGATGGAACCGGATCAAACCGGCTGAAACCGGCTCAAACCGGCTCAAACCGGTTCACACCGGATCAGACTGGATGAAAACAGTTCAGACCGGATTAAACCGGATGTAACCGGATCAAACCGGCTCAAACTGGTTGAAACCGGATACATCCGTTTCAGACCGGATGAAACCAGTTGGAACCGGATCCAACCAGCTGAAACCGGTTCCAACCGGATCAAACCGGATGGTACCGGATCAAACCGGTTCAAACTGGTTCAAACCGGCTGAATAAGGTTCGAACCGGCTCAAACCGGTTCAGTCCGGATCAAACCGGCTCAAACCGGTTCAAACCGGTTCAGACCGGTTCAGACCGGATGAAACCGGATGGAACCGGATCAAATCGGCTGAATAAGGTTCGAACCGGCTCAAACCGGTTCAGTCCGGATCAAACCGGCTCAAACCGGTTCAGACCGGATAAAACCGGTTCAGACCGAATCAAACCGGATGGAACCGGATCAAACCGGCTCAAACGGGTTCAAACCGGATCAAACCGGCTCAGACCGGATCAAACCGGATGGAACCGGATCAAACCAGCTGAAACCGGCTCAAACCGGATGAAACCGGTTCAAACCGGATGAAACCGGTTCAGATCGGATCAACCCGGATGGAACCGGATCAAACCAGCTGAAACCGGATGGAACCGGATCGAACCGGCTGAAACCGGCTCAAACTGGCTCAAACCGGTTCAATCCGGATCAGACTGGATGAAACCGGTTCAGACCGGATGAAACCGGATGGAACCGGTTCAAACCGGTTCAAACCGGTTCAAACCGGTTCAGACCGGATGAAACCGGATGGAACCGGATCAAACCGGCTCAAACTGGTTCATACCGGATCAAAGCGGTTCAGACCGGTTCAAACCGGATCAGACCGTTTCAGACCGGGGGAACCGGATGGAACCGGATCAAACCAGCTGAAACCGGCTCAAACCGGTTCAGACCGGATAAAACCGGTTCTGACCGAATCAAACCGGATGGAACCGGATCAAACCGGCTCAAACGGGTTCAAACCGGATCAAACCTGCTCAGACCGTATCAAACCGGATGGAACCGGATCAAACCAGCTGAAACCGGCTCAAACCGGCTCAAACCGGTTCAAACCGGATGAAACCGGCTCTAACCGGTTCAAACCGGATCAGACCGGTTCAGACCGGATCAAACCGGATGGAACCGGATCAAACCGGATCAAACTGGTTCATACCGGATCAAAGCGGTTCAGACCGGATGAAACCGGTTCAGACCGGATCAAACCGGATGGAACCGGATCAAACCGGCTCAAACGGGTTCAAACCGGATCAAACCGGCTCAGACCGTATCAAACCGGATGGAACCGGATCAAACAAGCTGAAACCGGTTCAAACCGGATCAAGCCGGTTTAATCCGGATCAAACCGGCTCTAACTGGTTCAAACCGGTTCAGACCGGATCAAACCGGATGGAACCGGATCAAACTGGTTCATACCGGATCAAAGCGGTTCAGACCAGATGAAACCGGATGGAACCGGATCAAACCAGATGGAACCGGTTCAAACCGGCTCAAACCGGTTCAGACCGAATCAAACCGGATCTAACTGGTTCCAACCGGCTCAAACCGGTTCAGACCGGATCAAACCGGATGGAATCGGATCAAACCAGCTGAAACCGGCTCAACCCGGCTGAAACCGGTTCAAACCGGATGAGACTGGATGAAAACGATCCTGACCAGATTAAACCGGAAGGAACCGGATCAAACCGGCTCAAACTGGTTCAAACCGGATAAATCCGGTTCAGACCAGATGAAACCGGATGGAACCGGATCAAACCAGCTGAAACCGGTTCAAACCGGCTCAAACCGGTTCAAACCGGATCAGACCGGATGAAACCGGTTCAGACCGGATCAAACCGGATGGAGCCGGTTCAAGCCAGCTCAAACAGGTTCAAACCGGATCAAACCTGTTCAGACCGGATGAAACCGGTTCAAAGCGGCTCAAACCGGTTCAAACCGGATCAGACCGGATGAAACCGGTTCAGACCGGATCAAACCGGATGGAACCGATTCAAACCGGCTCAAACTGGTTCAAACCGGATCAAACCTGTTCAGACCGGATGAAACCGGTTCAGACCGGATCAAACCGGATACAACCGGATCAAACCGGCTCAAATGGGTTCATACCGGATCAAACCGGCTCAGACCTGATCATACCGGATGGAACCGGATCAAACCAACTGAAACCGGCTCAAACCGGATCAAACCGTTTGAAACCGGATCAAACCGGCTCTAACTGGTTGAAACCGGATCAAACCGGTTCAGACCGGATCAAACCGGATGGAACCAGATCAAACCGGCTCAAACTGGTTCATACCGGATCAAACCGGTTCGGACCGCGTGAAACCGGCTCAGACCGGATCAAACAGGATGGAAGCGGATCAACCAGCTGAAACCGGTTCAAACCGGATCTAACCGGTTCAAACCGGATCAAACCGGCTCTAACTGGTTCAAACCGGTTCAGACCAGATGAAACCGGATGGAACCGTATCAAACCAGCTGAAACCGGTTCAAACCGGCTCAAACCGGTTCAGTCCGGTTCAAACCGGATCTAACCGGTTCAAACCGGATCAAACCGGCTCTAACTGGTTCAAACCGGTTCAGACCAGATGAAACCGGATGGAACCGTATCAAACCAGCTGAAACCGGTTCAAACCGGCTCAAACCGCTTCAGTCCGGATCAAACCGGCTCAAACCGTTTCAAACCGGATCAGACCCGATGAAACCGGGTCAGACCGGATCAAACCGGATGGAACCGGATCAAACCGGCTCAAACTGGTTCAAACCGGATCAAACCGGTTCAGACCAGATGAAACCGGATGGAACCGGATCAAACCAGCTGAAACCGGTTCAAAACGGCTCAAACCGGTTCAGTCCGGAGCAAACCGGCTCAAACCGGTTCAATCCGGATCAGACCGGATGAAACCGGTTCAGACCTGATCAAACCGGATGGAACCGGTTCAAACCGGCTCAAATTGTTTCAAACCGGTTCAGACCGGATGAAACCGGATGGAACCGGATCAAACCAGCTGAAACCGGTTCAAACCGGCTCAAACCGGTTCAGTCCGGATCAAACCGGCTCAAACCGGTTCAAACCGGATCAGACCCGATGAAACCGGTTCAGACGAGATCAAACCGGGTGGAACCGGATCAAACCGGCTCAAACTGTTTCAAATCGGATCAAACCGGTTCAGACTGGATGAAACCGGTTCAGACCGGATCAAACCGGATGGAACCGTATCAAACCGGCTCAAACGGGTTCAAACTGGATCAAACCGGCTCACACCGGATCAAACCGGATGGAACCGTATCAAACCAGCTGAAACCGGCTCAGACCGGATCAAACCGGATGGAACCGGATCAAACCAGCTGAAACCGGCTCAAACCGGCTCAAACCGGTTCAAACCGGATCAAACCGGATGGAACCGGATCAAACCAGCTGAAACCGGTTCAATCCGGCTCAAAATGGATCAAGCCGGCTCAAACCGGTTAAAACTGGATAAGACCGGATGAAACCGGTTCAAACCAGATCAGACTGGATGAAACCGGTTCAAACCGGATCAGACCGGATGAAACCGGTTCAGACCAGATCAAACAGGAAGGAACCGGATCAAACCAGCTCAAACCGTGGGGTTAGGTTTATGGTCGGGGTCAGGGTCATGGTCTAGGGTTTAGGGTGAGGGTCTAGGTTAGGGTCATGGTCTAGGGTTAGGGTTAGGGCTAGGGCTAGGGTGAGGGTGAGGGTGAGGGCTAGGGTGAGGGTGAGGGTTAGGGCTAGGGTGAGGGCGAGGGTTAGGGCTAGGGCTAGGGCGAGGGCGAGGGTTAGGGCAAGGGCGAGGGCGAGGGTTAGGGCGAGGGCGAGGGCTAGGTCGAGGGCGAGGGCGAGGGCGAGGGTGAGGGCGAGGGCGAGGGTTCGGGTTCGGGCGAGGGTTCGGGTTCGGGCTAGGGTTCGGGTTCGGATTCGGGTTCGGGTTAGGGTTCGGGTTAGGGTTAGGGTTCGGGTTCGGGTTAGGGTTCGGGTTCGGGTTAGGGTTCGGGTTAGGGTTAGGGTTAGGGTTAGGGTAGGGTTAGGGTTCGGGTTAGGGTTAGGGTTAGGGTTAGGGCTAGGGCTGGGGCTGGGGCTGGGGCTGGGGCTGGGGCTGGGGCTGGGGCTGGGGCTGGGGCTGGGGTTGGGGTTGGGGTTAGGGTTGGGGTTAGGGTTAGGGTTGGGGTTAGGGGTTAGGGTTAGGGTTAGGGTTAGGGTTAGGGTTAGGGTTAGGGTTAGGGTTAGGGTTAGGGTTAGGGTTAGGGTTAGGGTTAGGGTTAGGGTTAGGGTTAGGGTTAGGGTTAGGGTTAGGGTTAGGGTTAGGGTTAGGGTTAGGGTTAGGGTTAGGGTTAGGGTTAGGGTTAGGGTTAGGGTTAGGGTTAGGGTTAGGGTTAGGGTTAGGGTTAGGGTTAGGGTTAGGGTTAGGGTTAGGGTTAGGGTTAGGGTTAGGGTTAGGGTTAGGGTTAGGGTTAGGGTTAGGGTTAGGGTTAGGGTTAGGGTTAGGGTTAGGGTTAGGGTTAGGGTTAGGGTTAGGGTTAGGGTTAGGGTTAGGGTTAGGGTTAGGGTTAGGGTTAGGGTTAGGGTTAGGGTTAGGGTTAGGGTTAGGGTTAGGGTTAGGGTTAGGGTTAGGGTTAGGGTTAGGGTTAGGGTTAGGGTTAGGGTTAGGGTTAGGGTTAGGGTTAGGGTTAGGGTTAGGGTTAGGGTTAGGGTTAGGGTTAGGGTTAGGGTTAGGGTTAGGGTTAGGGTTAGGGTTAGGGTTAGGGTTAGGGTTAGGGTTAGGGTTAGGGTTAGGGTTAGGGTTAGGGTTAGGGTTAGGGTTAGGGTTAGGGTTAGGGTTAGGGTTAGGGTTAGGGTTAGGGTTAGGGTTAGGGTTAGGGTTAGGGTTAGGGTTAGGGTTAGGGTTAGGGTTAGGGTTAGGGTTAGGGTTAGGGTTAGGGTTAGGGTTAGGGTTAGGGTTAGGGTTAGGGTTAGGGTTAGGGTTAGGGTTAGGGTTAGGGTTAGGGTTAGGGTTAGGGTTAGGGTTAGGGTTAGGGTTAGGGTTAGGGTTAGGGTTAGGGTTAGGGTTAGGGTTAGGGTTAGGGTTAGGGTTAGGGTTAGGGTTAGGGTTAGGGTTAGGGTTAGGGTTAGGGTTAGGGTTAGGGTTAGGGTTAGGGTTAGGGTTAGGGTTAGGGTTAGGGTTAGGGTTAGGGTTAGGGTTAGGGTTAGGGTTAGGGTTAGGGTTAGGGTTAGGGTTAGGGTTAGGGTTAGGGTTAGGGTTAGGGTTAGGGTTAGGGTTAGGGTTAGGGTTAGGGTTAGGGTTAGGGTTAGGGTTAGGGTTAGGGTTAGGGTTAGGGTTAGGGTTAGGGTTAGGGTTAGGGTTAGGGTTAGGGTTAGGGTTAGGGTTAGGGTTAGGGTTAGGGTTAGGGTTAGGGTTAGGGTTAGGGTTAGGGTTAGGGTTAGGGTTAGGGTTAGGGTTAGGGTTAGGGTTAGGGTTAGGGTTAGGGTTAGGGTTAGGGTTAGGGTTAGGGTTAGGGTTAGGGTTAGGGTTAGGGTTAGGGTTAGGGTTAGGGTTAGGGTTAGGGTTAGGGTTAGGGTTAGGGTTAGGGTTAGGGTTAGGGTTAGGGTTAGGGTTAGGGTTAGGGTTAGGGTTAGGGTTAGGGTTAGGGTTAGGGTTAGGGTTAGGGTTAGGGTTAGGGTTAGGGTTAGGGTTAGGGTTAGGGTTAGGGTTAGGGTTAGGGTTAGGGTTAGGGTTAGGGTTAGGGTTAGGGTTAGGGTTAGGGTTAGGGTTAGGGTTAGGGTTAGGGTTAGGGTTAGGGTTAGGGTTAGGGTTAGGGTTAGGGTTAGGGTTAGGGTTAGGGTTAGGGTTAGGGTTAGGGTTAGGGTTAGGGTTAGGGTTAGGGTTAGGGTTAGGGTTAGGGTTAGGGTTAGGGTTAGGGTTAGGGTTAGGGTTAGGGTTAGGGTTAGGGTTAGGGTTAGGGTTAGGGTTAGGGTTAGGGTTAGGGTTAGGGTTAGGGTTAGGGTTAGGGTTAGGGTTAGGGTTAGGGTTAGGGTTAGGGTTAGGGTTAGGGTTAGGGTTAGGGTTAGGGTTAGGGTTAGGGTTAGGGTTAGGGTTAGGGTTAGGGTTAGGGTTAGGGTTAGGGTTAGGGTTAGGGTTAGGGTTAGGGTTAGGGTTAGGGTTAGGGTTAGGGTTAGGGTTAGGGTTAGGGTTAGGGTTAGGGTTAGGGTTAGGGTTAGGGTTAGGGTTAGGGTTAGGGTTAGGGTTAGGGTTAGGGTTAGGGTTAGGGTTAGGGTTAGGGTTAGGGTTAGGGTTAGGGTTAGGGTTAGGGTTAGGGTTAGGGTTAGGGTTAGGGTTAGGGTTAGGGTTAGGGTTAGGGTTAGGGTTAGGGTTAGGGTTAGGGTTAGGGTTAGGGTTAGGGTTAGGGTTAGGGTTAGGGTTAGGGTTAGGGTTAGGGTTAGGGTTAGGGTTAGGGTTAGGGTTAGGGTTAGGGTTAGGGTTAGGGTTAGGGTTAGGGTTAGGGTTAGGGTTAGGGTTAGGGTTAGGGTTAGGGTTAGGGTTAGGGTTAGGGTTAGGGTTAGGGTTAGGGTTAGGGTTAGGGTTAGGGTTAGGGTTAGGGTTAGGGTTAGGGTTAGGGTTAGGGTTAGGGTTAGGGTTAGGGTTAGGGTTAGGGTTAGGGTTAGGGTTAGGGTTAGGGTTAGGGTTAGGGTTAGGGTTAGGGTTAGGGTTAGGGTTAGGGTTAGGGTTAGGGTTAGGGTTAGGGTTAGGGTTAGGGTTAGGGTTAGGGTTAGGGTTAGGGTTAGGGTTAGGGTTAGGGTTAGGGTTAGGGTTAGGGTTAGGGTTAGGGTTAGGGTTAGGGTTAGGGTTAGGGTTAGGGTTAGGGTTAGGGTTAGGGTTAGGGTTAGGGTTAGGGTTAGGGTTAGGGTTAGGGTTAGGGTTAGGGTTAGGGTTAGGGTTAGGGTTAGGGTTAGGGTTAGGGTTAGGGTTAGGGTTAGGGTTAGGGTTAGGGTTAGGGTTAGGGTTAGGGTTAGGGTTAGGGTTAGGGTTAGGGTTAGGGTTAGGGTTAGGGTTAGGGTTAGGGTTAGGGTTAGGGTTAGGGTTAGGGTTAGGGTTAGGGTTAGGGTTAGGGTTAGGGTTAGGGTTAGGGTTAGGGTTAGGGTTAGGGTTAGGGTTAGGGTTAGGGTTAGGGTTAGGGTTAGGGTTAGGGTTAGGGTTAGGGTTAGGGTTAGGGTTAGGGTTAGGGTTAGGGTTAGGGTTAGGGTTAGGGTTAGGGTTAGGGTTAGGGTTAGGGTTAGGGTTAGGGTTAGGGTTAGGGTTAGGGTTAGGGTTAGGGTTAGGGTTAGGGTTAGGGTTAGGGTTAGGGTTAGGGTTAGGGTTAGGGTTAGGGTTAGGGTTAGGGTTAGGGTTAGGGTTAGGGTTAGGGTTAGGGTTAGGGTTAGGGTTAGGGTTAGGGTTAGGGTTAGGGTTAGGGTTAGGGTTAGGGTTAGGGTTAGGGTTAGGGTTAGGGTTAGGGTTAGGGTTAGGGTTAGGGTTAGGGTTAGGGTTAGGGTTAGGGTTAGGGTTAGGGTTAGGGTTAGGGTTAGGGTTAGGGTTAGGGTTAGGGTTAGGGTTAGGGTTAGGGTTAGGGTTAGGGTTAGGGTTAGGGTTAGGGTTAGGGTTAGGGTTAGGGTTAGGGTTAGGGTTAGGGTTAGGGTTAGGGTTAGGGTTAGGGTTAGGGTTAGGGTTAGGGTTAGGGTTAGGGTTAGGGTTAGGGTTAGGGTTAGGGTTAGGGTTAGGGTTAGGGTTAGGGTTAGGGTTAGGGTTAGGGTTAGGGTTAGGGTTAGGGTTAGGGTTAGGGTTAGGGTTAGGGTTAGGGTTAGGGTTAGGGTTAGGGTTAGGGTTAGGGTTAGGGTTAGGGTTAGGGTTAGGGTTAGGGTTAGGGTTAGGGTTAGGGTTAGGGTTAGGGTTAGGGTTAGGGTTAGGGTTAGGGTTAGGGTTAGGGTTAGGGTTAGGGTTAGGGTTAGGGTTAGGGTTAGGGTTAGGGTTAGGGTTAGGGTTAGGGTTAGGGTTAGGGTTAGGGTTAGGGTTAGGGTTAGGGTTAGGGTTAGGGTTAGGGTTAGGGTTAGGGTTAGGGTTAGGGTTAGGGTTAGGGTTAGGGTTAGGGTTAGGGTTAGGGTTAGGGTTAGGGTTAGGGTTAGGGTTAGGGTTAGGGTTAGGGTTAGGGTTAGGGTTAGGGTTAGGGTTAGGGTTAGGGTTAGGGTTAGGGTTAGGGTTAGGGTTAGGGTTAGGGTTAGGGTTAGGGTTAGGGTTAGGGTTAGGGTTAGGGTTAGGGTTAGGGTTAGGGTTAGGGTTAGGGTTAGGGTTAGGGTTAGGGTTAGGGTTAGGGTTAGGGTTAGGGTTAGGGTTAGGGTTAGGGTTAGGGTTAGGGTTAGGGTTAGGGTTAGGGTTAGGGTTAGGGTTAGGGTTAGGGTTAGGGTTAGGGTTAGGGTTAGGGTTAGGGTTAGGGTTAGGGTTAGGGTTAGGGTTAGGGTTAGGGTTAGGGTTAGGGTTAGGGTTAGGGTTAGGGTTAGGGTTAGGGTTAGGGTTAGGGTTAGGGTTAGGGTTAGGGTTAGGGTTAGGGTTAGGGTTAGGGTTAGGGTTAGGGTTAGGGTTAGGGTTAGGGTTAGGGTTAGGGTTAGGGTTAGGGTTAGGGTTAGGGTTAGGGTTAGGGTTAGGGTTAGGGTTAGGGTTAGGGTTAGGGTTAGGGTTAGGGTTAGGGTTAGGGTTAGGGTTAGGGTTAGGGTTAGGGTTAGGGTTAGGGTTAGGGTTAGGGTTAGGGTTAGGGTTAGGGTTAGGGTTAGGGTTAGGGTTAGGGTTAGGGTTAGGGTTAGGGTTAGGGTTAGGGTTAGGGTTAGGGTTAGGGTTAGGGTTAGGGTTAGGGTTAGGGTTAGGGTTAGGGTTAGGGTTAGGGTTAGGGTTAGGGTTAGGGTTAGGGTTAGGGTTAGGGTTAGGGTTAGGGTTAGGGTTAGGGTTAGGGTTAGGGTTAGGGTTAGGGTTAGGGTTAGGGTTAGGGTTAGGGTTAGGGTTAGGGTTAGGGTTAGGGTTAGGGTTAGGGTTAGGGTTAGGGTTAGGGTTAGGGTTAGGGTTAGGGTTAGGGTTAGGGTTAGGGTTAGGGTTAGGGTTAGGGTTAGGGTTAGGGTTAGGGTTAGGGTTAGGGTTAGGGTTAGGGTTAGGGTTAGGGTTAGGGTTAGGGTTAGGGTTAGGGTTAGGGTTAGGGTTAGGGTTAGGGTTAGGGTTAGGGTTAGGGTTAGGGTTAGGGTTAGGGTTAGGGTTAGGGTTAGGGTTAGGGTTAGGGTTAGGGTTAGGGTTAGGGTTAGGGTTAGGGTTAGGGTTAGGGTTAGGGTTAGGGTTAGGGTTAG
Organism: Macaca mulatta; assembly: GCF_049350105.2. Classification (NCBI taxonomy): domain Eukaryota; kingdom Metazoa; phylum Chordata; class Mammalia; order Primates; family Cercopithecidae; genus Macaca; species Macaca mulatta. Next base: position 9,842 of record NC_133416.1, on the reverse strand, counting down.
GGTTAGGGTTAGGGTTAGGGTTAGGGTTAGGGTTAGGGTTAGGGTTAGGGTTAGGGTTAGGGTTAGGGTTAGGGTTAGGGTTAGGGTTAGGGTTAGGGTTAGGGTTAGGGTTAGGGTTAGGGTTAGGGTTAGGGTTAGGGTTAGGGTTAGGGTTAGGGTTAGGGTTAGGGTTAGGGTTAGGGTTAGGGTTAGGGTTAGGGTTAGGGTTAGGGTTAGGGTTAGGGTTAGGGTTAGGGTTAGGGTTAGGGTTAGGGTTAGGGTTAGGGTTAGGGTTAGGGTTAGGGTTAGGGTTAGGGTTAGGGTTAGGGTTAGGGTTAGGGTTAGGGTTAGGGTTAGGGTTAGGGTTAGGGTTAGGGTTAGGGTTAGGGTTAGGGTTAGGGTTAGGGTTAGGGTTAGGGTTAGGGTTAGGGTTAGGGTTAGGGTTAGGGTTAGGGTTAGGGTTAGGGTTAGGGTTAGGGTTAGGGTTAGGGTTAGGGTTAGGGTTAGGGTTAGGGTTAGGGTTAGGGTTAGGGTTAGGGTTAGGGTTAGGGTTAGGGTTAGGGTTAGGGTTAGGGTTAGGGTTAGGGTTAGGGTTAGGGTTAGGGTTAGGGTTAGGGTTAGGGTTAGGGTTAGGGTTAGGGTTAGGGTTAGGGTTAGGGTTAGGGTTAGGGTTAGGGTTAGGGTTAGGGTTAGGGTTAGGGTTAGGGTTAGGGTTAGGGTTAGGGTTAGGGTTAGGGTTAGGGTTAGGGTTAGGGTTAGGGTTAGGGTTAGGGTTAGGGTTAGGGTTAGGGTTAGGGTTAGGGTTAGGGTTAGGGTTAGGGTTAGGGTTAGGGTTAGGGTTAGGGTTAGGGTTAGGGTTAGGGTTAGGGTTAGGGTTAGGGTTAGGGTTAGGGTTAGGGTTAGGGTTAGGGTTAGGGTTAGGGTTAGGGTTAGGGTTAGGGTTAGGGTTAGGGTTAGGGTTAGGGTTAGGGTTAGGGTTAGGGTTAGGGTTAGGGTTAGGGTTAGGGTTAGGGTTAGGGTTAGGGTTAGGGTTAGGGTTAGGGTTAGGGTTAGGGTTAGGGTTAGGGTTAGGGTTAGGGTTAGGGTTAGGGTTAGGGTTAGGGTTAGGGTTAGGGTTAGGGTTAGGGTTAGGGTTAGGGTTAGGGTTAGGGTTAGGGTTAGGGTTAGGGTTAGGGTTAGGGTTAGGGTTAGGGTTAGGGTTAGGGTTAGGGTTAGGGTTAGGGTTAGGGTTAGGGTTAGGGTTAGGGTTAGGGTTAGGGTTAGGGTTAGGGTTAGGGTTAGGGTTAGGGTTAGGGTTAGGGTTAGGGTTAGGGTTAGGGTTAGGGTTAGGGTTAGGGTTAGGGTTAGGGTTAGGGTTAGGGTTAGGGTTAGGGTTAGGGTTAGGGTTAGGGTTAGGGTTAGGGTTAGGGTTAGGGTTAGGGTTAGGGTTAGGGTTAGGGTTAGGGTTAGGGTTAGGGTTAGGGTTAGGGTTAGGGTTAGGGTTAGGGTTAGGGTTAGGGTTAGGGTTAGGGTTAGGGTTAGGGTTAGGGTTAGGGTTAGGGTTAGGGTTAGGGTTAGGGTTAGGGTTAGGGTTAGGGTTAGGGTTAGGGTTAGGGTTAGGGTTAGGGTTAGGGTTAGGGTTAGGGTTAGGGTTAGGGTTAGGGTTAGGGTTAGGGTTAGGGTTAGGGTTAGGGTTAGGGTTAGGGTTAGGGTTAGGGTTAGGGTTAGGGTTAGGGTTAGGGTTAGGGTTAGGGTTAGGGTTAGGGTTAGGGTTAGGGTTAGGGTTAGGGTTAGGGTTAGGGTTAGGGTTAGGGTTAGGGTTAGGGTTAGGGTTAGGGTTAGGGTTAGGGTTAGGGTTAGGGTTAGGGTTAGGGTTAGGGTTAGGGTTAGGGTTAGGGTTAGGGTTAGGGTTAGGGTTAGGGTTAGGGTTAGGGTTAGGGTTAGGGTTAGGGTTAGGGTTAGGGTTAGGGTTAGGGTTAGGGTTAGGGTTAGGGTTAGGGTTAGGGTTAGGGTTAGGGTTAGGGTTAGGGTTAGGGTTAGGGTTAGGGTTAGGGTTAGGGTTAGGGTTAGGGTTAGGGTTAGGGTTAGGGTTAGGGTTAGGGTTAGGGTTAGGGTTAGGGTTAGGGTTAGGGTTAGGGTTAGGGTTAGGGTTAGGGTTAGGGTTAGGGTTAGGGTTAGGGTTAGGGTTAGGGTTAGGGTTAGGGTTAGGGTTAGGGTTAGGGTTAGGGTTAGGGTTAGGGTTAGGGTTAGGGTTAGGGTTAGGGTTAGGGTTAGGGTTAGGGTTAGGGTTAGGGTTAGGGTTAGGGTTAGGGTTAGGGTTAGGGTTAGGGTTAGGGTTAGGGTTAGGGTTAGGGTTAGGGTTAGGGTTAGGGTTAGGGTTAGGGTTAGGGTTAGGGTTAGGGTTAGGGTTAGGGTTAGGGTTAGGGTTAGGGTTAGGGTTAGGGTTAGGGTTAGGGTTAGGGTTAGGGTTAGGGTTAGGGTTAGGGTTAGGGTTAGGGTTAGGGTTAGGGTTAGGGTTAGGGTTAGGGTTAGGGTTAGGGTTAGGGTTAGGGTTAGGGTTAGGGTTAGGGTTAGGGTTAGGGTTAGGGTTAGGGTTAGGGTTAGGGTTAGGGTTAGGGTTAGGGTTAGGGTTAGGGTTAGGGTTAGGGTTAGGGTTAGGGTTAGGGTTAGGGTTAGGGTTAGGGTTAGGGTTAGGGTTAGGGTTAGGGTTAGGGTTAGGGTTAGGGTTAGGGTTAGGGTTAGGGTTAGGGTTAGGGTTAGGGTTAGGGTTAGGGTTAGGGTTAGGGTTAGGGTTAGGGTTAGGGTTAGGGTTAGGGTTAGGGTTAGGGTTAGGGTTAGGGTTAGGGTTAGGGTTAGGGTTAGGGTTAGGGTTAGGGTTAGGGTTAGGGTTAGGGTTAGGGTTAGGGTTAGGGTTAGGGTTAGGGTTAGGGTTAGGGTTAGGGTTAGGGTTAGGGTTAGGGTTAGGGTTAGGGTTAGGGTTAGGGTTAGGGTTAGGGTTAGGGTTAGGGTTAGGGTTAGGGTTAGGGTTAGGGTTAGGGTTAGGGTTAGGGTTAGGGTTAGGGTTAGGGTTAGGGTTAGGGTTAGGGTTAGGGTTAGGGTTAGGGTTAGGGTTAGGGTTAGGGTTAGGGTTAGGGTTAGGGTTAGGGTTAGGGTTAGGGTTAGGGTTAGGGTTAGGGTTAGGGTTAGGGTTAGGGTTAGGGTTAGGGTTAGGGTTAGGGTTAGGGTTAGGGTTAGGGTTAGGGTTAGGGTTAGGGTTAGGGTTAGGGTTAGGGTTAGGGTTAGGGTTAGGGTTAGGGTTAGGGTTAGGGTTAGGGTTAGGGTTAGGGTTAGGGTTAGGGTTAGGGTTAGGGTTAGGGTTAGGGTTAGGGTTAGGGTTAGGGTTAGGGTTAGGGTTAGGGTTAGGGTTAGGGTTAGGGTTAGGGTTAGGGTTAGGGTTAGGGTTAGGGTTAGGGTTAGGGTTAGGGTTAGGGTTAGGGTTAGGGTTAGGGTTAGGGTTAGGGTTAGGGTTAGGGTTAGGGTTAGGGTTAGGGTTAGGGTTAGGGTTAGGGTTAGGGTTAGGGTTAGGGTTAGGGTTAGGGTTAGGGTTAGGGTTAGGGTTAGGGTTAGGGTTAGGGTTAGGGTTAGGGTTAGGGTTAGGGTTAGGGTTAGGGTTAGGGTTAGGGTTAGGGTTAGGGTTAGGGTTAGGGTTAGGGTTAGGGTTAGGGTTAGGGTTAGGGTTAGGGTTAGGGTTAGGGTTAGGGTTAGGGTTAGGGTTAGGGTTAGGGTTAGGGTTAGGGTTAGGGTTAGGGTTAGGGTTAGGGTTAGGGTTAGGGTTAGGGTTAGGGTTAGGGTTAGGGTTAGGGTTAGGGTTAGGGTTAGGGTTAGGGTTAGGGTTAGGGTTAGGGTTAGGGTTAGGGTTAGGGTTAGGGTTAGGGTTAGGGTTAGGGTTAGGGTTAGGGTTAGGGTTAGGGTTAGGGTTAGGGTTAGGGTTAGGGTTAGGGTTAGGGTTAGGGTTAGGGTTAGGGTTAGGGTTAGGGTTAGGGTTAGGGTTAGGGTTAGGGTTAGGGTTAGGGTTAGGGTTAGGGTTAGGGTTAGGGTTAGGGTTAGGGTTAGGGTTAGGGTTAGGGTTAGGGTTAGGGTTAGGGTTAGGGTTAGGGTTAGGGTTAGGGTTAGGGTTAGGGTTAGGGTTAGGGTTAGGGTTAGGGTTAGGGTTAGGGTTAGGGTTAGGGTTAGGGTTAGGGTTAGGGTTAGGGTTAGGGTTAGGGTTAGGGTTAGGGTTAGGGTTAGGGTTAGGGTTAGGGTTAGGGTTAGGGTTAGGGTTAGGGTTAGGGTTAGGGTTAGGGTTAGGGTTAGGGTTAGGGTTAGGGTTAGGGTTAGGGTTAGGGTTAGGGTTAGGGTTAGGGTTAGGGTTAGGGTTAGGGTTAGGGTTAGGGTTAGGGTTAGGGTTAGGGTTAGGGTTAGGGTTAGGGTTAGGGTTAGGGTTAGGGTTAGGGTTAGGGTTAGGGTTAGGGTTAGGGTTAGGGTTAGGGTTAGGGTTAGGGTTAGGGTTAGGGTTAGGGTTAGGGTTAGGGTTAGGGTTAGGGTTAGGGTTAGGGTTAGGGTTAGGGTTAGGGTTAGGGTTAGGGTTAGGGTTAGGGTTAGGGTTAGGGTTAGGGTTAGGGTTAGGGTTAGGGTTAGGGTTAGGGTTAGGGTTAGGGTTAGGGTTAGGGTTAGGGTTAGGGTTAGGGTTAGGGTTAGGGTTAGGGTTAGGGTTAGGGTTAGGGTTAGGGTTAGGGTTAGGGTTAGGGTTAGGGTTAGGGTTAGGGTTAGGGTTAGGGTTAGGGTTAGGGTTAGGGTTAGGGTTAGGGTTAGGGTTAGGGTTAGGGTTAGGGTTAGGGTTAGGGTTAGGGTTAGGGTTAGGGTTAGGGTTAGGGTTAGGGTTAGGGTTAGGGTTAGGGTTAGGGTTAGGGTTAGGGTTAGGGTTAGGGTTAGGGTTAGGGTTAGGGTTAGGGTTAGGGTTAGGGTTAGGGTTAGGGTTAGGGTTAGGGTTAGGGTTAGGGTTAGGGTTAGGGTTAGGGTTAGGGTTAGGGTTAGGGTTAGGGTTAGGGTTAGGGTTAGGGTTAGGGTTAGGGTTAGGGTTAGGGTTAGGGTTAGGGTTAGGGTTAGGGTTAGGGTTAGGGTTAGGGTTAGGGTTAGGGTTAGGGTTAGGGTTAGGGTTAGGGTTAGGGTTAGGGTTAGGGTTAGGGTTAGGGTTAGGGTTAGGGTTAGGGTTAGGGTTAGGGTTAGGGTTAGGGTTAGGGTTAGGGTTAGGGTTAGGGTTAGGGTTAGGGTTAGGGTTAGGGTTAGGGTTAGGGTTAGGGTTAGGGTTAGGGTTAGGGTTAGGGTTAGGGTTAGGGTTAGGGTTAGGGTTAGGGTTAGGGTTAGGGTTAGGGTTAGGGTTAGGGTTAGGGTTAGGGTTAGGGTTAGGGTTAGGGTTAGGGTTAGGGTTAGGGTTAGGGTTAGGGTTAGGGTTAGGGTTAGGGTTAGGGTTAGGGTTAGGGTTAGGGTTAGGGTTAGGGTTAGGGTTAGGGTTAGGGTTAGGGTTAGGGTTAGGGTTAGGGTTAGGGTTAGGGTTAGGGTTAGGGTTAGGGTTAGGGTTAGGGTTAGGGTTAGGGTTAGGGTTAGGGTTAGGGTTAGGGTTAGGGTTAGGGTTAGGGTTAGGGTTAGGGTTAGGGTTAGGGTTAGGGTTAGGGTTAGGGTTAGGGTTAGGGTTAGGGTTAGGGTTAGGGTTAGGGTTAGGGTTAGGGTTAGGGTTAGGGTTAGGGTTAGGGTTAGGGTTAGGGTTAGGGTTAGGGTTAGGGTTAGGGTTAGGGTTAGGGTTAGGGTTAGGGTTAGGGTTAGGGTTAGGGTTAGGGTTAGGGTTAGGGTTAGGGTTAGGGTTAGGGTTAGGGTTAGGGTTAGGGTTAGGGTTAGGGTTAGGGTTAGGGTTAGGGTTAGGGTTAGGGTTAGGGTTAGGGTTAGGGTTAGGGTTAGGGTTAGGGTTAGGGTTAGGGTTAGGGTTAGGGTTAGGGTTAGGGTTAGGGTTAGGGTTAGGGTTAGGGTTAGGGTTAGGGTTAGGGTTAGGGTTAGGGTTAGGGTTAGGGTTAGGGTTAGGGTTAGGGTTAGGGTTAGGGTTAGGGTTAGGGTTAGGGTTAGGGTTAGGGTTAGGGTTAGGGTTAGGGTTAGGGTTAGGGTTAGGGTTAGGGTTAGGGTTAGGGTTAGGGTTAGGGTTAGGGTTAGGGTTAGGGTTAGGGTTAGGGTTAGGGTTAGGGTTAGGGTTAGGGTTAGGGTTAGGGTTAGGGTTAGGGTTAGGGTTAGGGTTAGGGTTAGGGTTAGGGTTAGGGTTAGGGTTAGGGTTAGGGTTAGGGTTAGGGTTAGGGTTAGGGTTAGGGTTAGGGTTAGGGTTAGGGTTAGGGTTAGGGTTAGGGTTAGGGTTAGGGTTAGGGTTAGGGTTAGGGTTAGGGTTAGGGTTAGGGTTAGGGTTAGGGTTAGGGTTAGGGTTAGGGTTAGGGTTAGGGTTAGGGTTAGGGTTAGGGTTAGGGTTAGGGTTAGGGTTAGGGTTAGGGTTAGGGTTAGGGTTAGGGTTAGGGTTAGGGTTAGGGTTAGGGTTAGGGTTAGGGTTAGGGTTAGGGTTAGGGTTAGGGTTAGGGTTAGGGTTAGGGTTAGGGTTAGGGTTAGGGTTAGGGTTAGGGTTAGGGTTAGGGTTAGGGTTAGGGTTAGGGTTAGGGTTAGGGTTAGGGTTAGGGTTAGGGTTAGGGTTAGGGTTAGGGTTAGGGTTAGGGTTAGGGTTAGGGTTAGGGTTAGGGTTAGGGTTAGGGTTAGGGTTAGGGTTAGGGTTAGGGTTAGGGTTAGGGTTAGGGTTAGGGTTAGGGTTAGGGTTAGGGTTAGGGTTAGGGTTAGGGTTAGGGTTAGGGTTAGGGTTAGGGTTAGGGTTAGGGTTAGGGTTAGGGTTAGGGTTAGGGTTAGGGTTAGGGTTAGGGTTAGGGTTAGGGTTAGGGTTAGGGTTAGGGTTAGGGTTAGGGTTAGGGTTAGGGTTAGGGTTAGGGTTAGGGTTAGGGTTAGGGTTAGGGTTAGGGTTAGGGTTAGGGTTAGGGTTAGGGTTAGGGTTAGGGTTAGGGTTAGGGTTAGGGTTAGGGTTAGGGTTAGGGTTAGGGTTAGGGTTAGGGTTAGGGTTAGGGTTAGGGTTAGGGTTAGGGTTAGGGTTAGGGTTAGGGTTAGGGTTAGGGTTAGGGTTAGGGTTAGGGTTAGGGTTAGGGTTAGGGTTAGGGTTAGGGTTAGGGTTAGGGTTAGGGTTAGGGTTAGGGTTAGGGTTAGGGTTAGGGTTAGGGTTAGGGTTAGGGTTAGGGTTAGGGTTAGGGTTAGGGTTAGGGTTAGGGTTAGGGTTAGGGTTAGGGTTAGGGTTAGGGTTAGGGTTAGGGTTAGGGTTAGGGTTAGGGTTAGGGTTAGGGTTAGGGTTAGGGTTAGGGTTAGGGTTAGGGTTAGGGTTAGGGTTAGGGTTAGGGTTAGGGTTAGGGTTAGGGTTAGGGTTAGGGTTAGGGTTAGGGTTAGGGTTAGGGTTAGGGTTAGGGTTAGGGTTAGGGTTAGGGTTAGGGTTAGGGTTAGGGTTAGGGTTAGGGTTAGGGTTAGGGTTAGGGTTAGGGTTAGGGTTAGGGTTAGGGTTAGGGTTAGGGTTAGGGTTAGGGTTAGGGTTAGGGTTAGGGTTAGGGTTAGGGTTAGGGTTAGGGTTAGGGTTAGGGTTAGGGTTAGGGTTAGGGTTAGGGTTAGGGTTAGGGTTAGGGTTAGGGTTAGGGTTAGGGTTAGGGTTAGGGTTAGGGTTAGGGTTAGGGTTAGGGTTAGGGTTAGGGTTAGGGTTAGGGTTAGGGTTAGGGTTAGGGTTAGGGTTAGGGTTAGGGTTAGGGTTAGGGTTAGGGTTAGGGTTAGGGTTAGGGTTAGGGTTAGGGTTAGGGTTAGGGTTAGGGTTAGGGTTAGGGTTAGGGTTAGGGTTAGGGTTAGGGTTAGGGTTAGGGTTAGGGTTAGGGTTAGGGTTAGGGTTAGGGTTAGGGTTAGGGTTAGGGTTAGGGTTAGGGTTAGGGTTAGGGTTAGGGTTAGGGTTAGGGTTAGGGTTAGGGTTAGGGTTAGGGTTAGGGTTAGGGTTAGGGTTAGGGTTAGGGTTAGGGTTAGGGTTAGGGTTAGGGTTAGGGTTAGGGTTAGGGTTAGGGTTAGGGTTAGGGTTAGGGTTAGGGTTAGGGTTAGGGTTAGGGTTAGGGTTAGGGTTAGGGTTAGGGTTAGGGTTAGGGTTAGGGTTAGGGTTAGGGTTAGGGTTAGGGTTAGGGTTAGGGTTAGGGTTAGGGTTAGGGTTAGGGTTAGGGTTAGGGTTAGGGTTAGGGTTAGGGTTAGGGTTAGGGTTAGGGTTAGGGTTAGGGTTAGGGTTAGGGTTAGGGTTAGGGTTAGGGTTAGGGTTAGGGTTAGGGTTAGGGTTAGGGTTAGGGTTAGGGTTAGGGTTAGGGTTAGGGTTAGGGTTAGGGTTAGGGTTAGGGTTAGGGTTAGGGTTAGGGTTAGGGTTAGGGTTAGGGTTAGGGTTAGGGTTAGGGTTAGGGTTAGGGTTAGGGTTAGGGTTAGGGTTAGGGTTAGGGTTAGGGTTAGGGTTAGGGTTAGGGTTAGGGTTAGGGTTAGGGTTAGGGTTAGGGTTAGGGTTAGGGTTAGGGTTAGGGTTAGGGTTAGGGTTAGGGTTAGGGTTAGGGTTAGGGTTAGGGTTAGGGTTAGGGTTAGGGTTAGGGTTAGGGTTAGGGTTAGGGTTAGGGTTAGGGTTAGGGTTAGGGTTAGGGTTAGGGTTAGGGTTAGGGTTAGGGTTAGGGTTAGGGTTAGGGTTAGGGTTAGGGTTAGGGTTAGGGTTAGGGTTAGGGTTAGGGTTAGGGTTAGGGTTAGGGTTAGGGTTAGGGTTAGGGTTAGGGTTAGGGTTAGGGTTAGGGTTAGGGTTAGGGTTAGGGTTAGGGTTAGGGTTAGGGTTAGGGTTAGGGTTAGGGTTAGGGTTAGGGTTAGGGTTAGGGTTAGGGTTAGGGTTAGGGTTAGGGTTAGGGTTAGGGTTAGGGTTAGGGTTAGGGTTAGGGTTAGGGTTAGGGTTAGGGTTAGGGTTAGGGTTAGGGTTAGGGTTAGGGTTAGGGTTAGGGTTAGGGTTAGGGTTAGGGTTAGGGTTAGGGTTAGGGTTAGGGTTAGGGTTAGGGTTAGGGTTAGGGTTAGGGTTAGGGTTAGGGTTAGGGTTAGGGTTAGGGTTAGGGTTAGGGTTAGGGTTAGGGTTAGGGTTAGGGTTAGGGTTAGGGTTAGGGTTAGGGTTAGGGTTAGGGTTAGGGTTAGGGTTAGGGTTAGGGTTAGGGTTAGGGTTAGGGTTAGGGTTAGGGTTAGGGTTAGGGTTAGGGTTAGGGTTAGGGTTAGGGTTAGGGTTAGGGTTAGGGTTAGGGTTAGGGTTAGGGTTAGGGTTAGGGTTAGGGTTAGGGTTAGGGTTAGGGTTAGGGTTAGGGTTAGGGTTAGGGTTAGGGTTAGGGTTAGGGTTAGGGTTAGGGTTAGGGTTAGGGTTAGGGTTAGGGTTAGGGTTAGGGTTAGGGTTAGGGTTAGGGTTAGGGTTAGGGTTAGGGTTAGGGTTAGGGTTAGGGTTAGGGTTAGGGTTAGGGTTAGGGTTAGGGTTAGGGTTAGGGTTAGGGTTAGGGTTAGGGTTAGGGTTAGGGTTAGGGTTAGGGTTAGGGTTAGGGTTAGGGTTAGGGTTAGGGTTAGGGTTAGGGTTAGGGTTAGGGTTAGGGTTAGGGTTAGGGTTAGGGTTAGGGTTAGGGTTAGGGTTAGGGTTAGGGTTAGGGTTAGGGTTAGGGTTAGGGTTAGGGTTAGGGTTAGGGTTAGGGTTAGGGTTAGGGTTAGGGTTAGGGTTAGGGTTAGGGTTAGGG